>NC_090317.1:70243824-70896324 GCF_039906515.1 Pseudorca crassidens
AATGTCATGGTGCTTTGCGCCTATGTTTTCTTCTAAGAGTTTTATGGTTGCAGCTCTTACATTTAGGTGTTTGATCCATTTTGTGTCAATTTTTGTATATGGTGGAAGGTAAGGGTCCAAATTCATTCTTTTGCATGTGGATATCCAATTTTTACAACACCATTTGTTGAAGACTCTCCTTTCCCCATTGAATTATTTTAGCAACCTTGTCAAAAATCATTTGACCATATATGCGAGGATGTATTTCTGGAGAGTCTATTCTATTCCATTGGTCCATTCTATTCTTATAGTAGGTCTGTCTTTATGCCATTTTCACACTGTTTTGATTAGTGTAGCCTTGTAGTAAGTTTTTGTTTTACATCTTTATTGGAGTATAATTGCTTTACAATGTTGTGTTAGTTTCTGCTTTATAACAGAGTGAATCAGTTACACATATACATATGTTCCTATATCTCTTCCCTCTTGCATCTCCCTCCCTCCCACCCTCCCTATCCCACCCCTCTAGGTGGTCACAATTTTGATAACAGGAAATATGAATCATCCAACAGTGTTCTTCCTTTTCAAGATTGTTTGGGCCATTCAAGGTCCCTTGAGATTCCATATGAATTTTAGGATGGATTTTTCTATTTTCACAAAGTTATAATTGGGATTTTTTTTTTTTTTGCGGTATGCGGGCCTCTCACTGTTGTGGCCTCTCCCGTTGCGGAGCACAGGCTCCGGACGCGCAGGCTCAGTGGCCATGGCTCATGGGCCCAGCCACTCTGCGGCATGTGGGATCTTTCCGGACCGGGGCATGAACCCGCGTCCCCTGCATTGGCAGGCGGACTCTCAACCACTGCGCCACCAGGGAAGCCCTATAATTGGGATTTTGATAGGGATTGCATTAAATTTGTAGATTGCTTTGGGTAGTATTGATACCTTAACAATATTGATTCTTCCAATCCATGAATATGGGATGTCCTTATGTTTATTTCTGTCTTTCAGCAATATTTCATAGTTTACAGTGTCCAAATCTCTCACCTCCTTGGTTAGGTTTATTCTTAAATATTTTATTCTTTTTGATGCTATTATAAATGGAGTTATGGAATGCTCTCTTAACTTTTCTTTTGATTTGTTCATTGCTAGTGCATGAAAATGTAACTGTTTTGTGTATTGATTTTGTATCCTGGAACTTTGCTGAATTTGATTATTAGTTCTAACAAAATTGTGGAATTTTTTTTTTGCGGTATGCGGGCCTCTCACTGTTGTGGCCTCTCCCGTTGCGGAACACAGGCTCCAGACGTGCAGGCCCAGCGGCCGTGGCTCACGGGCCCAGCTTCTCTGAGGCATGTGGGATCTTCCTGGACCGGGGCACGAACCTGTGTCCCCTGCATCGGCAGGCGGACTCTCAACCACTGCGCCACCAGGGAAGCCCAAAATTGTGGAATCTTTAGGGGTTTCTGCAAATATGATCGTGTCATCTGTAAACAGAGGTGATTTTACTTCTTTCTAATTTGAATGCCATTTTATTTTCATTTTCTTGCCTAATTGAACTGAATAAAACTTTCAATAATATGTTGAATTGAAGAGGTGAAAGTGAGCATCCTTATCTTGTTCCTGATGTTAAAAGAAAAGCTTTCAGTCTTCCAACACTATGATGTTTGCTGTGGACTTTTCCTTATACCCATAATATATATTCCAGTAATTGCTTTCTATTCCTAGTTTGGTGAGTGTTTTTTTTTTAACATGAAAGTGTATTGAATTTTGTCAAATGCTTTTTCTTCATAAATTGAGATGATCATGTGGGTTTTTTCCTCATTCTGTTAGTGTAGTGTATAACACTGATTATTTTCATATGTTGAACCATCCTGGTGTGAAAAATTAATGAACAGAAACCTAAATTAAATAGATTCGGGAGACCAGAAGGGGCATTCTCATGCCTTGTGACAATAACTGAGTTCAACAGGAAGAAGAAAGACTCCTTTTTTTTTCTGGCAAGGTGTCAGACAATGAAAAGCCATGGACTCTTTGTTTACTATAGCCCTCCCAACCTTCTTTTTTCTCCTTAATTAAAGCCTTCTCCTTTCCTTGCCGTGTGTGGACTTGCATGTGGCTCACCATGGTTGCAGATGCTGAATTACAATTCTCTGCTGATCCTGAAGAAATCCATATTTCCTGGAGAAATATCTGGTAGTCTGTTTCAGGCCAACACTTGCGTTTTGAGGAATAAATCCCACTGGGTCATGGTATATAATCCTTTTAACATTGCTGAATTCACTTTGCTAGTACTTTGTTGAGGATTTTTGCATCAATATTTATAAGGGATAATGGTCTGTAGTTTTCTCTTCTTGTAGTGTTTTTGTCTTTCTTTGGTATCAGAGTAAAGATGTCCTGCTAAAATGAGTTAGTAAGTGTTTCCTCCTCTTCAATATTTTAGCAGAGTTTGAGAAGGATTGGTATTATTTCTTTAAATGTTTGGTAGAATTCACCAGTGAAGATATCTGGTCCTAGACTTTTCTTCATTGGGAAGATTTTGATTACTGATTCAATCTCCTTTCTGGTTATAGGTCTATTCATATTTTCTAGTACTTCATGATTCAGTCTTTGTATGTTATATACCCCTAAGCATTTGTCCATTTCATCTGGGTTATCCAATTGGTTGATGTATCATTGCTCATAGAATTCTCTTATAATCTTGTTAATTCCTATAAAATTGGTAGTCAAAAGTCCTCTCTTTCATTTTTGTTATAATTTTAGTAATGTGAGTATTGTCTCTCTTTTTTCTTATTAAGCCTACCTGAAGTTTTGTCAATTTTATTGATTTTTTTTTAAAGTGCAACTTTTGGTTTCATTGATTTTCTCTGTTGTTTTTTCCTTCAGTACTTTATCTCTGCACTAATCTTTATTTCCTTCTACTAGTTTTAGTTCTTTTTCAAATTCCTTTAGATGTAATGTTAAGTTATTGATTTGAGATAGCTCTTCTTTTTGTAAAGTAAGCATTTAAAGCAATAAATTCCCTCTTAGCACTGCTTTTATCCATCCCATAAATTTTGGAATGTCTTTTCATTTTCATTTGTCTCAAGATATTTTCTAATTTCCCTTATGATTTCTTCTTTGACCCATTTTTTACAGAATATATTGTTTAATATCCACATATTTGTGTATTTCCCTTTTCATTCTCCTATTGGTTTTATTTTTTGTTTCATTCTGTTGTGATTGGAAAAGATAGTTTGTGTGATTTCTATCTTTTAAAATTTACTAAGACTTGTTTTGTGCCCTTACAAAATGATCTATACTAGAGACTCTTCCATGTGCACTTAAGAAAAAGTATGTTCTGCTTCTTGTTGGGTGAAGTGTTCTATATAAGCTTATTACATGCAATTGGTTTATAGTGTTGTTCAAGTCCTCTATTTCTTTATTAATCTTCTGTCTGGTGTTATTATTGAAGGTAGGGTTTTAAGACGATTCCTACTATTACTATAGAACTATCTATTTCTTCAATGACACCACTGTCATTTATTTATGAGTTCTGGTTATATATATGTTTGTTTTATCTTTGTGGTGAATTGACCCTTTTATTGATATATAAGACCCTTCCTTTTATGTCTCTTGAAACATTTTTTAAATTAATGTCTCTTTTATCTGATATTAATATAGGTACCCTGCTTTCTTTTAGTTATTATATGCATGGAATATTTTTTAGACTATTTTACTTTCAACCTAAGTATGTCTTTAGATATAAAAAGAGTCTTTACAGTCAGCATATAGTGGGATCATTTTTTTTATATCCATTCTGCCAAACTGTGCTTCTTTCATTGAGGAGTTTAATCCATTTACATGAAATAATTACTGTTAGGAAAAAAGCTTAGATTTTGTTGTTTCCTGTATGTCATACTTTTTTGTCTCTAACTTTCTCCCTTACCACCTTACTTTGTTTTTAGTTGTATAAGTCCTCATGTATTTTGGATATTAATCCCTTACCAGATGTATGGTTTGCAAATACTGTCTTCCATTCAGTAGGTTGTATTTTCACTCAGTCGATTGTTTCCTTTGTTGTGCACGGGTTTTTTGGTTTGATGCAATCCCATTTGTTGATTTTTGCTTTTGCCTGTGCTTGTGGTATCATATCCTGTGGCAAAGAAATCACTTCCAAGACGAATGTCAAAAAGCTTTTCTCCTATGTTTTCTTCAATGAGTTTTACAGTTCCTGGTTTTCTGTTTAAGTCTTTAATCCATTTTGAGTGGTATTTTGTGTATCATGTAAGGTAAGGTTCCAATACAATTTTTCTCCAAGTAGATATCAGTTTTCCCAACATTGTTGAAGAAACTAGTCTTTCCGCATTGTGTATTATTGGGATCCTTTGTTGAAGATCAGTTGACTATATCTGTGGGTTTATTTCTGTGCTTTCTATTCTGTTTCATTGGTCTGTATGTCTGTTTTTATTCCAGTACACACTGTCTTAACTACTGTGGCTTTGTAGCATATTTTGAAATGAAGAAGTGTGATACGTCCAGCCTTGTTTTCCTTGTTCAAAATTGCTTTAGCTATTTAGGGTCTTTTTTGGTTCCATATGAATCATAGGTGAAAAACCTCCCAACAAAGAAAAGTCCAAGACCAGATGGCTTCACTTGTGAATTCTAACAAACATTTAAATAATTAATGCCAATCCTTCTCAAATTATTCCAGAAATTGAAAATGAGGGAACATTTTCAAGCTCATTTTACAAGGCCAGCATTGCCCTGACACCAAAGCCAGACAAAGACATTACAAGAAAGTAAAACTACAGACCAATAACTGTGATGAACATAGATGTACAAATCCTCAACAAAGTACTAGCAAACCAAATTCAGTAGCACATTAAAAGGATCACACACCACAGTCAAGTAGGATTTATCTCTGGGATGCAAGGAGGGTTCAACATAAGGAAATCAGTTAACACAATACACAACATTAACAAAATGAAGGATAAAAATCACATGATATCTCAACAAATGCAGCAAAAGTATTTGGCAAAATTCAATATCCATTCATAATAAAAACTCTCAACAAACTGGGTATAGAGAAAACGTATCTCAACATAATAAAAGCCATATATAACAAGCCCACAGCTAATATCAAACTCAACAGGGAAAAACTTAAAAGTTTTTCCTCTGAGATCTGGTACAAGGAAAGAGTGTTCCTTTTCTCATCACTCCTATTCAAAATAGTATTGGAAGTTCTAGCCCAAGCAATTAGACAAGAAAAAGAAAGCAAAGGCAATGAAATTGCAAAGGAGGAAGTAAAAATTATGTTTGCAGATGATGTGATTTTATGTAGAAAACCCTAGACTCCACAAAAAAATTGATAAAACTAATAAAATGTTTAGCAAAGTTGAAGATGCAAAATTAACATAAAATTGGTTGTGTTTCTATGTACTAATAAGAAACTTTCTGAAAAGGAAATTGAGACAACAATCTCATTTACAGTAGCACCAAAAGGAATAAAATACTTAGAAATAAACTTAACAAAGGAGGAGAAAATTTGTATGCTGAAAATTATAAAACATTGCTGAAAGTAATTAAAGAAGACACAAAGAAATGGAAATACATCCTGTGTTCATGGAATGGAAGACTTAATATTGTTTAAGTGTCTATACAACCCAAAGCAATCTACAGATTCAGTATAATCCCCATCAAAATCTCAATGGCATTTTTTACAGAAATTGTTACCTGTAGCTTTATCTCATATTTTAAAGATGGGCAATATCCATTATCCAACTTCGTTCTTTTTCAGCACTGTGTTGTCTATTTTGTCATTTCATATCAATATTAGAATAAGTTTGTCAATATCCACAATATAACTTGCTGGGATTTTGTTTGGTATTGCAGAGCCCTCATGAATTAAATTAGTGCCCTTATAAAGGTGGTCTGAGAAAAGTCAGTTGTCCCTTCCACCACATGAGGTTACAGTGAAAAGATGTCCACCTATGGACCAGGAAGCATGCTCTCGCCAGACACCAAATCTTCCAGTACCATGATCTTGGAATTACAGCCTCCACAACTGTGAGAAATAAATGTTTGTTTTTATAATCCACCCAGTTTATGGTACTTTTCTCTTTTTTTTTTTGTTAAGATTGAATTAAGAACTATCAATGGATGTTTTTAAAAAAATATATTTATTTTTTTGGCTGCTCTGGGTCTTAGTTGCAGCACGTGGGATCTTTGCTGAGGCATGTGAGACCTTTCATTGTGGCGTGCAGGCTTCTCTTTAGTTGTGGTGTGTGGGTTTCTCTCTCTAGTTGTGGTATGTGGGCTCCAGAGTGTGTGGGCTCTGTAGTTTGTGCCATGCCAGCTCTCTCATTGAGGCGCACGACCTCAGTAGTTGTGGCACGTGGGCTTAGTTGCCCCACTGAGTGTGGGATCTCAGTTCCCTGACCAGGTATTGAACCTGCGTTCCTTGCATTGTAAGGCGGATTCTTTACCATTGGACCACCAGGGAAGTCCCTACTTTTCTTATAGTAATCCAAAAAGACTAAGAGAGTGTTTTTAAACAATTCATATATAAAGTGGTTATTGATATGGTTGAAATAATATGTACCATACATGTAGCTGCTTTCTATTCACTCTCCTTGTTCTTTGTTTCTGTTTTTTCTTTGTCTTCCACTCACCTTTAACCTTATGTGGTTTAATTGGGCTTGTAATGTGATTCCATATTCTCTCCTTTCAATATATCTATTATAATTCTATTTATTTTAATTTAGTGTTTGCCATAGAGTTTACAATATACATTTACAACTAATTTAGGTCTATGTTCAAATAACATTATACTGTTTCATAGATAGTTCAGGTACTATGTAACAGTGTTCCAATTCTTCCCTATCATTCTTTATTATGCTGTTATTCATTTCACTTTTTCATAAGCTATAATCACCCAATATATTATAGCTATTATTATTTTAAACAAACTGTTATCTGTTAAATCAATTAATAATAAGAAAAACAAATGGTTTTATTTCACCTTTATTTATTCCTTCTTGAACACTCTATCTTTATATAGGGCAGGTTACTGAGCTATATCATTTTCATTCTCTCTGGAGAATGTTTTCTAGCTTTTATTGCAAGGCAAGTTTACTGGTGACAAAGTCCCTCCATTTTTGTTTGCCTGAGAAAAGTATTTCTTCTTCATTTTTGAATGTTAATTTTGCTAACAAAGTTCTAGGTTGGTGGATTTGGGGTGACTTTTTTCTTTCAACAATTTATATATCTCACTCTACTTTCTTCTTATTTTAACGGTTTTTGAAGGGATGTTTCAATGTCACTCTTATCCTTGTTCCTCTATATTTTTCTAAAAATGAGTTTTTAGTCAGCTAATAAGCCCTTGTGGAAATCAAATGTCTGACCATTAGAGTCTGTTGAAATTTTGTCCTGATGTGTGCACTTTTGAGGTCAATTTGGATTCTAAGCCTGACAAGATAAAAAGGGCTTTGCAAGGCTTTGCTTGACCCTTGAACTTGGAACACAACTCTGTGGTCCTGCAACACAGCTTGTTTTCTGATGCCAAAGAAAAGTCTCTTGCTTGGTTGGAATCCTGAATTCACAAATGCTAATTGCCTGTACTTAACTCTATATCTGAAACCTAATATTTTTTGGTGTGAACTGCTTCAGTCTCAGCATTAACTATGATGAACTAAAACTGGATGAAATTGCTCCACTCAAGGAGAGCACAGACTCTGATACTGTTGCAGATTTAGAACACCCCTCTGTGGGACCATCAACTATTAAAATATCCTGGATGTTGGGTGGACCATTTGGGTAATATAAAAATGCCCATAGAAAAGGGCTTATCGTCTAATGTGACCTCCTAAAATTGAGCTATTGAATGACTCTTCATTTCTTACACAGAGACTAGTTGCATTTTTAAAAGAAACCACTTTATTGAGGTATGTTCTTATCACACACACACAAATAATTGCATTCTTAACTTGTTATTAAAGTTGAAAGCTGCAAGTTGGAGGAATGCATAGCACAGGACTGTGACTCCTCTACCTACTCATGACAGATCGGACATTTGACCCTTTAGTGGAGATGGTTGTGTCGACTGAAAAAATGCATAACCTAAAAATTGAGAATTATGGGGGTTTTTTGGCAGACAAAACTGAGGGCTTAAGCCCAGAAGACAGCCTCTCAGATAGCTCTGAGGGACTGCTCTGAAAAGGTAAGGGAGGAGCCAGGATGTATAGGGGTTTTTTGCAACAAAAACCAGGTAGTCAGAACATCAACAGATGACTGTTAATTAAAGAAAACCAGACATCTCAAGTTCATGAATTTAGTGCTCTTCTATATATGGGAAGATGCAGGAGTTTGGGCTCATTGAAATCATTCCTTTGCTATGCATCTTAACTACCTAGGGCCAGTATCCTGCTTTTCTCCATCCTGAATCCCCTCTGGGTATAGTAGGTGGCTGCAGTGCTGATGGCTTGATGGCTGCAACATCTTTTGTTTACTTATATGGTAGGCAACATTTTTAATCCACAGCTGGATGTTGATGGCTTGCAGTGTTTGACTTTCTGGATTAGTTGCACTTTGCAACAGTCGACTGGTAGCCTGACTCTACTTCCCTCACCTTTCTCTTGGTACTCACACCTTAGTAAAGTACTTTGTTTATTCAATACAGATGTCTCCAGAATGGCATTGCTCTTTTTGTGGCTTCTCACTGGATAAATGATCAGGACAAATTGATTAAACATTATATAAACACACTTTGAAATTTTTTGAAAATTAGGGATTTGGTCAGAACATGATCTGGTTAAGTCATGTAAAATTGTTTTTCTGTGAAAATGTTTTGGTCCTTCTTTCATAAAACTCATCCAGGTGAAATGGTTTGGATGAGACGAAAATATGGGAGAAATGTAAATTATGATTACTGAATAAGACACACTGACTTTATAATAACTAAGAAAAAAAAAACAGGTACCCAGGGAAACATGAGAGTGGGGTTGGGGATGGGTGGATGGATAAGAAATTAGAGACCTTTGTTTTTCAGAGCTGTACCTGAAACCTTCCCTCCCATCAATAAAAGCACCAATGTTATCTTCTAAGTTGCTCAGAGTGTTTTGAATTCAAACTGACTATGAAGCCTAAGTTCACACCTGACCATGCTGACTATGAGACAGCAGGGAGTATCCTGCTGCATTTTCCATGCAGAGCACCTCCAGATGTCCTTCACATTCACAAAGCAGATGATCTGGTGTCATGGACAAGCAAAACTGTTTGGAACTGATCACCTTCAGACAGTCTTCTTAAAAAACCAAGGACTAAACTGAACTAATTGGACCAGACTGGGGCAGAAAGTCCCCTTATGGGAGGCCACATTAGGGGCCTACATGACAAACCTCCAATAAAAACCTTGGTCACTCAGTCTCTAGTGAGCTTCCCAGCTCACTGCTGGAGAAATTCATTACTGGAGAAATTAAGTGCATATGGTGAGACATCTCTCAAAAAAGACTCTTGGAAGCTCTTGGTCTCTAGCCTTTGACCCATAGGCCTATTCCCTTTGCTGATTTTGATTTGTATCCTTTACTATAATACATTTTGGCTGTCACTATGACTATATGCTGAGTCCTATGATCAGTAGCAAAAGTCTGAGTTGTCTTGAACAACCCCATACAGTGGATGTTCAAAAGGATTTATTATAGGATTTGCATTTGTTTTAGGTGATTAGGTAGAAGATTTAAGCAAGCTAGACTTTACTCTGGATTGGGTGATGTCAAGAGGTGGAGGCAGTTCTATGACTTCATACTTTTAAAATGTGTTATCTAAAAATAAGGGCGATTAAAATGAGGCAAAAACTAATTGGTAAAGTAGCATCATTTACTCATGTTGGCCAGGATAGGGGCATGTTTGGTCATTTTTGTACTTTGGAAAATGTCCATGTGTCCATGTATTTTTCTGTGTTCTGACACTATTACTAAGTCGTGTCCTTTTTATCTTGGTACATTATGGTCACAGAGTAGTGTTCTCTTATGCTGGTGGTGTAAGATTATTTATATTCAACAGGAGAGCACCAAGAACTACTTGTGTGCCAGACCAACTCCTGGTGTCACTAGCTGCTTTTCTTTTCTCAGATTTATGCTATGTAGCAATTTTTCCTGTTGTTGGAATTATTTTGATAAATTTTCCTAGATGATTTTTATAAATTTAACTTGTCTAGATAGAACATAGGAAGGGACTCAGGAGATCAGTGATTTATTTCCAATATTACTACTGATTGACCTTATGACCCAAGGCATCATTTTCCAGGTGGAGAAGCTAAAGGAGAAAATATGCTGTGAAGATTTTACAATAAAATTCTCAAGCTCCAAACAAAATGGCATTTATAAAACACACTTTGTAAAAGATTGGGGGTGCTTTTGGAAAAATAAGTAGTTTCTATCTGTAAGTTAGAAATAAATGGTCTTTTATTTTCGAAAAGTTCATTTTGAGTTTAAATGATAGTAAGGCCATAAAGGACAGGGAAGTTATAACATGAAAAATTAGCTAAATTTGTAAGTAATAGAGTTTTCATTTTTTATTCGTATGTGTTTAATAATAGGAACATCCATTAAACATAATCTATGTAAGATGTAAGACTGGTGTGACTTTGTGGAAACAAATGTCCATTTGTTTATTTTATACAGGATTTTATTGGGAGGTCAATTAGTGGGATAGTTGTTTTTGGTGGTGAGTTGGTATGAGTATACTGGGGATTTAAAAGCCCAGTGAAAGCACTTGACATCTATGCATAAAGAAGTCAAACCTAGGGCCTTATTGACTTTCCATTTCCTTCATTCTCTTATGCAGATTCCAAGGGGGGCATATTTGTGGGGGTTTTTTGTTGTTTTTTTTTTGCGGTACGCAGGCCTCTCACTGCTGTGGCCTCTCCCATTGCGGAGCACAGGCCCCAGACGCACAGGCTCAGCAGCCATGGCTCACGGGCCCAGCCGCTCCATGGCATGTGGGATCTTCCCGGACCGGGGCACGAACCCGCGTCCCCTGCATCGGCAGGCGGACTCTCAACCACTGAGCCACCAGGGAAGCCCCAAGGGGGGCATATTTGTATCAGCTATGTTGTCATCAGAAGGCAATTTAGTCAATTCACTAGAGATTTTGTTTTTTTTGGAAACCCATGGATTAATTTCTCTAAACTTAATATCTTGAAATAGATCCATGTGATTTAATTTGCCCCGTGTTTGGAGTATCTACTTTCATGTGCCACACAGCTAAAGGGTGTGTCTAGATAGATAGATAGACAGACAGACATAAATAGATAGATAAAAAATAAACTGCCAGAAAGTGTGCATCCAATACTTGTCAACCAGTTTTTCTGATTTTATTCCATTCTTTTAAAATTAGAAATATTATAGGGCTATGTAGGACTTTTATTGTCAGCTAATTAAAGTTCCATGATATTTATAAAAGAGGCATAATTTTCCATAGTTAAATGAAAGATAAGCTAAAGCAACCTGCACTCTTTGAGGATTGGTAATTTATATTTGTCCTTATGGGAATTTAGGGGAAAAAACTTTTTCAAGGAAAGAGCAGTAGTTATTGAATTGTTACTTCATGCCAAATAAAAAATTTTCTTAGTCATTGCAACTAGAACTGTAAGTTTAAACAGAAATAATTCAATAGTGTTATTTATGTTTCTGTCATTGCACTTGGATATCATGAGAATATATGTCTTAGCCTTCTTAATTCTCTGAAAACCAGTTTCCTTTCTCAAAGTTGAAGCCAGCTGGTAACATTTCTAGGATGATAGACGTCCAAAAATTTTAGTCTACTTGTTATCTAGAAATTAGATGATGGGCAGCGAGTGTTTTGAAATGCTTAGGGTGTGCAAGATACTTAAGCCATATAGTCAAAGAAAAAGTGGAAGCTAACTGGGGCCTGCTATGGACAGAAGACACTGAAAGTAGCAGATTATTTTACTGTGGTCAAACTACCTGAATCTCTCTGGTGAGTTGAGCTCTTTCTGCAGGGAGATGAGTTGTTTACTATTGGAAAGACTTGGGCTTCTTCTTTATTCTCCTCTAATTCATTCATTTATTCATGTCTCTGATTATGCAAATTGAGTATGAATTGTGAAAATATAGTTAGGAAATACTAATAAACGAATAGAAAAACAAAGCATTGAAATTACTCCAAATTCCACAACTCCAGGTGTAGCAACTATTGGCTCTGTGTTATTTAACCTTTGTTAAAGAAAAATTAATCTGACACTCATTAAAATGGTAAGGAAGACTTTATTCAGGACTATTGTGATAGGTATTAAGACTGTTACAATAGGGGAGAGAGATCTGGCTCAACTCCAAGTACAAGAAAGAGTGAGGATTTATAGCCAAGGAGCAGGTTGGAGGGATAAGTGGATGGAAAATTACTAACAGAAGACATCAAGGATAGGGGTAATTCTTGCTAAACTGATCTAAAATGATTCTTGCTGAAGACAGGCCAGGGTGATCAGCTATCACCTGGGGGATGGTGGGGGGTGAGGAATTTGATCAGATATCAAGACTAGGGGGGTTCTCTTTAAACTGGCTTAGCAGGATTCTTACTAAAATCAAACCAGGTAAGCTTGAGGAAATTTTTGAAAAGGGCTAGTCAAAAGAGGGCTTAGAGGAAACTGTCTAAAGTTTGGTCAAAGAGAGTCTTTGTCACCTTTTACACTTTGTCTATGCAAGTTAGAGGTGTGTGTGTGTGTGGTGTGTGTGTGTGTACATAGATAGCTAGATCAAAGGAGAGATTAGGAAAAAGAAAACAAATTTGGGTTCCTAGTATATATTGGATACTTCATGGCAATGTTTAATTTTGTGTAATGTAATCAGGTATTTTCCTTTTGGTTTGAAGACTTCTTATATGGCTATAAAGCAAAATTTGCAAGCAAGTCACATGAATGAATCTATCTTTTTATTCATTTATTATTATTAAATTATTCAAATCACTTAAATATCAGTGAATAATCTTTAAAATGGTAATTCTGAAGACTATTTATTGACATGGGAAGATCCTTTTAATAGGAAACTAAAAGGGGAAAAATGGCAGGTATGGAAGAGTCAATACTATGTGATCTCAATTTTTCAAAATCTCTATTTGTTATTAACACCCAAAGAGGAAAAGAAGGGGAGGCATCAATATATTCACATTAGTTCTCTCAGAATGGTGAGATTGCTAGTGGTTTTATTACCTACCACAAGTTTCTTTCCAAATTTTCTAAAATGAGCTTGTATTATATTTATCAGAAGAGGAAAAATAATTTTCTAATTATAGAATTAAAAAAAACAAGCAATGTAGGATTCATAATTATAGAACTATGGGACTGACATATGAGACTGAAACTTCATGTTATTTGAGCCTTCTACCTTCAGTCTATTTTAAATGAAATATGTTTTAATCAAACACAGGCACACACAGACAAATTGTAGTGGTTAAATATTTACATAATATTTACTGAGGGAAGGAACATCTCTTCTTTACTTTCTACTTAAGCTCCTTGCTCCATCCTCTACACAAAGCACCTTCTGGGAACTTCCAATTTTTGTGACTCTCTACCATAGGTCTTTTAGCCCAATGAGAAGAATTTCTTCCCTGTTTTCTTTCTCCTCCTTCTACTCCCATTTCTTCTCCTCTTCCTGTCCTCTTTTTTTCCCTCATTATTATCAAGAAAGATTTTTAAATGGAAATTTGGAGTGGAAAGTAGCACAGGCACCACATCAACTATAAAACAACCAGTCATCCATCCTTAGAAACCTATCATCTAAAAGGGAGGTTGTGTGGTAGAGTGAGAAGAAGCACTGCAATAATACAGTGTTTACAGTTTTCTAAATTAAAACACACACACACACACACACACACACACACACACACATCTAAAAACCTGGAAAGAAATACACTAACACTCTATGATTATTTCTGCGATTATGACACAAAAAACAGTTAACTGTTAAATTTGGAATATAATAACAAACACTTTAAAAATCAAAATTTTTAAATTATATGTGATCAGTATTGAAGTATGGACAAGAAAAAACTAGTTGGTTTCCCTACCGTAGGAAATTTATTCCATCTTGTTAATACATTTTTATGTCTTTAACTTTTTCCCTAGTGCCAAGTCATTGAATATTTCCAATTTATTCAGAATTTCAAGGCAAATGTTTTGCTTTTAGGAATATTACTTCACATTTGAGTATCTTTTTGTTTTACCTCCAAAACAGCCAGCATGGAGGGAGGGAAATTTGCAATTCAGCAGCAGTATTCTGGGATACTGATAATTCAGGTGTTAAGTGTTAACTAGTCATACATATAATTGTGGGCACTGGTCACCATAGGCCCTCCTTTACCCCCATTCCATCTCATCTCACTCTTCCCTAGTAAATGTTATCAGAGTTGATACAACTTTAAAAGAATGTACACTCTTCATAGAGATTCTGAAAATCCAAAATTAGAAAATAAAAGAAACCTCTGGGGAGTCAACATTGCTTAAAGATCTTCATTGTTAATATTTTAATGTTTTACCCCCTTCTCTCTTCTTTGTGTATTTGAATATAAAAGACTCTCCCCCCTCCCGCCCTGCACATGTGTCCTTACAGTAGGAGATAAAATAATGTAATAATCTCAATGGGCTAAAGACATTCCTATTGTTTGTTTGTTTTTGTAATCAGTTGACATTATAGCTGCAACCTTGAGCTCTTTTGGAATTTTTTTAACTGTAATACTCGTTAAACATGGGATAAAAAGAAAGCATGTACATTTTAGAAAAGATTATCGAACAACACTCAATTAGTGGTCATCCGTATTAGATCTATTAATTTTCCATATAAGAGAGACTTGGAAGTCACGTTTCAGGACTCTTAACAACTCCCCTAGCCTGTACTTTTTGGTTTTCTAAGATAAAGTTTTCTCAGGTTTACTTAAGATTTAGGTTAGTCTCAATCTGCTCCTCCTCTACTAGATTGTTCTCAACCCCTCCAGTCTAGAAATTTTGGAGCCTTACCGCTGGGAAGCGGGGGGGGGGGGGGGGGGGGGGCTGGAAATGTGATGGATCTAGTCGTTCATTGGACAAGAGCTTGTCAATCACAGCTACCTAGCAAATAAGGTGAGCTTTGAAGCAAAACAAGTTTAGAGGGTCATCCTCTGAGAAATGGGCTTGAGGCACCTCCTCCTTTTGCTTAGGCAGCTAGTGAGAAAGGTCATTTAGTGGGCTGCTCTGGCTGCAGCCTTAGGCTTGCTCCAGTATTGTACCCGCCTGCCCCTCTTCTGCTTCCTCCCCCTCAGTCCAGCTTCCGCAGCAGCCTCAACCGCTTCCGTTTCTGCCTCCATCTTAGCCCCCACCGGTGCCCACGTCTCAACCAACTGCCGTCTACTCCACTTTGGTGAGTCTTTTCCTGTGAAAAAGCTAATGATGGAAGGGCTTGGGGAACAGGGTGCAACCGGTGAAGAAGGCCCATTAATCGGCGCGGTGGCAGCCGAATCCTCTCCACAGGCCTTGATGGGGTACTCCTTAGACGAGAGCTTTACTGAGAGCCTGCCTCTGTCAGTTAAGCACCGAGTGTACGCTCTCAAAAATCTTCAGGCCAAATCCGCAGGCCTAGATGTCAAGTACCTGAGGGAATTTCATTCCATCGAGAGGAAATTTGCTGGCATCTATTGGCCCTTATTGGAAAAGAGACACCAGATCATCAATGCACTCTACAAGCCCATGAAAGAGGAGTGTGAGGTGAAGTCCAAGGCCGAGGACAATGATTATAATGAGGTGGAAGATTATTCTAATGCTCAGATGCAGGGTCTGGAGGAGAATCCGGAGTATGAGGACTTGGAGTAATATTGCGAGGAAGATTTCAAGGATGTGGAGGAGGTGTTTGGGGAGTATGGAGGAATTGAGGGACATAATGTGGATGAAGAGAAAGAGGAGCCTACAGGGATCCCTGATTTCTGGCTCACAGTTTTAAAGAACGTCGAGGAGATCTCTCCATTGATTCAGAAATATGACGAGCCCATTCTGAAGCTCTTGCGAGACGTGAAAGTCAAGTTTTCAAAACCCGACGAGCCGCTCGCCTTCACTCTGGAATTTCACTTTGAACCCAACGACTACTTCACAAATGAGGTGCTGACCAAAACTTATACGGTCATGTCTAAGCTCCATTACTCTGACCCCCACCCGTTTAGGGGATCTGCGGTGGAGCATTGCATAGACTGCAAGATAGTCTGGAATGAGGGAAGGAACGTCACTGTGCAAACGGTCCTGAAGAAGCAGAGGCACAGGTTTTGGGGACTGTTGCGCACAGTGACCCAGGAATTTCCCCGAGAGTCCTTCTTCAACTTCTTCAGTGCTCTCCGGTAGGGTATGGATGCCGATGAAGATGAGGAAGACGTCTTCATTGCTCAGTTTGCGCACGTTTGTCATCCCTAGAGCTGTGCTGTATTTCACAGGAAAAGCACTTGAGACCGAGCAAGAGGGGGTGATCAGGGAATGTAATGAGCTGGCTTATGACAAAGTCACTCATGAGAACGGGTTGGCTGCTGTTGAGGGTGCTAAAGGCCAAAGCCTGGACCCCCAGGAAGAAGATATTGATAGCTGAAGCAGGGAGGTTGGTGTGTGTGGGCCCCCAGGTTAAGAGTCTGCCTGTGTTTACAGTAACCAAAACTTAACCATAAGTTACTTACAGTCTTAAAGTGTTGTCTCTTCCTGGTACTCTCAGTATAAAACTATGTCCAAATATATATTTAATTTATTTAAAAAATTTTTTTTGTCCAAATATGTTTAACAATGCATTCCATCTAGCACTCCAGTAGTGTAAACTTTTTAAAGAAATGTAGAAGGCAGTGAATTCTCTAAGCATATGTAAACTTTGGTATTGTGAATTCATGGCTTTTGTCAGGTTGCTGTTAGTTTCTAGCCATGAAAAATTACCAGAACTGGTAACTGAGATATATGTGTTTGGAGATTTTTTTTTTCCTGGAAAAAGCAAAGCGTGCCTCTGTTCCCCAGCCTTCTTGGTGAATGGGCTTTATTCTGTTTGCACTAACTGTGCCTTCAACTCTTTGTTATAGAAATGCAGCAAGTTATACTAAAATGCACTTGATTTGTAATTTGAGAAACTACTAGCATAAGAATAAAACATTTGTAGCAAAACTACATTTATTGTTATTGACTGTTGTTTATAGGCTCCTGTATTTTATGTGATATAGTGATCTACTCAGAAACCCAGCTGTATTATTTTTTATCAGTGAGGTATAGTTAAAACAATTTTCTCTAAATCCATAAATTGTGCCATGTACTTCTGCAAAGTGGGGTTAAAGTATGCATTTTCTTTTCTGGAATGTTCCTCTCTTTTATGGAAATTACATGATTAGTTAAGCTTTTTCCTTATGTTTGTTCATTCTAAAATAAAGTTAATACAAATGTTAAACACTGTGTTTCTTCTGAGGGTATTGGAGTTAAGGATATGGCCTTGTCCCTTCAAGTACCAGGTGGAGGATTTGGTTGGGAGTTATTAGCAGATCAGGTTTATCCTTTGGGTATAGTATGCACTGTTCCTAGGGCCACTACACTTTTTTTTTTTTTTTTGCGATATGCGGGCATCTCACTGTTGTGGCCTCTCCCGTTGCGGAGCACAGGCTCCGGACACGCAGGCTCAGCGGCCATGGCTCACGGGCCCAGCCACTCCGTGGCACGTGAGATCTTCCCGGACCAGGGCACGAACCCGTGTCCCCTGCATCGGCAAGCAGACTCTCAACCACTGTGCCACCAGGGAAGCCCCCACTACACTTTTAAGAGTCTACAATGATGTTCTGATTTGTTTTAAAATCAGAAGAAAATGAATATTATAATAATAACAATGTATACATAATAATCTGTCCTAGATTATTTTTGTCTTATACCAAAAGAGATGTAAAATATTATTCGTTTATGTGTATATGAATATCATAGAGAAAAAGGTACCAAGAAGGTAAAACTACCTAGACTCCATGAAAATCACAGTGAGGCCCTGGTTTCCACCATTAGAAATAAGTGAAGGAGGGAGTTCATGGAGTGGTTGAGAGGGGTGGTAATGTGACAAAGGAGAAGAAAAGAGGGAGGGGAAGAAGGAAAGAGAGGGACAAGCAGTGATGTGTTCTTCAAGGAAAGGGGAATAGAGGTCTTCCAGGCTCATGGAGCAGTGAATGTCCTGACTAGCTGGAGGGGAGAGGGTTAACAGAATGCTGGAGAGGGAGAGGTGGGGCCAGAGCCCTGTTTGGACAAGGCCAGGGACAAATTGAAATGGGCTTGGCAAGGGAGAAGGAAAAGGACTGGAGAGGACATAGGAGGGGGAAAGGAAGGTAAGGACAATGAATGAGAGGTCTGGAGGACAGAAAAGCAGAGGATGAAAGGGTGAAGCTTATTAGAGATGAAAAAGCATTCCTTGCCATGAGGTTGCTGAAGTTCAGGTGTTATGGTTTTGGTATATTTTGCAAAAACTTTAGTACCCTGTCCAGGAAGAGGGACCCGAAGGAGAACTAGAGGAACATCGGTCTGTTGTAAGTAACCTTTAATCATGCTCTTTCGTTGCCAAAATACATACACATATGAATTAACTAATTTTTAGTAAACACCTTATATTGTACTATTTCTGTGTGCCAGACACTGTTCTAAGCACTTTACAAGTATTATCCTCTGTAATATTTATTTTATAAATGAAAAAGTAGTAAATGTAGCAGAGAAGAATTAATTATAATACCAATTAATACTTTCTTCCAAACCCCACTTTAACTGTTAACAAGCATACAATTTTGTATCCTGCTTTAAAAAAAAAAAAAAACTTACCATTATAGCATTAGTGTTTTCCTGAACTTTAATTTACATTTTAAAAGCTTAATTATTAATGATCATGCAGTATTCCAATGTATGAGAACACAATTTAACTATTATTTTAATGTTGGTTATTGGTTTCTAATTTACATAGTGAAGTAGGCAAATGTTCTATTTTCTAATATTAAGACTTTTTATTCAAGTTTCTTTTTTTAATTTTGCCTTCTAAGGCTTTTGCAAACTCTCTGAGAGCTAAATGGCAAATCAGAAGCAGGAGTGAAATCAAATCATTGATTAGCCAGACGTTCAATGAGAAATATAGTCACTAGACTGTAACTTGATCTTTCACATGTATAGTCACAAACCTTTCCTACTCAACATATATAACAAATCCTTTTCCTGCTCCCTGCACCAAAAATTTTCACACATATTTTGAACATGCAAGAGCTTGAGAAATAGAGTTCTCTTGAGCCTTTTTAGGAGAATGATAAACTTTAGGCCACCAAAAAAAAAAAAATGAATGGAGGATCTAATGCAAAAGCACCAATGGTGAGCATGAAATCAACTTAACTATAGGACTAATATTACAAACATATATGGTTAAACAGAAAACAATTTAAATTTTATGAGCACTATCAATGTGAACATAATATAACTAGCAAAAGTTGGGACTAGAAGGGGGATTTCTTTTATAGCTGGGGATCAAAAAATCTGGCAAGGTAAGTAACAGACATAAGTATATATTTAAATAATGCCCTATGAAAAACAGTATAATCAACAAAAATTAGATACTGATTTTTTTCTTATCATTGCTCATGATAACAAGTCAATAGATACTTTTTAAAGAAATCAGTAATTAAACATTAAATAAAATTGTGTTCATAAATGTAACAACTAGAAAAAAGGCAAATTTTCCAAATTATCAAAAGAAAGATTCAAAACTAAACTAAGAAAATAAGTACTGTATAATAAATAAGGAGAAAAAAGAAAAACAGAAAACCTAAAACAGATGTGGTTAGTGAAATAAGATATAACATTTGACTCTCCTTGTCTGGAAAATGCTTTTTTGGATAGCCTCATGAATATCTCTCACCTCTTTCAAATATCACTGTCTCAATAAGGCCTACCTTGACCACCCTACGTTAAATTGTATGTGCTTCCTACATGTACTCACAATTTTCCCTTATACAGCTTTGACTTTCCCCTATAGAAAATAGCACCTTCTAACTCACTATATGATTTACTTATTTGTTATTTATGGTGTTGATTGTCCTTTCACAGGAGAATATAAGCCTTGTGAGAGCAAGGATTTTTGTTCATAGATGTTCATTGATTTTTGATCCTGGTTCATCGATGTATCCCAAGCACTTATAATGGTGCCTGGCACAAGGTAGCTGCTCAATAAATATTTGTTACTTATATTATTCAATATCTGTGTTACTAAATGTGAATGGGATAACTCATCTAGGAATTTATCCTACAAATATACTTTTTCAAAAGTACATGCTCAAGGATATTTACTGTAGCACTGTTACAGTGAAATAATGGGAAAATGTTCAAGTCCATTGGTAAGGTCTATTTACATAATTACAGTCCATCTCTACAGTAGACATTCTTTTTTTTGTCACTTTATATTTTTATTTTATTTTTTACATCTTTATTGGAGTATAATTGCTTTACAATGGGTGTTAGTTTCTGCTTTATAACAAAGTGAATCAGTTATACATATACATATGTTCCCAAATCTCTTCCCTCTTGCATCTCCCTCCCTCCCACCCTCCCTATCCCACCCCTCTAGGTGGTCACAAACCACCGAGCTGGTCTCCCTATGCTATGGGGCTGCTTCCCACTAGCTATCTATTTTACGTTTGGTAGTGTATATATGCCCATGCCACTCTCTCACTTTGTCACAGCTTACCCTTCCCCCTCCCCATATCCTCAAGTCCATTCTCTAGTAGGACTGTGTCTTTATTCCCATCCTACCCCTAGGTTCTTCATGACATTTTTTCCTTAGATTCCATATTTATGTGTTAGCATATGGTATTTGTCTTTCTCTTTCTGACTTACTTCACTCTGTATGACAGACTCTAGGTCCATCCACCTCACTACAAATAACTCAATTTCATTTCTTTTTATGGCTGAGTAATATTCCATTGTATATATGTGCCACATCTTCTTTATCCATTCATCCAATGATGGACACTTAGGTTGCTTTCATCTCCTGGCTATTGTAAATAGAGCTGCAATGAACATTTTGGTACATGACTCTTTTTGAATTATGGTTTTCTCAGGGTATATGCCCAGTAGTGGCATTGCTGGGTCATATGGTAGTTCCATTTGTAGTTTCTTAAGGAACCTCCATACTGTTCTCCACAGTGGCTGTACCAATTCATATTCCCACCAGCAGTGCCAGAGTGTTCTGTTTTCTCCACACCCTCTCCAGCATTTAGTGTTTCTAGATTTTTTGATGATGGCCATTCTGACCGGTGTGAAATGATATCTCATTGTAGTTTTGATTTGCATTTCTCTAATGATTAATGATGTTGAGCATTCTTTCATGTGTTTGTTGGCAATCTGTATATTTTCTTTGGTAAATTAGCAGGACACAAAATTAATGCACAGAAATCTCTGGCATTCCTATACACTAATCATGACAAATCTGAAAGTGAAATTAAGAAACCATTCCCATTTACCATTGCAGAAAAAGGATAAAATATCTAGGAATAAACCTACCTAAGGAGACAAAAGACCTGTATGCAGAAAATTATAAGGCACTGATGAAAGAAATTAAAGATGATACAAATAGATGGAGAGATATACCATGTTTTTGGATTGGAAGAATCAACATTGTGAAAATGACTCTACTACCCAAAGCAATCTACAGATTCAGTGCAATCCCTATCAAACTATCACTGGCATTTTTCGCAGAACTAGAACAAAAAATTTCACAATTTGTATGGAAACACAAAAGGACAGCCTCTTTAATAAGTTGTGCTGGGAAAATTGCACAGGTACATGTAAAAGTATGAGATTAGAACACTCCCTAACACCATACACAAAAATAAGCTCAAAATGGATTAAAAACCTAAATGTAAGGCCAGAAACTATCAAACTCTTAGAGGAAAACATAGGCAGAACACTCTATGACATAAATCACAGTAAGATCCTTTTTGACACACCTCCTAGAGAAATGGAAATAAAAACAAAAATAAACAAATGGGATCTAATGAAACTTCAAAGTTTTTGCACAGCAAAGGAAACCATAAACAAGACCAAAAGACAACCCTCAGAATGGGAGAAAATATTTGCAAATGAAGCAAAAAAGGATTAATCTCCAAAATTTACAAGCAGCCCATGCAGCTCAATAACAGAAAAACAAACAACCCAATCCAAAAATGGGCAGAAGACCTAAATACAGTAGACATTCTTAAACACTATGAGACAGCTATATACACCAATGAAGAATAACCTCTAAGGTAAAATGTTAAGTGAAGATAGCAACATGTTGAAAACTATATTATACTATCATTTTTGTAAAATTAAATAAATATATAAAAGGATTTGATCACATATTGATTGTGTATTGATTCTGTATTCTTCTGGAAAGGTACATGAGACCATAGTAATGGTGGTTGCCTTTGTGGAAGGGAATAAGGACATAATGATGGGAGGGAGACTTCCTCTTAATCTATGCTTTTATCACGTGTGTAGATCTCATGGACATAAAAACTGGGCCTCTGGGAAGGCTTTGTAAGGAGAGCTTAATCAATAGGAGAGCTATTTATAGAGCTTAATAAAATCCTCTTAATAAAGAGGATTGGATTATTCTACTTAAAATATTGGGAGGAATGTGTTTCTGCTCTAGTTGCTTTTTTATAACTATTTGCATCTTTAATGGCTTGCTTGATTTCAAGAGAGAAATGAGAAACAGGGCCCATTAAAATGTAAAGAGACTGGAGCCTGAGGTGGCAGAAATGTATAAGGGACTTTTTAAAAATAGGAATGTGGGCTTCCCTGATGGCGCAGTGGTTGAGAGTCCGCCTGCCGATGGGTTCATGCCCCGGTCTGGGAAGATCCCACATGCTGCGGAGCGGTGCGCGTCCGGAGCCTGTGCTCCACAACGGGAGAGGCCACAACAGTGAGAGGCCCGCGTACCGCAAAAAAAAAAAAAAAAAAAAAAGGAATGTGTATTAATTTTAAATTTTTATTACTGCAGTGTACACTTACCTCCCCCATCTCATATATTTGCCAAAATCTGTTATATATACAAAAAACTTATGTGTATGTTCCCAGATGTAAATCAAGTAAATGGGTTTTATTCATATCTGAGTCCATATAGCTTGTAGAGATAATGGGATAACAATAGTGTCTACCAATCTAACTTATTCAGCAAAAAGTATACCTAGGAGCCATGAGTGAAAGGATATTGCAAAAGCCATTTGCCTTCACAGTTAGTTCTCTTTAAAATTGATTGGTCTAGTCTGATTCTTTGATTCTCAAAGGATCTAGTACACCAAACTGGTATACTGGAGTATTGGAGTGTGTGTGTATATTCCTTTAAAATCCAGTAGTAGATATATAATTTATTTAACTCCTTTTTCCCTGCCAGAATTCCATGAGTTTTACAGTGAGAAAACAACTGTGCTTGATTCTTACCTTACTCCATGACTTAGTAGTTGTGTGATTTATTTGGCAATGATTTAACTTACTAAGTTCCGATTTTCTCATGTGTAAAGTATCTATCCCTATGTATATATATATTGTGTATTCCTAGGATATCTCCCCCTTCTGGCAAATATCCCTTTCTTTTTGGAAAATTGCTCCTCTTTCCACTCCTAGAATTTTGGTTCTAGTGGAGGTTGTATCTCTGGCCACAGAAGTGTTCATGTGATTCAAGTCAGTTCCATCTGGGTCCATCCCTAGAATTTTTCCAGTTGAATCTAAGGAAGACAATCTTTTTGTCTCAAGTGGCAGGGCTAGGATAAAATTAGTCCACTCCATGCAGCTAACCACAGTTCCATCTTCGTGAAACCTGAAGTTCACATTCCTTCCCTAGTTTCTGCTTTCCTAGAGCTTTCAAATTCACCTGTTCAGCTCTTTCTTTGATTCAGTAAGTATTTTTTCAACATATATATTTTTCCTACATAGAGCTTGCTTTCTATCATGGGTATGTAAATTACGTCTACCTCACTAAATTACATCTATGCTCACAAAGTTGTCAAATGCTAGTAAATGGTATGGTAAATGCTTATCCTAATGCACTACACGTAGACACTCAGTGATACTGTAGCACATGTAAGAGGTATAAAGAAATAATTATTGCTACTTATAATCTCAAACTACTCTCTAGGTATGGAATTGGTAACCAGAGGGCCTTTTGTTTACTGGTAAAATTGAATACGCACATTTGAAGAAATTAGGACCTAAATTACTCTGCAGGTGAATAGAGGAGATAATTTAGAACCAGGGGAGGGCAAGGAAGAACTCTGGTTTAAGGTACAAGGGAGAAGAGATACATTAAATGGGTAATATTATCTCCAAAGATAATTTCATGTGTGGACAAACTATAAACATAAATACAATATATTCAAAATATTGACTTGACATATAGTTTACTAATTGATTGTAATTAAATTAATTACAGTTTCTTACCTTAGAACTGTGAAAATTCATGACTTATACTTGGATCAGCAAAGTATATTTGTGTATATGTGGGCAAAGTCTCATTTTACTGCGTTATAAAAGAGTGATATCTTACACCAGTCAGCTTATTTCATTTTTAATTACCTAAAATTAATAGTCAAGAAAACAAAGTTTCTAAAATTATTTTAAGGAGAAATAGATAAAAGATAAAGAAGACATAAAAAATTGTATCAAACATACTTTGTCCTACCATGAATAAAACTTTTTCAGTTCAACATTTTTTTTCTTAGTACTTGTTCTCATCTGCCATTTCAGTGTTATTTCTACCTATTGTCAATACTTATGTCAAGTTGTTTTAGTGGTTACCTGATTAACTCTAAAAAATGCATTTATATCTGTATTACTTGAATTATCAATATCAGTTCTGCTTATTCCACTGATTCTCCACTGTGAAAGATGAGCAATTTAGCTCTCATTTCTTGCTTTCATCTATAAGTCTCAGTACCTTAAATTTTTTTAATGCTCATATTAGTAACTTTTATAACATTACATACACTAGAGCTTTCTTTCTTTTTTCTTTTTTTTAAACACCTTTATTGGAGAATAATTTCTTTACAATGGTGTGTTAGTTTCTGCTTTATAACAAAGTGAATCAGCTATACATATACATATATCCCCATATCTGCTCCCTCTTGTGTCTCCCTCCTACCCTCCCTTTACCACCCCTGTAGGTGGTCAAAAAGCACCTAGCTGATCTACCTGTGCTATGCGGCTGCTTCCAACTAGCTATCTATTTTACATTTGGTAGTATATTATAAGTCCACACCACTCTCTCACATCATCCCAGCTTACCCTTGCCCCTCCTGGTGTCGTCAAGCTCATTCTCTATGTCTGTGTCTTTATTCCTTTCCTGTCCTGCCCTTGGGTTCTTCAAAACATTTTTTTTTTTAGATTCCATATATATGTGTTAGCATATGGTATTTATTTTTCCCTTTCTGACTTACTTCACTCTGTGTGACAGTCTTTAGATCCGTCCACCTCACTACAACAAACTCAATTTCATTTCTTTTTATGGCTGAGTAATATTCCATTGTATATATGTGCCACATGTTCTTTATCCATTCATCTGTCAATGGACACTTAGGTTGCTTGATGTCCTGGCTATTGTAAACAGAGCTGCAATGAACATTATGGTACCTGACTCTTTTTGAATTATGGTTTTCTCAGGGTATATGCCAAATAGTGGGATTGCTGGGTCATATGGTAGTTCTATTTTAGATTTTTAAGGAACCTCAATACTGTTCTCCATAGTGGCTGTATCAATTTACATTCCCACCAACAGTGCAAGAGGGTTCCCTTTTCTCCACACCCTTTCCAGCATTTTTGTTTGTAGATATTTTGATGATGGCCATTCTGACCGGTGTGAGGTGATACCTCATTGTAGTTTGGATTTCCATATCTCTAATGATTAGTGATGAGCATCCTTTCATGTGTTTGTTGGCAATCTGTATATCTTCTTTGGAGAAATGTCTATTTAGGTCTTATGCCCATTTTTGGATTGGGTTGTTTGTTTTTTTTCATATTAAGCTGAATTAGCTGCTTGTAAATTTTGGAGATTAATCCTTTGTCAGTTGCTTCATTTGCAAATATTTCTCCCATTCTGACTGTTGTCTTTTCGTCTTGTTTATGGTTTTCTTAGCTGTGCAAAAGCTTTTAAGTTTCATTAGGTCCCATTTGTTTGTTTTCGTTTTTATTTCAATTTCTCTAGGAGGTGAGTCAAAAAGGATATTGCTGTGATTTATGTTATAGAGTGTTCTGCCTAAGTTTTCCTATAAGAGTTTTATAGAGTCTGGCATTACATTTAGGTCTTCAATCCATTTTGAGTTTATTTTTGTGTATGGTGTTAGGGAGTGTTCTAATTTCATTCTTTCACATGTAGCTGTCCAGTTCTCCCAGCACAACTTATTGAAGAGACTGTCTTTTCTCCATTTTATATTAATTCCTCCATTATCAAAAATAAGGTGTCCATACCTGTATGGGTTTATCGTTGGGCTTTCTATCCTGTTGCATTGATCTATATTTCTGTTTTTGTACCAGTACCATACTGTCTTGATTACTGTAGCTTTGTAGTATAGTCTGAAGTCATGGAGCCTGATTCTTCCACATCCGTTTTTCTCTCTCAAGATTGCTTTGGCTATTTTGGGTCTTTTGTGTTTCCATACAAATTGTGAAATTTTTTGTTCTAGTTCTCTGAAAACTGCCATTTGTAGTTTGATAGGAATTGCATTGAATCTGTAGATTGCATTGGGTAGTAGAGTCATTTTCACAATGTTGATTCTTCAAATCCAAAAACATGGTATATCTCTTCATCTGTTTGTATCATCTTCAGTTTCTTTCACCAGTGTCTCATAGTTTTCTGCATACAGGTCTTTTGTCTCCTTAAGTAGTTTTATTCCTAGGCATTTTATTCTTTTTGTTGCAATGGTAAATGGGAGTGATTCCATAATTTCTCTTTTCGATTTTCCATCCTTAGTGTATAGGAATGCAAGAGATTTTTGTTCATTAATGTATCCTGCTACTTTACCAAATTCATTGATTAGCTCTAGTAGGTTTCTGTTAGTGTCTTTAGGATTCTCTATGTATAGCATCATGTCATCTGCAAACAGTGAAAGCTTTACTTCTTCTTTTCCAAATTTCATTCCTTTTATTTCTTTTTCTTTTCTGACTGCTGTGGCTAAAACTTCCAAAACTCTGTTGAGTAATAGTGGTGAGAGTGGACAACCTTGTCTTAATCCTGATCTTAGAGGAAATGGTTTCAGTTTTTCACCATTGAGAACGATGTTGGCTATGGGTTTGTCATTTATGGCCTTTATTATGTTTAGGTAAGTTCCCTCTATGCCTACTTTCTGAAAGTTGTTTATCATAAATGGGTGTTGAATTTTGTCAAAAGCTTTCTCTGCATCTATTGAGATGATTATACTGTTTTTCTCATTCAGTTTGTTAATGTGGTTTATCACATTGGTTGATTTGCATATATTGAAGAATCCTTGCATTCCTGGAATAAACCCCTCTTGGTCATGGTGTATGTACCTTTTAATGTGCTGTTGGATTCTGTTTGCTAGTATTTTGTTGAGGATTTCTGCATCTATGTTCATCAGTGATATTGACCCTTAGTTTTCTTTCTTTGTGACATCTTTTTATGGTTTTGGTATCAGGGTGATGGTGGCCTTGTAGAATGAGTTTGGGAGTTTTCCTCCCTCTGCTATATTTTGGAAGAGTTTGAGAAGGATAGGTGTTAGCTACTCTCTAAATGTTTGATAGAATTCGCCTGTGAAGCCATCTGGTCCTGGGTTTTTGTTTGTTGGAAGATTTTTAATCACAGTCTCAATTTCAGTGCTTATGTTTGGTGTGTTAAAGTATCAATTTTGTCCTGGTTCAGTCTCAGAAGGTTGTGCTTTTCTAAGAATTTCTCCATTTCTTCCAGGTTGTCCATTTTATTGGTATATAGTTGCTTGTAGTTATCTCTCATGATCCTTTGTATTTCTGCAGTGTCAGTTTTTACTTCCATTTCATTTCTGATTCTATTGATTTGAGTCATCTCCCTTTTTTGCTTGATGAGTCTGGCTAATGGTTTATCAATTTTGTTTATCTTCTCCAAGAACCAGCTTTTAGTTTTATCGATCTTTGTTATTGTTTCCTTCATTTCTTTTTCATTTATTTCTGTTCCAATCTTCATTATTCCTTTCCTTGTCATAACTTAGGGTTTTCTTTTGTTCTTCTTTCTCTACTTGCTTTAGGTGTAAGGTTAGGTTGTTTATTTGAGATGTGTTTTGTTTCTTGTGGTAGGATTGTATTGCTATAAACTTCCCTTAGAACTGCTTTTGCTGCATCCTATAGATTTTGGGTTGTCGCGTTTTCATTGTCATTTGTTTATACGTAGTTTTTGCTTTCCTCTTTGATTTCTTCAGTGATCTCTTGGTTATTTTGTTGTGTATTGTTTAGCCTCCATTTGTTTGCATTTTTTACAGATGTTTTCCTGTAATTGATATCTAGTCTCATAGCATTGGGGTCAGAAAAGATAGTTGATACAATTTCAATTTTCTTAAATTTACCAAGGCCTTATTTGTGAAACAAGATATGATCTATCCTGGAGAATGTTCCATGAGCACTTGAGAAGAAAGTGTATTTTGTTGCTTTAGGATGGAATGTCCTATAAATATCAGTTAAGACCATCTTGTTTAATGTATCATTTAAAGCTTCTGTTTTCTTATTTATCTTCATTTTGGATGATCTGTGCATTGGTGAAAGTGGAGTGTTAAAGTCCCTTACTGTGATTGTGTTACTGTCGATTTCCTCTTTTACGGCTGTTAGCATTTGCCTTATGTGTTTAGGTGCTCTTATGTTAGGGGCATAAATATTTACAATTGTTATATCTTCTTCTTGGATTGATCCCTTGATCATTATGTAGTGTCCTTCTTTGTCTCTTGTAATAGTCTTTATTTTAAAGTCTATTTTGTCTGATATGAAAATTGCTACTCCAGCTTTCTTTTGATTTACATTTGCATGGAATCTCTTTTTCCATCCCCTCACTTTCAGTCTGTAAGTGTACCTAGCTCTGAAGTGGATCTTTTGTAGACAGCATATATATGGGTCTTGTTTTTGTATCCATTCAGCCAGTCTATGTCTTTTGGTTGGAGATTTAATCCATTTATATTTAAAGTAATTATCAATATGTATGTTCCTATTACCATTTTCTTAATTTTTGGGGGTTTGTAATTGTAGGTCTTTTCCTTTTCTTGTGTTTCCTGCCTAGAGAAGTTCCTTTAGCATTTGTTGTAAAGCTGGCTTTGTGGTCCTGAATTCTCTTAGTGTTTTCTTGTCTGTAAAGATTTTAATTTCTCCATTGAATCTGAATGAGATCTTTGCTGGGTAGAATAATCTTCATTGTAGGTTTTTCCCTTTCATCACTTTAAATATGTCTTGCCACTCCCTTCTGACTTGCAAAGTTTCTGCTGAAAGATCAGCTGTTAACCTTATGGCGATTCCCTTCTATGTTACTTGTTGTTTTCCCTTGCTGCTTTTCATAGTTTTTCTTTTTATTTATTTTTTGTTAGTTTGTATATGTGTCTTTTCATGTTTCCCCATTGTATGTATCTTTTATGGGACTCTCTGCGCTTCCTGGACTTGATTGAATATTTTCTTTCCCATATTAGAGACATTTTCAACTATAATCTCTTTAAACCTATTCTCAGTCCCTTTCTTTTTCTCTTCTTTTTCTGGGACCCCTATAATTCGAATGTTGGTGCATTTAATTTTGTCCCAGAGGTCTCTCAGACTTTCCTGAATTCTGTTCATTCTGTTTTCTTTATTCTGCTCTGCAGTAGTTATTTCCACTGCTTTATGTTCCAGGTCACTTATTCATTCTTGTGCCTCAGTTATTCTTCTATTGATCCCTTCTAGAGAATTTTTAATTTCAGTTTTGTGCTGTTCATCATTGTTTGTTTGCTCTTTAGTTCTGGGAGCCCTTGTGAAATATTTCTTGTATTTTCTCCATTCTATTTCTAAGATTTTCGATCATCTTTACTATCATTACTCTGAATTGTTTTTCAGGTAGACTGCCTATTTCCTCTTCATTTGTTTGCTCTGGTGGGTTTTTACCTTGCTCTTTCATCTGCTGTGTGTTTCTCTGTCTTCTCATTTTGCTTAACTTACTGTGTTTCGGGTCTTCTGTTCGCAGACTTCAGGTTCATAGTTCCCATTGTTTTTGGTGTTTGCCCACAGGGCTAAGGCTGGTTTCGCAGGTTGTGTTGGCTTCCTGGTGGAGGAGACTCGTGCCTGTGTTCTGGTGGATGAGGCTGGATCTTGTATTTCTGTTTGGCAGGACTGCGTCTGGTGGTGTGTTTTGGGGTGTCTGTGACGTTATTATGATTTTAGGCAGCCTCTCTGTTAATGGGTGGGGTTGTGTTCCTGTCTTGCTCATTGTTTGGCATAGGGATCCAGCACTGTAGCTTGCTGGTTTTGGAGTTGGGCTGCGTCTTAGCATTGAAATGGAGATCTCTGGGAGAGCTTTCACCACTTAATATTACATGGAGCTGGGAGGTGTCTGGTGGACCAATGTCATGAACTGAGCTCTCCCACCTCAGAGGCACAGGCCTGACACCTGGCCAGAGCACCCTGTCAGCCACACAGCTCAGAAGAGAAGGGAGAAGAAAAGAAAGAAAAAACAATAATAAAATAAAAAGAAATAAAGTAACCAAAAGAAAAAAAATTAAATTATTAAAAATAAAATTTAAAAAGTAATAATAAAAAGAAAAATGTAGGAAAGAAATAAGAGAGCCACCAAACCACAAACGAAATCCACCAAGGATAACTAGTGCTAAAAAGAATATTAAAAAAAAAAAAGAGGGCTTTCCTGGTGGCGCAGTGGTTGAGAGTCTGCCTGCCGATGCAGGGGACATGGGTTCATGCCTCGCTCCAGGAAGATCCCACATGCCATGGAGCAGCTGGGTCCATGAGCCATGGCCACTGAGCCTGCACGTCTGGAGCCTGTGCTCCGCAACGGGAGAGGCCACAACAGTGAGAGGCCCGCATACTGCAAAAAAAAAAAGAAGAAGAAGAAAAAAAAAGAAACTGGGCAGACAGAACCCTAGAACAAATGGTAAAAGCAAAGCTATACAGAGAAAATCACACTAAGAAGCATACATATACACATTCACCAAAAGATATAAAAGAAATATATCTATAAATTTAAAAAGGAAGAGAGCAACCAAATCAATAAACAAGTCTACCAATGATAATAAACTCTAAATACTAAACTAATATAAACATAAAACCAGAAACCAGTCTGTCGCATACAGCAAACCCCAAGTGTACGCTCCCAAAGTCCATTGCCTCAGTTTTGGGATGATTCATTGTCTATTCAGGTATTCCACAGTTGCAGAGTACATCAAGTTGATCGTGGAGATTTAATCTGCTGCTCCTGAGGCTGCTGGGAGAGATTTCCCTTTCTCTTCTTTGTTCGCACAGCTCCTGGAGTTCACCTTTGGATTGGCCCTGCCTCTGTGTGTATGTCACCCGAGGGCGTCTTTTCCCGCCCAGATAGGACAGGGTTAAAGGAGCAGCTGATTAGGGGCTCTGGCTCACTCAGGCTGGGGGGAGGGAGGGGAATGGAATGAGGGGCGAGCCTGTGGCGGCAGAAGCCATTGCAACAGCCTGAGGTGTGCCATGTGTTCTCCTGGGGAAATTGTCCCTGGATCACGGGACCCTGGCAGTGGCAGGCTGCACAGGCTCGTGGGACAGGAGGTGTGGATAGTGACCTGTGCTCGCACACAAGCTTCTTGGTGGCTCCAGCAACAGCCTTAGCGTTTCATGCCCGTCTCTCGTGTCTGCCCTGATAGACGCGGCTCGAGCCGTCTCTGGAGCTTGTTTAGGCGGTGCTCTGAATCGCCTCTCCTCATGCACCCCAAAACAATGGTCTCTTGCTTCTTAGGCTGGTTCAGACTTTATCCCAGACTCCCTCCTGGCTAGCTGTGGTGCACTAGCCCCCTTAAGGCTGTGTTCATACAGCCAACCCCAGTCCTCTCCCTGGGATGTGACTTCTGAAGAAGCCAGAGCCTCAGGTCTCAGCCCCCACCCGCCCTTGCGGGTGAGCACACAAGCCTCTCGGGCTGGTGAGTACTGGTTGGCAGTGATCCTCTGTGCAGGAATCTCTCCGCTTTGCCCTCTGCACCCCTGTTGCTGTGCTCTGCTCCATGGTTTCAAAGCTTCCCCCCCCCCCGCCACCCCCCACCCCATTCTCTGCCGGTGAAGGGGCTTCCTAGTGTGTGGAAACTTTTCTTCCTTCACATCTCCCTCCCTGAAGTGCAGGTCCCGTCCCTATTCTTTTGTGTCTGTTTTTTCTTTTTTCTTTTGCTCTACCCAGGTACGTGGGGAGTTTCTTGCCTTTTGGGAAGTCTCAGGTCTTCTGCCAGCGTTCAATAGATGTTCTGTAGAAGTTGTTCCACATGTAGATGTATTTCTAGAGCTTTATTTCTTGAATAATAACTTTAGACAGTATTTCTTGTTTTCCCACTTTGTAAGATATAAATTTTCTCTATTTCTTTCCATTTTACCTTTGAATTCCATGGACTATATAATACATTTTACATTTATAGTTACTGCAGTAACTTTCCACTTTGTATTCAGCAGTACGTTCAGGTAAGTACAGAGTTATAATAAAATATTTTGTAATACTAGAGGACATTTGTCTGTATTTTTTTCAGAGAGATTCTATGTAATTAAACTTTCTGAGTCCTTGCTTATTTGAAAATATCGGTTATCTTCACACGTTATTGATACCTTAGTAGTGTAGAATTCTAGCTCCTTCCTCTGAATCTGGACTTGCTCTACAGTAAAATGTCTATTCATGTTTTTGCACATTTTATAATTGGATTTTTTATTGGATAAAACATATATGACAGAAAATTTACCATTTTAACAATGTTAAGTGTAGAATTCAGTGGTATTAAGTATAGTACAGTGTTGTGCAACCTTTACCACTATCCTTTTTCAGAATTTTTTTCATTATCCCAAACAGAAACTCTGTACCCATTAAACAAGTCCCCATTAACTCTCTCTGCAGTCCCTGGAAACTTCTATTATACCTTTTGCCTCTGCGAATTTGCCTATTCTAGGTACCCCATATAAGTGGAATCATAAAATATTTGTCTTTTTGTGTTTGGCTTATTTCACTTATTATAATATTTTCAAGGTTCATCCATATTGTAGCATGTTTCAGAATTTAATCCCTTTTTAAGACTGAATAATGTTCCTTTGTATGTATATACTACATATTGTTTATTCATTTATATATTGATGGACTCGGGTTGTTTTCACCTTTGATGATTTTGAATAATTCTGCTAAGAACATTAGTGTTCAAGCATCTGAGTCCATATCTTTAATTCTATCAGGTATATAACTAGAAGTGGAATTCTGTGCTTAATTCTTAATGGAATTGCCATGTTGTTTTCCACAATGACTGCACTGTATTACATTCTCACCAGCAATGCACCAGAGTTACAATTTTTTCACATCTTCACCAAAACTAATTTTCAATTTTTTAATAATAGCCACCGTAATGGGTGTGAAGTAGTACCTCATAGAGGTTTTGACTTTTCATTTTTCTAATGTGACTAGTGATATTGAACATGTTTTCATGTGCTTCTTGGCCATTTGTATATCTTCTTTGGAAAAGAGTCTATTCATATACTTTGTATATTTTTGAACTGTATTGTTTGATCTTTGGTTGTTGTGGAGTTGTAACAGTATTTGTATGTTAAGGATACCAATCCTTTAACAGATATATTATTTGCAAATATTTTCTCCCATTCTTCAGGTTTTCTTTTCAGTAGTGAGTGACCTTTGATGCATGAAAGTTTTTAATTTTGATGAAGCCCAATTTGTCTATTTTTTTCCTTTTTTCACCTGTGCTTTTGGTGTCATCTAACAAATAATCATAAAATCTAAAAGCTATAAAGCCTTTCTACTGTGTTTTCTTCTAAGAGTTTCATAGTTTCAGCATTTATGTTTAGGTCTTTAGTCTATTTTCAGTTAGTTTTTGTATATTACATAAAGGGTCCAACTTCATTTGTTTGTATGTGGATATTGAGTTTTCTCAGCACCTGATGCAGGGGACACAGGTTCATGCCCCAGCCCGGGAGGATCCCACATGCTGTGGGGCGGCTGGGCCTGTGAGCCATGGACGCTGGGCCTGTGCGTCCGGAGCCTGTGCTCTGCAATGGGAGAGACCACAGCAGTGAGAGGCCCACATACTGCAAAGAAAAAAAAAGTCAATGCAAAAGTCTATTTCCGGGCTTTCTGTTCTGTTCCATTGTTCCATATGACTGTGTTTATGCCAGTACCATACTTGCTTGATTACTGCAGCTTTGTAATAAATTTCAAAATCAGAAAATGGGAGACCTCCAACTTTATTTTTCTTTTTCAAGATTGTCTTTCTTTTTCAAGATTTGGGCTCCCTTGAGGGTATGTGTGAATTTTAGAATGGGTTTTTCTATTTCTAAAAAATAATATTGTAAGAATTTTGATAGGGGTTGAATTGAATCTATAGATTGCTTTGGGTAGTATTGTTATTTTAAGAATTTTCAGGAGATAAGCTGTATCACCAGAAAAGTGTTATTCAAAATTTAGGAACCAAGATGGCAGAGTAGAAGGATGTGCTCCCACTCCCTCTTGCGAGAACACCAGAATCACAACTAGCTTCTGGACAATCATCGACAGGAAGACACTGGAACTCACCAAAAAATATACCCCACATCCAAAGACAAAGGAGAAACCACAATGAGACGGCAGGAGGGGTGCATTCACAGTAAAATCAAATCCCATAACTGATGGCTGGGTGACTCACAGACTGGAGAACACTTATACCACAGAAGTCCACCCACTGGAGTGAAGGTTATGAGCCCCAAGTCAGGCTTCCCAACCTGGGGGTCTGGCAACGGGAGGAGGAAATCCTGGAGAATCAGACTTTGAAGCCTACTGGGATTTGATTGCAGGACTTCAACAGGACTGGGGGACTCCTCTCTTGGAGGGCACACACAAAGTAGTGTGCACATGAGGACCCAGGGGAAGGAGCAGTGACCCCAGAGGAGACTGAACCAGACATACCTGCTGGTGTTGGAGGGTCTTCTGCAGAGGTGGGCAGTGGCTGTGGCTCACGGTGGGGACAAGGACATTGGCAGCAGAAGTTCTGGGGAGTACTTCTTGGCATAAGCCCTCCCAGAGTCTGCCATTAGCCCCACCAAAGAGCCCAGGTAGGCTACAGTGCTGGGTTCCCTCAGGACAAACAACCAACAGGGAGGGAAGCCAGCTCCACCCATTAGCAGTCAAGCAGATTAAAGTTTTACTGAGCTCTGCCCACCAGAGCAGCAGTCAGCTCTACCCACCACCAGTCCCTCCCATCAGGAAACTTGCACAAGCCCTCAGATAGCCTCATCCACCAGAATGCAGACAGTAGAAGCAAGAAGAGCTACAATCCTGCAGCCTGTGGTGCAAAAACCACATTCATAGAAAGATAGTCAAGATGAAAAGGCAGAGGGCTATGTACAAGATGAAGGAACAAGATAAAACTCCAGAAAAACAACTAAATGAAGTGGAGATAGGCAACCTTCCAGAAAAAGAATTCAGAATAATTATAGTGGAGATGATCTAGGACCTCAGAAAAGCAATGGAGGAAAAGATTGAGAAGATGCAAGAAATGTTTAACAAAGACCTAGAAGAATTAAAGAACAAACAAACAGAGATGAAAAATACAATAACTGAAATGAAAACTACACTAGAAGGAATCAATAGCAGAATAACTGAGGCAGAAGAACGGATAAGTGACCTGGAAGACAGAATGGTGGAATTCACTGCTGCAGAACAGAATAAAGAAAAAAGAATGAAAAGAAATGAAGGCAGCCTAAGAGACCTCTGAGACAACAATAAATGCAACAAAATTCACATTATAGGGGTCCCAGAAGGAGAAGAGAGAGAGAAAGGCTGCAAGAAAATATTTGAAGAGATTATAGTTGAAAAGTTCCCTAACATGGGAAAGGAAATAGCCACCCAAGTCCAGGAAGCACAGAGTCCCATACAGGATAAACCCAAGGAGAAACATGCCGAGACACATAGTAGTCAAACTGACAAAAATTAAAGACGAAGAAAAATTATTGAAAGCAGCAAGGGAAAAATGACAACATACTAGGGAACTCCCATAAGGTGAAAGTTGATTTCTCAGCAGAAACTCTACAAGCCAGGAGGCAGTGGAATGCTATACTTAAAGTGATTAAAGGGAAGAACCTAAAACCAAGATTACTGTACCCAGCAAGGATCTCATTCAGATTTGATGGAGAAATCAAAAGCTTTATAGACAAGCAAAAGCTAAGAGAATTCAGCACCACCAAACCAGCTCTACAACAAATGTTAAAGGAACTTCTCTAAGTGGGAAACACAAGAGTAGAAAAGGACCTACTAAAACAAACCCAAAACAATTAAGAAAATGGTCAAAGTAACACACATATTGATAATTACCTTAAACGTGAATGGATTAAATGCTCCAACCAAAGACACAGGCTTGCTGAATGGATACAAAAACAAGACCAATCTATATGCTGTCTACAAGAGACCCACTTCAGACCTAGGAACACATAGAGACTGAAAGTGAGGGGATGGAAGAAGGTATTCCATACAAATGGAAATCAAAAGAAAGCTGGAGTAGCAATACTCATATCAGATAAAATAAACTTTAAAATAAAGACTGTTACAAGAGACAAGGAAGGACACTACATAATGATCAAGGGATCAATCCAAGAAGAAGATATAACAATTATAAATATATATGCACCCAACATTGGAGCACCTCAGTACATAAGGCAACTGCTAACAGCTATAAAAGAGGATATCAAGAGTAACACAATAATAGTGGGTAATTTACCACCTCACATACACCAATAGACAGATCATCCAAAATGAAAATAAATAAGGAAAAAGAAACTTTAAGTGACACCATACACAAGATAGATTTAATTGATATATACGACATTCCATCCAAAAACAGCAGATTACACTTTCTTCTCAAGTGCGCATGGAACATTCTCCAGGATAGATCACATCTTAGGTCACAAATCAAGCCACAGTAAATTTAAGAAAATTGAAATCATATCAAGCATCTTTTCTGACCACAGCGCTATGAGATTAGAAATGAAATAGAGGGAAGAAGTCGGAAAAAACACAAACACATGGAGGCTAAAAAATACGTTACTAAATAACCAAGATATCACTGAAGAAATCAAACAGGAAATCAAAAAATACCTAGAGATAAATGACAATGAAAACATGATGATTCACAACCTATGGGAGGCAGCAAAAGCAGTTCTAAGAGGGAACTTTATAGCTATACAAGCCTACCTCAAGAAACAAGAAAAATCTCAAATAAACAATCTAACGTTACACCTAAAGGAACTAGAGAAAGAAGAATAAACAAAATCCAAAGTTAGCAGAAGGAAAGAAATCGTAAAGCTCAGAGCAGAAATAAATGAAATAGAAACAAAGAAAACAATAGCAAAGATCAATAAAACTAACAGCTGGTGATTTGAGAAGATAAATAAAATTGATAAACCATTAGCCAGACTCATCAAAAAAAAAGACGGAGAGGACTCAAATCAATAAAATTAGAAATGAAAAAGGAGAAATTACAACAAACACCACAGAAATAGAAAGCATCCTAAGAGACTACTACAAGCAACTCTATGCCAATAAAATGGACAACCTGGAAGAAATGGTCAAATTCTTAAAAGGTATAACCTTCCAAGACTGAGCCAGGATGAAATAGAAAATATGAACAGACCAATCACAAGTAATGAAATTGAATCTGTGACAAAAAATCTTCCTACAAACAAAAGTCCAGTACCAGCTGGCTTCACAGGTGAATTCTATCAAACATTTAGAGAAAAGCTAACACCCATCCTTCTCAAACTCTTCCAAAAACTTGCAGAGGAAGGAAAACTCCCAAACTCATTCTACGTTGCCGCTATCACCCTGATACCAAAACCAGACAAAGATACTACAAAGAAATAAAATTACAGACCAATATCACTGTTGAATATAGATGCAAAAATCCTCAACAAAATACTAGCAAACAAATTCCAACAACACATTAAAAGGATCATGCACCATGAGCAAGTGGGATTTATCCCAGAGATGCAAGGATTCTTCAATACACATAAATCAATCAATGTGATAAACCATATTAACAAATTGAAGAATAAAAACCATATGATCATCTCAGTAGATGCAGAAAAAGCTTTTGACAAAATTCAACACCGATTTACAGTAAAAACTCTCCAGAAAGTGGGCATAGACAGAACATACCTCAACATAATAAAGGCCATATATTACAAAACCACAGCAAACGTCATTCTCAATGGTGAAAAACTGAAAGCATTTCCTCTAAGATCAGGAACAAGACAAGGATGTCCACTCTTACCACTATTATTCAACATAGTTTTGGAAGTCCTAGCCATGGCAATCAGAGAAGAAAAAGTAATAAAATGGAGTACAAATTGGAAAAGAAGAAATAAAACTGTCATTGTTTGCAGATGACATGTTACTATACATAAAGAATCCTAAAGATATCACCAGAGAACTACTAGAGCTAATCAATTAATTTGGTAAAGTTGCAGGATACAAAATTAATGCACAGAAATCTCTTGCATTCCTATACACTAATGATGAAAAATCTGAAAGAGAAATTAAGGAAACACTCTCATTTATCATTGCAACAAAAAGAATAAAATACCTAGGAATAAACCTACCTAGGGAGACAGAAGACCTGTATGCAGAAAACTGTAAGACACTGATGAAAGAAATTAAAGATGATAACAACAGATGGAGAGATATACCATGTTCTTGGGTTGGAAGAGTCAATATTGTGAAAACGACTATACTACCCAAAGCAATCTACAGATTCAATGCAATCCCTATCAAATTACCAATGGCATTTGTTACGGAACTAGAACAAAATATCTTAAAATTTGTATGGAGACACAAAAGACCCCAAATAGCCAAAGCATTCTTGAGCGAAAAAATACGGAGCTGGAGGAATCAGACTCCCTGACTTCAGACTACACTACAAAGCTACAGTAATCAAGACAATATGGTACTGGCAAAAAAAACAGAAACATAGATCAAAGGAAAAAGATAGAAATCCCAGAGATAAACCCACGCACCTATGGTCAACTAATCTGTGACAAAGGAGGCAAGGATATACAGTGGAGAAAAGACAGTCTCTTCAATAAGTGGTGCTGGGAAAACTGGGCCGCTACATGTAAAAGAATGAAATTAGAACATTCCCTAACAGCATACACAAAAATAAACTCAAAATGGATTAGAGACCTAAATGTAAGACTGGACACTATAAAACTCTTAGAGGAAAACATAGGAAGGGCACTCTATGACATAAATCACAGCAACATGTTTTTTGATCCACCTCCTAGAGCAATGGAAATAAAAACAAAAATAAACAAATGGGACCTAATGAAACTTCAAAGCTTTTGCAGAGCAAAGGAAACCATAAACAAGATGAAAAGACAACCCTCAGAATGGGAGAAAATATTTGCAAATGAATCAATGGACAAAGGATTAATCTCCAAAATATATAAACAACTCATGCAGCTCAATATCAAAAAAATAAAGAACCCAATCCAAAAATGCGCAGTAGCCCTAAATAGACATTTCTCCACAGAAGACATACAGATGGTCAGGAAGCACATGAAAAGCTGCTCAACACCGCTAATTATTAGAGAAATGCAATTCAAAACTACAATGAGGTATCACCTCACACCAGTTAAAATGGGCATCATCAGAAAATGTACAAAGAACAATGCTGGAGAGGGTGTGGAGAAAAGGGAATCCTGTTGTACTGTTGGTGGGAATGTAAATTGATATAGCCACTATGGAGAACAGTATAGAGGTTCCTTAAAAAACTAAAAATAGAATTACCATATGATCCACCAATCCCACTCCTGGGCATATACCCAGAGAAAACCATAATTCTAAAAGACACATGTGCCCCAATGTTCATTGCAGCACCATTTACAATAGCCAGGTCTTGGAAGCATCCTAAATGCCCATTGACAGACGAATGGATAAAGAAGAAGTGGTCCATATATACAATGGAATATTACTCAGCCATAAAAGGGAACGAAATTGGGTCATTTGTAGAGACGTGGATGGACCTAGAGACTGTCATACAGAGTGCAGTATGTAAGAAAGAGAAAAACAAATATTGTATATTGATGCATATATGTGGAACCTAGAAAAATGGTACAGATGAACTGGTGTGCAGGGCAGAAATTGAGACACAGATGTAGAGAACAAACGTATGGACACCAAGGGTGGAAAACGGCAGGGGGGTGGTGGTGGTGGTATGATGAATTGGGCGATTGGGATTGACATGTATACACTGATGTGTATAAAATTGATGACTAATAAGGATGTGCTGCATTAAAAAATTAAATTAAATTTAAAAATTTAAAAGAAAAGTGTTAATCAAGTACACTAGCAAAACCCAAACTCTGTAGGATGGTTCTGTAGCCATGCATTTTTAATTAAAAAAAAAAAAAGAATTTTCAGTCTTCCAGTCTAGGAACAAGTGATGCATTTCCATTTATTTATGTCTTTTAAAATTTGTTTCAGCAATGTTTTGTAAGTTTCACTGTACAAGGTGTTTTCTGTTTTTGGCCTCCTTAATTAAATTTATTCCCATTTTCATCTGATGCCATTGTAAATGGAATTGTTTTCTGAAATTTCTTTTGTGGTCATTCATTTTAGAAGAAAGAAAAACAACTGATTTTTGTGTGTTGATTTTGTATCCTGCAATAATTGCTGAATTCATTTATTATCTCTAAGAGTTCTTTCATGGAGTATCTAGAATTTGCTACATATAGTATAAGTCATCTGTTAACTGGATAATTTTATTTCTTTAATTCTTGTTTTGATATCTTTTAGTTATTTTTCTTGCTGAATATGTCTGCCTAGAATGTCTATCACTATGTTCAGTAGAAGTGGCAAAAACAGACATCCTTTTCTTGTTCCTGTCTTAGGGGACTTTTTCATTGTCTTCATAGTTTTGATTTTTCTAGTTGCAATATTATAGTATATAGCCTTCTCAACTGGGCTTCTCTCACTTAGTAATATGCATTTAATGTTCCTCTGTGTATTCATGGCTTCATAGCTCAATTTATTTTAGTGCTGAATAATATTCCATTGTCTGGATATACTCCACCTTTTCTATCCATTTAACTACTGAAGGACAATTTGGTTGCTTTCAAGTTTTAGAAAATATAAATTAAGCTGCTATAAACATCTGTGTTCAGGTTTTTGTGTGGACATAACTTTCAAATCCTTTGGCTAAATACCAAGGATTGTGATTCCTTGATCTATGGTAAGAGTATGTTTAGTTTTGTAAGAAACTGCCAAACTGTTTCAATGTGGCTGTACCATTTTACATTCCCACTTGATTGAATGAGAGTTATTATTGCAATACATAGTCACCAGCATTTGGTGTCATCAGTGTTCCAAATATTGGGCATTCTAATAGATGTATAATGGTATCTGACTGTTGTTTAATTTGCATTTTTATGATGACATATGATTTGGAGCATCTAAATTTCCCAAATCAAGAGAGATAAATGAACATCCAGAACTAGGAAGCTCCCTAAAACCCAAATAAACTATATATAAAGAGATCTTCACCGAGACATTATGATCAAATTGTCAAAAGTCAAAGACAGAGAGATTTTTGAAAGCAGCAAGAGAAAAAAAAATTATCTCATACAGAGGAACTCCTATAAGACTGTTAAGGGATTACTCAGCAGAAACCTTGTAGGCTAGGAGAGACTGAAATGATATATTCAAAGTGTTGAAAGGAAAAAAAAAACTGTCATCCAGGAACACTGTACCTGGAAAAGATGTCCTTCAGAAATGGAGAGATAATGACTTTCCCAGACAAACAAAAGATGGGGAAGTACATGACCACTAAACCTGCTTTACAAGAATGCTAAAGGGAGTTCTACAAGTTGAAACAAACAGATGTTAAAAACTTGAAATCGTATGAAAGTATAAATTCACTGTAAAGTTGAGAGTATAGTAAAATTCAGAATATTCTGATACTGTAATAATGGCATATAAATCATTTTAAACTCTAGTATAAAAATTAATACACAAAAGTATTAAAAATACTTATAACTACAATAATGCCTAACCTAACCTAACTTAATCGAGAAAGTAAAAGACCTGTACTGGTAAAATTATAAGATATTTTTAAAAGAAATTGAAGATCACACAAACAAATGGAAAGATATACAATGCTCATGAATTGCAAGAATTAATATTGTTAAAATGACCATATTAATTAAGGTAATCTACAGATGAATGCAATCCCTATCATAATACCAATGTCATTTATCACAGGATGAGAATAAATAATTTAAAATATTATATGGAAACACAAAAAACTCTGAATAGCAAAAACAGTCTTGAGAAAGCACAATGAAGGTAGAAGTATTTCTTTCTCTAATTTCAAAGTATACTACAAAGATACAGGAGTAAAAATAGAATGGTAAGAGGCAACTTCAAGATGGTGGAGGAGTGAGACGTGGAGATCACCTTACTCCCACAAATACATCAGAAATACATCTACATTTGGAACAACTCCTACAGAACACCTACTGAACATTAGCAGAAGACCTCAGACTTCTCAAAAGGCAAGAAACTCCCCACGTACCTGGGTAGGGCAAAAGAAAAAAGAAAAAACAGAAAAGAATAGGGATGGGACCTGCAACTCAGGGAGGGAGATGTGAAGGAGGAAAAGCTTCCACACACTAGAAAGCCCCTTCACTGGTGGAGACAGGGCTGAGCGGGTGGGTGGGGGGAAGCTTCGGAGACATGGAGGAGAGCACAGGAAAAGGGGTGCAGAGGGCAAAGTGGAGAGATTCCCGAACAGAGGATCGGTGCCAACAAGCACTCACCAGCCTGAGAGGCTTGTTTGCTCACCCACCGGGGCAGATGGGGGCTGGGAGCTGTGGTTCCAGCTTCAGAGGTCAGATCCCAGGGAGAGCACTGGGGTTGGCTGTGTGAACACAGCCTGAAGGGAGCTAATGGCCACAGCAAGCTGAGAGGGAGTCTGGGATAAAGTCTGGACTGGCCTAAGAGGCAAGAGACGATTGTTTTGGGGTGTTCGAGGAGAGGGGATTCAGAGCACTGCCTAAGCAAGCTCCAGAGATGGACATGAGCTGCGGATATCAGTGTGGACATGAGAGATGGGCATGAAATGCTAAGAATGCTGCTGCAGCCACCAAGAAGCCTGAGTGCAAGCACAGGTTACCATCCACACCTCCCCTCCCAGGAGCCTGTGCAGCACATCACTGTCAGGGTCCCGTGATCCAGGGACAACTTCCCCAGGAGAACACATGGCACGCCTCAGGCTGTTGCAATGTCACACTGGCCTCTGCAACCACAGACTCACCACACATTCCGTACCCCTCCCTCCCCCTGGCCAGAGAGAGCCAGAGCCCCCTAATCAGCTGCTCCTTTAACCCCATCCTGTCTGAGTGAATAACAGATGCCCTCAGGCGACCTACATGCAGAGGCGGGGCCAAATCCACAGCTGAACCTCAGGAACTCTGTGAACAAAGAGGAGAAAGGGAAATGTCTCCCAGCAGCTTCAGGAGCAGCGGATTAAATCTCCACAATCAACTTGATGTACCTTGCATATGTGGAATACCTGAATAGACAGTGAATTATCCCAAAATTAAGGTGGTGGACGTTGGGAGCAATGATATATATATATATTTTTTTCCTTTTTCTCTTTTTGTGAGTGTGTATGTGTATGCTTCTTGGTGTGATTTGTCTGTGTAGCTTAGCTTTTACCATTTGTTCTATGGTTCTGTCTGTCCGTTTTTTGTTTTTTAGTATAGTTTTTAGCACTTGTTTTCATTGGTGGATTTGTTTTTTGATTTGCTGCTCTCTTCATTCTTTCGTTTTTTTCTTTTTTTATTACTTTTAATTTTTTTATTTTAATAATTATTTTTATTATTTAATTTAATAAATTTAATTAATTAATTAATTAATTAATTTATCTTTCTCTGAGCTGTGTGGCTGACAGGGTCCTGGTGCTCAGTGCTGGTATCAGGCCTGTGCATCTGAGGTGGGAGAGCCGAGTTTAGTACATTGGTCCACCAGGACCTCAAGGCCCCACATAATATCAAATGGCAAAAGCAATGCCAGAGATCTCCATTTCAATGCTAAGACAGAGCTCCACTCAATGAACAGCAAGCTCCAGTCCTCGACACCCTATGGCAAACAACTAGCAAGACAGGAACATAACCCCACCCATTAGGAGAGAGGTTGCCTAAAGTCATAATAATGTCACAGACACCCCAAAACACACCACCAGTTGCATTCTTGTCCACCAGAAAGTAAAGATCCAGCCTCACCCTCCAGAACACAGTCTCCTCCACCAGAAAGCTTACACAATGCACAGAACCAATATTAGCCACTGGGGGCAGACACCAAAAACAATAGGAACTACGAACGTGCAACCTGTGAAAATGAAACTGTAAACACAGTAAGTTAAGCAAAATGAGAAGACAGAAACACACAGCACATGAAAGAGCAAGGTAAAAACCCACCAAATGAAACAAATGAAGAGGAAACAGGCAGTCTACCTGAAAGAGAATTTAGAGTAATGACAGTAAAGATGATCCAAAATCTGTGAAATTGAACGTGGAAAATATAAGAAACATTTAACAAGGACCTAGAAGAACCAAAGAGGAAACAAACAATGATGAACAACACAATAAATGAAATTAAAAATTCTCTTGAAGGCATCAGTAGCAGAATAACTGAGGCAGAAGAACGGATAAGTGACCTGGCAGATAAAAGAGTGGAAATAACTACTGCAGAGCAGAATAAAGAAAAAAGAATGAACAGAATTCAGGACAGTCTTAGAGACATCTGGGACAACATTCAACGCGCCAACATTCAAAATATAGGGGTCCCAGAAAAAGAAGAGAAAAACAAAGGGACTGAGAATACACTTGAAGAGATTATAGTTGAAAACTTCCCTAATAAGGGAAAGAAAAGAGTCAATCAAGTCCAGGATAAGTAAAAGATAAATAAAACAAAAATCCAAGGAGAAACATGCCAAGACACATATTACACAAACTATCAAAAAATAAATACAAAGAAAAGATATTAAAAGCAGCAAGGGAAAAACAACAAATAACATAGAAGGGAATTGCCATAACGTTAACAGCTGAACTTTCAGCAGAAACTCTGCAAGCCAGAAGGGAGTGGCAGCACATATTTAAAGTGATGAAAGGGAAAAACCTACAACCAAGATTATTCTACCCAGCAAGGATCTCATTCAGGTTCGACAGGGAAATTAAAACCTTCACAGACAAGCAAATGCTAAGAGAATTCAGCACCACCAAGCCAGCTTTACAACAAATTCTAAAGAAACTTCTCTAGGCAGGAAACACAAGAGAAGGAAAAGGCCTACAATAACAAACCCAAAACAATTAAGAAAATTGTAATAGGAACATACATATTGATAATTACCTTAAATGTAAATGGACTAAATACTCCCACCAAAAGACATAGACTGGCTGAATGGATACAAAAACAAGAAATGCATGTATGCTGTCTACAAAAGACCCACTTCAGACCTAGGGACACATACAGACTGAAAGTGAGGGGATGGAAAAAGATATTCCATGCAAATGGAAACCAAAAGAAAGCTGGAGTAGCAATACTCATATCAGACAAAATAGACTTAAACACTATAACAAGAGACAAAGAGGGACACTACATAATGATCAAGGGATCAATCCAAGAAGAAGATATAACAATTGTAAATATTTATGCACCCAACATAAGAGCACCTCAATACATAAGGCAAATGCTAACAGCCATAAAAGGGGAAATGGACAGTACCACAATCATAGTATGGGACTTTAACACCCCACTTTCACAAATGGACAGATCATCCAAAATGAAAATAAATAAGGAAACACAAACTTTAAATGATACATTAAACAAGATGGGCTTAATTGATATTTATAGGACATTCCATCCAAACACAAAAGAATACACCTCTTCTCAAGTGCTCTTGGAACAGTCTCCAGGAAAGCTCATATCTTGGATCACAAATCAAGCCTTGGAAAATTTATGAAAATTGAAATCCTATCACATATCTTTTTCCGACAACAATGCTATGAGACTACATATCAATTATAGGAAAGTCTGTAAAATATTCAAACACATGGAGGCTAAACAATACACTATTAAATAACCAAGAGATCACTGAAGAAATCAAAGAGGAAATCAAAAAATTCCTAGAAACAAATGACAATGAAAACAGGGCAACCCAAAACCTATGGGATGCAGCAAAAGCAGTTCTAAGGGAAGTTGATAGCAATACAATCCCACCTCAAGGAGGAACAAACATCTCAAATAAACAACCTAACCTAACACCTAAAGCAATTAGAAAAAGAACAACAAAACCCCAAAGTTAACAGAAGGAAAGAAATCATAAATATCAGATCAGAAATAAATGAAGAAGAAATGAAGGAAACAATAGCAAAGATAATAAAACTAAAAGCTGGTTCTTTGGGACAATAAGCAAAATTGATAAACCATTAGCCAGACTCATCAAGAAAAAAAGGGAGAAGACTCAAAACAATAGAATTAGAAATGAAAAAACAGAAGTAACAACTGACACTGCAGAAATACAGAGGATCATGAGAGATAACTACAAGCAACTCTATGCCAATAAAATGGACAACCTGGAAGAAATGGACAAATTCTTAGAAAAGCACAACCTTCCAAGACTGAACTAGGGAGAAATAGAAAATATGAACAGACCAATCACAAGCACTGAAATTGAAACTGTGATTTAAAAACTTCCACCAAACATAGCCCAGGACCAAATGGTTTCACAGGAGAATTCTATCAAAAATTTAGAGAAGAGCTAGCACTTATCCTTCTCAAGCTCTTCCAAAATATAGCAGAGAGGAACACTCCCAAACTCATTCTACGAGGCCACCATCACCCTGATACCAAAATCAGACAAAGATGTCACAAAGAAAGAAAACTAAGGGCCAATATCACTGATGAACATAGATGCAAAAATCCTCAACAAAATACTAGCAAACAGAATCCAACAGCTCATTTAAAGGTGGATACACGATGATCAAGTGGTGCTTATTCCAGGAATGCAAGGATTCTTCAATATAGGCAAATCAATCAATGTGATAAACCACATTAACAAATTGAAGAAGAAAAATCATATGATCATCTCAATAGATGCAGAGAGAGCTTTCAACAAAATTCAACACCCAATTATGATTAAAAAAAAAAAAAAACCTCCAGAAAGTAGGCATAGAGGGAACTTACCTCAACATAACAAATGCCATATATGACAAACCCACAACCAACATCGTTCTCAATGGTGAAAAATTGAAACCATTTCCACTAAGACCAGGAACATGACAAGGTTGCCCACACTCACCACTATTATTCCACATAGTTTTGGATGTTTTAGCCACAGCAATGAGAGAAGAGAAAGAAATAAAAGGAATCCAAATCAGAAAAGACGAAGTAAAGCTGTCACTGTTTGCAGATGGCATGATGCTATATATAGAGAATCCTAAAGATGCCACCAGAAACCCACTGGAGCTAATCAATGAATTTGGTAAAGTAGCAGGATACAAAATTAATGCGCACAATTTTCTTGCATACCTATACACTAAGGATGAAAAATGTGAAAAGAAATTAAGGAAACACTCTCATTTAGCATTGCAACAGGACGAACACCTAGGAATAATCCTACCTAAGGAGAAAAAAGACCTGTATGCATAAAACTATAAGACACTGATGAAAGAAATTAAAGATGATACAAACAGATGGAGAGGTATACCACGTTCCTGGTTTAGAATAATCAACATTGTGAAAATAACTCTACTCCCCAAAGCAATCTACAGATTCAATGCAATCCCTATGAAACTACCAACGACATTTTTCACACATCTAGAACAAAATTTTTCACAATTTGTATGGAAACACAAAAGGCCCCGAATAGCCAAAGCAATCTTGAGAAAGAAAAATGGAGCTGGAAGAATTAGGCTCCCTGACTTCAGACTATACTACAAAGCTACAGTAATCAGGACAGTATGGTACTGGCACAAAAACAGAAATATAGATCAATGGAACAGGGTACAAAGCCCAGAGATAAACCCACACACCTATGGTCACCTTATTTTTGATAAGGGATGCACGAATATACAATGGAGAAAAGACGGCCTCTTCAATAAGTGGTGCTGGGAAAACTGGACATCTACATGTAAAAGAATGAAATTAGACCACTCCCTAACACCATACACAAAAATAAACTCATAATGGATTAAATACCTAAATGTAATGCCAGACACTATCAAACTCTTAGAAGAAAACATAGGCAGATCACTCTATGACATAAGTCACAGCAAGATCCTTTTTGACCCCTCTCTTAGAGAAATGGAAATAAAAACAAAAATAAACAAATGGGACCTAATGAAACTTAAAAGCTTTTGCACAGCAACAGAAACCATAAACAAGACCAAAAGACAACCCTCAGAATGGGAGAAAATATTTGGAAATGAAGCAACAGACAAAGGATTAATCTCCAAAATTTACAAGTAGCTCATGCTGCTCAATATCAAAGCAACAAAAACTCAGTCCAAATATAGGCAGAAGACCTAAATAGACATTTCTCCACAGAAGATGTACAGATAGCTAACAAACACATGAAAGGATGCTCAACATCACTAATCATGAGAGAAATGCAAATCCAAACTACAAAGAGGTATCACCTCACACCATTCAGAATGGCCATTATCAAATATCTACAAACAATAAATGCTGGATAGGGTGTGGAGATAAGGGAAAACTTTTGCACTGCTGGTGGCAATGTAAATTGATACAGCCACTATGGAGGACATTATGGAGGTTCCTTAAAAGACTAAAAATAGAACTACCATACAACCCAGTAATCCCACTACTGCGCATATACTCTTAGAAAACCATAATTCAGAAAGAGCCATTTACCACAATGTTCACTGAAGCTGTATTTACAATAGCCAGGACATGGCAGCAAGCTAAGTGTCCATTGACAGGTGAATGGATAAAGAATATGTGGCACACGTATACAATGGAATATTACTCAGCCATAAAAAGAAATGAAATTGAGTTATTTGTAGTGAGGTGGGTGGACCTAGAGTCTGTGATACAGAGTGAAGTAAGTCAGAAGGGAAAGATAATGCCATATGCTAACAGATATATATGGAATCTAAAAAACCAAACAAAAATGGTTATGAAGAACCTAGGGGCAGGGCCAGAGTAAAGACCCAGATGTAGAGAATGGACTTGAAGACACGTGGAGGGGAACAGTTAAGCTGGGACGAAGTGAGAGAGTGGCATGGACTTATATATATTACTAAATGTAAAATAGATAGCTAGTGGGAAGCAGCCCCATAGAACGGGGAGATCAACTCGGTACTTTGTGACCACCTGGAGGGGCGGGATAGCGAGGGTGAGAGGGAGACACAAGAGGGAGCAGATATGGGGATATATGTATATGTATAGCTGATTCACTTTGTTATAAAGCAGAAACTAACACACCATTGTAAATCAGTTATACTCCAATAAAGATGTTAAAAGAAAAAACAGAATGGTAATGGCAAAAACCAAAACAAAGAAAAAAACAGGCACATAGTTAAGTTGAACAGAATAGAGAGCCCAGAAATAAACCAGCAGTTATATGGTCAATTAATCTACAGTAACTGAGGCAAGCGTATACAGTGGGGAAAAGACAGCCTCTTTAATAAATGGTGTTGCAAAAACTGGACAGCTGCATGCAAAACAATCAAACTGGGTTACTTTCTCACACCATATTTAACTGAAGCTCAATGTTGATTAAATACTTAAATGTAAGTCCTGAACCCATAAAAGTTCTAGAAGAAAGTATAGATAGTGTGTTCTTTGATATAGGTCTAAGCAATATTTTTTTGGATATGTCTCTTCTGGCAAGGGAAACAAAAGCTAAAATAAGCAAATGGGACTACATTAAACTAAAAAGCTTTTGTACAAAGAAGGAAACTATCAACTCAATGAAAAGGCAGCTGAGCATGGGAAAAGATATTTGCAAACAACATATCTGATAGGGATTAATATCCGAAATATGCAAAGAACTCATACAACTCAACAACAAAAAATCAATCAACCCAATTTAAGAATGACAGAGGACCTGAATAGGCATGTTTCCAAAGAAGACATGCAGATGGCCAACAGACTCATGAAAAAATGCTCAACATCACTAATCATCAGAGAAATGCAAATCAAAACCATAATGGGACAGCACCTCATAGTTGTTGGAATGGCTACATCAAAAGACAACAAATAACATGCGTTGGCAAGGAGTTGGAGGAGAACACTCATGCACTGTTCCTGAGATTGTAAATTAGTGAAGCTACTATGGAAAGCAGTATGGAAGTTAGTAAAAAATTTAAAAATAGAACTGCCATATGATCCAGCAATTTCATGTCTTTGTATTTACCTGAGGAAAACAATAATTTTAAAAGATATATGCACTCCAATGTTCATTGCAGCATTATTTACAATAGCCAAGATATGGAAGCATTTTAAGTTTCTATTAATAGACAAATGGATAAAGAAGATATGATATGTATGTATGATGGAATGTCACTGAGCCATTAAAAAATGAAATCTTGCCATTTCCAGCAAAATAAACATGGTCCAAGAGTGTATTATGTTAAGTGAAATAAGTCAGGTGGATAAAGACAAATATTGCATAATATCACTTATATGTGGATTCTAAAAAACAAAACAAAAAGATACTCATAGGTACAGAGAATAGACAGGTAGTGGCCAGGGGGTGGTGAATGGGGAGTTGGCAAAATAGGTATAGGGAATAAAGAGGTATAACCCACCAGTTATATAATAAATGTCATGGGGATGCAATATGCTGCATAAGGTATATGGTCAATAATATTTTAATAACTTTGTATGGGGACAGATGATTACTGGACTTATGGTAATTATTTCATAATGTATGCAAATATCAGATCATTATGTTGTACACCTGATGCTAACATAATATTGTACATCAACTATATTTCAATAAAAATAAGCATCCAATTCAGAAAGTAAGTTGCCTCTATTTGTACGTACATACATAACAGTTCTTATATATTGAAAATCCTAAAGATGTCACAAAACTTATAACTAGTAAATGAATTTTAAAAAGTTGCAGGATACAAAATAAGCATACAAAATCTTGTGTTTTTATACACTTACAACAAAATATTTGAAATATAAATTAAGCAAATCATCCCATTTACAATAGCATCAAAAAATAAAATGCTTAGGAACAAATTTAACCAAGGTAGTGAAATATCTGTACATTGAAAACTGTAAAACACTGATAATAGAAAATGAACACACAAGCAAATGGAAAGAAATTCTTTATTCATGGAATGGAAGAGTTAATATTGTTAAAATGTTCATACTACCCAAGCAATCTATAGATTTAATGCAATCTCTATCAAAATTCCAATGAGATTTTTTCACAGAGATAGAAAAATATCCTAATATGTACGCAGAAACACAAAAGACCCAGAATAGCCAAATCAATCTTGAGCAAGAAGTACACAGCTGGCTGCATCACACTACCAGATTTCAAATTATACTACAAAGCTGGTAATTGAAACAGGTGGTATTGGCCTAAAATCAGTCATATAGAACAATGGAATAGGATGGACAACCAGAAATAAATCCATGAATTTATATTTAATTGATAAAGGTTTCAAGAGCATGCTTAACCAAAATTTCAGAAATGGAGACCTGATTGAAATAAAAAGGTATTTATTTGGGGTTTCTTAGTACTGCAGCCCAGGAGACACACGTTGCTCTAATGAGACTACTGTGAATGGCTCCTGTATGGAGGGTGATTACCAGAAAGGCCAAGCCATTATTATAAGCTTGGAATTTTCAGCCTCAATCCTCACTTCTCCAGAGAGGGAAGAGGGACTGGAAATGAAGTTAATAATTGATCATGCTTATGTGAGTAAGCCTCCATAGAATCCCAACAGTGTGGGGTTTGAAGAACTGCCAGGTTGGCAAATACATCCATACCTGGAGGGTGATACCCCCTCCCCCAACTCCACAGGGACAGAAGCTCCTGCATTCAGGACCTTCTGAGACCTCACCCTATGTTTCTCTTCATCTGGCTGTTCATCTCTAACCTTTATTATATCCTTTAATAAACTGGTAGAGGTAAGTGTTTTTCTGAGTTCTGTGAGCCTCTCTAGCAAATTAATCAAACCCAAGAAGTGGGTCATTGGGACCTCCTATCTATAGCTGCTTGACCAGAGCATAGGTAATAACCTGGGATATGGCATCTGAAGTGTGTGTGTGTGTGTGCATGTGCGTGTGTGTGTGTGCGTGTGTGTGTATGCAGTATTGTGGGACTGAGCCCTTAACCTGTGGGATCTGTGGGATCTGATACTATCTCTGGATAGATAGTGTCAGAGTGGAGTTAAATTGTAGGATACCCAACTGGTGTCAGAGCCTTGCTTGTTTTTGTGAGGAACACCCACACACATTTGGTGACCAGAAGTGTCATAAGTGAAGTGTCTTGTGTGAGTAGTAAAAGAAACACGCAGGAGATAGACTGAACTGAGGTTTTCCCCTACAATGGGAGGGAAAGACGGAGTTTTTCCTGTTTTATATATGTAATCCAATAAAGTTAAACTCATAGAAACAGAGAGTAGAATGATGATTGCCCGGGAAGAGGGGTGGGAAAAATGAGAAGATGTGGTCAAAAGTTACAAAGGTTCAGTTATGCTGGATGAATAAGCTCTGGAGATCTAACGTACAGTATGGTGCCTACAGTTAAGAATACTGTATGGTATGCTTGAAAGTTGCTAAAAGAGTAGATCTGAAACGTTTTCACCACACCAAAAAAAAAAAAAAAGGTATCTATGTGAGATGATGTATATGTTAATTAGCTTAATTATTTCACAATGTATATCTATATCAATACATGTTGTACACGTTAAATATATATTTTAAAATTTTCAGTTATACTTCACTAAGCTTGAAAAAAATAAATAAATTAACATGAATTTAAAAATCTCAAATGAATACTATTTCACATAACTAGGATCATTATAATTTGAAAAAAAGAAAATATGTTGTAATGGATTTGGAGAAATTGGAACTCCTTCATGTTGGTGGAAATGTAATATAGTGCAGCCACTGTGGAAAAGTTTGGTAGTTCCTCAAAAGTTATGCATTAAATTTTCATATGACCAAGTATTTCCACTCCTGAGTATGTAAACTAAAACATGGAAAAGTTAGTCAATCAACATGTGTAAATGAACATTCACAGCAGCACTATTCACAATAGCAAAGAGGTGGAAACAACCCAAATGCCCATTAACAATGAATGAGTAAAAATGTGGTATATCCATGCACTGGAATATTATTCACCCCAAAATAGGGTGAAATACTGAGAATGCTACAATGTGGATGAGTCAGGAAAACATTATGCTAAATGAAAGTAGCTAGACACAAGAAGTCATATATTGTACGATTCCATTTATATCAAATATCCATAATAGACAAACCCATAGAGACAGAAAGCAACTTTGTGTTTGTCAGGGACTGGAGACAGGAGGAAATGGAGAGTGACTGCTTCATCTTTGGGTGTGAGGAAAATGTTTTGAAAGTAGATAAATTGGATGGTTGTGAAACAATGAATACATTAAATGCCGTTTAATTTTACTTGTCATTTTTTCCAGCTTTATTGAGATATATTTGACTGTAACATTGTATAAGTTTAACATATACAACATGTTTATTTAAAATACTTTTATGTTGCAAAATGATTACAACACTAGCATTAGTTAACACCTCTATCACTTCACTTCCTTTTTGTGATGAGAACATTGAAATCTATTCTCTTAACAATTTTAAAGTATGTAATACAGTATTGTTAACTATAATCACCATGCTGTACATCAGCTCTTCAGAACTTATTTATCTTATAACTGGAAATGTGTACATTTTGACCAACATCTCCCCATTTCTCTGATCCCCAGCCCCTGCCAACACCATTCTGCTCTCTGTTTCTGTGAGTTCAACATTTTTAGATTCCACATATAGGTGATATCATACAGTATTTATCTTTCTCTGGTTGATTTATTTTACTTAGTATAATGCCCTCAAGTTCCATTCATGTTGTCACAAATGGTAGGATTTCTTTCTTTCTCCTGGTTGAATAATATTCATACATCACTTCTCTCTAGATGAGCACTTATGTTGTTTCCATATTATGGTGGTGCAGATATTTTTTCAGGGTTCTGATATACACCTGGAAGTGGGATGGCTGAATCATATGGTAGTTCTATTTTTAATTTTTTGAGAAACCTTCACACTGGTTTCCATTGTGACTGTACCAATTTACATTCACACCAACAGTGCACAAGGGATCCTTTTTCTTCACATCCTAGCCAACACTTATCTCTTGTTCTGTTTTGTTTTGCTGATAATAGCTATTCTAATAAGTGTCGGGTGATATCTCACTGTGGTTTTAATTTGCATTTCCCTGATAATAAGAGACATTGAGCCATTTGTATATTTCCTATGGAGAAATGTCTATTTAAGTCCTTTGCACATTTAAAAAATCAGATTATGTGTTTTTTAAATTATGTGAGTTCCTTATTATTTGATTATTAATCTCATATCCAATATATGATTTGCAAGTATTTTCTTCCATTCCATAGGTTTCCTTTTTATTTGATGATAGCTTCTTTTTTTTTTTTTTTCCGGTACGCGGGCCTCTCACTGTTGTGGCCTCTCCCGTTGCGGAGCAGAGGCTCCGGACGCGCAGGCTAAGCGGCCATGGCTCACGGGCCCAGCCGCTCCGCGGCATGTGGGATCTTCCCGGACCAGGGCACGAACCCGTGTCCCCTGCATCGGCAGGCGGACTCTCAACCACTGCGCCACCAGGGAAGTCCCTGATGATAACTTCTTTTGCTGTGCAGAAGCTATTTAGTTTGATGTAGTCCCATTTATTTTTGCTTTCATTGCTATGCTTTTGGTGTTATATTAAATAAAATCATTGACAAGACCAGTGTGAAGGAGCTTTTACCCTGTGTTTTCTTCTAGTAGTTTTAGGGTTCCAGGTCTTAAATTTAAATGTTTAATCCATTTTGAATTAATTTTTGAGAACAGTGTAAGATAGGGGTTCAATTTCATTCTCCTGCATGTGATTTTCCAGTTTTCCCAATGCCATTTGTTGAAGAGACTATCCTTTCCCTATTGAGTATTCTTGGCTCCTTCGTCAAATATAAGTTGAACATGCATGTGAGGGTTTATATGTGGGCTCTTGATTTTGTTCCATTGGTTATGTGTCTATATTTATGCCAGCACCATACTGTTCTGATTGCTATAGCTTTGTAGTTAAGTTTGAAATCAGCAAGTGTGATGCCTCCAGCTTTGTTCCTTTCTCCCAGGATTGCTTTGAGTATCTGGGGTCTCTTTTGGTTCCATACTATTTTAGGATTTTTTTCTATTTCTGTGAAAAATGCCATCATAATTTTGATAGAGATTGCATTGAAACCCTGGCTTTGGGCAGTATGGATATTTTACCAATATTCTTCCAAATAGAATATCCCTCCATTTATTTGTGTCTTGAATTTTTTACATCAAAGTCATAATTTTCAGTGTACAGATCTTTTACCCCTTGATTAAATTTATTTTAAGCATTTTATTGTTTTCAATGCTATTGTAAGTGGGATTGTTTTCTTTCTTTATTTTAAATATATCTGATTGTTAGTGTATAGAAACACAACTCTATTCCATATGTTGCATTTGTATCCTGCTACTTTAGTGGATTGTTTGTTCTGACAGGTTTTTAATGGAGCCTTTAGGATCTTCTATATATAAGATCATTTTAACTGCAAACGAAGACAATTTTACTTCTTCCTTCCCAGTTTTGATGCCTTTTATTTAATTTCTTTCGCACTAGCTCTGGCCAGGACTTTCAATACTGTGTTGAATAGGATTGTTGAGTGTGGGCTCCCTTGTCTTGTTTCTGATCTTAGAGGAAAAGCTTTTATCCTTTCACAATTAAGTATGATGTTAGCTATGGGCTTGTCATATATATCCTTTATCATGTTGAGATACATTCCTTATATACCCATTTTGGTGAGAAATTTTTTTATCATGAAAATATATTATATTTTGTCAAATGTTTTCTCTGTATCTATTGACATGATCATATAATTTTTCTCTTTCATTCTATTAGCGTGGTGTATTGCATTTTTTTATTTGGGTATATTGAATCATCCTTGCATCCCAGGGGTAAATCCTAGTTTATCACAGTGTATAATCCATTTAATGTGCTTTACAATTTGGTTGGCTCACTATATATTGAGAAAATTTGCATCTATATTAGGGATATTGCCTGTAGTTCTATCTTCTTGTAATGTTTTTAATCTGGCTTCTCTATAAGGGTAATATTGGCCTCATTAAATGTATTTGGGAGTGTTTCCTCTCTCCTCTTCAATTTTTAAAAAGAGTTTTGGAAGGATTGGTGTTAATTCTTTAAATACGTGCTAGAATTCACCAGGGAAACCATGTGGTCCTGAGCTTTTCTTTGTTGAGAGAATCTAGATTAATGCTTCAATTTCCTTACTCATTATTGGTCTGTTCAAATTTCCTATTTCTTCATAATTCAGTCATGGTAGATTTTATGTTTCTAGGAATGTATCCATTTCTTCTAGTTTATCCAATTCATTTGCATATGATTGTTCATTGTAATCTCTTATGAACCTTTTTATATCTGTAACATTAATTATTCATTTTTCATTTCTGATTTTATTTAAGTCTTCTCTCTTTTTTCCTTAGTCTAACATAAATTTTTTTAATTTTGTTCATCTTTTCAAGAAAATCTCTTAGTTTTGTTGATCTTTCCTATTGTTTTTATGGGCTGTAGTTCATCTTTTTCCATTCTGATCTTTATTATTTCCTTTCTTCTGCTAACTTTGGGCTTAGTTTGTTCTTCTTATTCTAGTTCTTTAAGGTGTAGTGGTAAGTTTTATTTAAGACCTTTCTTTTTTTTAAATGTACGTGTTTATCACTACAAATTTCCCTCTCAATACTGTTTTTTCAGCATCTCATAGATTTTGATATGTTGTGTATCCATTTTCTTTTGTTTCAAGACTGTTTTTCCTTTTCAATTTCTTCTTTGACCCATTGGTTGTTCAAAATGTGTTGCTTAATTTTCACATATTTGTGACTTTTCAAGCTTTCTTCCTATTATTTATTTCTAATTTTATATCATTGTGGTCAGAAAAGATACTTGGTATGATTTCAGTTTTCCTAAATTTACTAAGACTTGTTTTGAGAACTATCACATGATTTATTCTGGGGAATGTTCCGTGTGCACTAGAGAAGAATATGTATTCTGCTGCTGATGAATGGTTCTTCCGTATATGTCTGTTAGGTCTAATTCATCTAAAGTATACTTCAAGTCCAATGTTTTCTTATTGATTTTCTGTCTGGATGGTCTCTCCATTGTTGAAAGTGAAGTATTGAAGTCCCCTACTATTATCATATTGCTGTCTATTTTTCCCTTCAGATCTGTTAATATTTGGTTATTATATTTAGGTGATTTGATATTGGGTACATATATATTTATGATTGTTATATATTCTAGATGAATTGACCCCTTCATCATTATATTATTACCTTCTTTGTCTCTAATTGCAGTTATTAAGTTAACATCTTTATTTTTTCTCTGATATAAGTAAAGCTACCCTGATCTCATTTAGTTTTTACTTGCATGGAATATCTTTTTCCATTGCTTTACTTTGAGCCTATATGAATTCTTAAGGTTGAAATGCATCTCTGGCACATAGCATATCTGGATGTTGTTTTTTAAAATCCATACATTACAACCTTTGACTGGAGAACTTAATCCATTTGCATTTAGAGTAATTATTTATAAGTAAATACTTACTAATTCCATCTTATTGGTTTTCAGCTGTTTTGTAGTTCCCTTGTTCCTTGCTTCCTCTCTTGCTGCCTCCTTTTGTGAATTGATGATTTTCCATAGTGGCATGCTTTGATTCTCTTCTCTTTATTTTTTGGGAATCTTTGGTAAGTTTTTGCTTTGTGGTTTCCATGAGGCTTACATAAATCATCTTATAGATATAACAGTCTATTTTTCACTGAAATTATTTAATTTGGATCACATATTCCCCCCTTTTTTGTTTTTGATGCCACAGCATACCTTTTTAATACTGTGTTTTCATTAACAAATTATTGTAGCTATAGTTTTTAAAAGTACTTTTGTCCTTTAACCATTATACTAAAGTGATTAGTACACCACCTTATGACAGTATTAGCATATTCTGTATTTAACTATACTTACCATTCCAATATGTTGTATTTTTTCATGTGCTTTCATGTTACTAATTATAATCCTTCCATTTCAGCTTGCAGATTCCTTGTAGCATTTCTTGTAAGGCAGGTCTAATAGTGATGAACTCCCTTGGCTTTTGTTTGCCTGGAAGTCTTTATCTCTCATTCATTTATGAAGTATAATTTTGCCAGACAGAGTACCCTTGGTAGTTAATTGTTTTTCTTTCAGCATTTTTTTTTTTTTTTTTTTTTGCGGTACGCAGGCCTCTCACTGTTGTGACCTCTCCTGTTGTGGAGCACAGGCTCCAGACGTGCAGGCTTAATGGCCATGGCTCACGGGACCAGCCACTCTGTGGCATATGGGATCCTCCCGGACCGGGGCACGAACCCATGTCCCCTGCATCGGCAGGCGGACTCTCAACCACTGCACCAGCAGGGAAGCCCCTTCTTTCAGCACTTTAAATATATCAGTAAGATGTATTAACAAAACTTTTAACTTCAATTTTGGAGGAGTGAGGTCAGTGGTGCACTGGCAAATGTTCAAAAACAAGCTCCCAGGAAAAAAGTTAGGTATACCTATATCTATGTATATAAGTTTACTATAAACTTTAATAAAATAAAGAATATTTAGTGCACAATTTAAAAGTAATAATAAAATATAAAATGCTTTTTAGCTTAAAAAATGGCAGTTCCTGAAGATGGTGAAATGTGATGTAAACGGATTCCTCATACATTGTTTCTGGGTATGTAAAATGGTAGTCATTCTGGAAACTAGCTTGGCAGTTTCTTACAAAACTTATACACTTAACATATGACCCAGACACTGGACTCTGGGTATATATCCCGGAGAATTGAAAGCTTATATCTATACAAAACTTCTTATACATGAATATTCATAGCCATTTTACTCACAAAAGCCAAACACCAGAAACAACCCAAATGTCCTTTAATGGGTGAATGGATAACAAACAGGTATATCTATACCTTAGAATATTATTCAGCCATTAAATGGATGAACTACAGATACAACAATTAGCAGGACTTCAAGGGCATTTGTATGAGTGGGGAAAAAAGGAAATATCAAAAGTCATTTACTGTATGCTTCCATTTATGTAGCCTTCTCAGAATGACAGAATCATAAAGATGGAGAATAGATTAGTGATTACCAGGACATAAGATGGTGGAAGACAGGTGAGACGAGTAGCACAAGAGATCTTTGTGGTAATGAAATAAAATATGTCTGTCTTGATTGTGGTGGTGGTTACATGAATTTACATATGTGATAAGATTGAATTATAGTACACAGACTCTTTGCTAGTATCAATTTCCTGGTCTCATAGTGTCCTATAATAATTTAAGATATAACCATTGGGGGAAATTAGGTGAAGGGTACAAGGGACCACTCTGTATAATTTTTCCAACTTCTTATAAGGCTATAATTATTTCAAAATAGACCTTAGAAAGCACATTATTTGTATCTATCTAAGGGTATGTGACTGTTAAAAAATAAAGTGAATAATTGTTGGCTGTGGTAATTAGTGTGTTGCACCAGATACTAGTGGACTTCCCCTGTCCCTATTGACCTATGGTAAGTGTGCCCTCTTGAGGTTAAATATGGCCATGTGACTTACTTTGGACAGTAAAATATTAATAGAAGTACAGAAATTTAACAACCAGTGCACAAGCCACCATGTTCTTTGCTTCTAGTTGTGGTGATAGGTGATGTTGCACATGGTAGATAGGCCATCAGCCTGGGCTCTGGAGTGGAGAACTGGAGCAGAGACCCTAGCCAAATGTGGATAGACATAGAGTGAGATGAAGAATAAAACTTGCTTTTGGAAACCACTAAGATTTAAGCTTGGCTAGTGGGAAGCAGCTGCACTGCATGGGGAGATCAGTTCGGTGCTTTGGAAGGAGACGCAAGAGGGAAGGAATATGGGGATATATGTATACATATAGCTGATTCAGTTTGTTATACAGCAGAAACTAACACAACATTGTAAAGCAATTATACTCCAATAAAGATGTTAAAAAAATATTTAGGGAGACGCAAGAGGGAAGACATATGGGAACATATGTTTATGTATGACTGATTCACTTTGTTATAAAGCAGAAACTAACACACCATTGTAAAGCAATTATACCCCAATAAAGATGTTAAAAAAATATTTAAGCTTGGTTGTTACCATGTCATAGATTGGCTTATCCTGACACAATATAAATTGAAATGAAGAGTTTTACATGGGCATAGATTTAGTTGTTAAGGAGAAAACAAACCCAAATTTACTTAGTGTATTAGTTTCCTATTGTTGCTATAACAATATACCACAAACTTAGTGGCTTAAAATACACAAATTTATTCTCTTACACTTTTAAAGATCACAAGTCTGTAATCAGTTTCAATAGGTTAAAGTCAAGGTGTCACCAGTACTTGTTCCTTCTGGAGATTCGTTTTTAGCTTCTACTGTCTGTCTGTATTCCTTGGCATGTGGTCCCTTCAAAGCATATTACTCCTCTCTGTTTCATCATCACATCACCTTTTGCTCTGCCTCACTCTCCTTCATCTCTCTTGTTAGGACCCTTGTGATTACATTGGGCACATTTGGATAATGCAGGATAATCTCCCCATCACAAGATATTTAACTTAATCACATCTGAAAAGTGCCTTTTCCACATAAGGTAACATTCACAGTTTCTGGGTTCAGAATATGGATGTCTTTGTGGGGGCTATTATTTAGTCCTCCACAGATTGTTTATTACTTACACAGACATCAAAAGCAAGATCAGCACAATGTCAGCTCCCGGAAATACTTGTTCTTAGAATGACACTGAACCAAAGGGGTCAGATGGGAGCAGTGGATCACTCTGTTATTTAGGAGCCAACTCCAGACTGTAGGTAAACTGTTTTAGAGTCTATGGCTGTACCTTATCTGGGGGCAAGGTGGAAAGTCCCATGACTCAGTGTAACCATGAAGACAGCTGGGAAACTCATGGCAGCCTCCCATAAGATAGGAAACTTACAGCAAGATAGGGAGGTGGATTAGAAACAGCCATTTAACAACTCTTCACAAAACTTCCTATATTTCCATGTTCCAGGAGGATCACAGGGCATACTGCAAAGCCTTAGGTCCTATTGCAGTTATGCCTTGCCTATTTGGCCTATGAGAATACATGCAAGGTCATTGGGGGACCATCATGAAGCTGTTCCCATACAGAGAGATGTATGGAATATGTCAAGTGAAAACAAAGTTTTGCAAGAGTAGGTATATTAATATCTTGTGTTCATTGATTGGTGGTGGTGGGGTGAACTTGCCTGAGGGAGGAGGTGCTGGCACAGGCAAGAACAATAACAAGTATTTGTTAGCCACCATTTTTCTACTGAATACTGTTCTAGCTAGGCATTATCTCATTTGATTATCCCACAACCACTAACAGAAACAGTACACATGACACAGTGGTTAAGAGGGTGAGCTTTGGTGGATGACAGACATGGGTTGAAGTCCCAGGTTCACTACTCCCTTGGAGGAGTTACTTAACCCCTCTAACCACCAGTTTCACAATGTATAAAATGGGGATATATTATAATCTACCTCATTGGGTAGTTGTGGGGATGATGTTCATAACCACTGACATATGGTAGGTGTATGTATCTTTAGTGATTGCTATTATGAAGAAAGCATTACCATTACCCTCATTTTCGGAATGAGGATACCTACAATCAAGGAGATATGTGATTGGCTTGAGGTCACCTGACCAGTAAGGGTAGAGAGAGGTTTCAGCATATGCCATTTCTATCTAACCAAGGCAACTTGTTTCCTCCCCCACTTCCAACCACTGTTGTTTGTGACCAAGTATTCTTTCCTTAGTACATAGGGTAGCAGAAAGCAATCACTTCTGCAGCCGTAAACCTCTCTAAGGATTTCATCTGGATTATTAAAAGGAGTCTTCGATTTGAGCTGATTCTATAGGGTCCTGACCTTCTCCCAGAGAATAGAGACAAGCCTACAAAGAAAAGAGGAGTAGAAAACAAGTTGAACTGCATTTCAATCAATAGTTAGGTCATAAAGTCAGGACACAAGGCAAAAGTCATGGATACAAAAATGACCCTTAAATGAAGCCTACTGAATTACCCTTAATGTATAGTATTTGAAATTTTATGTGTACAATCCTGTGGTAAGGAAGCTGACATTTCAAAACTCTCATCCTTGCTATGGGACAAACAATCAGAGAAGAGACTGGCAGACAATTATGCTTTGTCTATTTATATGTTCAAATCTCTCTCTGTCTCTCAACAAAGGAAATTAAATAAGGTAAGTTAAGGGTGTTAATGGTGTGACTCTGTTGTACTTGCCATTAGTTCAAAAATGGTCAAGAACAGTATTCCAGGAATGAGATTGATAGTTGTCAACCATATATGCTAGAAATTCCCTTGGATTTTATCACTTAGTCCAAACATTTTATTTTAGAAATGGAGAAACCAGCTGAGAGAGAGAATAAGAAATTCTTAATCTTTCAATCAAATCCCCAGGTAGTAATGGGGAAACACAGAGGAGGGGGAGACAGAAAAAGAAGGGCAATGTGTTGCAGGGAAGGCAGGAAAGCTCTGGGATGCTGCTATAACAAAAGCACTGCTAGACTTTGATCAGGGCACAGGGAGCCATGTGGACTCCTTTGGCTCACATTAAACAGGACTAAATGGAGTGACTTCATTCTCTTCAGCCCTGTTCTGATTATTCCAAGGATTTCAAGAGGGGTTGGAAGAGGGTGGAGAGGGAGGAGACGAGATTACCTCTTATGGAGTTAGGAGAGGCCATGAGCTCTGATCCTCAATCCCAAACTTGCCTCAAGAAAGGATGGGTCACCAAAGAGCCTTGACAGCATTGGAGCTTCTAGGTTTGCTCACACTCTTACTATTGAGACTGATTCCACCCCTAGAAAACAGGAACCAATTAGTGCCATTGGCCTTGTGTAGCACTTCTCTTCCTTTGGATGGAGTAAAATTAAATGTCCTAACCCATACTTGAAGGAGGAAATCAGAACATGGAGTAAGAAAGTAGTTTTACAATTTCCTTTTACTAGAAGACAATAGTCACCTGTGAAACCCTCAGGGTACTCCCTTCATCTCCAAGATGAATGCAGAATACTGTACAACATTACACTAAGTCCTCTGACCTCAGGCACCTGAATATCTCTCCAAACTCTTCTCCTTGGGTCTTTTTCTTCAGTCACATGAAACTGACTGGACACAACATACTGTGGTTCAAGGTATCTAGAAAAACTTTCTCCCTCTCCTTGCTAAACTAACTCTAACATATCCAGGAAAACCCTAAATCAGCAATCACTACACCAAGGAATTCTTTGTTGAAGTTCAAGAGAGAGATTATGCCTTTTTCTGCCCTCCTAGGCAGAAATTTAAGACTAGCATCCCTCTCAAAGACCCCAATGATGGTTGCTGGTGTGTGTGTGTGTGCACACGTGCATGCACACGTGCACAAATATATAACAGCAGAAAGTATGCTGGAACTACCAAAAGTTCATTAATCAGCTACATTACATTAAAAAAGAATAATTTTATTTTAGAATATTTTTTAGATTTACAGAAAAGCCACAATTATAGTAGAGAGTTCCATTTACCCTGCACTCAGTTTTCCCTGTTATTAACATCTATGGTACATTTGACACAACTGATGAACCAATACTGATATACTATTATTAACTAAAGTCCATACTTTATTGGGATTTCATTAGGCTTTACCTGATGTCTTTTTTCGTTGTTGTTGTTCCAGAAGCCCATCCAGGACATTGCATTACATTTAGCCCCCATGCTTCCTTAGGCTCTTCTTGGCTGTGATAAATTCTCACACTTGTGTTTCTTTTGTTTTTTGTTTTTTGTTTTTTGCGGTACGCGGGCCTCTCACTGTTGTGGCCTCTCCCGTTGCGGAGCACAGGCTCCGGACACGCAGGCTCAGCAGCCATGGCTCACGGGCCCAGCCGCTCCACGGCATGTGGGATCTTCCCGGACCAGGGCACGAACCCATGTCCCCTGCATCAGCAGGCAGACTCTCAACCACTGCGCCACCAGGGAAGCCCCCTCACGCTTGTTTTTAATGAACTTGACTGTTGTGAGGAGGACTGGTCAGCTATTTTGTAGATCATTATTCAGTTGTGATTTTTCTGATGTTTTTCTCATGATTAGACTGGGGTTATGAGTTCTGGGGAGTAAGACCACAAAGGCAAAGTACCATTTTTATCACATCATAACAACATATCACTGATTATGTTACCCTTCATCACCTGTTTGTCAAGTTTCTCCATTGTAAAGTTACTCACCCCACCCTTTTCAAATCTGCATTTTTAGGAAGTCACTATGAGCAGTCCACACCTAAGGAATGGGTAGTTAAATTCCACTTGCTTGAGGGGGGTGGTATCTACATACATTATTTGGAATTTTTATGCATTATAGATTTGTCTACTTTCCCTATTTATTTATTTACATAAATATGGACTCATGGATAATATTACTTTAGGCTATAATCCAAAACTGTGTTGTTTGTTCTCTGGCTCATATTATTCCAGCTTTGACCATTGGGAACTCATTCAATTGGCTCCTGTCTCTCATTGATATACTGCTATTAGTTTGTTTTTGTGCACTTCCTTTCTTTCTGGCACTACAAGATGCTGCAAGCTCATCTTGTGTATGTTCTGTCCCATCCATAGAATCAGCCAATTTTCTAGAAGACTTGTTTCCTTTTATTGGACAGTGGTATTAGAAACTAAGATCTTAGTGCTAGATTTGCTTGTTTCTACTGTGGTATTTTTTTTATTCTAAGTCCTTTCAGCAGACAAAGGTAGGAAATATATGTGTGTAAATTAAACTGTGTATACACACAGCTTATCTATCTAATCATCTATCTCCCTACTACCTATCTATCATCTATCATTTATCTACCGATCTATATCTATGTTCAGATCTTTTGCCCATTTAAAAATTGGGTTATTTTTTTCTTATTGTTGAGTTTTAAGAGCCCTTTGTATATTCTGGATTCATGTCCTTTATCAGATATATGATTTGCAAATACTTTCTCCCAGTCTGTGACTTGTCTGTTCATTCTCTAGTGTATTTTATATGCAAATATTTTAAATTTTAATCAAGTACACCTTACCAGCTTTTTCTTTCATAAATCTTGTTATTGGTATTGTATCTACAACCTCATCATCGAACCCAAAGTCATGTAGATTTTCTCCTATGTTTTCTTCCTGTAAGTTTTATAGTTTTGCATTTTACATTTAGGTCTATAATCCATTTTGAGTTATTGTTTTGTGTAAGGTGTGAAGTCTATTTCTAAGCACCATTTCTTAACTACAGTAAAACCAAAGCCTCTTGTCTCTTTACTCAAACCATTTTGTATCAGCTTATGTGCCTACCCTCCTTTCCCCAGGAAGTCCCATTATATTAGTAATGTGTCCTCATACCTTTTTGGTGCATGTGTGTCTTAATAAGTCTCAACATTTAAACCAATTTTAGATGGGTGGGTGTTGTTTTCACCCTCTGTGCAGCAATCACAACAAAATCACATGAGCAGAACTGTCTAGGTGATTACCACCACCACATGAGAGGGGGGCGTGTCTTTCCTTTCCAGATTTTGTCTTGTTAACTGTCTTGCCTGCTAGTGAGCAAGCACTTTGAGTTATGCTGCACAGTGTTTTATTTGCTAAGTTCTAACATGTCTCTATTATAGATTTAACCTAAGTCAGAAGTCTTGATAATCCATGTTTAGGGGCAGGAGTATGGAATTTAGGTACTCCTTAAAGTGACTCTGGATTGGGGTTCATTTTTAGGTTTGATAGTGTTTTTGATTTATTTAGGGGGGATATTTGTTGTGTTTGGCTATACGACGGCTATGGCCACTGAGCAGTATCTTGAGGTTTGGGTTTCTAATAAGACTGTTTTGGGGGCATTTCTTTCAGGGTTGATAATAGAGTTTTTGATGGTATTATATATTTTAAAGGATGAAGAGGTGGAAGTTGTGTTTAAGTTCAATGGGTTGGGAGACTGAGTTATTTATGATATTGGTGATTCTGGTTTTTTTAATGAGGAGGTCATGGGGGTTGTGGCGTTATATAGCTATGGTACCTGGTTGGTGATTGTTACTGGCTGGTCGCTGTTTATTGGTGTTGTGGTTATTATGGAAATTACTCATGATAATTAAATAAAAGCATGCTATGTGTCTTGAATTGAATCGTGTCTCAAATCCAGCATCAACCATGACTGACAGTACTTTCAGAGGAACAACTCTTATTCTGTGACTATTGGTTGTGTGTCTCCACCAGCTATTGGCTCCCATTCTATAGAGCACTCAGTGGAAAGGCTAAACTGGCCCATTGGGCGACTGTACATGTAAGGAAGGGTAGTCATCATGTGGCATGCTGAGGCTCACACTCCTAAAAGCAAACAGCTCACTAGGACCTTACAATGCCTTAAATGCTCCTATTATTGCTGTCTGTGCCCTGTCCCAACAAAAATTCTGATCCTCAGGATTACAGGGGAGAAACACCCATAGCACCCTGTGGCCAGACCCTTATGAAAGTGGGCGTGAATGTTTTATCCCTGCCCCTCTCAAAGGATAGAGGGATACTATCATCCTGTTGCACAGCTGTAAAATGAACCAACAGAAATACTGATTTCTACTGTGTGTCATGATTTATTATCATGACAAAGGGTTAATTCAAACCAACTCAATCCTGAGGCTCTTAAACCCAATAAAATAACACTTGCCAGGCTTCCCTGGTGGCGCAGTGGTTGAGAGTCTGCCTGCCGATGCAGGGGACACAGGTTCGTGCCCCGGTCCGGGAAGATCCCACATGCCACGGAGTGGCTGGGCCCGTGAGCCATGGCTGCTGAGCCTGTGCGTCCGGAGCCTGTGCTCCACAACGGGAGAGGCCCGCATACAGCAAAAAAACCAGAAAACAAAAACACTTGCCATGGGAAGACCCCTACCCCTGATGGTACTGAATTGAGAATCTCTGGAGAAAGAAGTCTATATGATCAAAAAAGTGAGGACATTCTTCAGAGCATATCCAGTAAAAATTAAAAAACAAAACACCAACCAACAAACAATAAAAACCTTGTTCAAGGGGGAAGAAACAAAAACTGAAACAAAGGTCTATTATTTGACACAACTGAATATCCAAAATTTACTAAAAGATTGTATGCAATAAAAGATTAAAAAGGGTACTGATTACCTTTTGTGCCTCTAGAATATAGGTTTTGAATTAACTTTAACATATAAAGAGATGGGCTGATTGGCAAATTTTCATGGCCTTAATAAATATTGGGATTTAAATTACTGTTATACATGGGGATCCCACTAAACTTAATTAAGGTACCTCCCACATTCTTAGAGGAGATTCCAAACGTAAAATATAAGACAAACAAACAGGTATGCCTTATCTTAACAACCGAAACAATTGCCTTGCCTATATTCCTTATATTACCCATTGACCTAGAAAGCATGTCTGAGCCAAAGAATAATAAATTAAAATAAAATTCTTTGCCACTTAGAAAAAGCTTGAACAAATGGGACCCCATAGTCCTTACCTCTGGGCTAAAATAATTATGTCTCAATGTGGATTAAGACAGTCATATAGGAATTAAGACCCATTATGTAACACTTACTTAAGGAAAAAGTCACAATTTCTACTGTCTTCTCCTTTAATAGCCCAATTTAACCAATGCCCAAAACTGATTTAAAAAAAACAATGACACTGAACAGTAGATTATCACAACCTTAATGCTATGGTACTCCTGATTAAAGCCCCTCATATCCAGTATTATTAAAAGTATTGGGCTTCCCTGGTGGCGCAGTGGTTGAGAGTCCGCCTGCCGATGCAGGGGACACGGGTTCGTGCCCCGGTCCGGGAAGATCCCACATGCCGCGGAGCGGCTGGGCCCGTAAGCCATGGCCGCTGGGCCTGCACGTCCGGAGCCTGTGCTCTGCGACGGGAGAGGCTACGACGGTGAGAGGCCTGCGTACCGCAAAAAAAAAAAAAAAAAAAAAAAAAAAAAGTATTGCCTCCTGCAAACCAAAAACTTGAAAACATATTTCTTTTGTAGATTTGATTAATATGTTTTTTAACACATTTATTGAGGTATAATTGCTTTACAGTGGTGTGTTAGTTTCTGCTTTATAACAAAGTGAATCAGCTCTACATATACATATATCCCCATATCTGCTCCCTCTTGCGTCTCCCTCTTCAGTGCTTATTTCAATAGCCTCTCAGTCACAGTTTGCCTTCACCTTTAAAGGGACACAATACACATTTACTCAAGTATCCACGAGGAATCCCAACAGGCCTGCCATCCCAAACAGTATTTTCAGGCAATATATTAACCTCATCCAAATTTTTCCAGGATCACAGATAAGATAGTTTATTAGTGACAGCCTCCTCTGAGAAAATTCATTTGACGCACACATTCAAAACATACCAACATTCATAAAGGAGCCCATAGAAAAGGGTGAGTCAGAGCCCAACATAAAATATAAAGCCCTATCACTTCAGTAAAATTTCTTGGCAATATTTTGACAGTTGTGGGGGTGCTCCAACCCCGAAACTGTCAAGAAATGACTACTGACTCACAGCATAACACAAGTCAAAAAAATTTTTAGTCCTTTTGGGTTTCTGGAAACAACATTTTCCTCGTGTACAAGTTTTACTTAAGCCCTTTTATGCAGTTGCTCACAAATCAGCCCACTTTGATTAATGGGGAACCCTACAACAAAAAACTCTAGACTCAGTTCAAATTGTAATACAACAGGAACTTCCATTAGTTCCCACAGAGGCTCTTTCACTCTAGAGGCTTTAACAATCTCTTGTCATGCCTCTTGTAGTCTCTGGACTACCAATGATGGCCAGAAGTTACCCATGGGCTTCTGTTGCAAAAAAAAAAAAACTTATATCCTTGTCCCTGTACTCTACACCATTAACTTAACAACTGCTGGCTTCATATTGACCCCTTTTGGAAAATGACTTTCATAAGCCTGCACGTAAAACTCTCTTAACTTAACTGTCCATTGTGACTTGACTCATGGACTTGTGACTTGGCACAGCTACAGAGCCCCATGTATTGAAATAAAATGATACTTAAATGAAAGAGCCAAACCTGGACTCACTACCATATCACACCTACAGAAGGAAGTAGCTTATCCTATCCTTAATTCTTTGCCAAATGCAATGGTGTCAGAGGAGATCGTACCTCTCTCAGATCCACTGGCAACCTGGGCTCCCCTTGAGAAAAATTTGGTGATTAGAAAAGCGAGTCCATGTGCTTTACAGATGGCATCACTACCATTCCATGTGATGGTGCCTGATGGAGAGCTGCTGCTATTCATCCCATAAATGGGACATCAGTGATCAAGTACAGGAACCAAGGCTCAGCAAAACTGGCCAAACTTTAGGCAATTAGCACTAAAGGATACCTTGATCAAAAATAAGCCCTACCTGTTCATTATTAGGAGATTTTTCAGCCATTGTCAATTGTTGACCCAGCTGGCTTGAGTAATGACAACAAGAAAAATTTCTTGTCCAAAATTTCCCACTTGGGGGTAAAGAACTCTGCAAATTTCTTGCCTCACAGATACCCAAAATATAATTCAGGGTCATATATTCTCTCTCTCTCTCTGTCTATATATATATATGAAAGTTGGCCCAGGCTTCCATAACAAAATACTACAGACTAGGTGACTTAAACAGTAGAAATTTACTTTTTTACAGTTCTGGAGACTTGAAGTCCAAGATCAAGGTGCCATCAAGTTTGGTTTTTGAGGAAGACTCTCTCCTTGGTGTGCAAATGGCTACCTTCTCACTGTGTCATCACATGCCCTTTTCTTTACTTTTTAAAACATATCTATCACTTCATATAGTTAACATTTTTGTATATTTGCTGAAAACAGTAGCCAAGATATGGAAACAACCCAAGTATCTCTATCTCTTCAAAGATGAGTGGATAAAGAAAATGTAGTAGGTGTGTGTGTGTGTGTGTATATATATTTAAATACAATACAATTAAATATTATTCAGCCTTACAACCAGAAGGAAACCACATGGCCTTTTCTCTTGTATGTGTGTGCTTCTGGCATATTTTCCTCTTCTTATAAGGACAAACGACCTATGTGATTAGGGCCCCACCCATATGACCTCTTCTAATTTTAAATACTGTATCATTAAAGGACTTATCTCCAAATGCAGTCACTGTGTTGACTGTATTTGTATGTGTGTTGATTAGGCTTCAACATAAGAATTTGGGGGGGCACATAATTCAGTCCCTAAATACTATACTAAAGCCACTATACAAGGTTATACCAAAAATCTTCTTATCCCCTTTGACATTCCACAAGTTATTGATAAAGACCATGACACTCATTTCTCTTCTCAAAATATACAACACTAGGTTCTTGAACAAGGCATCCAATAGAACTTCCATCTTCCTATTGGCTTCAGGCCACAAGCCCTATAGAGTGCCATAAATAAATAAATTCAATTAAATAGAACATGACACATTTTGGTCAACAGTAAAATATCAAAGGTGTACTGTAATAAGAAATATGACTACACTTTTTAATGTTTGACTACTGAGAACTTTCAGGCTCCAAACCTCCCCATTCACCTCTTGCCTCACATCTGGACAAGCAGATAAAAAAGACTGATTGCTCTGTGCCTTGGTGCCTATGGGAAAGTTCAAACCATGCAAATTCCTGGTCTATATGTGGAAACCCTCATTTGGCCCCCACCCCCTAAATTCAATAAAAACAATAGTTGCCCCTCCCTTCACTGAAGCCATTCTAGACCAGATTGGGTGTCTTTCATGCTCTCCTCAGAAAGGCCAATTGTATGAGTAATAAACCTACTTGTGCCTGCTTGGTGTGTTTATTATGTTATCAATGTTGATATTCAAACCAATTTTAGGTGGCTGGAGGTTGACCCCACTATTACAGGCCACCACAAAACAGTAACTTGGATCTGTGTAAATAAAAGATGAAGGAACAAATGAAGGAAAAATGAAATCTTTAATTTTTTCTTATTTTTAATCTAAAAGAAAACTTTTTTAAAAATTAATAATAACAATGTATGGGTGATTATAGTAAATGGAAAAATAAAATGAATGACAACAATATCACAAAGGACAATAGAGAGAATGGGAATACTCTGTGGTAAAGTTACTGTACTCTATGTGAAGAGGTATATATACTGTTATTTGAAGGTGCATTTAAGTTGTTAAAACTATTTATTGTAAATGCTAATGCAACCACTAAACATGTTTTTAAAAGAAGTATAAATGACACACCAAAATAAGATACAATAGAATCATATAAAATGTTCAATTAAAAGCAGATAAGGCAGAGAGAAAATACAAAGAATAAATGCGATGAATAAAATAAACAGATACAACATCGTTAGTTTTATCCCAACATTGTCAATAATCACTTTAAATTTGAATGGTCTAAACAAACTATTTAAAAGACAGAGACTGTCAACTTGAACAAAAACAAAAAAGAATCAACTATATTTTGTCTCAAAGAAATCCATTTTAAAGACAAAGACTCAGGTAGGTTAAAAGTAAAGGGATGAGAGATTGGTTCAAGATTGGTGGAGTAGAAGGAAGTGTGCTCACTCCCTCTTGTGAGAGCACCAGAATCACAACTAACTGCTGAACAAGCATCGACAGGAAGACACTGGAACTCACCAAAAAAGATACCCCACATCCAAAGACAAAGGTGAAGCTGCAATGAGATGGTAAGAAGGGAGCAATCACAATAAAATCAAATCCCATAACCACTGGGTGGGTGAATCACAAATTGGAGAACAATTATACCACAGATGTCCACCCACTGGAATGAAGGTTCTGAGCTCCACATCAGGCTTTCCAACCTGCGGGTCCAGCAATGGGAGGAGGAATTCCCAGAGAATCAGTCTTTGAAAGCTAGCAGGATTTGATTGCAGGGCTTCAACAGGACTGGGGAAACACAGACTCCACTTTTGGAGGTCACACACAAAGTAGTGTGTGCATCAGGATCCAGGGGAAAGGAGCAGGGACCTCATAGGAGACTGAACCACACCTACCTGCTAGTGTTGGAGGGTCTCCTGCAGAGGCAGGGGGTGGATGTGGCTCACCATGGGGACAATGACACTGGCAGCAGAAATTCTGGGAAGTATTCCTTGGCATGAGCCCTCCTGGAGTCTGCTATTAGCCCAACCAAAGAGCCTGCAGCCTCCAGTGCTGGATCACCTCAGGCCAAACAACCAGCAGGGAATGAACTCAGACCCACACATCAGCAGAGAAGTGGACTAAAGTTTTACTGAGCTCTGCCCACCAGAGCAACACCCAGCTCCACCCACCACCAGTCCCTCCCATCAGGAAGCTTGCACAAGCCTCTTAGAGAGGCTCATCCAGTAGAGGGCAGACAGCAGAAGTAAGAAGAACTACAATCCTGCAGCCTGTGGAATGAAAACCACCTTCACAGAAAGAGAGACAAAATGAAAAAGCAGCAGACTATGTACCAGATGAAAGAACAAGATAAAACCCGAGAAAAACAACTGAATGAAGTGGAGATAGGTAAACTTCCAGAAAACAAATTCAGAATAGTGATAGTGAGGATGATCCAAGACCTCGGAAAAAGAATGGAGTCAAAGATCAAGGAGATGCAAGAAATGTTTTAACAAAGACCTAAAAGAATTAAAGAACAAACACCTAGAAGAATTAAAGAAAAAACAGAGATGAACAATACAATAACTGAAATGGAAAACACACTAGAAGGAATCAATAGCAGAATAACTGAAGCAGAAAAATGGGTAAATGACCTGGAAGACAGAATGGTGAAATTCACTGCCACAGAACAGAATAAAGAAAAAAGAGTGAAAACAAATGAAGGCAATCCTAAGAGACCTCTGGGACAACATTAAACACACCAACATTCACATTATAGTATCCCAGAAAAAGAAGAGAGAGAGAAAGGACCTGAGAAAATACTTGAAGACATTATAGTTGAAAATTTCCCTGACATGGGAAAGGAAATAGCCACCAAAGTCCAGGAAGTGCAGAGAGTCCCAGGAAGGATAAACCCAAGGAGAAACATGCCAAGACACATACTAATCAAATTGATAAAAATTAAAGACAAAGAAAAGTTATTAAAAACAACAAGGGAAAAATGACAAATAACATACAAGGGAACTCCCATAAGCTTAACAGCTGATTTCTCAGCAGAAACTTTACAAGCCAGAAGGGAGTGGCATGATATATTTAAAGTGATGAAAGGGAAGAACCTACAACCAAGATTACTCTACCCAGCAAGGATCTCATTCAGATTTGACAGAGAAATCAAAAGCTTACAGATAAGAAAAGCTAAGAGGATTCAGCACCACCAAACCAGCTCTACAACAAATGCTAAAGGAACTTCTCTAAGTGGGAAACACAAGAGAAGAAAAGGACCTACAAAATCAACCCCCAGACAATTAACAAAATTGTAACAGTAACATACATATCAATAACTACCTTAAATGTGAATGGATTAAATGCTCCAACAAACAAAAGACACAGACTGGCTGAATGGATACAACAACAAGACCCGTATATATGCTGTCTACAAGAGATGCACTTCTGACCTAGGGTCACATACAGGCTGAAAGAGAGGGGATGGAAAAAATTATTCCACATGAAAGGAAAACAAAAAACTGGAGTAGCAATTCTCATATCAGACAAAATAGACTTTAAAATAAAGACTATTAAAAGAGACAGGAAGGACACTACATAATGATCAAGGGATCACTTCAAGAAAAAGATATAACAATAGTATATATTTATGCACCCAAGATAGGAGCCCCTCAATAAATAAGATATGTGCTAACAGCCATAAAAGGGGAAATCAACAGTACCACAGTAATAGTGGGGGAGTTTAGCACTCTACTTACACCAATGGATATATCATCCAGACAGAAAATTACTAAGAACACACAGGCCTTAATTGACACTTTAGACCAGAGAGACTTAATTGATATTTATAGGACATTATATCTGAAAACAACAGATTACACTTTCTTCTCAAATGAACAATGGAACATTCTCCAGGATAGATCACATCTTGGGTCACAAAGCAAGCCTTGGTAAATTTCAGAAAATTGAAATCATATCAAGCATCTTTTCCAACCACAATGCTATGAGATTAGAAATACATTACAGGGGAAAAAAACGTAATAAACACAAACACATGGAGGCTAAACAATACGTTACTAAATAACCAAGAGATCACTGAAGAAATCAAAGAGGAAATAAAAAAATACCTAGAGACAAATACAATGAAAACACGATGATCCAAGACCTATGGGATGTAGCAAAAGCAGTTCTAGGAGGGAATTTTATAGCAATAAAATCATACTTCAAGAAACAAGAAAAATCTCAAATAAACAATCTAACCTTCCACCTAAAGGAACTAGAGAAAGAAGAACAAACAAAACCCAAAGTTCATAGAAGGAAAAAAATCATAAAGTTCAGAGCAGAAATGAATGAAATAGAGACAAAGAAAACAATAGCAAAGGTCCATAAAACTGAAAGCTGGTTCTTTGAGAAGATGAACAAAATCAATAAAGTTAGAAATGAAAAAGGAGAATTTACAATGGACACCACAGAAATACAAAGCATCATAAGAGATTACTACAAGCAACTCTATGCCAATAAAATGGACAACCTGGAACAAATGGACGAATTCTTAGAAAGATATAACCTTTCAAGACTGAGGCAGGAATAAATAGAAAATATGAACAGACAAATCACAAGTAATGAAATTGAAACTGTGATTAAAAATCTTCTCACAAACAAAAGCCCAGGACCAGATGGCTCAACAGGTGAATTTTATCAAGCATTTAGAGAAAAGTGAACAACCATTCTTCTCAATCTCTTCCAAAAATTTGCAGAGGGAGGAACACACCCAAACTCATTCTACGAGGCTGCCATCACCCTGATGCCAAAACCATACAAAGATACTACAAAAAAAGAAAATTACAGACCAATATCACTGATGAATATAGATGCAAAAATCCTCAACAAAATACTAGCAAACAGAATCCAACAACACATTAAGAGGATTATACACCATAGTCAAGTGGCATTTATCCCAGGGATGCAAGGATTCTTCAATATATGCAAATCAATCAATGTGATAAACCATATTAAAAAGTTTAAGAATAAAATCCCTATGATCATCTCAATAGATGCAGAAAAAGCTTTTGACAAAATTCCACAACTACTTATGATAAAAACTCTCCAGAAAGTGGGAGTAGAGGGAACCTACCACAACATAATAAAGACCATATATAACAAACCCACTGCAAACATCATTTTCAATAGTGAAAAACTGAAAGCACTTCCTCTAAGATCAGGAAAAAGACAAGGATGTCCACTCTCGCCACTATTATTCAACATAGTTTTGGAAGTCCTAACTACGGCAGTCAGAGAAGAACAAGAAATAAAAGGAATAGAAATTGGAAAAGAAGAGTAAAACTATCACTGTTTGCAGATGACATGATACTATACATAGATAATCATACAGAAAACTACTAGACCTAATAAATGAATTTGGTAAAGTTGCAGGATACAAAATTAATGCATAGAAATCTCTTGCATTCCTATACACTAAAAACAAAAGATCAGATAGAGAGATTAAGGAAACAATCCCGTTCACCACTGCAACAAAAAGAATAAAATACCTAGGAGTAAACCTACCTAAGGAGGTAAAAGACCTGTACTCAGAAAACTATAAGACACTGATGAAAGAAATCAAAGATGACACAAACAGATGGAGAGATATACCATCCATCTCTTGGACTGGAAGAATCAATATTGTGAAAATGACTGTACTACCCAAAGCAGTCTACAGATTCAATGCAATCCCCATCAAATTGCCAATGGCATTTTTCGCAGAACTAGAACAAAAAATCTTAAAATTTGTGTGGAGACACAAAAGACCCCGAGTAGCCAAAGCAATCTTGAAGGGAAAAAATGGAGCTGGAGGAATCAGACACTTTGATTTCAGACTACACTACAAAGCTACAGTAATCAAGACAATATGGTACTGGCACAAAAACAGAAATATAGATCAATGGAACAGGATAGAAAGCCCAGAGACAAAACCATGCACCTATGGTCAACTAATCTATGATAAAGGTGGCAAGGATATACAATGGAGAAAAGACCAGCTCTTCAATAAGTGGGGCCATGAAAACTGGACAGCTACATTTAAAAGAATGAAATTAGCACACTCCCTAATACCATACACAAAAATAAACTCAAAATGGATTAAAGACCTAAATGTAAGACCAGATACTATAAAACTCTTAGAGGAAAACATAAGAAGAACACTCTTTGACATAAATCACAGCAAGATCTTTTTTGATCCACCTTCTAGAGTAATGGAAATAAAAACAAAAATGGGACCTAATGAAATTTAAAATCTTTTGCACAGCAAAGGAAACCATAAATAAGATGGAAAAACAACCCACAGAATGGGAGAAAATATTTGCAAACGAATCAAGGGACAAAGGATGAATCTCCAAAATATATAAACAGCTCATGCAGCTCAATATTAAAAAAACAAACAACCCAATCAAAAAATGAGCAGAGGACCTAGATAGACATTTCTCCAAAGAAGAGATACAGATGGCCAAGTGGCACATGAAAAGCTGCTCAATGTCACTAGTTACTAGAGAAATGCAAATCAAAACTACAATGAGGTATTACCTCACACCAGTTAGAATGGCCATCATCAGAAAATGTGTAAACAACAAATGCTGGAGAGGGTGTGGAGAAAAGAGAACCCTCTTGCACTCTTGGTGGGAATGTAAATTGTTACTGTCACTATGGAGAACAATATGGAAGTTCCTTAAAAACTAAAAATAGAATTACCATATGACCCAGCATCCCATTACTGGGCATATACCTTGAGAAAACCATAATTCAAAAAGACACATGCACCCCAATGTTCATTGCAGCACTATTTACCATAGCGAGGTCATGGAAGCAACCTAAATGCCCGTCAACAGATGAATGGCTAAAGAAGATGTGGTACATATATACAATGGAATATTACTCATCCATAAAAGGAACGAAATTGGTTCACTTGTAGACACATGGATGCACCTGGAGACTGTCATACAGAGTGAAGTAAGTCAGAAAGAGAAAAACAAATATCGTATATTAACTCATATGTAGAATCTAGAAAAATGGTACAGATGAACCGGTTTGCAGGGCAGAAATAGAGACACAGATGTAGAGAACAAACGTATGGGCACCAAGCAGGGAAAGAGCAGGGTGGTTGTGGTGGGATGAATTGGGAGATTGGGATTGACATACATATACTAATATGTATAAAATAGATAGCTAATTAGAACCTGCTGTATAAAAATAAATAAAATTCGAAAAAAATGAGAACCTGCTCTCTAAAAAAATAAGATGAAATAATTTAAAACCTAAAAAAGAAAAAAAAATTAAGGGATGGAATAAAGGCACCCAAAGTGTAAAGGAAGAAGTAAATTTTTCTTAGTCTGCAGATGATATGATCGTATATATAGAAAATCTTAAGGATTATACAAGAAACCTATTAAAACTCAGCAAAGTAATAGAATACAAAGTCAACACACAAAAAAAATCAGCTGCATTTCTATACTCTAACAACCTAAACATGAAATTATGAAAATATTTCCATTCACAATTGCATCAAAAGGAATAAAATATTAATTAACCAAGGAGGTGAAAAACTTGTTTAAATACATAAATATTCAAAATATAAAACATTCCTGAAAGGAATTAAAGAAGACACAAATAGGGCTTCCCCGGTGGCACAGTGGATGAGAGTCCGCCTGCTGATGCAGGGGACATGGGTTCGTGCCCCAGTCTGGGAGGATCCCACATGCTGCAGAGCGGCTGGGCCCGTGAGCCATGGCTGCTGAGCCTGCGCGTCCGGAGCCTGTGCTCCTCAATGGGAGAGGCCACAGCAGTGAGAGGCCCGCGGAAACAAAAACAAAAACAAAACAAATAAGTGGAAGGACTTTCTGAGTTCATGGATTGGAAGATTTAATACTGTTAAGACATCAGTACTACCAAAAGCAATCTACAAATTAAATGCAACCCCTAACAAAATCCCAATGATGGCCTTTTGCAGAAATAAAGAAATACAACCTAAAATTCATAGGAAATCTCAAGGTGCCCTGAATAGACCACAAACAAAAAATCTTGAAAAAGAAGAACAAAGCTGGAGGGTTCACACTTCCCGATTTCAAAAAGTACTGCAAAGCTATAGTAATCGTAACTGTGGTACTGGTATAAAGACAGATATATAGACCAGTGGAATACAATAAAAAGGCCCAAATAAGCCCTTATATATAGTGTGAAATGATTTTTGACAAAGGTGTCAAGACTATTCAATGGGGAAAGGGACATTCTTCAACAAATGGTGCTGGGAAAACCGGATATCCATATGCAAAAGAATTCAATTGGACACTTACCTAACACCATTTACCAAAATTTAACTCAAAATGAATCAAAGACCTAAATGTACGAACTAAAACTATAAAACTCTTAGAAGAAAACATAGGACAAAAGATTTAAGACATTGGATTTGGTAATGATTTCTTAGATATGGCACCAAAGTCACCAGCAATAAAAGAAATAAAAATAGAAAAATTGGACTTCATAAAAGTTTTTTGAAAAATTGTGCATCAAAAGAGAGTATAAACAAAATAAAAAGACAACCAACAAAATGGGAGAATATATTTGCAAATCATATATCGTAAAATGGACTAATAATAGAGAATATACAGAGAACTCCTAAAACTAAAGAACAGCAACAACATAAACAACAATAGCAAAAACAACCCAATTCAAAACATTGAGAAAGGACTTGAATAGACATACTTCTAAAGAAGATGTATGAATAGCCAATAAGCACATGAAAAGATTCTCAACATCACTAATCATAAGGGAAATGCAAATCTAAATTACAATAAGATACTGCCACACACTCATTATTATGGCTACTATAAAGAACGAAAAACAGAAAACAAGAAGTATTGGTGAGAATATAGAGAAGCTGGAACAGTTATACACTGTGGGAATGTAAAATGGTACAGCTTCTACTCAAAACAGTATGGCAATTCCTCCAAAAAATAAAAAAAATAAAACAATTACCATAGGACCTAAACATTCTTCTTCTGGGTATATGTCCACAAACAATTGAAAGCAGGCTCTTGAAGATATATTTGTACACCCAGGTTCATAACAGCATTATTCACAATAACTAAAATGTGGAAGTAACCTAAGTGTCCATCAATGGAAGAATGGATAAACAAAATGTGGTATATTCATACAATGGACTATTATTTAGTAACCTAAAAAAAGGAGGAGATTCTGACATATGCTAAAACATGGATAAACCTTGAAAACGTTACACTCAGTGAAATAAATCTGTCACAAAAAGACAAATACTGTATGATTCCACTTATATGAGGTAGTTAGAGTAGTCAAAATCATAGAGACAAAAATTGAAAGTATAATGGTGGTTGTCAGGGACTAAGAGAGAGAAGAATGGGGAGTTATAGTTTAATGAGTACAGAGTTTCAGTTTTATAAAATGAAAAGAGTTGTGGAGATGGATGGTAGTGATGGTTGTACAACATTATTAATGTATTTAATATCAACACCACTAAGCTGTCTTAAAAATGGCTAAGATAGTAAATTATATATGATATTTTACCACAATTTAATCAACTGGGAAGGGATGGGAAAAGATACACCATGCTATTACCACTCCAAAAGTAGCTGTAATAGCTATATTAATTTCAAAGAGAGCAAACTTCAAAACAAGAAACATTATCAGGGAGAAAAAGGGACATTGCATAATGATAAAGGGGTAATTCTCCAAGAAGACATGACAACCTTAAACGTGTATTCATCTAACAAGGGAGCATTAAAAAAATGAGGCAAAAACTCATAGGACTGTAAAAAGAATTAGCCAAGCATACTATTACAGCTGGAGATTTCAGCATCATTCTGTTAGTAATTGATAAATCAAGGAAAGAGATAATCAAGAAGGATATGGTGATCTTGATCTAAAGAGCACTATCAATCAATTTGACCTGTTTAATGTGTATAGAATACTTCATCGAGCAACAGCAGAATACAGATTTTTCTTCCAAATACATGGAATATTCCCCAAATTAGATTCCTTTCTGGGCCACCAAACACACTTTCAGAAATTTTAAAGGATAGAAATTATATAATGTATATTCTTGGATGGCAGCAGAATTAAGCCAGAAATCAATAACAGAAAGACAGCTGGAAAACACCCAAATATCAGAAATTAAATAAGATACTTCTAAATGGAGGACATCAGCATAATGGTGTAGCGAGATGCTCCCTTTGTCTTCCCCCTTCAATCTGTAACCAGTAAAACATCCATGACTCAACAAAGGTGCCCCTGTCCAACACAGCAGGATGACAGAGGATTTCACACATCTGTACATTTAAAGATGAATGGACTGGAACACATAGAGGAGGCAGAGCCAAGGGAATAGCAGAAGTGGTGCCTCTGATCCTGGACCCCTGGCCATGGCAGTTGAGCCCACAGACTCAGAGATCCAAGTAGCATCAGGAAAGGCAACACACACAATTCCAGTCTACCAGTCACAGCAGCACTTGAACCAGGCAGCAGTGTCAGTCGGGCCTGTGATCTCTAGTGTCCTGTCATGGAGGTGCTCACGACTCTGCCCTCTCCCATCTGCAGCAGAGGTGCCTGCAAACCTGACAACCCCAGACACAACAGAGTTGCCCATGACCTTGGCTCCCCCTCAGCCATACCCCTCTCCCAAAAGCTGCTGTGCCTGAAACCCAGGACATCCTGGCAGCAATGAAAGAGCTTGGCATCCTGATGCCCAAGGCCATGATGCCAGTAACACCAGCAGCAGCAAGACATCAATGATCCCAGAGGCACAAGCAGCAACAACAAGGGCACCGGACAACGCCTCTGACATAGATGGTGGAGAGTAGAAAGGGCCAATCTCAAATATAACCAGAGGTAGCACAGGTGAGCAAAACCAAAAACTTGTGCTATAGCACCGTCTACTGGAAACCAAAAGAAAGGCCTCCAATTACTAACCTGTTGAATCTTTAGAATCAAGTAAAAAAAAAAAATCAAGTTAAAAATAAAAAAAACCTTTACCTAAAGAAGAAAGGTGTTCAATACTTTAAATGCACCAGCAGAGGAACAACACATCAAGCACTATGAAGAACCATGGTAGCACTGTATCACAAAATGAAATGAAGGTTCTCCAGAAACCAAACTTAAAGTCACAGTATATTGCAGTTTAACTGATAGAGAATTCGAAATAGCTGTCATGAAGAAACTCAAGGGGCTACAAAGAAACTCAAAAAGGCAGTTCAGTGAGCCCAGGAATAACATTAATGAACAGAAGAAATACTTAACCAAAGAGATGATACCCTAAGAAAGAATTGAACAGAAATTGTGGAGCTGAAGAACTCAGTAAATAAGATGAAAAATGCATTGGAAAGCATTGGAATTAGAGCAGACCGTATGGAAGAGAGAATTAGTAAGTGCAAAGATAAATATCTAGAAATGATACACCTAAAAGAAGAGAGAGAATTAATATCTAAAAAAGAATAAGTTGTATGAGAACTATCTGACTCTATTAGGAAGGGCAACATTGAAATAAAGGGTATCCCAGAAAGAGAAGAGTGAAAGAAGGGAGCAGACAGTTGATTTAAAGAAATAAATACAAAGGATGTCCCAAGCCTAAGGAAGAAAGTGGGTATACCAGTCCATGAAGCCAAGAGAACACCTGACTACTGCAATTCAAAAAGGCCTTCTCCAAGACATATTATATTGAAACCATCAAAAGTAGATGACAAGAAAAAAATTTACAGGCGGCTAAGGAAAAAAGGATGGTAACTTAAAACGAATCGTCTTTGGGCTATCATCAGATTTCTCAGCAGAAACTCTACAGGCCAGAAGAGAGTGGAATGACATACTCAAAATTCAGAAACATAAAAAAATTCAGCCCAGAATACTCTATCCAGCAGTTATTCAGATATGAAGGAGAAATAAAGGCTTTCCCAGACAAACAAAAGTCTTGATGAACTCATCAACACTAGAGCTACCTTGCAAAAAATGTTGAAAGAAACACTTCTACATGAAAAGAAAAAAGGCAAAATACACAAAAATTTGAGTAAGGGGATAAATAAACAGACAGAATAAAAAATTGCAATTCTACATCACAGTAGATTGTTAAACACTTAATTATAGCACAAAGTTAAAAGGGAAAAAAAGCAGTAAAAATAGCTGTACCTACTTCAATTTGGAAATGAACTCACAACATAAAAAGGGATAATTTGAGACAAAAAAACATAAAAAGGGAAGAGGAAAAGGATGCAACCCATATAGGCAAATGAATATAAGATGCTATCAGAAGAAAAAGGACTATTTAAAAAAAATTTTATTGGGGTATAATTTCTTTACAATGGTGTGTTAGCTTCTGCTTTATAAGAAAGTGAATCAGCTATACATATACATATATCTCCTCCCTCTTGCGTCTCCCTCCCATCCTCCTTATCCCACCCCTCTAGGTGGTCACAAAGCATCGAGATGATCTCTCTGTGCTATGCAGCGGCTTCCCACTAGCTATCTATTTACATTTGGTAGGGTATATGTGAAAAAGGACTATTCTATCTGTGAGATGTTTTATACAAACCTCATGGTAACCACAAGACATACATGTAGAGCAGAGACATGAAACATAAAAAAAGAGGAAATTGAGAAAACATTATAAAAATCCACCAAACCAAAATGACAGAAAGAAACACAAGGAAAAAGAAACAATGGATATACCAAGCAACCAGAAAACAAAAGATAAAATGGCAGTATGAAGTCCTCAGTTATCAATAATCACCTTAAATTTAAAGGATTGAGTTCCCCAATCAAAAGACACAGTATGACTGGAAAGATTGAAAAACAAGACCGAACTGTAAGCTGCCTCCTGGAGACTTATCTCAGTTCTAAAGACAAACCTACATTCAAAGTGAAGGGATGGAAGTTGATACTCCAAGCAAATGGCAGCTAAAGAAAGTGGGTATAGCCCTACTCACATCAGACAAAATAGACTTCAAATCAATAAAAGTAACAAGACACAAAAATGGACATTATATAATAATAAAGGGGACAATTAATCAAGAAGTTGTAACAGTTATTAATATAGATGCACCTAACATAGGAGCATCAAAATATAAAAAGCAATTATTAATAGACCCAAAGGGAGAAATTGACAGCAACACGATAATAGTAGCAGACTGTACCACCCCACTTACGTCAATTGATAGATCATCCAGGCAGAAAGTCTGCCTAGAAACAGTGACCTTTAATGAAATATTTGATCAGATGGACTTGATGGATTTATACAAAATGCATTCCATCCAAATGCAGAAGAATACATATTCTTCTCAAGTGCACATGGAACATCCACAATAAATGTTGGGACACAAAATATCTCAGTAAATTTAAGAAAGTTGAAATCATACCAAACATATTTTCTGATCACAATGGTATAAAACTAGAAATCAACTGCAAGAAGAAAGCTGGAAAAATCACATATATATGGAGACTGAAAACGATGATATTGAATAATAAACGGGTCATTAAAGAAATAAAAGGAGAAATACAAAATTACTTGAAGACATGAAAATGAAAATATGACACACCAAAATCTATGGGATGCAGCAAAATTGGTACTAAGAGGGAAGTTTATAGCAATACAGGCCTACCTCAAGAAACAAGAAAAACTTCAAACAATCTAAGCTTATACCTAAAGGAGCTAGAAAAAGAGCAAAAGAAGCCTAAAGTCAGTAGAAGAAAGGAAATAATAAAGAATAGAGCAGAAAAGAGCATGTTATTTCTTTTGTGGGTGATGAAAATGTAAAATGGATTGCAGTGATGGTTGTACAGTTTGGAATATGCTAAAAACTACTGAACTATACATTTTATTTTTATTTTTTTTTGAACTATACATTTTAAATAGGTAACTATGTTATGTGAATTATATCTCAATAAAACTTATAATAAAAATAAAAAAAGAATAGAGCAGAAATAAATGAAATAGTCTAAAAAGACAACAGAAAAGATCAATAAATTAAGACCTGGTTCTTTGAAAAGATGAAAAAGTTGACAAACTTTTAGCTAGACTCACAAAGAAAAATAGAATGTTCTGACAAATAAAATCAGAAATGAAAGAAGAGAAATAAGAATGGATACCACAGAAATAGATAGGATTATAAACGAATATTATGAATAGCTATATACCAACAAATTAGACAACCTAGAAAAAAATAGACAAATTCTAAGAATCATACAACATTCCAAGACTAAATAATGAATATATAGAAAACATGAATAGACTTATTACTGGTAAAGAGATTGAAACACTAATCACAAACCTCCCCAAACCCAAAAGTCCAGGACTTTACAGGTGAATTATACAAAACATTCAAGGATTTAATACATAGATGTCTCAAACTCTTCCAAAAAGCTGAAGAGGAGGGAACACTTCCTAACTCATTTTATGAGACCAACATTACAATTATACCAAAACCACAGAAGGACAACACAACAAAAGAAATTACAGTGCAAAATTTCTGATGAACATAGATGCAAAAATCCTCAAAAAATATTAGCAGACTGAATTTAAAAATGCATTAAAAAGATCATACACCACTATCGAATGGAATCTATTCCAAGTATGCAAGGATAGCTCAACATGTACAAATCATCAACGTGATATACCACATTAACAAAATTAAGGATAAAAATCATATGATCATCTCAATAGGTGTATAAAAATCATTTGACAAGATTCAAGAACGATTCATGATAAAAACTTTCAAAGATGTGTATACAAGGAACATATCTCAATATAATAAAGGCCACATATGACATACTCACAGCTAACATCATACTCAATGATAAAAAATAAAAAGCTACCCCTGTGGGATTAGAAACAAGACAAAAATGTCTACTCTTGCCACACTTATTCAACATAGTATTGGAAGTCCTAACCATAGCAATTAGACAAGAAAAAGAAATGAAAGACATTCAAATTTGAAAAAAAGAAATAAAACTGTCATTATTTGTGGATGACAAAATTTTTCATAGAAAAACCTGAACACTCCACAAAAAAGCTGTTAGAACTATTAAATGAATTCTGTAAAGTTTCAGGATACAATATCAATACAAAAAATCTGTTCATTTCTATACACTGATGACAAACTAGCAGAAAAACAAATTAAGAAAACAATCCCATTTACAATCACAACAAAAAGAATAAAATACACAGGAATAAATTTAGCCACAGATGCGAGAGACCTGTACATGGTAAACTATAAGACGTTGTTGAAAGAAATTGAGAAAGACACTAAGAAATGGAAAGAAACTCCATGTTCATATATTGGAAAAATTAATAATGTTAAAATGCCCATGTCAGAGTAGGCAAATTCATAGAGACAGAAACTAGAGTAGAAGTTATGAGGGGCTGGGGTGAGGGGCAAAAGGGGAGGTATTGTTTAATGGATACAGAGTCTCTGTTTGGGATGATGAAAAAGTTCTGGAAATAAGTAGTGGGGATGGTTGCACAATATTATGACTGTATTAATGCCACTGAATTGTACACTTAAAAATGCTTACAAGGGTATTTTTAATGTTTTGTATAAGTGACCACAATTTAAAAGTCATCTGAGTGATATTAACGACCTTAACCTGTTGTCTTATTTGTTGAGCTATTTGAGTAACTTTTCCTGTTTTGTTTATCCACATGCAGCAAGTAAGTACCATTGAGAAAACAAACACCCCATTGTTTGACCAGTAGAGAGTCCCAGGCTAGGTGATTATCAACAACCACATCTGCCAAAGAGGCTTGGCCTTCAATTAGGACTTTGAGAGCCATGGCACTTTGAATCACATGTTTGGATATTGTTTGGAACATTTTGTAATTGGCATCCATTATTTAATTGTGTTGTAGAATATTGTGGGCTCCTAAGGTGGGACCAGTAATTCCCAATGTAGTAATCAGATTTAGCTCAGTTGTTAAGAATGTAGCATGCTTCATGCATGGCGACAAGATTGATTCAGTTTGTTTAGGGGCATGACCTTAAAAGAGCACATTTGACTCCAAATTACAGATGGTATAAGTCAAATTAAGAGGAGAAGTTTGAGGTGGAAGGATAAGTAAAAGAAGAGGCAAAAAGTATTTAGGACAATGAAACCAATAAATCTCAGAGGCTAAATCTTACATTTAGCATTTTGCACAAGCAACCAAGAATTAATGTGTTGCCAGTAAGCATTTTGATCAGGGCATCATAGGGAGCCATTCTGAATGGCTGCAGTTAGTATTTTAAAGGGAAGTCCAGGAGAACTATTACCGTTTAGGTTTGGAGATGTGGCCGGGCATTTTGTTTGATAAAGGATGGAATGTGCTCTTGTGAAGGTTTCCTTAAGATCAGCTGGACAGACTGCAGTATGGCCAGGCAGTTGAGAGGTGCCTTTATGGCATGCCCAACAATTGGTATGCTTTAAGACATGGGCTGTTTGCTCATTGAGGCTTAAATAAAAATTACTTGCAGCTAATGGTATATTAGGGGGTGTGAATAGAAAAGCAGAAGGGAGAGTAGCTTGTGGTGGTTGGGGCTGAATTGGGGAAGAATGAAAGTTGGGAAGAGCAGCAAGAGGTATGAGGGGTGCAGGAGATGTTTGATAGGAGGTGGGATGAGGGCTTGGGGTCATGGAGGATTCTATCTGGGATGAGTCCAAGAGTCGGATGGGGAATGAGTCCATTTGTGGGTTGAGGTAATAAGTGGGGATGAGTCCACCAGCTGAGCTGAGGTCACCTGATGATCCATTAGGCCATCAGGGAGTTGGTTGAGGGCAAGGTCATAACCCTCACTTGGGTTTGTAATAATGTTGGGCCAAATTTAAGACATTAAGGCATAAAATGTTGTTGGTCACAGAGTCACAGAGATGCATGAATGTACTGGGATAACGAGGCACACAATGAACAACAAAAGAGATCGCTATCTTGGCATCATATTGGGGATATAATAATCTCCAAGGAGCCTGTTTCATATGTCCCCACATGAGGCTTGTATTTTGTCATGTATTTTGAGAGGTGAGGGCCTGGCATTAATTCAAGAAGCTTAAGAGTATGGCATGCCACAAATATGTAGGCTTCCTCCTGTGTGTATGACTCCTTTTGAGTTTTGAATAGCCTGTAGAGGCTGCTTTAGACATTGTAGAAAATGTTGTCAGTGAGGTGGGGATGAAATGTTGTTCCATCTAGTGATTGGCTATGGCAGTGATATTGAAGAGGTCAAGTAAGTGTGGAAGTCAGCATTGTTGTAGTTCAGTCCAATGACTGTACCTCCTGTCTCCAGGTAGTCGTCTCAATGGCCTGTGGAGCCCCAGACCCAGAATGTTACCCAAAGTAGGCATAGCTAGGCTGTGAAAAGCCAGAAGGCCTAAGAATAACATATGAGCCATGTGGATGCTACAACCTGAGGTACGTGGGGCTGCTGAACCAGGATGGGCACAGTGTGGATCGCTTGATGTCCCCATTCCTGGTCTGTGTGGTTAGGGATAGCCTGCATTCCTTGGCAGAGGTTGCTCTTGAGTAACAACGATTTTATTCTTTCTTGATGCTCTCTGCTATTCACACTCTTGTGGATGTGGGTCCTGGAGTGATGATCTCTACTTCCTGAGTGAGATCATCATGTCATTATTAATTAAATATGCTTGGTAGCCAGAAAACTTTGACAAAGCTTGTGCCTTAGGTATATCATCAATATCATTATCAGAGTGCCAGATTATTTGTCGCAGATGCCAGAGGGCATTCAGTACTCTGTGGATCAGAACTAACAATCTGTCCTTGGTGGAGCTGTCATCTGACTTGGGATGCGGGAGAGAAAGAAAAAGGGGTAGATGAAAGGAGAAGAAAGACAAAGAGAAATGCCTACCCCAATATGAACTTTGCAAACCCTGATATGCCAAGTGTCACCACAGAGAACAAGGAAAGGCAACTGATGTGTTTTCAGTGCATTTTGATATGGAGTAGCGGACACCAAGACTGGTGATTTAGTATAATGAGGGCCAATGGAAGGAGAGAGACCCATTTAGACCATCACATTTCTTCTTCTTCTTTCCGTAAGGTTTAAGCACAGGATTGTGACAGTCTATAAGGGTGACTGCCTTGGGCCAACAGAGAAGGTGAAAGTTCCATAGAACGCTTTATTCAAGAGTTTGTATTTTTGTTGTGTATTCTGAAAATTAAAGTGAGAGCATTGAACACTGTCAGTAACATCTGGAGCTCCAAAGGGAATGAGGAGTCTTTTTGTGAGGCCCTGTTCACTTCAACAGTAGCATGTCTAGTGGTGTGGGTAAGATGTCAGTATATATTTTCACCATGATCAAGACATAATGAGCAGCACCCTTGATGGGGGTGTGGGGGGAGTGGCGCAATAAAACCTACTTGTCAACAACGATACTGGAAGGCTCCCCATGGGGTGGCACCGCAGGGATTATATCGCTAATGTTAGGTTTTCCTGTAGAGACTGAATTAGCTTGTCACCCTGTGGGCCATTGCAGAGGAGAGGGATAAACCCTTTGCATTCAGCCCAAGCTTCAAGGGCAGAGAATCCTCTATGACCTGTCTCATGGGCCCATTGGGTCAAATTTAAGAAAATGGTATTTGCAGTGTCATCTAAGGAAGTCTGACCCTAGTCTCTAAAATTTGTACCAATCTAGCAGATTGGGCATTAGTTTGGGCATCAGTAGAATAACCCTTGGGGTGGGCAGAGATATCCATCACCCTAATATATATCTTTTCTATCTGAAAGGCAGGGAACGTACAATATTATTTACCTCAAAGGGGGTACCCTTGAATGGGAAATTGTTGTTGTTGCCAGTGGCCAGACCAAATCATTAGACCTTTGGCAGTGACCCAGGAGTCTGTAAAGATGTGTAATTGAGACCAGTTGTTGGTCAGTGTATCCTCCAAAACCAATACAACTTCGAGGAGTTTGGTCAATTGTGTCAATTGTGGGTGCCATCCTTTGTCAGGGATGTTCTGGTTAAGAGATTAAAAAGCAGCATACCTCCAACAAGTTCCATCACATTTGGTGATGGCGCTGATGTCATAAAGTATATGAACTTCCTTTGCTGTTCACTCAGTTGATCGCAAGGGGATCCTCAGGTAGCCAGGGGTTTTGAGAGAGACGTGACCTCCTCCAGCACCGTGGAATCTGGCAAGGAAATGATAATAGGGGAGACCACCCCTTCTTGCAGGGTAGAGGGCCAGGCATAGCTCTACTCTGTATGTACTAATTCCATTTCAGCAAGAAGGCCTTGGTTGCAATGCAAAGCTTGTGTGGTGCTGCTTCCATGCGCCAGGGTATAATTGGCAGCTGGGTGCAGAGGGTCACAAGTTCAAGTCCTGTGAGAGACTCCATTTCCAGGAGGGCTTAATATGCAAGCAGAAGTTGCTCTAATGATATGTAATGTGGGGCCAAAAGGGGCAGTCTATTGCACCAGAAATTTGTGGTGGCTATCATGTGTGATTCATAAACTCCAAGAATCACAGGAGGTGGTTGCCAGAGCTTCCACCATAAAAGAGTCTCCAAAGAGCACTAAATGAGGTACACTGATTCTAGAGACTTCTGTTTTAAAGGGCTCCACTCACAGTGGGCCAACTTGTGAGAGATTGAGTGAATAGGCTATAATAGTGTTTGTAAATGAGGGCAATGTGGCCTCCAGGAGCTGGAGACCTAATAGTGCTGGGCCTTCATGAGAGTAGTTAAGGATGACAAAGCTAAGAGTTGCTTTTTAACTACATCAGGAACGGAGCAACCCTCAGCAGGCTAAGGGATGCCTAAGGATTTAGCTGAGGTGCCCAGCCCTTGAAACAAATGCCAGCCCATTTCCTCTCAGTAGCTGCCGTGGTGACTATCTTGTTATGAGAGCCTGTACTGATTTTCTTTGCAGGAGGATGTCAGCATTGTAGTTCCAGATCTGAGTATCGGGGGACAAGTGGATTGGGTTAAGGTATTGCCATCAGAGGTTGTATGCTATGGCTGAGCTATTGAGGTACCCCATGGACAACTGACTAAAGGTGTATTGTGTCATTTCAAGGATGAGTGTGACCTGAGGTTTAGAAGGTGTTACAGTAGGCCTTGAAAATAGAGCATATCAGCCAGGTCTATAACAGCAAATATCTGTCAGTTGGAGATTGAATGGCCTCGGTCATATCAATGGTGTTAGATGTAGGGTCCTAAATGGGTGAGACGGTGGCATTAAGTTTGCGATAATCCACTGTGAGGCACCATTTATGTTTTTCAGGTTAATCAACAGGCAAAATTGGACTGTGAAACATAAACAGTGGGGATAATTATCCCCCTGCTTTATACATCTTGTGTAATGGGTCCCAATCCTTGAAAGCACTATTTCAATTTATATTGGGCCATATTAACAATTGTAAGGAGTTGGGATAGATCTATAGGGTCCTATTTGGTGAGGCTAACCTTATGGACTTAAGTGTTAATGTTATTCCAGGAGGCCACTGAGTTAGTTAGAACCTCCATCCCATTAAGGGGAAATCCAAGTGGGGTGGGAGCTGTGACCACTGAAAAATTAGTCAAATTATTGGGCAAATGGTTGATGTAAGGCAGACTTCTTTACTTTCCATTGTATGTCTGGCAATGCCCTGGAAAACTTAGAGAGTTCTTCCTTTAAATTTAGTGGGGTTTCTGGGGATCACCAATGTAATTTGGGAACCAGTATCAATCAAGGCCATAAAAGGTATTGTATGACAACTAATGGACTAGCACTGGAGAGTTTCCTCAGGAAGTCACTGGGCACCTGGGGACATGACTTATGTTACGGAATAGGGCAGTTGGCCCTGTGCCATGGGATGTGTTCAAGAGAGAAGGAGATTGGATATTTTGTGCAGCTTGTCATAGAAGAGCTGGAGCTCCTCAGGGATATTACCCCAAATCAGATAGGTGGGGAAGCCCAGGTCACAGACTCACCAATACCAAGTCTTTCGGTGAGGGCTCCACAGTGGTGGGAAGTGGCCCAGGAAAAACCTGAAATGGGGTCTCACCTCAGTAGTAGTTACCGTGGCAAGTGAAGAGCTAGATCTCAGGACCCTCGTCATGAGCAATCAATTGATTCTAGGCCATCTAGGCCACCTTAATAACCACTTGAATAATCAAAGGCAGTGGGGAAGCCCTATAACTTTGAGGTGCTCCCATGAGAAATAACTGCCAGGTGTTGGTTTCAAAAGGAGCTTGCTCAGGACTGGCTTTGGTTTCCTGCCCATTGGAGTGCTTAGAATAATGATATACTGATTGAACTATACCAATTTTCCTTAATAATCGTCCCCCTCAATGTACTCTAGTTCATGAAGCCATGCTCGTTTTCTACTGAAACGGTAGAGTGAGTTACTTTATATGCTACGGATACCCAATGGAGCAAGGAAAAGGCCACGAGCCATGCCCATGTATGTTCAGGTGAATGGACACCATGCACCTATTTCCATAAGTTTAGTGGAACCCATAATAAATTATTAAGGAACACAAATATGACAGACAATTGGCTCATCTTGGCAGAACTTAAAGTTAATTCAAAGATAGCATCATATAGGCACAGAAGCCAATCAGCACCCTTTCCGTTAGATAATTGCCTAAATCTTCTAATGAAATTTGAATTTCCAGTCAAATCAAACCTAGACCCCTGTTTTTGTTTCCTCTCCCTTGTATTTTTTATTTTGCGGTGGTTATAAAATATGCTTCAGAGGGATCGCCTCTACCCAACTCATGTTGGTAAACTTCTATATTAGTTTCCTGAGGCTGCTGTAACAGATTACCACAAACCAAATGGCTTAGCACAACAGAAATTTGTTTTCTCTGAGTTCTGGAGGCAAGAAGTCTGAAATCAGTTTCATTGAGCCACAGTCAAGGTGTCTGCAGGGTTGTTGTGCTCCTTTCAAGAGGCTCTACCAGACAATCTCTTCTTGCTTCTTCCAGCTTCTCGTGGCTACTGGCATCCCCTGGTTTGTGGCCACATCACTCCGATCTCTGCCTCTGTGATCACAGTGCCTTCTCTTCTTCTGTCTCAAATATCCCTAAGCCCCCTCGTATGAGGTCGCTTGTGGTTGCACTTACCCAAGGTCCCACTTCGGTAATCTGACACAGCTTCCAAATCTCAAGATCCTTAATTTAATTGCCTCTGCAAAGCCTTTGCCATATAAGGTGATATTCAAATGCTCAGCAATGGGATGTGTATATCTTGGGTGGCCATTATTCAGTCTACAGCAGCATCCTTCTCCAGGGAGTTCCAATCAATATCATCAGGATTAGGAAATTCCTCTGTGGTTGCCACACAATTAGCTTTAGATGCCTTGGGCTTAAGCAGAGAGCAGAGTGCAGAGTAGTCCTCTGGCTTGTTGATATGCTTCAGTGCTTAAGAGGACCCACATTCACTGCTTGTTTTACAATTAAGCAGTAAGATCATGGTGCCCTCTGGCCTATTAGGAGGTTCTGAGATAAGGCATTCAGTGCCACTTTTCATAAACATTTGTGCCACAGGACAACATGGGTGTTTTCTCCTACAATGTACAAGCCTGAGGATCAGGATATGTGTGAAGGAAACCTGAGCAGCAGCATCAGAGGGATTTAAGAGTCCTAGTGAGCTGTCTGCACTTATAAATGTAGAGCTAGCTCAGCATGGCTGCTCTTTAGACTCGTTTCTGTCTTTTTTTTTTTAATCCTCTAATTACTGCTTTTTCATTAGCAACCACCTGATGGGCCTGTATATAGCACAGGGTATGTCTTTCCCTTGAGAGCTCTACAGAACAGAGGGTAAAGCCTTGTTAGACACACAACCAACTAGTCACAGGGTTAGGGTCTTTCCCCTGAGCCTAGCATCAGTCACAACTTATGCATTAAAAGACACACAGAGACAGGGAATTTAAAACAACTATGATGACGATATTAAGTGACCTAATGGGAGAAATAGACGGCATGCAAGAACAGATGGGTATTGTAAGCAGAAGGATGGAAACTCTAAGAAAGAATCAAAAGTAAATGTTGAAAATTTAAAATGCTAACAGATATGAAGAATACCTTTGATGTGTACCGCAACTGATGAAGTAATCAGTGGGCTTAAATATATGGTCACAGACACTTTGTAAACTGAAATACAAAGAGAAAAATATGGAAAAAATAACTTACCATTGAAATAGTGTAGGATAAGTTTAAAAGGTACAAAAGAAGCATAATTGGAACACCAGGAGGAAAAGAAAGAGAGAATGAAGCAGAATAAATATTTGATGTAATAATGGCTGAAAATATTCCAAAGTTAATGACAGACACCAAAACATGGATCTAAGAAGCTCAGAAAACACCAAGCAGTATAAATACTGAAAAAACTAGAATATCATTTTCAAGCTTCAGAAGAACAGACAATGAATGAAATCTTGAAAGAAGCCATGGGAAGCAGGGAAATGCCATAACTATAGAGGAACAATGATAAGAATCATATCAGACTTCTGGTCAGGAACCACGCACACAAGAAGAGAGTGTAGTGAAACAGTTAAAATGTTGAACGAAAAATCCACCAACCAAGCAATCTATATCCGGTGAAATTATCCTTTGAAAATGAAGGCAAAGTAAAGACTTTCTCAGACAAAGCCAAACTGAGGAAATTCATTGCCAGCAGACCCGCTGTGCACAAAATACTAAAAGAAGTTCCTCAGAGAGAAGGAAAATGATAAAGGTCAAAAACTCAGATCTACATAGGGAAAGGAAGAACATAGAAGAAGGAATCAATGAAAGTAAAATAAAACGACTTACTCTTCTTATTCTTAGCTTTTCTAAAAGGTAACTGCTTGTTTGAAGTAATAATGGTAACAACGTATTCAATAACTATATCACACTGATAAGTGAAATGAATGACAGTATTGGCATTAGGAACAGGAGGAAGGAATGGGGAAGACTCTGATATAAGGTACCTGTAGTACACATGAAGCAGTGTAGTGCTATTTGAAGGTGGACTTTGATTAGCTATAAATGTATATTGCAAATTCTAGGGTAACCACTTAAATTTGTTTAAAATCATAATCAATATGCTAAAAGAGAAGATAAAATGGAATCATATACAATGCTCAACTGAACCCAGAGAAGGCAGAAAAAGAGGGGAAAAAAGGACAAAGAATGAGTGTAATGAAGAGGAAACAGTTATAAATATAGTAGATGTTAATTCATCTACGTCAATAATGACTTTAGGAACGAGGGGAAGATGGCGGAAGAGTAAGACGCGGAGATCACCTTCCTCCCCACAGATACACCAGAAATACATCTACACATGGAACAACTCCTACAGAACACCTACTGAATGCTGGCAGAAGACCTCAGACCTCCCAAAAGGCAAGAAACTCCCCACGTACCTGGGTAGGGCAAAAGAAAAAAGAATAAACAGAGACAAAAGGATAGGGACGGGACCTGCACCAGTGGGAGGGAGCTGTGAAGGAGGAAAGGTTTCTACACACTAGGAAGCCCCTTCGCAGGCAGAGACTGCGGGTGGCAGAGGGGGAAAGCTTTGGAGCCGCGGAGGAGAGCACAGCAACAGGGGTGCAGAGGGCAAAGCGGAGACATTCGTGCACAGAGGATCAGTGCCGACTGGCACTCAGCAGCCCGAGAGGCTTGTCTGCTCACCCGCTGGGGTGGGCGGCACTGGGAGCTGAGTCTTGGGCTTCGGTCGGAGCGCAGGGAGAGTACTGGGGTTGGCGGCGTGAACACAGCCTGCAGGGGGTTAGTGCACCACGGCTAGCCGGGAGGGAGTCCGGGGAAAAGTCTGGACCTGCTGAAGAGGCAAGAGACTTTTTCTTCCCTGTTTGTTTCCTGGTGCGCGAGGAGAGGGGATTAAGAGCGCTGCTTAAAGGAGCTCCAGAGACGGGCGTGAGCCGCGGCTAACACAGTGGACCACAGAGACAGGCATGAGACGCTAAGGCTGCTGCTGCCGCCACCAAGAAGCCTGTGTGCGAGCACAGGTCACTGTCCACACCCCCCTTCTGGGGAGCCTGGGCAGCCCGCCACAGCCAGGGTCCTGGGATCCAGGGACAACTTCCCCGGGAGAACGTACAGCGCGCCTCAGGCTGGTGCAAGGTCACGCCGGCCTCTGCCACTGCAGGCTCGCCCCGCACTCCGTACCCCTCCCTCCCTCCGGCCTTAGTGAGCCAGAGTCCCCGAAGCAGCTGCTCCTTTAACCCCGTCCTGTCTGAGTGAAGAACAGACGCCCTCCGGCGACCTACAGGCAGAGGCAGGGCCACATCCAAAGCTGAGCCCCGGGAGCTGTGAGAACAAAGAAGAGAAAGGGAATCTCTCCCAGCAGCCTCAGAAGCAGTGGATTAAAGCTCCACAATCAACTTGATGTACCCTGCATCTGTGGAATACATGAATAGACAACGAATCATCCCAAATTGAGGAGGTGGACTTTGACAGCCAGATTTATGATTTTTTCCCCTTTTCCTCTTTTTGTGAGTGTGTATGTGTATGCTTCTGTATGAGATTTTGTCTGTATAGCTTTGCTTCCACCATTTGTCCTAGGGTTCTATCCGTCCATTTTTTTAATTTTTTAAATATTTTCTCTTAATAATTATTTTTTATTTTAATAACTTTATTTTATTTTACCTTACTTTATTTTATTTTACTTTATCTTCTTTCTTTCTTTCTTTCCTTCCTTCCATCCTTTAGAAAACGAATCATCCCAAAATGAGGAGGTGGACTTTGAGAGCAAGATTTATGATTTTTTCCCCTTTTTCTCTTTTTGTGAGTGTGTATGTGTATGCTTCTGTATGAGATTTTGTCTGTATAGCTTTGCTTCCACCATTTGTCCTAGGGTTCTATCTGTCCGTTTTTTTTTTAATAATTATTTTTTATTTTAATAAATTTATTATATTTTATCTTACTTTATTTAACTTTATCTTCTTTCTTTCTTTCTTTCTTTCCTTCCTTCCCTCCTTCCTTCTTTCCACCCTGCCTTCCTCACTCCTTTCTTCTTTCTTTCCTTCTTGCTTTCTTTCTCTCTATGCTTTCTTTCTTTCTTTCTTTCTTTTTTCTACTTCTAGTAATTCTTTCTTTCTACATTTTCTCTTTTATTCAGAGCCATGTGAATGAAAGGCTCTTGATGCTGCAGCCAGTAGTCAGTGCTGTGCCTCTGAGGTGGGAGAGTCAAATTCAGGACACTGATCCACAAGAGACCTCCCAGCTCCACATAACATCAAATGGCGAAAATCTCCCAGAGATCTCCATCTCAACACCAGCAGCCAACTTCACACAACGACTAGCAAGCTACAGTGCAGGACACCCTAGGCCAAACAACTAGCAAGACAGGAACACAATCCCACCTATGAGCAGAGAGGCTGCCTAAAATCATAATAAGTCCACAGACAACCCAAAACACACCACCAAACGTGGAACTGCCCACCAGAAAGACAAGATCCAGCCTCATCCACCAGAACGCAGGCACTAGTCCCCTCCACCAGGAAGCTTACACAACCCACTGAACCAACCTTAGCCACCGGGGAGAGACACCAAAAACAATGGGAACTATGAACGTGCAGCCTGCAAAAAGGATACCCCAAACACAGTAAGATAAGCAAAATGAGAAGACAGAAAAACACACAGCACAGATAAAGGAGCAAGACCTAACAAATGAAGAGGAAATAGGCAGTCTACATGAAAAAGAATTCAGAATATTGATAGCAAAGATGATCCAAAATCTTAGAAATAGAATAGAGAAAATGCAAGAAACATTTAACAAGGACCTAGAAGAACTAAAGATGAAACAAGCAACAATGAACAACAGAATAAATGAAATTCAAAATACTCTAGAAGGGATCAATAGCAGAATAACTGAGGCAGAAGAACGGATAAGTGACCGGGAAGATAAAATAGTGGAAATAACTACTGCAGAGCACAATAAAGTAAAAGAATGAAAATAACTGAGGAGAGTCTCAGAAACCTCTGGGACAACATTAAACGCACCAACATTCGAATTATAGGGGTTCCAGAAGAAGAAGAGAAAAAGAAAGGGACTGAGAAAATATTTGAAGTGATTATAGTTGAAAACTTGCCTAATATGGGAAAGGAAATAGTTAATCAAGTTCAGGAAGCACAGAGAGTCCCATACAAGATAAATCCAAGGAGAAATACACCAAGACACATATTAATCAAACTGTCAAAAATTAAATACAAAGAAAACATATTGAAAGCAGCACAGGAAAAACAACAAATAACACACAAGGGAATCCCCATAAGGTTAAGAGCTGATCTTTCAGCAGAAACTCTGCAAGCCAGAAAGGACTGGCAGGACATATTTAAAGTGATGAAGGAGAAAAACCTGCAACGAAGATTACTCTACCCAGCAAGGATCTCATTCAGATTTGATGGAGAAATTAAAAGCTTTACAGACAAGCAAAGTCTGAGACAGTTCAGCACCACTAAACCAGCTGTACAACAAATGCTAAAGGAACTTCTCTAGGCAAGAAACACAAGAGAAGGAAAAGACATAAAATAACGAACCCAAAACAATTAAGAAAATGGGAATAGGAACATACATATCGATAATTACCTTAAAAGTAAATGGAATAAATGCTCCCATCAAAAGACACATATTGGCTGAACGGATAAAAAAAACAATGCCTATATATATGCTGTCTACAAGAGAGCCACTTCAAACCTAGAGACACATAAAGACTGAAAGTAAGGGGATGGAAAAAGATATTCCATGCAAAGGGAAACCAAGAGAAAGCTTGGGTAGCAATTCTCATATCAGACAAAATAGACTTTAAAATAAAGACTATTACAAGAGACAAAGAAGGACACTACGTAATGATCAAGGGATCGATCAAACAAGAAGATATAACAATTGTAAATATTTATGCACCCAACATAGGAGCACCTCAATACATAAGGCAAATACTAACAGCTGTAAAAGGGGAAATTGACAGTAGCACATTCCTAGTAGAGGTCTTCAACACCCCACTTTTGCTAATGGACAGATCATCCAAAATGAAAATAAATAAGGAAACACAAGCTTTAAATGATACATTAAACAAGATGGACTTAATTGATATCTATAGGACATTCCATCCAAAAACAACAGAATACACTCTTTTCTCAAGTGCTCATGGAACATTCTCCAGGATAGTTCATATCTTGGGTCACAAATCAAGCCTTGGTAAATTTAAGAAAATTGAAATTGTATCAAGTATCTTTTCCGACCACAACGCCATGAGACTAGATACAAATTACAGGAAAAGATCTGTAAAAAATACAAACACATGGAGGCTAAACAATACACTACTTAATAACGAAGTGATCACTGAAGAAATCAAAGAGGAAATTAAAAAATACCTAGAAAGAGACGACAATGGAGATACAACGACCCAAAACCTATGGGATGCAGCAAAAGCAGTTCTAAGAGGGAAGTTTATAGCAATACAAGACCACCTTAAGAAGCAGGAAACATCTTGAATAAACAACCTAACCTTGCACCTAAAGCAATTAGAGAAAGAAGAACAAAAAACCCCCAAGTTAGCAGAAGGAAAGAACTCATAAAAATCTGATCAGAAATAAATGAAAAAGAAATGAAGGAAATGATAGCAAAGATCAATAAAACTAAAAGCTGGTTCTTTGAGAAGATAAACAAAATAGATAAACCGTAAGCCAGACTCATCAAGAAAAAAAGGCAGAAGACTCAAATCAATAGAATTAGAAATGAAAAAGGAGAAGTAACAACTGACACTGCAGAAATAAAAATGAACATGAGAGATTACTACAAGCAACTCTATGCCAATAAAATGGACAACCTGGAAGAAATGGAAAATTCTTAGAAATGCACAACCTGCCAAGACTGAATCAGGAAGAAATAGAAAATATGAACAGACCAATCACAAGCACTGAAATTGAAACTGTGATTAAAAATCTTCCAACAAACAAAAGCCCAGGACCAGACGGCTTCACAGGCGAATTCTATCAAACATTTAGAGAAGAGCTAACACCTATCCTTCTTAAACTCTTCCAAAATATAGCAGAGGGAGGAACACTCCCAAATTCCTTCTATGAGGCGACCATCACCTTGACACCAAAACCGGACAAGGATGTCACAAAGAAAGAACATACATGATGAACATACATGCAAATATCCACAAGAAAATACTAGGAAACAGAATCCAACAGCACATTAAAAGGATCATACACCATCATCAAGTGGGGTTTATTCCAGGAATGCAAGGATTCTTCAGTATATGCAAATCAATCAACGTGATACACCATATTAAGAAATTGAAGGAGAAAAACCATATGATCTTCTCAATAGATGCAGAGAAAGCTTTTGACAAAATTCAACACCCATTTATAATAAAAACCCTGCAGAAAGTAGGCATAGAGGGAATTTTCCTCAACATAATAAAGGCCATATATGAAAAACCCACGGCCAACATTGTCCTCAATGGTGAAAAACTGAAAACATTTCCACTAAGATCAGGAACAATACAAGGTTGTCCATTCTCACCACCCTTATTCAACATAATTTTGGAAGTTTTAGACACAGCAATCAGAAAAGAAAAGGAACTAAAGGGAATCCAAATTAGAAAAGAAGAAATAAAGCTGTCACTGTTTGCAGATGACATGATACTATACATAGAGAACCCTAAAGATGCTACCAGAAAACTGCTAGAGCTAATCAATGAATTTGATAAAGTAGCAGGATACAAAATTAATGCACAGAAATCTCTTTCATTCCTATACACTAATGATGAAAAATCCGAAAGTGAAATCAAGAAAACACTCCCATTTACCACTGGAACAAAAAGAATAAAATATCTAGGAATAAACCTACTTAAGGAGACAAAAGACCTGTATGCAGAAAATTATAAGACACTGATGAAATAAATTACAGATGATACAAATAGATGGAGAGAAATACCATGTTCTTGGATAAGTATCAACATTGTGAAAATGACTCTACTACCCAAAGCAATCTACAGATTCAGTGCAATCCCTATCAAACTACCAATGGCATTTTTCACAGAACTAGATCAAAAAATTTCACAATTTGTATGGAAACACAAAAGACCCCGAATAGCCAAAGCAATCTTGAGAACGAGAAATGGAGCTGGAGAAATCAGGCTCCCTGACTTCAGACTATACTACAAAGCCACAGTAATCAAGACAGTATGATAGTGGCACAAAAACAGAAAGATAGATCAATGGAACAGGATAGAAATCCCAGAGATAAACCCACACACATATGGTCACCTTATCTTTGATAAGGGAGGCAGGAATGTATAGTGGAGAAAGTACAGCCTCTTCAATAATTGGTGATGGGAAAACTGGACAGGTACATGTAAAGGTATAAGACTAGATCACTCCCTAACACCATACACAAAAATAATCTCAAAATGGATTAAAAACCTAAATGTAAGGCCAGAAACTGTCAAACTCTTAGAGGAAATCATAGGCAGAACTCTCTATGTCAAAAATCACAGCAAGATCCTTTCTGACCCACCTCCTAGAGAAATGGAAATAAAAACAAAAATAAACAAATGGAACCTAATGAAACTTGAAAGCTTTTGCACAGCAAAGGAAACCATAAACAAGACCAAAAGACAACCCTCAGAATGGGAGAAAATATTTGCAAATGAAGCAAGTGACAAAGAATTAATCTCCAAAATTTACAAGCAGCTCATGCAGCTCAATAACATAAAAACAAACAACCTAATCCAAAAATGGGCAGAAGACCTAAATAGACATTTCTCTGAAGAAGATATACAGACTGCCAACAAACACATTAAAGAATGCTCAACATCATTAATCACTAGAGATATGCAAATCAAAACTACAATGAGATATCATCTCAAACCAGTCAGAATGGCCATCATCAAAAAATCTAGAAACAATAAATGCTGGAGAGGGTGTGGAGAAAAGGGAACACTCTTGCACTGCTGGTGGGAATGTGAATTGGTACAGCCACTATGGAGAACAGTATGGAGGTTCCTTAAAAAACCACAAATTCAACTACCATATGACCCAGCAATACCACTACTGGGCATATACCCTGAGAGAACCATAATTCAAAAAGTTTCATGTATCAAAATGTTCATTGCAGCTCTATTTACAATAGCCCAGAGACGGAAACAACCTAAGTGCCCATGATCGGATGAATGGATAAAGAAGATGTGGCACATATATACAATGGAATATTACTCAGCCGTAAAAAGAAACGAAATTGAGCTATTTGTAATGAGGTGGATGGACCAAGAGTCTGTCATACAGAGTGAAGTAAGTCAGAAAGAGAAAGACAAATACCATATGCTAACACATATATATGGAATTTAAGAAAAAAGATGTCATGATGTACCTAGGGGTAAGACAGGAATAAAGATACAGACCTACTAGAGAATGGACTTGAGGAAATGGGGAAGGGGAAGGGGAAGCTGTGACAAAGTGAGAGAGTGGCATGGACATATATCCACTACAAACTTAAGGTAGATAGCTAGTGGGAAGCAGCCGCATAACACAGGGAGATCAGCTTGGTGCTTTGTGACTGCCTTTAGGGTTGGCATAGGGAGGGAGAGAGGGAGGGAGACGCAAGAGGGAAGAGATATGGTAACGTATTTATGTGTAACTAATTCACTTTGTTATAAAGCAGAAAGTGGCACACCATTGTAAAGCAATTATACTCCAATAAAGATGTAAAAATTTATAGTAATAATAATGACTTTAAATGTGAATGGTCTAAATATACCAGTTCGAACACATATTGTCAGGGTGGATTAAAACAAGAAACCCCAGAAACCAGTAGCATAGAAATCTTAAAATCACAAGAAGAACTAGAGTGGGAGGTTTTAAAATACCTTTGAAAATTGGACAGATAAGTTAAGTAATAATAAATAAAAATATACAGAAAATGCCATTAATCTTAAAACTTTCAAAGTTCAATATCCATCAAAGATTTTGAAAGGCTATCACCAAAAAAACAAACCCCAGCAATACGCTTGCAAATGTCTGCAAGAAATACTCTTTATATATAAAGAAAAGAAGAAATGCCTCAAATCAGTGACCTCAGATGCCATTTTAAGAAAGGAGGGAGAATTCAAGCCAAAGTAAGGCCATATTCAAGCCAAAGTAAAGAAGAAAGGAAATAGTAAGGATCAGAGCAGACATCAGTAAAACAGAAAGAGGAAGACAATAGGGGAAATGAATGCAAAGAAAGCTATTTCCTTGGAGAAGATCAATGTACCTGATAAACCTGTAGGTTAACAGTTCAGGGAAAAGAGAGAGAAGACACAAATTGCCAACCTCACAATGAGGCAGGTGGCATCATGACAGAGTCTGTAGATATTAAAATGATAACAAAGAAATACTGTGAACAACTCTATGCCAATAAATCTGACGACTTAGATGAAATGGACACGTTTCTTGAAATACAAAAACTACCAAAGTTCATTCAGTAAGAATGGATAACCTGAAGAGTCTTATATCTACCAAGGAAATTTAATTCACAAGTAAACATTTTCCCACGAAGAAAACTCCATATAGCTCTACTGGTGAAAGCTACCAAACACTCAAGGAAGAAATAATACCATTTTAACATAAGCTCCTTCAGAAAACTTCACATTAATTTAAATTTAATTTTCATACTCATTTGGTGATGCCAACATCACTCTGACACCAAAACCAGAAAAAGACATTACAAGAAAGGAAAAGTGTAGACCAACATCACTCATGAACAAGATGCAAAATTACTAAATGATATTTCAGCAAGTCAAATACAAAATATATTTTAATATTAATACATCATTATCACTTGGGGTTTGGAATACAAGGTTCACCAGATTTTCAAAAATCAGAGAGTAACTCACCATGCTGACAAACCAAATTCAGGAGAAAAGAAAAACCCATATCATCATCTTCACAAAGCATTTAAAAAATCCAACACCATTTCATGATAAAAGCTCTCACCAAACTGGCAAGAGAAGGCAACTTACTCAGCCAGATATAATGAGCACTGAAAAATACCTAACAGCTAACACCATACTTAATGGTGAACCACTGAATGATTTCGCCCCCGCCCCCCAAGATCAAGGTATGGATGTCCACACTCACCACTTTTATGGAGGGAGGGTCTAGCCAGGGAAAAAAAGATAAAAAAAGAAATAAAAGTCACCCAGATTGGAAAGGAATAAGTAAAATGATCTCTCTTTGAAGATGTCATGGTCTTATATACAGAAAATCATAAGGAACCCACAAAAAAAAGGAACTGGACTCATAAGCCAGTTTAGCCAGGTTGGAGGATATAATACAATATCAATATAGAAAACTTAGTTGTATTTGTGTGTACTCGTACCAGGCAGTGAGAAATTAAAATAAATGTATAACCACAACAGAAAATATGAGATACTCAGGGCTAACACCTTCAAGCTATATGCCGTGAAACTGCTGTTGAGAGAAATCAAAGGAGACTTAAATAAATGGAGAGATATTCCATGCTCATTGTTCAGAAGATTCAATGTAGTTACCATGTCAGTTCTTCCCAAATTGACTCAACACAAACCCACTGAAAATTCCAGAAGGGATCTTTTTTTGGTAGAAATTTTAAATTTCAAGAATATTTTAAATTTCACATGGGAATACAAAGGACCAGAAGCAGCCAATATAACCTTAAGAAAGATGAACAAATTTGGAGAGTTAACAGTACCTTATTTCAAGACTTACTGTAAAGCGATAGTCATCACAACACTGTGATTTTGGCATGAACATGGACAAATGGACCACTGGAACAGAATAGATAATGCAGAACTAAACCCACCCGCATAAGGACAACTCATTTTTGACATAGTTAGAAAGGCAGTTCAGTGTAGAAAGGATTGTCTTTTCAAGAAGTGGTGCTAGCAACGTTGGATATTCCTATCCCTCAAATATGAGCATTAATATCTCTTACTATATATCAGCAAAAATGGACTCAAAATGGATGACAGACCTAAAGGTAAGCTTTAGAAGAAAACCTGTTCTGACCTTGTGTTGGGCCAAGTATTCTCAGAAAGAACATAAATAAATCTGATCAAGGGCAGTTATCCAGAACATATAGAGAGAACTTTCAAAACTCAATATTAAGAATACATACAACCGAGTTAAAAGTGGACAAAAGACTAGAACAGATACTTCACCATTCATCCACAGATGGGAAATAAGCACATGAGCACATGTTCAACATCCCTGGTCATTAGAGAGTTACAGCTAAAAACCACAATTTGATAGCACTACACAACTCTTAGGATGGCTAAGATTTAAAAAGACTCTCCATAGCAAGTATGAGCTAGGATTTGAAGGAATTGGAACCATTGTATACCACTATGGAAATGTAAAATGCACAACCACTTTGCAAAGCTATTTTTGTAGTTCATTGAAAAGTTAAATACATACCTACCATATTACACAGCCTTTCCATTCCTAGGTATTTACCAAAGCCAAATGAAACCATACACCCACACAAAAGTTCTACATGGATGCTCATGGCAGCTTTATATGCAATAACCAAAAATTAGAAAGTCTGTCGGCAGGTGAAGGCATAAATAAACGGCTGTACATCTACAAAATGGAATACTAGTTTGCAATAAATTGTAATGAACTACTGATGCATGGGTGAATCTCAAAATAATTACTCTGATTGAAAGAAGCCAGACCAAGAAAAGTTCATGTCATGATGTATGTGCACGTGTGCGTGCATGCATGTGTGTGTGTGTGTGACAATCATAAGTTGTGAAAAATTCTAGAAAATGGAAAGTAATAGTGTTTGTTCCTGGTGGTGGGGAGGGAAGTGTCAGGGAGAATCAGGGGGAGGGGTTGCAAGGGGCACAAGGAATTGTTTCTTAATTCTGGACATAATTTCATGGGTCAAGTGCCAAACATATCAAATTGTGTACTTTAAACATGTGCATTTTCTTGTATGTCAGTTATACCTCAATAAAGCATTTAAAAATCAAACAAACAAAAACAGAAAGAGCCTCCTTGACCTGTGGGACAACATCAAGTCACCAAACCTACATGCAATTGTTGTCACTGAAGAAAAAAGAGGAAGTGAGGAAGGGACAGAAAAATATTTGAGCATTTAATGGTAGAAAATGTTCCAAATATGAGGCAAAACTATTAACCCACAGCTCCAAGAAGGCCTATGAATTCCAAGAGGGATACAGAATAAAAGTCTCACTAAGGAGATAGCTTCAAGATGGTGGAAGAGTAGGATGTGGAGATCACCTTCCTCCCCACAAATACATCAAAAATACATCTACATGTGGAACAGCTCCTACAGAACACCTACTGAATGCTGGCAGAAGACCTCAGACTTCCCAAAAGGCAAGAAACTCCACACGTACCTGGGTAGGGGAAAAGAAAAAAGAAAAAACAGAGACAAAAGAATAGGGGTGGGACCTGCACCTCTGGGAAGGAGCTGCGAAGAGGAAAAGTTTCCACATACTAGGAAGCCCCTTCACTGGCGGAGATGGTGGGTGGGTGGAGGGGATGTTTCAGAGCCACGGAGGAGAGCTCAGCAACAGGGGTGCAGAGGGCAAAGCAGAGAGATGCCCGCACAGAGGATTGGTGCCAACCAGCACTCACCAGCCTGAGAGGTTTGTCAGCCCACATACCAGGGTGGGTGGAGGCTGGGAGCTGAGGCTTGGGCTTTGGAGGTCAGATCCCAGGGAAAGGACTGGGGTTGGCCATGTGAACACAGCCTGAAGGGGGCTAGTGCACCACAGCTGGCCAGGAGAGAGTCCGGGAAAAGGTCTGGAGCTGCCAAAGAGGCAAGAGGTTTCATGGTGTGCGAGGAGAGGGGATTCAGAGCACCGCCTAAATGAGCTCCAGAGACAGGCGTGAGCCATGCCTATCAGGGTGGACACCAGAGACGGGCATGAGACACTAAGGCGGCTGCTGCAGCCACCAAGAAGCCTGTGTGCAAGCACAGGTCACTATCCACACCTCCCCTCCCGGGAGCCTGTGCAGCATGCCACTGCCAGGGTCTCATCATCCAGGGAAAACTTTCCCAGGAGAACACACGTTGTGCCTCAGGCTGCTGCAATGTCATGCTGGCCTCTGCCGCCACAGGCTCACCCTGCATTCCGTACCCCTCCCTCCCCCTGGCCTGAATGAGCCAGAGCCCCCTAATCAGCTGCTAATTTATCCCCGTCCTGTCTGGGTGGGGTACAGACGTCCTCAGGTGACCTACAAGCAGAGGCGGGGACAAATCAAAAGCTGAACTCCAGGAGCTGTGCAAACAAAGAAGAGAAAGGGAAATCTCTCCCAGCAGCCTCAGGAGCAGGGGATTAAATCTGCACAATCAAATTGATGTACCCTGCGTCTGTGGAATACCTGAATAGACAACGAATCATCCCAAAATTGATGTGATGGACTTTGGGAGCAACTGTAGACTTGGGGTTGGCTTTCTACATCTAATTTGTTTCCGGTTTTATGTTTATCTTAGTTTAGTATTTAGAGCTTATTATCACTGGTACATTTGTTTATTGCTTTCGTTGCTGTGTTCCTTTTTTTCTAATATATATATATATATATATATATATTTCCTTTTTCTCCTTTTATGAGTGTGTATGTTTCTTTGTGTGATTTTGTCTGCATGACTTTGTTTTTACCATTTGTCCTAGGGTTCTGTCTTTATTTTATTTTTAAGTATAGTTTTTAGTGTTTGTGATTGTTGGTGGATTTGGTTTTTGGTTTGGTTGCTCCCTTCTTTTCTTCTTTTTTTAATTACTTTTTATTTTTAATAATACTTTTTTATTTTAATAACTTTATTTTTCTTTCCTTCTTTCTATTTTTTCTCCCTTTTCTTCTGAGCAGTGTGGCTGACAGGGTCTTGGTGCTCTGGCCGGGTGTCAGGCCTGAGCCTCTGAGGTGGGAGAGCTGAGTTCAGGACATTTGTCCACCAGAGACCTCCCAGCCCGACAAAATATCAAAAGGCGAAAGCTCTCTCAGAGATCTCCATCTCAATGCAAAAATCCAGCTTGACTCGATGACCATAAAGCTACAGTGCTGGACACCCTATGCCAAACAACTAGCAAGACAGGAACACAACTCAACCCATTAGCAGAGAGGCTGCCTGAAATCATAATAACGTCACAGACACCTCAAAACACGTCACTGGACGTGGTCCTGTCCACCAGAAACACAAGATCCAGCCTCATCCCCCAGAACACAGGCCACAATCCCCTGCACCAGGAAGGGTCCACAACCAACTGAACCAACCTTAGCCACTGGGGGCAGACACGAAAAACAACGGGGACAACGAACCCGCAGACTGTGAAAAGTAGACCCCAAACACAGTAAGTTAAGTGAAATGAGAAGACAGAGAAATATGCAGCAGATGAAGGATCAAGGAAAAAACCCATTAGACCAAACAAATGAAGAGGAAATAGGCAGTCTACCTGAAAAATAATTCAGAGTAATGATAATAAAGATGATCCAAATCTTGTAAATACAATGGAGAAAATACAAAAAACGTCTAACAAGGACCTAGAAGAACTACAGAGCAAACAAACAATGATGAACAACACAATAAATGAAATTTTAAATTCTCTACAAGGTAACGATAGCAGAATAACTGAGGCAGAAGAACGGAAAAGTGACCTGGAAGATAAAATAGTGGAAATAACTACCACAGAGCAGACTAAAGAAAAAAGAACGAAAAGAATTGAGGACAGTCTCAGAGACTTCTGGGACAACACTAAATGCACCAACACTCGAATTATAGGGGTACCAGAAGAAGAAAAGGAAAAGAAAGGGACTGAGAAAATATTTGAAGAGATTAAAGTTGAAAATTACCCTAATATGGGAAAGGAAATAGTCATTCAAGTCCAGGAAGCACAGAGAGTCCCAACAGAATAAATCCAAGAAGAAACATGCCAAGACACATATTAATCAAATGGTCAAAAATTAAATACAAAGAAAAAATATTAAGAGCAGCGAGGGGAAAGCAACAAATAACATACAAGGGAATCCCCATAAGGTTAACAGCTGATCTTTCAGCAGAAACTCTGCAAGCCAGAAGGGAGGGGCAGTACATATTTAATGTGATGAAGGAGAAAAACCTACAACCAAGGTTGCTCTATCCAGCAAGAATCTCCTTCAGATTTGGTGGAGAAATTAAAAACTTTACAGACAAGAAAAAGCTAAGAGAATTCAGCACCACCAAACCAGCTTTAAAACAAATCCTAAAGGAACTTCTATAGGCAGGAAACACAAGACAAGTAAAAGACCTACAGTAACAAACGCAAAATAATTAAGAAAATGGTAATAGGAAAATACATATCAATAAATACCTTAAATGTAAATGGATTAAGTGCTCCAACCAAAAGACATAGACTGAATGAATGTCTACAAGAGACCCAGTTCAGATGAAGGGACACATACAGACTGAAAGTGTGAGGATGGAAAAAGATATTCCATGCAAATGGAAATCAAAAGAAAGCTGGGCTAGCAATTCTCATATCAGACAAAATAGACTTTAAAATAAAGACTATTACAAGAGATAAGGAAGGACACTACAAAATGATCAAGGGATCGATCCAAGAAGAAGATATAACAATTGTAAATATTTATGCACCCAACATAGGAGCACCCCAATACATAAGGAAAATGCTAACAGCCATACAAAGGTGAAATTGACAGTAACACAATCGTAGTGGGGGATTTTAACACTCCACTTCCTTAAATGGACAGATCATGCAGACAGAAACTTAATAAGAAAACACAAGCTTTAAATGATACATTAAACAAGATGGACTTAATTGATATTTATAGGACATTCCATCCAAAAACAACAGAATACACATTCTTGTCAAGTGCTCATGGAACATTATCCAGGATAGATCGTATCTTGGGTCACAGATCAAGCCTTAGCAAATTTAAGAAAATTATAATCATATCAAGTATCTTTTCTGACCACAACACTATGAGATTAGATATCAATTACAGGAAAAAATCTGTCAAAAATAAAAACATATGGGGGCTAAACAATACACTAGTAAAGAACCAAGAGATCACTGAAGAAATCAAAAAGGAAATAAAAAAAACACTTAGTAACAAATGACCATGAAAACACAATGACCCGAAACCTATGGGATGCAGCAAAAGCAGTTCTAAGAGGGAAGTTTACAGCAGTAGTATCCTACCTCAAGAAACAAGAAATATCTCACATAAACAACCTAACCTTACAGCCAAAGCAATTAGAGAAAGAATAGCAAAAAAAACCCAAAGTTAGCCAAAGGAAAGAAATCATAAAGATCAGATCAGAAATAAATGATAAAGAAATGAAGGAAACAATAGATAAGATCAATAAAACAAAAAGCTTCCTCTTTGAGAAGATAAACAAAATTGATAAACCACTAGCCAGAGTCATCAAGATAAAATGAGAGAAGACTCAAATCAATAGAATTAGAAATGAAAAGAGAGAAGTAACAACTGACACTGCAGAAATACAAAAGATCATGAGATATTACTACAAGCAACTCTATGTCAATAAAATGGACAAGTGGAAGAAATAGACAAATTCTTAGAAAAGCACAACTGCCCGAGACTGAACTGGGAAGAAATAGAAAATATAAACAGACCAATCACAAGCACTGAAATTGAGACTGTGATTAAAATTCTTCCAACAAACAAAAGCCCAGGACCGAATGCCTTCACAGGTGAATTCTATCAAACATTTAGTGAAGAGCTAACACCTATCCTTCTCAAACTCTTCCAAAATATAGCAGAGGGAGGAACACTCCCTAAATCCTTCTATGAGGCCACGATCACCCTGATTCCAAAACCAGACAAAGATGTCACAAAAAAAGAAAACTACAGACCAATATCACTGAGGAGCATAGATGAAAAATCCTCAACACAATACTAGCAAACAGAATCCAACAGCACATTCAAGGATCATCCACCATGATCAAATGGGGTTTACCCCAGGAAAACAGTGATTCTTCAATATACGCAAATCAATCAATGTGATAAACCATATTAACAAATTGAAGGAGAAAAACCATATGATCATCTCAATAGATGCAGAAAAAGCTTTCGACAAAATTCAACACCCATTTATGATAAAAACCCTCCAGAAAGTAGGCACAGAGGGAACTTACCTCAAAATAATAAAGGCCATATATGACAAATCCACAGCCCACATCGTTCTCAATGGTGAAAAACTGAAACCATTTCCACTAAGATCAGGAAGAAGACAAGGTTGCCCACTCTCACCACTATTATTCAACATAGTTTTGGAAGTTTTAGCCACAGCCATCAGAGAAGAAAAAGAAATCAATGGAATGCAAATCGGAAAAGAAGAAATTAAACTGTCACTGTTTGCAGATGGCACGATGCTATGCATAGATAGTCCCAAACATGCTACCAGAAAACTACTAGAGCTAATCAATGAATTTGGTAAAGTAGCAGGATATAAAATTCCTATACATTAATGATGAAAAATCTGAAAGAGAAATTAAGGAAACACTCTCATTTACCATTGCAACAAAAAGAATAAAATACGTAGGAATAAACCTACCTAAGGAGACAGAAAACCTGTATGCAGAAAACTATAAGACACTGATGAAAGAAATTATACATGATACAAACAGATGGAGAGATATACCATGTTCTTTGACTGGAAGAATCAACACTGTGAAAATGACTATACTACCAAAAGCAATCTACAGATTCAATGCAATCCCTATCAAACTACCAATGGCATTTTGCACAGAATTAGAAACAAGACAAAAAGGCAACCCACAGAATGGGAGAAAATATTTCCCAATGGAGCAACTGACAAAGGATTAGTCTCCAAAATATACAGGCAGCTCATGCAGCTCAATATCAAAAAAACAAACAGCCCAATCCAAAAATGGGCAGATGACCTAAGTAGACATTTCTCCAAAGAAGATACACAGATTACCAACAAATACATGAAAGGATGCTCAATATCACTAATCATTAGAGAAACGCAAATCAAAACTACAATGAGGTATCTCCTCACACTGGTCACAATGGCCATCATCGAAAAATCTACAAACAATAAATCCTGGAGAAGGTGTGGAGAAAAGGGAGCCCTCTCGCACTATTGGTGGGAATGTAAACTGATACAGCCACTATGTAGAACAGTATGGAGGTTCCTTTAAAAACTAAAAATAGAACTACCATACGATCCAGCAAACCCACTACTGGACATATACAGTGAGAAAATCATAATTCAAAAAAGTCATGCATCATAATGTTCATTGCAGCTCTATTTACAATAGCCAGGACATGGAAGCAACCTAAGTGTCCATCGACAGATGAATGGTTAGAGAAGATGTGGCACATGTATACAATGGAATATTACTCAGCCATAAAAAAAACGAAATTGAATTATTTGTAGTGAGTTGGATGGACCTAGAGTCTGTCATACAGAATGAAGTAAGTCAGAAAGAGAAAAACAGATACCGTATGGTAACACATATATACGGAATCTAGTAATAAAATAAAAAATGTTTCTGAAGAACCTAGGGCCAGGACAAGAATGAAGACAGATACCTAGAGAATGGACTTGAGGACACGGGGATGGGGAGGGTAAGCTGGGATGAAGTGAGAGAGTGCTATGGACATACATACACTTACAAATGTAAAATAGATAGCTAGTAGGAAGCTGCCACGTAGCATAGGAAAGTCAGCTCGGTGATTTGTGTCCACCTAGAGGGGTGGGATAGGGAGGGTGGGAGGGAGACGTAAGAGGGAGGAGATTTGGGGATATATGTTTATGTATAGCTGATTCACTTTGTTATAAAGCAGAAACTAACACACCATTGTAAAGCAATTATACTCCAATAAAGATGTAAAAAAAATAATAACAAAAAAAATGTCACTAATGCACACCATTAATTAACTGCTTTAAAAACAAAAACACGTTTAAATACTTAAAAGCAGGCTGAGAATAAAAAGATGCACTACAGAAAGGAGAGTAAATGTAAAAATGACTTTTTTCTTCCTGTCTGCAAAAATTTTAAATGAAACACTTGAAGCAATCAGGGCATTGTTGCATAAATTCCAGTTTTTCCCCTAGTGCAGATTTTAATATAACAAAATTAATTTAATCTACGTGTGTTAACCTGCTCTGTGAATGTAGCAAGTCACAGAAAATTGTAATCTTTTTTTGACAAAATAAAAGAATATCTACTCAGGATAGGGTCAGTCTGCTTTTAGAGATTTCTATGAACCTGAGGAAAGTTTTTAAAAAAAATCAATCAGGTAACTTTGTTCTCTGTAACCTCTGATGTCTGGGATTGGTGGGGGTTTTGAAAGTAGGGTGATTGATTGTCAACCACTATTCATACATCTGTGAGCTGTTCCACCTGTTTTAACAGCATGGGTTAATTTGTCAATAGTTACAGATTCTGATAAACTGAAAGAGAGAAACTTATTGTAGAATAACATGGTGGTCACCAGGACCAATTCTGGAACAAGACTGCCTGCCTTTGAATCAATTCCAGGCTCTACCACTTACACTATATGAGACCTTGCCTGTTATTTAGGTCCTTGCTACCAAATTTTCCCAGGTATAAAATAGAGATTATAAGGACACCCATTTTATAAATTGTTATAAGATTAAGTGGTTTAATGATCAATTGCCTGGCAACCATTTAATTGTATGGGTGTTTGTGTGTGTGTGTGTGTGTGTGTGAGAGAGAGAGAGAGAGAGAGCGAGGGGGGGAGAGAGAGAGAGAGAGAGAGAGAGAGAGAGAGAGAGAAGGAGAGAGAGAGAATGTTTGATGCATAGATCACATATAAGTCAAACTCAAATTTGGCAGTCCTTTCAGAAATGACTGGAATAAAGATATAGAGAGGATTTGGACTTGACACCAGGATTTAATCTCCTTCTCTGGTCCAACCTACACTCAGTGAAGAAATGTGGACCTATGATCAAAATTATTAGAGATTCATTAAAAAGTAAAAGAACTTGTACTGCTTTTCAAAGCAGAAAATGTTTTTTAGGTTTCCAAAAATGGATGTAAATAATAATGAACCTGGTAAGAAGAGGATGTAGAAATGAGGAAGAGAGATTGAAGGAAGGGAAGGATAGAAGTGGTAATATCCTCATTTTATAGAAAAAGAAAAGAAAAGTTAAAGTGACTAAGGTGTATGCAAGGAACTGAGGGTTAAGTACATTATTTAAAGTTACTAGAGTCATCAATAGAGAAACTAAAAATCAAAAGAAAGTATAAAATCTGAGAGAAAGAAAGTGAGGGCAGAATGAAGACACAGTGAATGAGTTAAATTCTCTTCTGTAAGAAGAATGTGGTCACTTGATGATGGCTAAAGTTGATGGATGATGTGAAATAGCAGATTAAGCACTTTATTTAGCTGTAATACGGTAACTGCCAAAACAGTGCAAGCGGGAATTATTGAAATGATCTACCCTGGGAAGCACAACTGGGGAGTGGGAAGTGATGGGGTGTCAGACCTTTGCCTTTTATCACAAGCTCGTTTGTACTTTCTGGTCACCACTATTTTATTTACCATGTGCGTGACTTCCTTTCAGTAAGAGCAATTTTTATTTTTGAGCATGGTTTCTAAAAGATGGTGTGTATGGAAGGAGGTCCCAAAGCTAATCATCGTGACTTTACCAAGGCTTTACCACATGGAAGGAGATTTCATCTTACATCTATTATACGCAGTGAAAACTTAAATTGCTCAGCAACTCATGGTAATGAAGATCAGCTACTCATATGCCAATAACCCATGAATGTGTCTTAGCACAATCATGAATGTTGGTAGGAGAGTTCCAGAGACATCATGAACACGTGAAAATGCATTCAAGTGTCCTATAGGAAAGAACTTGAAGGAACGTACTGCCTCATAGTAATTTATCTCCCATATGGTCCCAAAAAAGGGTGCTCAAAGGGATGAATAGCAGCTGAGGGAAAATTCAACTCCTGACTCAACACCCCATTCTATGAGACAGTATTATCAAATCTTCTAGGGAGGTATCTTGAGTACAGAAAATGGCATTCTTTCATGTGTTGACTTGCAAGGTCCTTGGATCTCAGGGAAGATAAATAAATGGGTCAAAAAAAGGTCCTAAGGTCAGGAGAACGAAGGAAAACCTGAATGCGAGTGTAAGTTAGGTGAGTTCAGGCCGGAGAATCAGGCACTTGCCTAGAGTAAAATCCAGCCATAACCTGGGATATAACCCAGAGGATCAGACTCCCTCTGAACTGACACCTTGCTCCTGGTTAGAGAGAAAGTGCCAAGCTTCCTTGGACACCAGAAAGGAGAGACACTGGGCCTTCAAAAACCAGCTGAACAAGGATATACTCAGGACAGAGGGAACTGACATTAATAAGGAGTCCCTTGTGTTGGGCACTGAATGCATACCAGGCACTGTGAAAAGCATTTTCCAAACATTATCACGTCTTTTTGTCCTTACAAATATGCATCCCTTTGTACAGATGAGGACTCCAAAGCTAAGGAAACAAACAAAAAAGGCAAAGCAACTTGACCAAGGTAAGCATAGCTAGTAAGTCATGGACTGGGGATATACCTACGGTATATTTTTATAAGGTCATGCCTGTAAACTGCCTAAGATTATGACAAAGAAGGTCATTAAAGTTTTAAGCATACATTGGGAGGAGAATTGGTTCCCAGAGAGAAAAGTATCTGAAATTCTATGTAAAAACCATCAGTCAGCCCTCTGTTCTTGGTTCCTAAGTAGGGTTGGGCAAAACTACTTGTTATTTAAAAAATTCCTAAGAACCTTAATTACAATTTCTGAAATTCATACTCAAAGCACAAACCGAGGCTCAGAGCGGTTAAGTGTTTTGCTCTGGAACTCTGCCTACAAGAGAGTCCACTTGACTCCAAGGCCCATGTTCTTTGAGGAATTTAAGCCCAGGAATCCAGGAACATACAAGGACTGCTAGGAGTATAGGCTTCTTCATTTCTCACGACCATCCTGAGCCCAAATATCACCAATCATGTTCCCTTTTGTGGACCCTGTCTGTTTCTGAGAGACAAATAGCAAAGGGTCAGAGAAATTCTCATGAAAGGAGTAAGGGAAAAGAGACAGAGAGAGAAAAAGAAATTAGAGAGAGAAACTGAGGACTTACTTGTATCCTGCCTTTAATCACACCCAGAAGTAACCAAGGTTTGTGCCCTATGCGGGGTGGCAAGGAGAATGGGATTGGGGGGGCGGGCTCCAAAGGGGATGGTAGCTGTATTTTGTGTTTTTTTATTATCCTAAAAATCTAACCAACTGATACAAAAATAGGACAAATGTTTTATTTTTTTCAGTTTGAGTGATGTGTACTTGGGGGCATGTTCTGTGACCCACTATAATATTTTGTATGTTTAAAAACCTGTTAACGATTTTAAAAAGATGGAGAAAGACAGTTTGAGGTAGGTGAAAGCCCGCAGGAAGGATGGAGATTGGATGATGGAGTAGTCAGAGTATTCTATGAAGGCCCACAATGACCAGGATAGAGAAAGGTGAGAATGGGGAGGTTGGCAAGGGCCAGGTCATGCAGCTCATTATATTTAAGTCATGTTGAGGAGTTTGCCTTTTAGTCCAAGTGAAGTGGGAAGCCTTCTGGGGTTTTGAGTAGGGGAGGCAAAAGGCACCATTCATTTTTCTGAAAGATCAGTCTGGCAACTGGATGGACAAGGAAGTTTGGTGGAAGTGGGAGAACAGTTAGGAGGCTTGGCAGGATCCCATGAGAGGCTTAATGGTGGACTCCAGTGAAGTTGGAGAGGTTCAAGTGGTGTTTGGGAGGTAGAGGTGATAGGAGTGGCTGAAGGATGAGACAGCGTCCAGAGGAAGATGTGGGAGTGGGAGAGGAAGGAAATAAGGGTGCTCTCCATTTTTATTTCACTTGAATACCCGAGTGCATGGTGATGCCATTTAAGGATGAAATACCTATGAGACATCCAGGTGGCAATGTCAAGTAGGCATACAAATAAATATGGGATCACAACCTCTTATCTTCCCTCCCGTGCCCTGACCCCCAACATGCAAATGAGACCATATACTGTCCCCTCTCTGCAATTTGCTTTCCTCACTTAATAATAGCATATTTTGAAGGTCCCCCTAAATCAGACCCTATAGACATAACTCGTGCTTGGTAATGATTGCATAATAATCCATGGAATGGCTGTGCCACAATGTCTCCAGTCATTCCCCAGTTGATGAGTGCTTGCTTTGTATCCTAGTTTGCCCAGTGTGAATCCTTAGGTGATAAACATGCTCATGTGTGTATATCCTGATGTCCTGGGGCTCTTATGTCTATTGACTCAATTCTCATTCCTTCCCTGCCCTATATCTCTGCCTCCCTTAACTCTTCACTTTATAAGGATCCAAAGGACCATTTGCTAAATGTGCTGTATTTATTCAAGACAATTTAATAATCATTGTTCTTATTTGTTAAATAACAGGGGCACACACCCAAACACTTTCCAATTCTTCCTAAATAAAAGTCTAAGGCTGCTATTTTTTCTGGCCTGTATGTCAAGATTATTTCCATTCGGGGGAGTTTGGGGGCAGTGTGAATTGACAAAATAAATTTACCTACTACAAAATACATGTATGTTTTCATTCTCTATTCCCCTGAGCATCCTTCCTACAGCTATGTCAACGAGAAATTCATAGGAAGAGACTTCTTTATGTAGATCCCTGTTTTCAGTGTTTTGATTCATTTTTTACCTGTAGAGCTGATCTGTCCCTCTCCCCGCTGGTACCCACCCCCATCCCCTACCTTCTTCCATTATTTTCTATTCTTTTCTCCTGCTCTCTGAACCGCATCCCCATTCCTTTCTATTACTCCCTCCTGATAGGAAGAAGGAGGTGGGCCATATGAAATGGGAAGAGAAGGGCCGGCTCCAAACACTCTTTGAATGTCTCTGTATCTGAACCTATCTCCTTAAAGCTCCACCTTGAAATGAACAGAAAGAGAAATCTAACCCTTAGCACACAAAGTCCTTGTTGTCCTCCCGTTTTAAACCAAGTCCCATGCACATACAGCCAGGAGCACTGAAAGCAGGACCCGAGTAAGGACACTGAGGCTGGACCCCGCACGGCCCTGGAGAGGAGTCAGGTTTAGGGCCAGCCCGTTTACCGTCCAGTCCTTCTCAATCTCTTCTGCTGGCTTGTTATCCTCAACTCAACTTCTACATGTTGGCATGTCTCAGGGAATAGCCCTGCACTTTCTTCTCCTGACAGTACTCTCTCTAGGTGATTCTGCCCAGTCTTGTGGCTTTGAATACTATCTGTGTCCTGTTGTCTTGATAATTCTGTTTCTGCAGCCTACATGGAGAGCAGACTTTTCCAGACTTCAGACACGTAACATGTGCAAATTGGAACTCTTGACACACATCCCCAACTGTCTTTCTCCCTTGTCCAAATCTATCACATCCACTCTCCGTATTTTCTGTGATTATACATAACACCTCCATGACCAAGACTTGCAAGAAAAGACTCTCATAGTAATCATTCATTTCTTAAGTTTGTTCACCAACTGCCTTCAATCCACCAGCAAGTGTTGTCTGTTCTCTTTCCAAAATATCACGTGAACCCATGCACTATTCTCTAAATTCGTGCTGCCAGTCTGGGCCAAGCCACTGCCATCTCCCAACTGGGCTACTGCAAGAGGGCCCGAATTGGTCTCCGTGCTTTGCTTTGTGCCCTGCCCACTTGTAGTTTTTTCCACAGAGAGCAGCCAGAGAGAAATTACTGAATATAATTAGATCATGGCACTCCCTTGATTCAATTCTCTCTTTGGCTCCCCAGAGCTCTTTGAGTGAAAACCAAACTCCATCATGGCTCCTTCCCACCACTACACTGTCCTTTGTTCCCTCCATCCCCTCTCTCACTGGGCTCCAGCTACACCGGCATCTCTTCTGCGGCTCCAGTGCCCCTCTTTTTTGTCACAAGGCCAGAGGAATTGCAGTTCTCCCTGCTAGGCAGGTTTTCCCCCTGTTTTCCAGCAGGACTGGCCACACATCACTGTCCTCAGAAAGGCCATCCCTGACCTTTGCCACTTCTCTTGGGTTCTAGGTAAGATGTACCAAATCATCTCATTTATTTCCCTGAGGGCATTTGCAGCAACCTTTAAGTGCTTTTACATTTTCTGCCATGTTTATTGTCTGTCTTCGCCACTAGAAGATAAGTTCCTTGGATGCAGGGGCTCTCTGCCTGGAAGAATGCCTGGTACAAGGTAGCCCTCCATAAATACTTGTTGAATCATCGAGTGAATAAAATGAGTAACACTTCCTCCCACAAGAAAGGGACCTCTCCCTCCCTCTGCTGACACTCCACAGGGCTCTTCACTTTTGCCTCAATCATAGCAACCAGTAGTCAGAACACTTTTGATTGCAGATGTGACCAGGAACTGAAAAAAAGGAGACGGGAACCCCAGAGAAGCCTCTGTGAGAAAGGACTTGGAGAGCATTCCCCAGCTGCTCTCCTTGTCACTGTAGTAGCCTTCTTCCTGTTGCTGGAGGGTCAAGGGCCTGGGGATTGTCTTCTGGTTTGACAGGTTTGTGGATTCACTGGCCACAGCATGACTTTGCTGAACCTCTTTCTCCTACAGATTTCTGTTGCTCTGTGGGCTGGAAGTCAAAGCCAGAGGAAGAGACCTTGTTGACTCCTGGTCCTTGAATTGGTCCCTCTTGTCACTTCTGTCTCCAGACAATGGGCCAAGAAGCTCTTCTCGTCATCCCCACATCCCTTACCTCCCAGCAATCATGGCTCCCCTCTTGGCCGCTGCCTCCTCAAGTCCCTCTTGGTGGCCACCTGGAATGGTGAGGCAAAGTTCATCTGCCTCCTGCCTACAAGCAACCTAGACCCTCAGGAGATGGCTCCTAAGAGCGGTGACAGTGACCACCTTGGTCAAGGCACCAGCAGCACAGCAGGCTTTTCCTAAGTCTCTGTCCCTGCCCTTTGCTGACACCCTGTCTAGGGGCAGAGGGCTAGACTTTGCAAGCTGGCGAGACACACGTCTGTATGTCTGCTTCTCAGCCATCTTGGGATGCTTTCCAGCCAGCGATGAGAAAGTTCTCACTGCCTCACACCCCATGGTGACCCAGTCAGTTCTGAAGGTTCAGGGTTGTTCTATGATGTGCAATTGCCCAGGTCCAGCCAACACTGCCACCACAGAAAACAGCTTTATTTACCCAAGGAAGGTGGATGGGTGGGAGTGAGGGGGAGGTGAGAATATGTGCTGGGCAGATGAAACTCCATGGCCACCATAGTCCAATCACATAGTACATATAGCCCTCTGCTGGCATTTCTCTTATTTGTATGGGCAGCCTGAGCTTTAGTGGAGTGAGGAAAGGCACTATGGCTTGATCATTTTTTATATCTGACCCCGAAGTCCACAGTTCAATGCCTGGCTCATGGTAAATGTGAAACCCCTATTTATGGAAGGAAAGGAGGGACGGAGGGAATGGTTGTTCTGACTCTTTTGGAACTGGTCACAACTGACTGTCTTCTTTTTGTTCTATCAGCTCTGTCTCAGGGGCATGTGTGTGTGTGTGTGTGTGTGTGTGTGTGTGTGTGTGTGCGTGCATTTACATGTGTATTGATGGGTTTCTCTCCAGTTTCATTGAGATATAATTGACATATAACACCGTATAAGTTTAAGGTGTACAACATAATGATTTGATATAGGTACACATCGCTAAATGATTACCACAAGAAGTTTAATAAACATCCATCACCTCAGTTAGTTGCACTTTGTTTTCCCCTTGTACTGAGAACTTTTAAGATCTACTCTCTTAACTACTTTCTGTGTTAATGTTTAGTTTGTACTCTTTCTAAAGATCTGATCATACCGAGTCCCTCCTTAAATGTACTGAGTGGGCCCCGTGAGCTTGGGTATAGAGTCCAAGCACCTTAGCTTGCTTTTCAGGGCCCCCCACACCTTCCAGCCCCATCTCCTGCCATATACTCTTGAAGATCATGAGCTCTGTCCACACCAGATTATTAGGCATGACCAGAAGTGACCATGCATGTGCTAGCATGCCACAGAGCCTTGGACACAGACTGATGCCTCTGTCTGGAGTGCCTTCCCTTCTGCTTCGATGTGGTGGACTGCTACTCATCTTTCAGAGCTTGCCTTGGGGGTTTTGTCTCCTTTGCTGCCTTGCTTGATTCCTACCAGGAATGGTTAGTGGCTGGGTCCTCCTTTCTGGAAGAAGTGGGACTCTAGCCTCTGTTGCCCTCTACTCTAATGGTTGCTCACTTGCCTATCCCCTCAGCTTTTGGGCTTGTGTGGCCTCTCTGCTCCCACAATACACTCTGCTCACCTTTCCTCACCTTGCCCCACACCTCCAACACATCAACGTTCACTGCTCACTTACCACACTGCCTGTCTCTGAGCCCCCAGTGCCAAGTACTGGATAAGGCTTCCATAAATACTAGCTGGTGAACTGGAATGAGACACCTCATTCTAGAGAGATTTCAGGTTTTGCTTTTGTTTTGAACATGGATATGCCTTTCTTGGTTCACGTTGGGAACTTCAGCACCTTGAGGGCAGAGACAAGAGCAAACTAGTGCCTGGCTCTGGACCAGGCCCTGTCCCCAGCTCTTGATTTGGCTTACCTCACCTATCATGGAGGACAGCACTAAGGACAGGGTGCTCTTGATTCCCCCGCTTCCAGGCTGCATGAATTGAGACTTGGATGGGTGGGAGGAGTTGGGGGGTGGTGGGGGCTGAAGAACCCCAGGTCCCTAGTTCTCCCATAGTCTGGAGCAGGGACAGGGTTTCTAGTCCAGACTGTCCACTCCCAAGGTCAACCTTGGGAGTTGACTGGTCTATTTCCTCTTGCCTCCTGGACCCCTGTATATCCCTAGGGACCGGCAATGGCTCCATAAATATTTGTGGCATGGCATTATGGATGAATGAATACGTGTTCTTGTGTTCTTTATTTCCTCTTCTGCAAGTGTTGCAGAGGAGGGAAAGAGCCCGAAAAGGGGGAGGAATCTCTGAGAAAATGGGTCAGCAGGCTGCAGTGGGAGCTTGCCTCACTTGCCCCAGCTCCAGCTCAGAGTAAGAGTTGCCGCCTTGGTGGCGGTGATGCTGGAGAGCGTGTGTGCCTTGAGGTGGGGAGAACCCCTGAACGTGAGAAAACCATTTTCTTGGGTTTGTTTAGGCCGGGCAAGTGTATTCTCAACGCCACCCACCTTCTCTTGCAAGGTGCTTGATTTAATCATTTAAATGTTCTATGGGGAGAGGAAGGATAAAACAAAACTCCCTAAATCTAACCCAGATTCCCTCGGTCCACATGGAGCCCTTTCCCTGGCTTCCTCTTCAAACACATCCAGCCGATCCGACAGGCTGAGGACTCACACTCCCGTCCCCCAACCTCAAGCCTCCCGCTCCCGCCCCCTCCCACCGTCCGCGGCCCCGCAGCCCCGCAGCAGCCACAGGGGGAACCAAAGAGACAGAAGCCTTCCCAGCTGCCCGGACCACAGACGCCAACACCCCCCGCCCCCCACCACACGCCGCCCGCCCGCGCCCCGCACGCTAGCCCACGACCGAGCGGCGGCGGCAGCAGCAGTGGGCTGCAGGCTGCTGCGACTCGCACCGGGGCGCTCCTGGCAGCGCTCGCCATACCAGGTGACTGGGACTCGCCAGATCGGCTGGCCCGGGGTCCCCCGCCCCAGCTCGCGCTCGCGCCCCCGGCCCGGGTTCCGGCGCCCACCCGCCCTCCTGCCCTCTCCCGCCTCTCCGCCCCCCAGCTCGCGGGAAGGGAGGTCGCGGCAGCGGCCCGGGGGCACCGGCGACCGTGGCGACAGCGGCGACAGTGGCGGCGGCGGTGGCGGCGGCGGCTGCGGCGGCGGCGGAGGCTGCGGCGGCGACCGTGGCAGAAGCGGTGGCGGAGGCCTCCGTGGCGGAGGCGGAAGCAGAGGTGGAGGCTGAGTTGGAGGCCGAGGCCTCAGTGGAGGAGGCAGTGGCGGAGGTCACCCTGGGGGAGGCGGCGGCAGCCCTAGCGGAGGAGGAGGCGGAGGCCTCCCTGGCGGCAGCGGCAGTAGCCGTGGCGGAGGCCAGTGTGGCCGAAGCCGCCGCGGCGGCAGAGGCTGCGACGCCCCCCTTGGGGGAGGCGGAGGCGGAGGCGGATGCGGATGCAGATGCGGAGGTGGCGGCGGCGGTGGCCGCCGCGGATGCTGATGCGGAGATGGGCGGGGGCTCAGGGGGGAATCCGGACTTTCCTATGGCTTCGCTGTACGTGGGCGACCTGCACCCTGAGGTGACGGAGGCAATGCTGTACGAGAAGTTCAGCCCAGCCGGGCCCATCCTCTCCATCCGCATTTGCAGGGACAAGATCACCCGCCGCTCGTTGGGCTATGCGTATGTCAACTACCAGCAACCGGTAGACGCCAAGCGGGCCCTGGAGACCCTGAACTTTGATGTCATCAAGGGCAGGCCAGTTCGCATCATGTGGTCCCAGCGGGACCCCTCGCTCCGCAAGAGCGGGGTGGGCAACGTCTTCATCAAGAACCTGGGCAAAACCATCGACAACAAGGCGCTGTACAACATCTTCTCGGCGTTCGGCAACATCCTCTCCTGCAAAGTGGCCTGCGACGAAAAGGGGCCCAAGGGCTACGGGTTCGTGCACTTCCAGAAGCAGGAGTCCGCCGAGCGGGCCATTGATGCGATGAATGGCATGTTCCTGAACTACCGCAAAATTTTCGTTGGGAGATTCAAGTCGCATAAGGAACGAGAGGCCGAAAGGGGAGCCTGGGCCAGACAGTCCACCAGTGCTGACGTCAAGGATTTCGAGGAAGACACCGATGAGGAGGCCACCTTGCGATGAAGACATCCCAGGAGCGAGCCAGCCAGCAGAGCCAAACCTTGGCTCCCACCCGGTTTACAGCCCCACCCTTTGCCCCCCTAACCCACCAGCAGTGTATTGTATTGGGAGTGCAGGTCTCTCTCTCTCACAACCGCCCCCCCGCCCCCCACCCCCGTCTTCCTTCCCTCCATCTCTCCCTCCCTCCACCTGTCTCAGTCCCTCTCACTCTGTGTCTCTCTCTGACTTTCTCTCCACTCCCCTGTCGTCCCTACCTCTCCTCTCCCCTCCCTTCCCCCCACACCCACCTTGGGTGCTGTGAATAATCTTGCTAATCTGTGCCACTTGACAGGTTAAAGGCTGTCTTCTCCTTGTGGTTTGGTTTAAAAAGCACTTTCTCTCTTTGTTTATTGCACAGGTGATACAATTTCATGGTAGAAACATCAGGAAGGAGAAGGAAATCAGATGAGGGAAACCCAAGAGAGTAATTGCTCCCCATGACCTTACTACCGGGAGACAACCACTTTTACCATTTCCGTGTGCTGTTTTCCAGGCTCTCTCCTCTCCTCTCTCCCTCCCTTCCTCACCTCCACCCCACCTTCCCTTTTAACACACTGTTATAGAATGGTTCATGTATGTGGTGTTTCTTAATCTGCTTTTTCAAAAACTAAAACCAAACAAAAATCAACCCATTGAACTTCTTTCCATGTTATTCAACAGGCTTCAGAACCGTCATCTTCAGTGCCTGAAGAGTGTATCGATGGACCCTAACATTTCTGTAGTCATTCCTGCATTGTTGGACATTCAGGTGGTGCCTAGTTCTTTCCCTGTGTTTAAACCCAGCATTGTGTATACTGCAATGAGTGAATTCTCCCTTGTCAAGCCAAATCTTCACAAGCATACCTGATGATCTTAATTGTGGACTTGCAGGATCCACATATGGACATTTTAAAGACTTTTCCTGTGTGTTGCCAAATGGCCCCTTCATAAGCATTGTACCGATTTTCATTCATGCCAGCCAGCTCAGCTAGTAAAAAGAGTATGCCCATTACCCCTGCATAGTCTCCTGGTCACTGTAATTGATGTGTGTGTGTGTGTGTGTGTGTGTGTGTGTGTGTGTGTGTGTGTGTGTGTGTCTTGGCCAGCTTGATGGGCTGCAAATGGTATTTCACTGTCCTTGGTTGTTTTGCTGAATTTAAATACTGTTTTTCCCCTGTGCCTACTTCCTGCCCTTTTCCCCATTCTCAGAAAAATAATTCAGCTTCATTTCAGGAAACAAATCACAAAGCGGACAAGTTAACAGAAGAAAATTAATGTCACCTGTAATCAATCCTAATGAGCACCCATACCTCCCTGAATCATTTTCATCTGTACCTGTCTAATATTTTCTAAGAACTACCTGCAACATTTTTGGCTGTACCTCTCTAGTATTTTTCTGATTCATATGTCATGTATGTATATAATAATGTACATATTGTTTTTATACCTGCTTTTTCACACTTAAATGTGTGTGTGTATATTTATACACACACATACTCTTGAACTTCATTTCATGTCATTAAAGATTATTTAAAAATATTTTCTTTGGCTGTTAATATTTCATTGAATTGATGACTTAATAGGTGGATATATATGTGTACACTTCCTGCCCTTTTTCCCATTGTCAGAATAATATTTCAGCTTCATTGAAGGAAAAAATTACAAAGCAGACAACTTATCCATGTCTATATCTCTGTGCTTGTGTGTATATGTATTTTAACTACTTCCTCATTGTTGAACATGTAAGTTGTTGCTCATTTTTGTTTATACAAACAGAGCTGTCAAGTGCATCATAGTGCACAAATCTCGCTGACTTTCCAGATTATTTTCTAAACAAATATTGCAGATAGGAAAATTTAAGTATCAAAGGATATGGGCAGTTTGGTGGCGAAGTGCATTAATAAATGGCCATCTATAAAGATAGTATCCGTTTACATTTGTAAGATGCACCAATATTGTAAGGGGAACTGGATTACGTGTATAATTTTCTGTACTTGGTATTGCAATCATCTCTGCATTTACTCAATATTTTATCAGGAGCTTTCTTGTTTTTATTTATTTTAAACATTTTATACAGTCTGTACATGATTATAATAGAAAATATTTGTAACTTAATATAGCAAAAGAATTATCACTCCTAATACCAGTACTTGACAAAATACACTTCTAGTAAATAAATATCTACATACCTTTATATTTATAATAAAGTATGCATTGTTTCACTGAAGTGTATTTTCACTATAATCGTTCTCTGGGACCATATTTCTAAATAATTATTCTCCTTTAGCTCTGTTGTTACATAATAAGCCATCACAGGGATGAGCTATAATTTCTACAACCAAGCTTCCTTGGGCTGTGTTTAAAATAGTTCTGAACTTTTACTTGTAAGATCAATTCTGTGATGAACACCTGTGTACCTGAATATCTTGGAATATTTTATTGTTTTCTATTCCTTACTATTGGAATTGTGGTTTGATATATATGGACATGTCAAATATTTTTCTTGATCTTTTGCCACATGTTTCTCCCTTAAAGCCTATATCAACAGGTAGTTAACATACCCCTTAATTTGGCCAAAGTATTTTTTTTAAGTTTTAGGAAATTGAAATGATTTATATATTTTTATTACTTCATTTAAAAATGAGATCAAATACATTAAAATATACATAAGAACCACTTCAGATATATTATTTTCTATATATTTACAAGCTTTCACGATCCACCCATAAGCATTTTTTTAACAATTATGGACATATTTTATCCCATAATTTGCTTTTCAGTATATTGTGAAAATACCTAAGACATCTATGGCTCTTCAGTTTTATTCTACAATTCACCATCATTTTATAGGACTGGAAATTTTTCTGAAGTATAGTTGACTTGCAGCATTATATTAGTTTCAGGTGTATAGCATAGTACATAGTACATAGTAACTTGATATTTTTATAGATTATGCACGATAAAAAGTTATAAAATATTGACTATATTTGCTGTGTTGTACATTACAACCTTGTAACTTATTTATTTTATACTTAGTAGTTTGCACCTCTCAATCTCCTTCACCTATTTTGCTCCTCCCCCACCCTGTTCCCTCTGGTAACCACTAGTTCATCATCTGTATCTGTGAGGTTGTTTCTATGCTGTGATATTTATTCATTTGTGTTATTTGTTAGATTCACATATAAACAAAAACATATACTATTTATCTTTGTCTGACATATAACTGAGGATAATACCCTCTAGGTCCATCTATGTTGTTGAAAATGGCAAATTTTCATTCTTTTTCATGGCCTAGTAATATTCCATCACATATATATTTTATATATATGTGTGTGTATATATATATATATATATATATATATATATATATATATATATATATATATATATACCACATCTTTAGCCAGTCATCTGTTGATGGACACATAGGTTGCTACCATATCTTGGCTACTGTAGATATACTGTAAATAATGCTGCTATGAACATTGGGGTACACATATCTTTTTGAATTGTTTTCTTTGGATAAATGCCCAGGGGTAGAATTGCTGGATCATATGGTAGTTCTGTCTCTAAATTTTTCAGGAAACTCCATACTATTTTCCATTGTAGCTAAACCAATTTATATTCCCACCAGCAGTGTATGAAGGTTCTCTTTTATCCATATCCTTGCCAACACTTGTGATTTCTTGTCTATTTGACTGTAGACATTCTGACAGGTGTGAGGTGATATCTCATTACGGTTTTGCATTTCCCTGATTATTTTTTATATTTGTTTTGTGGCCTAGCTTGTGATCTATCCTGGAGAAAGTTCCATGTACAGAACTGGAATATTTTTAAGAGTATCCTCATTTTGGATATTGAAGTAGTTCCTATGTTTTCCCCATTAAGTCCAACTCTATGGTGACTAATTTTGCACTTGAATTGTTTTTCCTCCCCAGGAAAAGCATTTGGTATTCCTTTGCCTAGAACAGGCTGTGAGTTAACACTTAAAAATGAAGACAAGGGTCAGAAATGTTGATTTTAAAGGAAGAAACAGAATCGTATTTAAGGAATAATTTAGAATCAAGACATTTTTTGCACACCTCATAAAGGCAAGGAAAGAAAGTCCCTGCCTTGGTAGAAGAAATAAGCTTATTTATGCTATTTAATTCTAACATATAGACTCCCCTTCTAGGTCAAGGTAGCTTTGAAGATTTGGCAAGGACTGAGGGACAAAGAAACCCTTGCTTTTAGGATTTATGCTATTAGGATATGGATTGCTGTTATTTGTTCCTAGAAATGATATTTTAAAATTTTTTATATTTGTATATCCCATTATATAAGGGGTTCAGAAATACCCTCCCCGACCCAGTGCACTGGAATGGATATCTATTGGTAGTCCACGTTCAGTACAAGGAGGGATCTGGCTTCTGCTTTGATCTAATTAATATAAAATCTCTCATTGTTGCTGAGAAAATAAGCTGAAAACAATGAGGTGGGCAAGGGGCAGAGGAGAGAAGAGAGGAGAGGGGAAAAAGAGAGAGGGAGAGAGAGCTAAATAACTACCAGGGAAAACCATTGCCAGAGTGGTAATGTAGTAATGTATGGAAAAAGCCACTTAACAACTATCACTGTAGGAATCCAACTAACTATAAATATAGTGAAGATTCCCTTAAGATATGTAATAAGAACAATTTCAGGTTAAATGGAAAAAATGTTATATTATTACAAGAAATATTATCCCTGTAATTAAGAACAGAGTATATAAAATACCATGGTATAAACAGAATTAAAATATAAACTAAGATTTTTTTGAGCTCCCACATGTAGAACAATTACATATATTATGTTCTTAAATTCTTGCAGAAGTAGGTATTATTTTCTATCAATCCTCACATAAGTTAAGCATGAAATCCTGTTGGTTTTACCTCCATAACATCATGAGAATGTCCCCCCTTCTCTCCATTCCCACTTCTATGTTTCTAGTTCAGACCTCCATCATCTCTCACTCAGAATATTACAGTATGTTCTAACTGAATTCTGTCCATGATCTTGATCACTCCTAATTCATTCTGTACACTGAAACTAGAAAAAGCATCTAAAACTTTGTATCTTTTCATGAAATAACAATGCTTAAAAATTTTCAGTGAAATTCTTTTACCTTAAGTATGGAGAAGACAGTTTATGGCATGGAATCCAGGACCTTTCCTTATTGAGCACTTGATTACCTTTCCAGCCTTATTTCCAATCCTATAGTCCATTCTAGACCCACAGTTCCACATGACATTGTTGCCAAGTCACCTACAGTTCTTGCAAAGCCTTAAGCTCTTTCTCCTCTGAACCTTTGCCTATTTGCAGCTACAGTTTGCCTAGATAATTCCTACTTATCATTCTGAACAAAACTTAGATTTCTCCTCCTCTAGGAAGTCTTCATGATGATTCCCAGTTAGAATTTGTTATTTACTAGAGTCATAATTCTATCCTGTTCAATTACTTAAAACACGTCAGTATTACAATGGTCTTGTACTATGAGTCACTGAAGTCATGAACATAACTGAATTATTAGGAATGAAGAGGGCACCGAGGACCCAAAGATGTATTAAAAGTACACACAAAGACAATTTTCCAGATGAAGGCAACCTCTGCTTGCATTAGCTTTTTATAACAGCTTTTAAAAATATAATTTGAATACCACAAGTTCATCTATTTAAAGTATACAATTAACTGTTTTTTAGTATATTCACAGAGTTGTGCAATCATCTCCTCAATCAATTTTAGAATATTTCATCACCCCATAAATGAACCGTATATCCATTAGCAGTCACTCTTCATTTCTCCCCCACCCACTCAGCTCTATACAACTACTAATATATTTTTGATCTCTATAGGTCTGCCAGTGATGAACATCTATATGAAGGGGCTCATACAATATGTGGTCTTTTGTTACTGGCTTTTTAAACTTTGCATATTTTCAAGATCCATCTATGCTGTAGCATGCACCAATAAATAATTCATTACTTTTTTTAGGTTTTCATATCATTTGTTTTCTTTTATTGAGATATAGTTAATGTACAATATTATATAAGTTTCAGGTGTACAACTTAGTAGTTCACAATTTTTTAAAGTTATATTCCATTTATAGTTATTTTTAAATATTGGCTATATTCTCTGTGTTGTATAATATATCATTTTAGCTTATTTATTTTGTACATAGTAGTTTGTACCTCTTAACCCTCTACCCATATCTTGCCTCTCCCCCTTCTCTCTCCCCCCTGGTAACCACTAGTTGATCTATATCTGTGAGTCTGTTTCTTTTTTTGTTATATTCACGTTTGTTTTAGTTTTACATTCAACATATAATTGATAGCATACAGTATTTGTTTTTCTCTGTCTGACTTATTTCACTTAGCATAATACCCTCCAAGTCTATTCACGTTGTTACAAAGAGCAAAAATATATTCCTTTTATGGCTGAGTGGTATTCCATTGTGTATATCACATCTTTCTTTGTCCGTTCACCTGTTGATGGACACTTATGTTGCTATTGTTTGGTGGAGTGTTCTCCAGGAGTCTATTAGATCTAGTTGGTTTATAATGTTCAAGTTTTCTATTTTAATATTAATCTCTGCTGGGTAGTTCTATCTGTTATTGAAAATGATTCATTGAAGACTCCCACTGTTATTGTTAAATTGTGTATTTCTCTATTTCTGTTACTTTTTGCTTCATTTACTTTAGGGCTCTGTCATTAGTTACATATATATTTATAATTTTTATTTTTTTCCTGAGGGATTGAAACTTTTATCATTTAACAAACATCATCACTATCTCAGCATTCCTCTTTATCTATAGCAACTTTTTAAATTTAAAGTCTATTTTGTACAATATTAGTGTAGCCACTTCACCCCTCTTATGCTTTCTTTAAACCTATTTGGATCCTTGAACCTAAAGTGTTAGTCCAGTAGAGAATGTATCTAACTTTCTCTGACAAGTTTTCATCCAGTCTGACAGTCTCTGCCTTTTGATTGGATTGTTCAATCCATTCATGTTTAATATTATTATTGATAGAGTTGGATTCACATCTGCCATTTTACTTTTTTTCAATGTATTTTATTTCTTTTTTTGTTCCTTTATCTATCCTTTACTGCTGTCTTTTTTATTATGTGAGTATTTTCTAGTGTAACATTTTAATTCACTTAATGATTTTTTTGCTTTATTTTTTAGTAATTTTCTTATTGTTTGCTCTGGGGCTTACCATATATATCTTATCAGAAACGTCTTCAGATTTATGCTAACAATTCCTATGAGATATAGAAATGTTACTCCCATGTAGCTTTATTCCCTTTTCCTCCTTTGTTGCTATTATTCCTATACATATTACATCCATTTATGTTAAAAACCCAATATTACATCATTATAATTATTAGTTTATATAGTTCTATGTCTTTTGAAGAATGTGAGAGAAGAAAAGAGAACAAGTATAAATTTATTGAGTTTATTATATTGACTTTCTTTTTTAGCATTTTGGGTTCTCTTTCTGTCTGTGGATTTAAGTTACTATCTGGTGTCACTTCCAATACAGCTATACTTTCAGCTATACAGCTATACTGCCTTTTTTGTGCTGCAACTATATTACATTTCTATGTTATAGAACCTACAATCCAATTATATCTACATTGTACTATAAAAATTTCCTTTTTAAATCAATTAAAAGAAAAAAGGAGATAAACTATGCATTTATACTACATTTTATAATTAAATAATTACCTTTAGTTGTGCTCTCGTTTTTTCATATGTATTTGAATTGCTGTCTGGTGTCACTTCCTTTCAGCTTGAAAAACTTCATTATTCCTTGCATGGATTGTATGCTAGTAATAAATTCTGTTTTTTTTTACTTTGGAAGGTCTTTGTTTCACCTACATTTTTCCAATTTTATTGAGAAATAATTGACATGAATCACTGTATAAGTTTAAGTCATATAGCATGAGAATTTGATTTACATATATTGTGAAGTGATTACTAAAATTGGTTCAGCTAACATTCATCTTCTCATATAGATACAATACCAAAAAAAGAAAGAAGAAAGAGAAAATAAAGTTTTTTTCACCTTGTGATCAGAACTGATAAGACTTACTCTTTTAACAACTTTCCTATGTATCATACATCAGTGTTAGCTATAGTCATCATGTTGTATATTACATAACTAGTATTTATTTATCGTATAACTGGAAGTTTGTATCTTTTGACCAAATTCCTCTAATCTCCCCTATCGCTCCCCACTCCTCTGGTAACCACAGTCTGATTTCTTTTCCTTTGAGTTTGGTTTTGTTTGTTTGTTTTGTTTTGTTTTGTTTTAGATTCCACATATAAGTAAGATCATACTGTATTTGTCTTTCTCTTAGCATAATGCCTTCAAGGTCCATCACAAATGGTAAGATTTCCTCATTTTTATGGATGAATTATGTTCCATTGTATATATATATATATACACCAAAATTTCTTTATCCATTCATCCATCGATGGACACTTAGGTTGCTTTCATGTCTTCACTATTGTAAATAATGCTGCTCTGAACATGAAAGTGAGAATATCTTTTCGAGTTAGTGTTTTTGCTTCCTTTGAACATATTCCCAGAAGTGGAACTGCAGTATTATATGTTTATTTTTTTAAGTATCCTCCATATTATTTGCCATAGTGGTTGTACCAATTTACAATCACACCAACAGTGCAAAGTGTTCTGTTTTCTCCACATCTATGCCAGCATTTGTTATCTCTTGTCTTTGTAATGATGGCCATTCTAACAGATGTGAGGTGATATCTCATTGTAGTTTAGATTTGCATTTCCCTAATGACTAGTGATGTTCAGCATATTTTCATCCACTTGTTTGGCCATTTCTATGCCTTGTTTGGAAAAATGTCTATTAAGGTCTTCTGCCCATTTTTAAATTGGACATGTTTTTGCTATAGAGTTTGTATGAGTTCTTTGTGTTTTCTGGACATTGACCTCTTATCAGATATATCGTTTGCATTTTTTCCCCATTTTGTAAGATGTCTTTGCACTTTATTGTTTCTTTTGTTGGACAGAAGCTTTCTAGTTTGATGTAGTCCCACTTGTTTTTTTTAATTGTGTTGCTTGTGGTTTGGGTATCATATCCAAAAAGTCATTACTAAGACCCATGTCAAGGAGCTTTATTCCTATGTTTCCTTCCAGGATTTTCATGTTTTCAGTTCTTACGTTTGAGTCTTTAAACAATTTTGAGTTAATTTTTGTAAATGACATAAGTTATGGGTCTGGTTTTATTGTTTTGCATGTGAATATCCAATTATCCCAGCACCATTGATTGAAAAGACTGTCTTTCTCCATTGAATATTCTTGGTTCCTTTATCAAATGTTAGTTAACCATATATTTTTGGGTTTATTTCTGGACTCTCAAATCTGTTCCATTGGTGTATGTGTCTGTTTTTATGCCAGTACATACTGTTTTGAAGTATGATGTCTCTTGCTTTGTTCTTATTTCTCAAGATTTTCTTTGGTTATTCAGGGTCTTTTGCAGTTCCATACAAATTTCAGTAGTGCTTTTTCCTACATTTGTAAAAAATACCTTTGGAATCTTGATAAGAATTGCACTGAATCTATGGCTGGCTTTTGGTAGTATTGACATTTTAACAATATTAATTCTTCCAATCCATGGACATGGAATTCCTTTCCATTTATTTGTGTCTTCTTCAATTTCTTTCACTGTCTTGGAGTTTTCAGAGTAGAGATCTTTCACCTCCTTAGTTAAATTTATTCCTAAGTATTTTATTTTTTGATGCTATTGTAAATGGGATCAAGTTCTTTATTTTTAAAAAATTTGTTCTTAGAGTAAATAAATTGTACTGATTTTTGTAGGTTAATTTTGTATCTTGCAACTTTTCTTTTGGCTGAGTATTTAGGATTTTCTACATATATAAGCATGTTATCTGCAAATACAGACAATTTTACTTGTTTCTTTCCCATTCTGATACATTTATGTTTTTCTTGCTTGATTGCTCTAGCTAAGATTTCCAGTACTATGTTGAATAGGAGTGGTGAGACTGGGCACACTTGTCTTGCTCCTGATCTTAGAGGAACAGCTTTCAACATTTCACCATTGAGTATATAGTGTTAGCTGTGGGCTTCTCATAAATAGCCTTTATTATATTGAGATATATTCCTCCTATGATTAATTTTCAAGTTTTTATCATGAATGGATGTTGAATTTTGTCAAATGCTTTTTGTCTATTGAGATGATTATATGATTCTTTTCTTTCATTCTATTAATGTAATGTATCACATTGATTGATTTATATATGTTCAACCATTGTTTTTTTTTTTTTAGTCAGCAATTTCCTTTATTTCTCATCTTCATTACAACAAAATATATTAACATTGAGTGACATCAACCATTCTTGCATCCCAGGGATAAATCCCACTTGATCATGGTGAGTGATCCTCTTAATGTACTGCTAAATTTGGTTTACTAGTATTTTACTGAGAAATTTTGCATCTATATACATCAGGGATATTGGCCTGTAGTTTTTTTCTAGTAGTGTCTTTTTCTGATTTTGGTAGCAGATAATGCTGGCCTCATAAAATTATTTTGGGAGTGTTCCCTCTTTCTCAATTTTTGAAAGAGTTTGAGAAGAATTATTGTTAATTCTTCTTTAAACGTTTTGCAAAATTCACCAGTGAAGTCATCTGGTCCTGAGCTTCTGGTTCTTCACTGGAATATTTTTGATTACTGATTCAATCTCTGTACTAGTAATTCATCTATTCAGGTTTTTTATTTCCGATTCAGTCTTGGTACGTTGTGTGTTTTTAAGAATTTTTCCATTTTCTTCTAGGTTGTCTAGTTCCTTGTTGTATAGCTGTTCATACTAGAGTTTTTGAAAGACATTTTTTTCTGGATATCTGATTATTGGTTTATAAGATTTCTTTTTTTCTTTCAGCACTTTGAATATATCATCCCACTGTCTTCTGACTTTCATTGTTTCTAATAAGTCAGGTCTCATCTTGTTAGATTTCCCTTGTAGGTAACAAGTAATTTTTCTTTTCCTGATTCCAGTATTTTTTCTTTGTTTTTCTCTTTTCAATATTTTAAATATGATGTGCCTAAGTGGAGATCTGGAATGGTCAGTATTATGTGTTAAGTTTGCTAGGTGACAGTAACAAATTATTTAATCAATAGTAATCTAGGTGTTGCCATGAAGATATTTTGTCACTGTGATTAAGGTCAATATCAGTTGATTTTAAGTAAGGGAAAGTATCCTAGATGGTCTAAGTTGACATGATTCAATGAGTTGAAAGGCCTTAAATGCAGAGCTGCAAGTTCCCTGAAGAAGAAATTCCATCTGTGAGTAGCATCTTTACCTTATTCCTGAGATGTCCAGTTTGCCTTTATAATGGCATGCTCTGTGGATTTTGGACTTGCCTAGCCAACTCTACAATCGTGTAGGCCAATTATTTACAATATATTTATTAATATATCTCTTATTGCTTCTGTTTTTCTGGTTATTGCTGGCTGATATATATTTTACTACTGAAGTAGTTCTAGAGGAACAGAATGTTAAAGATATGTTTTCTGAATTGGTTCTGGATTTTCTGGAATTGATTCTCTAATCTTATTAGATTCAAAGTTATTAATGACTCTCCTTCCAGTAAAGAGGCTACTTGTAACCCATGGCATGATGTGGCCATAAAGATATGCAAAATATTGTCACTAGATACTCTGAATAAAATACCTATAAACGGTGATGTCTGAGTAACCACATGAGTATTTATTACTATAAAACATTGTCAAACCCAGAAATATAATGTGGCTGACTTGTTGCTCCTGACTGTACTGGAGAAAGTGGGGAAATAAAAGGATGAACAAGGGCTTCAAATTCCCTGCTCAAACTTTGTATAAATGGCCTAAAAGATTTTGTATATACCCTGTCAGAAACCCTTATCTCCTGTATCCACAGTCAAGATTTAACCAAACCCAGAGTCTCATTCTGGGAGTAACTGAATTACAATATAAATTGAAATCACAACTTCTCATGGCGTCTTCTGTTAAAATGATGCATTGATTAGGAAGGAAATGGAGCAGGAATTTATGGGTACTTCTTGGTGATATTGGAGATATGAAATCCCTAAATTCTGCGGGCTCTTTTTTGCCAGTAGAAACCACCATTTCACCTCTGCTTAAGGAAGTTGGCTTTCTTTTACCTGAAAAACTTGTAATGGTTTCTTCAGAGGTAGTTACTTTGCAAAGCACAGATTATTCTCCTCAGTACATATACCTGCCACTCCTTTTTATTTTGAGACCTATAACTAGTTTCAAGTCCCAGCAGGCTCCAAAGAGTGAGATACGAAGTGTGACCTATGAGGACCTGCACTACATACCAAAAGAACTACATGATTTTTCCAGTTCTTACAGACAGAAATCCAAGAAATAAGATTTGAAATGGATTTTAATGTTGTGGGATTATAGTGGAAGGAATATAAAGTTATATAAGGAAGGGTTTATTTATATGGCCCTTTAAGTAAAACACTGAATTGGGTGTTTTACTTAAGAGACTAATATGACCCAACAATCCCACTACTGGGCATATACCCTGAGAAAACCATAATTCAAAAAGAGTCATGTACCAAAATGTTCATTGCAGCTCTATTTACAATAGCCCGGAAATGGAAACAACCTAAGTGTCCATCATCGGATGAATGGATAAAGAAGATGTGGCACATATATAATGGAATATTACTCAGCCATAAAAAGAAATGAAATTGAGCTATTTGTAATGAGGTGGATAGACCTAGAGTCTGTCATACAGAGTGAAGTAAGTCAGAAAGAGAAAGACAAATACTGTATGCCAACACATACATACGGAATTTAAGAAAAAAAATGTCATGAAGAACCTAGGGGTAAGACAGGAATAAAGACACAGACCTACTAGAGAATGGACTTGAGGATATGGGGAGGGGGAAGGGTAAGCTGTGACAAACCTAGAGAGTGGCATGGACATGTATACACTACTGGACGTAAAATAGACAGCTAGTGGGAAGCAGCCACATAGCACAGGGAGATCAGCTGGTGCTTTGTGACCACCTAGAGGGGTGGGATAGGGAGGGTGAGAGGGAGGGAGATGCAAGAAGGAAGTTATATGGGAACATGTGTGTGTGTGTGGCTGATTCACTTTGTTATAAAGCATAAACTGGTACACCATTGTAGAGCAATTATACTCCAATAAAGATGTAAAAAAAAAGTCTCTAGTAGCATGTTTGGTTGGTAGGATAAATGATGGTCCCAAATGTGCCTATATTAAATAAACTTGAAATGCCAGAACTACCTTGGAATACTATACAGAAAGGTATCAAAGGGCTTAGGAAGATTGGAATGTTAGAGTGGATTGATTATGTAAGACCTTCTCACTCACCCATGGTGAGTCCAGATGGAGGACTGATAAGTAAATTTGTGGGGGGAATTCCAGTATCCTTGAAAAGCTCTGTGGTGACTCTTCTCTCCAGGTCAGAAATTGCAGCTTGAACAGTTATGATTGAACTGGAATCCTTAAATGCAATGAGGATAAATGAGATATCAGGATAGCAGGGCCATGTGATAGCACTTAGTTGCTAAGTAAAAGGTAAGTATAGTTAGTGTAAAGGACACTAGAGCCAAAACAGTAATCAGAATATCATGACGCACAAAGACCTATGGCACTGGCTAGTTGATTATGGTGTCCATAGAAGAGAAATAGATGAGCATACTTCTAAATTCTTACTTGATTTGCATAAATGGAAGAGTTCTAGGTCAAGTTAACAGAAGTCTAAAGTGAATCACAAAAATGAGGGTCAAAACTCCTCAATCAATTTCCAGACTTAAATCGGTTTACAGATTCAGAATCCCTTGAATTAAGTGGAAGCCAGACCCCTTAAGGAAGTACCCAGCTACTTTGCCAAATTTTTATACTGTTAATCTTTCTCCAAGCCTTCCCCAGAAGGACCTATAGCTTTTTACCATGGTGGCTATACATTGGGGAAAAATAATTTGATTTTCCGATTAATACGGTACATTGACATTTCAAGAGACCCAAAACGTCACTCTTCCACCAGTCAGAATAGGGGCTTATGGAGATAAAGTGATCAATGGAGCTTAATCTCAGATACTTTTCACAGTGGATCTAGTGGGCATCCAAAACTATCTTGGAGTTATTTCTCCAGTTCTGGAATACATAAGTAGAATAGACATACTCAGGAACTGGTAGAATCTCCACATTGGTCCCCTTACCTGCAGAATGAGGACTTTCATTGTAAGGAAAGGCCAAATTCAAGCCACTACCTAGGAAAATAGTAAACTGAAAATCGACATCACATTCCTGGAAGGATTTTAGAGAATAATACACCATCAAGGATTTGAAAAATGTAGGAACAGTGACTTCCATCATATCCCCATTCAGTTTGACTATTTGGCCTGTGCAGAAAATATAGGGATCTTAGTGAATAACAGTGGGTTAACATAAACTTAACTAGGTGGTGACTCCAATTGAAGCTGCTGTTTCAGATGTGGTTTCATTGCTTGAGTAAATTGACACATCCCCTGGTAACTGGTCTGGAGCTAATAATATGGCAAATGCTTTTTTCTCAATAGCTGCTAGTAAAGACTACCAGAAGAAGTTTGCTTTCACTTGACAAGGCCAGCAATATACCTTAATTGTTCTACTTCAGTGTATATCAACTCTTTAGCCTTATGTCATAGTTTAGTCTGCATGGACTTTGATAGCCTTTCTCTTTTAGAAGATATCACACTGGTCCATTGCATTGATGATATTATGCTGATTGGACCTAAGGAGCAATAAGTAGGAGCTACTATAGACTTATTGGTAAGACTTTTGCATGTCAGAGAGTGTAAAATAAATACAGCAAAAACTCAGGAGCTTTCAATCTCAGCAAAGTTTCTAGGTGTCCAGTGGTGTGGGGCATATTGAGATATCCCTTCTAAGGTGAAGGATAAGTTACATTTAACACTTCCTATTTTAAAAACAGAGGAATAATGCCTAGTTGGACTCTGCATTTCAGAGGAAACATATTCCTCATTTGGGTGTGCTACTCTGGCCTTTTTACTGGTGACCTATAAAGCTGCTAGTTTTCAGTGAGGCCCAGAAAAGGAGAAGGCTCTGCAGCAGGACCAAGCTGTCATGAAAATTACTCTGTCACTTGAGCTAAATGATCCAACAGATCTCATGGTGCTTGAAGTATCAGTGGCAGATAGGGATGTTGTTTGGAACCTTTGGCAGGCCCCTAAAAGTTAGTCATATCACATACTGTTAAGATGTTGGAACAAAGCTCTGCCATCTTCTACAGATAACAACCCTCAGTTTGAGAAAGAGCTTTTAGCTTTCTGCTGTATCTTATTAGAGATTGAACAATTCATTTTAAGCCATTAAGTTACGATATCACCTGAGCTTTCCATTGTGACTTGGTGTTGTCTGATCCACCAAGCCATAAAGTTGAGTGTGCACAGCAGTACTTCATCATCAAATGGAAATGGTGTATATGAGATCAGAATTGAGAAGTCCTTGAAAGCACAAGTAAGTAATATGAAGATGTAGCTCAAATGCCCATTGCCTTCATTCATTCTACATTACCTTCTTTCTCCCAGCTCACATCTATGGCCTCATGAGTAGTTCCTTGTGATCAATTGACTGAAGGAGATAAAACTCAAGCCTGTATTACAAATGGCTCTATATGTTATGCAGACATCATCTAAAAGTGGAGAGCTGCAGAGCTACAGTCCATATCTGGGATATCCCTGAAGAAAAGTGGTGAAGAGAAATTCTTTCAGTAGAAAAAACTTCAAGCCATGTGCCTACTTGTTTATTTTGCTTCAAAGAAGAAAAGGTTAAAGGTCTGAGTCTATACCTATTCATGGGCTATGACAAATGGTATGGCTGGATGGTCAAGTGTCAGAAGGAACACAATGAGAAAATTGGTGACAAGGAAGTCTAGGGGAAAAGTATGTGGCTAGACTTCATGAAATGGTCAAAAACTCTGAAAATATTTGTGTCCCATATGAATGTTCACCAAAGGATTACCTCAACAAAGAAGGATTTTATTAATCAAGTGGATAGGAAGACCCATTCTGTGGATACCAGTCAGTCTTTCTCCAGCCACCCTTATCATTTCCTGATGGATTTATGAACAGCATATCCACGCTGGCAGGGATGGAGGTTATGCATGGGCTCAGCAGCATGGACTTACACTCACCAAGTTTGAACACTAGACTAGATCAAGTGTAAGAAAGTGAATTCAAAGACAGGGCAGTGGAATTCATCCAATCAGAGGAACAAAAAGAAAAAATAATGAAAAATAATAGTGAAAATAGCTTAAGGGACTTATGGGATGCTATCAAGAGGACCAATATATACATTATAGGGATCCCAGAAGGGAAAGAGAGGGATAAAGGGGCAGAAAGATTATTCAAAGAAATAATGGCTGAAAACTTCCCTATCATTGGGAAAGAAACAGACATCCATATCCAGAAATTCCAGAGATTTCAAATAAGATAAATCCAAAGAGACACACACCAAGACAAAAAGTTAAAGACAAGGATAGTATCTTAAAATCAGCAAGAGAAAAACAGCTTGTGTAAAAGAGAACCCCCATAAGACTATCATTAAATTTTTCATCATGCATAACACTCACAGATTTATATCTTAAAAATCATAAACAAGACCCTTCAACATGCTACCTACAAAAGACTCAGGTCAGAGATAAAGACACACAAATACTGAAAGTGAGGGTATGGAAAAAGATATTTCATGCAAACAAAAATGATAAAAAAGCAGGAGTAACAATACTCATATCAGAAAAAAATAGACTTTAAAACAAAGTCTATAACAAAAGACAAAGAAGAGCATTATATAAGATAAAGGGATCAATACAAGAAGAGGATATTACACTCATTAACATATAAGTACCCAATATAAGAGTACCTAAATATACAAAACAAACGTTAACAGACATAAAGGAATATATTGACAATAATACAAAAATAGTAGAAGACTTTAACACACCACTGATATTAATGAGCAGACCATCCAGACAGAAAATCAATAAGGCAACAGAGATCCTAAAAGACACAATAGAATAGTTGAACTTAATTGACAACTACAGGGCACTATACCCAAAAAAACAGAATACACATTCTTTTCCAGCACATATGGAACATTCCCTAGGATAGACCACACACTAACTCACAAAACAAGCCTGAACAACTTTAAGAGGATAGAAATTATTTAAAGCACCTTTTCTGACCACAACAGTATGAAACCAGAAATCAAACACAAAAAGAAAAATGGGAAAAGGACAAACACATGGAGACTAAACAACATGCTACTAGAAAAACCAATGGGTCAATGATGAAATCAAAGAGGAAATCAGAAAATACCTTGATACAAATGAAAATGGAAACACAGATTTCCAAAAGCTATGGGATGCAGTAAAAACAGTTCTAAGAAGGAAGTTTATAGCAATATAGGCCTTGCTCAAGCAACAAGAAAACTCTCAAATAAACAACCTAACCTACCACCTAAGACGAATGGAAAAAGAAAAAGCAAAGCCCAAAGTCAGCAGAAGGAAGGAAATAATAATCAGAGGGAAAATAAATAAAAGAGATTGAAAAAACAATAGAAAAGATCAATGAAACCAAGAGCAGTTTTTTTTGAAAAGATAAACAAAATTGATAAAGCTTAAGTCATGCTCACCAAGAATAAAAGAGAGAGAACACAAATAAACAAAATAAAAAATAAAAGGGGAGCAAAGCTTCTTCACCTGGGCAGCAGGAGTGCTTTACTACAATGGCCAGTTGAATCCAGTTTATAGTCTTTTCAACTCAAAGACCCTACATCGTCTTGCACCTCAGAGACGCCACAAGAGCCAAGAGCACCCTTTCATCACAGACAGGACCTTCAAGATGGTGGAGGAGTAAGACATGGAGATCACCTTCCTCCCAACAAATACATCAAAAATAAATCTACATGTGGAACAGCTCCTACAGAACATCTACTGAATGCTGGCAGAGGACCTCAGACTTCCAAAAAGGCAAGAAAATCCCCATGTACCAGGGTAGGGCAAAATAAAAAAAAAAAAAAGAGACAAAGGAATTGGGACAGGACCTGCACCTCTGGGAGGGAGCTGTGAAGGAGGAAAAGTTTCCAAACAATAGAAACCTCCTTCACTGGGGGAGGGGCAGAGAGGGGAGCTTCGGGGCCTCAGAGGAGAGTGCAGTAACAGGGGTATGGAGGGAAAAGCAGAAAGATTCCTGCACAGAGGATAGGTGCTGACCAGCACTCACCAGCCTGAGACATTTGTCTGTTCACCGGCCGAGTCAGGTTGGGGCTCAGAGCTGAGGCTGGAGCTTTGGTGGTCAGACCCCATGGAGAGGACTGGGGTTGATTGTGTGAAGACAGGCTGAAGGGGACTAGTGTGCCACAGCTGGCCTGGAGGAAGTAAGGGAAAAGTCTGGACCTGACGGAGAGGTAAGAGACCATTGTTTCAGGGTGTGTGAGGAAAGGGCCTCCCTGCTCCTTGTGCCCACATACAGCAGAGCACTGCCTAAGTGAGCTCAAGAGATGGGCATGAGCCACGGCTATCTTCCTGGACCCCAGAGGCAGACACAGACTGCTACCACTGCCACCAAGGGTCCTGTGTGCAAGTGCAGGTCACTACCCCCATCCTCCCAGGAGCCTGTTCCAGGGTCCCATGATCCAGGGCCAACTTTCCTGGGAGAACACATGGCATGCCTCAGGCTGTTGTGATGTCACACTGCCCTCTGTCACCACAAGCACTCCCCACATCCTCTGCCACTGCAGGCTCGCACCACATTCCAATTATAACTACTGTACCCCTCCCTCTCCCCAGTCTGAGTGAGCAAGAGAGCCCTAATCAGCTGCTGTCTTAAATCCCTCTTGTTTGGGCATGGAACAGATGCCTGAGGGCAGCCTACATGCAGAGGAGGGGCCAAAACCAAAGCTGAACCCCAGGAGTTGTGTGAACAAAGAAGAGGAAGGGAAATCACTCCATGCAACCTCAGGAGCACTGGATTAAATCCCTGCAACTGGCTTGGGAAACCCTGCATCTAGGGAATACCTGAATAGACAATAAGCGTTCCCAAAATTGAAGCTGTGGACTTTGGGGGTAACTGTGGACTTGGGGTTTGCTTTCTGTGTTTGATTTGTTTTTGATTTTAGGTTTATCTTAGTTAAGTTTTTAGTGTTTGTTTTCATTTGTGGTGGTTTATTGGTTTTGTTGCTCTCCATTTTTTTTGTGAGTGTGTGTGTATGTTTATTTGTGTGATTTTGTCAGTTTAGTTTTGCTTTTACCAGTTATCTTGGGGTTCTGTCTGTTCACTTGTATTTTTTTTCCCTGCCATGCAGCTGACAGGGTCTTGGTGTTCTGGCCAGATGGCAGGCCAGAGCATCTGAGGTGGGAGAGCCAAGTCCAGGATGTAAGACCACCAGAGACCTCTCATCCCCATATAATATTAATTGGCTATAGCTCTCCCAGAGACCTCTGACAACACTAAGACGCAGCTCCACCCAACGGCCAGCAAGCTCCAGTGCTGGACACCCCATGCCAGACAACTAGCAAGACAGGAACACAACCACACCCATTAGCAGACAGGCTACATAAACTCATACTAATTTAACAGACACCCCAAAACACACCACGAGATGTGGCCCTGCCCACAAGCAGGACAAGATCCAGCCCCACTGACCAGACCACAGGCACCAGCCTCCCCCACCAGGAAGCTTACAGAAGCCACTGAACCAACTTCACCCACTGGGGGAGGACAACAGAAGTAAGAGGAACTACAAACGTGCAGTGTGTGAAAAGGAGACACTAAACAGAGTAAGTTAAACAAAATGAGAGGACAGAGAAATATGCAGCAGATGAAGGAGCAATGTAAAAACCCACCAGACCAAACAAATGAAGAGGAAATAGACAGTCTACCTGAAAAATAATTCAGAGTAATTATAGTAAAGATGATCCAAAATCTCCAAAATAGAATGTAGAAAGTACAAGAAATGTTTAACAAGGACCCAGAAGAACTAAAGATCAAACAAACAATGATGAAAAACACAATAAATGAAATTTAACATTCTCTAGAAGGAATCAATAGCAGTATAACTGAGGCAGAAGAATGGATAAGTGACCTGGAAGATAGAATACTGGAAATAACTGCCATAGAGCAGAATAAAGAAAAAAGAATGAAAAAATTGAGGACAGTCTCAGAGACTTCTGGGCCAACATTAAATGCACCAACATTCGAATTATAGGGGTTCCAGAAGAAGAAGAGAAAAAGAAAGGGTCTGAGAAAATATTTGAAGAGATTATAATCGAAAACTTCCCTAACACAGGAAAGGAAATAGTCAATCAAGTCCAGGAAGCACAGAGAGTGCCATAAAGGGTAAACCCAAGGAAAAACATGACAAGACATATATTAAACCAACTGTCAAAAATTAAATGCAAGGAAAAATAATTAAAAGCAGCAAGGGAAAAGCAACAAATAACATAGAAGGGAATCCCCATAAGGTTAACAGCTGATCTTACAGCAGAAACTCTGAAAAACAGAAGAGAGTTGCAGGACATATTTAAAGAGATGAAAGGGAAAAAACTACAACGAACTCATTCATATTCAACAGAGAAATTAAAATCTATAAAGACAAGCAAAAGTTAAGAGAATTCAGCATCACCAAACCAGCTTTACAACAAATGTTAAAGGAACTTCTCTGGGAGGGAAACACAAGAGAAGGAAAAGACCTACAAAAACAAAAACAACTAAGGAAATGGTAATAGGAACATACATATTGATAATTACCTTAAAGGTAAATGGATTAAGTGCTCCAACCAAAAGGCACAGACTGGCTGAATGGATACAAAAACAAGGCCTGTATATATGCTGTCTACAAGAGACCCACTTCAGACCTAGGGACAAATACAGATTGAAAGTGAGGGGAAGGAAAAAGATATTCCATGCATATGGAAATCAAAAAGAAATCTGGAGTAGCAAGACTCATATCAGACAAAATAGACTTTAAAATAAAGACTATTACAAGAGACAAGGGCACTACATAATGATCAAGGGATCAAACCAAGAAGAAGATATAACACTTGTAGAGATTAATGAATCCAACATAGGAGCACCTCAATACATAAGGCAAATGCTAACAGCCATAAGGAGGAAACTGACAGCAACACAATAATAGTAAGGGACTTTAACACCCCACTTACACCAATAGACAGATCATCCAGCCAGAAAATAAATAAGGAAACACAAGCTTTAAATGACACATCAGACCAGATAGACTTAAATCATATTGAAAAGGCATTCCCTCCAAAAACAGCAGAATACACTTTCTTCTCAAGTGCACATGAAACATTCTCTAAGATAGATCATATCTTGGGTCACAAATCAAGCCTCGGTAAATTTAAGAAAATTGAAATTGTATCATGTATCTTTTACAACCACAATGCTATAAAACTAGATATCAATTACCGGAGAAAACTGTAAAAAGTAAAAACACATGGAGACTAAACAGTACACTACAAAATAACCAAGAGATCATCGAAGAAATCAAAGAGGAAATCAAAAAACCTAGAAACAAATGACAAAAAAATAACAGGAACGAAAACCTATAGGTGCAGCAAAAGCAGTTCTAAGATGGAAGTTTATAGCAATACAATCCTACCTCAAGAAACAAGAAAAATCTCGAATAACAACCTAAACTTACGCCTAAAGCAATCAGAGAAAGAAGAACAAAAACCCACAAAGTTGGCAGAAGGAAAAAATCATAAAGATCAGAACAGAAATAAATGAAAAAGAAATGAAGGAAACAAGAGCAAAGATCAATAAAATTAAAAGCTGGTTCTTTGAGAAGATAAACAAAATTGATAAAACATTAGCCAGACCTATCAGGAAGAAAAGGGAGAAGACTCAAATCAACAGAATTAGAAATGAAAAAGGAGAAGTAACAACTGACACCACCAAAATACAAAGGATCATGAGAGACTACTACAAACAACACTATGCCAATAAAATGGACAACCTGGAAGAAATGGACAAATTCTTAGAAAAGTATAAGCTTCCAAGACTGAACCACAAAGAAACAGAAAATATGAACAGACCAATCACAAGCACTGAAATTGAAATTTTGATTAAAAGTTTTGCAACAAACAAAAGCCCAGGCCAGATAGCTTCACAGGTGAATTCTATCACACATTTAGAGAAGAGATAAGACCTATCCTTCTCAAATTTTCCAAAATATATCAGAGGGAAGAACACTCCCAAACTCCTTCCACGAGGCCACCAAAACCAGACAAAGATGTCACAAAAATAGAAAACTACAGGCTAATACCACTGATGAGCATAGATGCAGAACTTCTCAACGAAGGAGCAAACAGAATCCAACAGCACATTAAAAGGATCATAAAACACGATCAAGTGGGATTTATTCCAGGGATGCAAGGATTCTTCAGTATATGCAAATCAATCAATGTGATACACCATTCTAACAAATTGAAGGACAAAAACCATATAATAATTTCAGTAGATGAAGAAAAATCTTTTGACAAAATTCAACACCCATTTATGATAAAAACTCCCCAGAAAGTGGACAGAGAGGGAACCTGCTTCAATATAATAAGAGACATATATGACAAACCTACAGTCAACATCATTCTCACAATTTACTCTAAGATCAGGAACAAGACAAGGGTGCCTACTTTCACCACTATTAATCGACATATTCTTGGAAGTTTCAGCCACAACAAGCAGAGAAGAAAAGGAAATAACAGGAATACCAATTGGAAAAGAAGAAGTAAAACTGTCACTGTTTGCAGATGACATGGCACTATACATAGAGAATCCTATAGATGCCACCAGAAAACTACTAGAGCTAATCAATGAATTTGGTAAAGTACCAGGATACAAAATTAATGCACAAAAATCTCTTGCATTCCTATACACTAACAACAAAAATTAGAAAGAGAAATTAAGGAAACACTCCCATTTACCATCGCAACAAAAAGAATAAAATACCTAGGAATAAACCTACCTAAGGATGCAAAAGACCTGTATGCAGAAAAATGTAAGACACTGATGTAAAAAATCAAAGATGATACAAACAGATGGAGAGATATACCATGTTTTTAGATTGGAAGAACTAAAATTGCCATAATGTGTATACTATCCAAAGCAATCTACAGGTTCATTGCAATCCCTATCAAACTACCAATGGCATTTTCCACAGAACTAGAACAAAAAATTTTACAATTTGTATGGAAACACAAAAGACCCTGAATAGACAAAGCAATCTTGAGAAAGAAAAATGGAGCTTAAGGAATCAGGCATGCTGATGTCAGACTATACTATAACACTACGGCAATCAAGACAGTATGGTGCTGGCACAAAAACAGAAACTTAGATCAATGGAACAGGATAGAAAGCCCAGAGGTAAACCCAGGCACATATGGTCACCTTATCTTTGATAAAGGAGGCAAGAATATACAATGGAGAAAAGACAGTCTCTTCAGGAAGTGGTGCTGGGAAAACTGGACAGCTACATGTAAAAGAATGAAATTAGAACACTTCCTAACACCATACACAAAAATAAACTCTCAATGGATTAAAGACCTAAATGTAAGGCCAGATGCTATCAAACTTTCAGAGGAAAACATAGGCAGAACATTCTATGACATAAATCACAGCAAGGTCCTTTTTGACCCACCGCCTAGAGAAATGGAAATAAAAACAAAAATAAACAAATGGGACCTAATGAAACTTAAAAGCTTTTCCACAGCAAAGGAAACCGTAAACAAGACTAAAAGACAACCCTAAGAATAGGAGAAAATATTTGCAAATGAAGAAACTGAGAAAGGATTTATCTCCAAAATATACAAGCAGCTCATGCAGCTTAATACAAAGAAAACAAACAACCCAATCTAAAAAGGGGCAGATGACCTCAATAGACATTTCTCCAAAGCAGATATACAGATTGCCAACAAACACATGAAAAGAAGCTCAACATCACTAATCATTAGAGAAATGAAATCAAAATCACAATGAGGTATCATCTTACAGCGGTCAGAATGGCCATCATCAAAAAATCTACAAGCAATAAATGCTGGATAGTGTGTGGAGAAAAGGGAACCCCCTTGAACTGTTGGTGGGAGTGTAAATTGATACAGCCATTATGGAGAACAGTATGGTGGTTCCTTAAAAAACTATAAAGAGAACTACCCTGTGACCCAGCAATCCCACTATTGGGCATATACCCTGAGAAAGCCATAATTCAAAAAGAGACACACACCACAATGTTCTTTGCAGCACTATTTACAGTAGCCAGGATATGGAAGCAACCTAAATGTCCATCTACAGGTGAATGGATAAAGAAGATGTGGCAATATATACAATGGAATATTACTCAGTCATAAAAAGAAACGAAATTGAGTTATTCGTAGTGAGGTGGATGGACCCAGAGTCTGTCATACAGAGTGAAGTAAGTCAGAAAGAGAAAAACAAATACCTTATGGTAAGCATATATATGGAATCTAAAAAATAAATGGTACTGATGAACCTAGTGGCAGGACAGGGATAAAGATGCAGATGTAGAGAATGGAGTTGAGGACACCAGGGGTGAGAATGGGAAGCTGGGACAAAATGAGCGAGTAGCATTGACATTTATACACTACCAAATGTAAAATAGATAGCTAGTGTGAAGCAGCTGCATAGCACAGGGAGATCAGCTAGGTGCTTTGTGACCACATAGAAGGGTGGGATAGGGAGTTTGGGAAGGAGACTCAGTAGGGAGGGGATATGGGGATATATGTATACATATAGCTGATTCACTTTGTTATATAGCAGAAAGAGAAGAAATAACAACTGTTACCACAGAGATACAAAAGGGTCATAAGAGAATACTATGAACAGCTATATGCAAACAACTTAGACAACCTAGAAGAAATGGACAAATTTCTAGAGACATGTAAACTGCCAAGTCTGAATCAGGAAGAAATAGATGATTTTAACAGACAGATCTCTAGAAGTGAAATTAAAATTATAAAAAGCCCAAACTCCCGGCAAACAAAAGTCCAGGATCAAAAGCCTTCACCAAACATATAAAGAACTAATACCTATCCTTCTCAAACAATTCCACAGAAGTGAAGAGGAGTAAACACTCCCAAATTCATTCTACCATGCCACCATTACCCTGATATGAAAACCAGACAAAGACACTAGAAAAAAATAAAATTACAGGTAATATCTTTAATGAATATAGATGCAAAAATCCTGAATTAAATATTAGGAAACTGAATCCAACAAAATATCAATATAAAAGGGATCATACACCATGATCAAGCTGGATTCATTCCAGGGTCACAAGAATGGTTCAACATTCACAAATCAATCAATGTGATACACCCCATTAACAATAGGAAGGATAAAATCACATTATAATCTAAATATATGCAGAAAAAGCTGGTGACAAAATGTGACAGCCATTCATGATAAAAACTCTAATCAAATTGGGTATAGACTGAACATATCTCAATATGAAAATGCCATTTGTGACAAAACTATAGCCGACAACATACTCAACAATGAAAAGCTGAAAGCCTTCCCACTAAATTCAGGGACAAGACAAGGATGCCCACTCTTGCCACGTTTACTTAACATAATATTGCAAGTCCTAGCCATGGTAATCAGACAAGAAAAAAATGGTTTCCCCATTATATAAGTTGGTGACGTTAGAATTATGGGAGGAAATACCATCTATGATTTTCTCAAGAGTTTCTTTTAGAAATGTGTATTGAAATTTTTCAAAACGTTTATCAGAATCCATGGAGATAATTCTATGGTGTTGATCCTTAAACCTATTAATATGGTGAATAATATTCATGAATTGTCTAATTCTTGCATTTCTTGTATATACCCCCTTTAGTCATAGCAAATTATTTTCATAATGTAGTACTGAAGTCTGTTTGTTAATATTTTATTCAAGATTGTTGCACTAGTATTCTATCCTATATTCATCTAGTGTTCTGTTTATTAGGTTAGATGTCAATGTTATACCCACTTAATACAAAGAATTTGGAAGATTTCTTTTATTTCTTATACTCTGAAATAATTTATTTAGCATTGAGACTTCTCTCAAAATTTGATACAAATATTTGCCTGTTAAACTATTTCGGACTGGTTCATTTTTTATGATGTAGTTCCTTGATAATTTTGTCATTTTATTCTAAAGAAACTGGTGTTTTTATGCTTTCTATCTCTAATGTAGTCAGTTTTGGTAAGTTGTATTTCTTTATGAAACTATCCATTTCATTTATATTTTCAAAGTTATTTTAATGGAGTTGTACAAAGTAATATCTCATGGTTTCTTTTGCAAAAACTTCCTCTGAATCAATAGTTATTTACCTATTATCATTTCTTACCTTGAATATTTTTGCTATTTCATTTATTTCTTTATTAAAATATCTAGAGTTACTTATCTATCTATCTATCTATCTATCTACTTACTTATTTATATATTGGCCACACCTTATGGCTTGCAGGATCTTAGTTCCCTGACCAGGGATCGGACCCGGGCCCCAGCAGGGAAAGTGCCAAGTCATAACTACTGGACTGCCAGAGAATTCCCCATTTAGTTTAAAATATTTTTTCAAAGAACCAGTATTTTATTTACTATTTTGATATTTTTGTGGTTTTTTCTCTTCCTTATTAATTTCTGGTTTTAACTTCATTATTTCTTAAGCTTTGTTTTGGTTTTAGTGTTGTTTTTTATTAGATATTTTAGTTGAGAATTTAAGTTTTAATTTTTATTGTTTAATTTTTTTCAATATGGGTGTTTATGGCTATGAACCTCTCTCTGCTAACTTCTTCATATGTATCCTACTGATTCTGATATGTACTATTTTCATTGTCATTATTTTTGAGAAATTCTGTAATTTTCCTTTGACAAAATGTCCTTTAATATAAAGTCTTTTAAAACCCAAGTAGAAAGGCTGTTTTGTTTTTTGGTTTTATTTTGTTTGGTTTTTGTATGTTGAGGTATAATTTACATACAGTGAAATCTACCTTCTTTACGTTACTCTTCTATAAATTTTGATGAATATCATGCAATCATCAAAACAATCGCAATAGTAGAAAATGTTTTCAGCATCACAAAATGTTTTTTCTTGCCTTTGTAATCAATTACCTACCTCACCAAGAGCCCTAACAACCACTCATCTGATTTTTGTCCTTACAGTTCTGCTATTTTTAGAGTGTTATGGAAATGGAAAACTAATGCAGTATGTAGTATTTTCAGTTTAGTTTCTTTCAATTGACAAAATAATTTGAAGTAGTACTGAATTCTACAAACTGTACAACGATTTGTTTATTCACTCAACAGCTGGTAGGCATTCAAATGGTTTCCCGATTTTGGTAAATACAAATAAAGCTGCTATAAACATTCTTGTTCAGGTTTATCTGTGGACATATGCTTTTATTTTACTTCTCTAAATGACTTGGAATAAAATTTCTATGGTTGTATGGTAAATATATGCTTAATTGTATTTTTTAAAAACATGCAAAAAATCTTACAGAACTACCAAATTATTTTGTATTCCCACCAGCAATGTATGAGAGTTCCATTTGCTGTGCATCCTCACCAGCATTTGGTATTGTCATTTTGTTTTATTTTTCTTTTTTTCTTTTTCTTCTTTTTAATTTTTATTGGAGTATAATTGCTTTACAATGGTGTGTTACTTTCCACTTTATAACAAACTGAATCAGTTATACATATACATATGTCCCCATATCTCTTCCCTCTTGCATCTCCCTCCCTCCCACCCTCCCTATCCCACCCATCTAGGTGGTCACAAAGCACCAAGCTGATCACCCTGTGCTATGTGGCTGCTTCCTGCTAGCTTTCTATTTTATGTTTGGTAGTGTATATATCTCTGTACCACTCTCTCACTTGGTCACAGCTTATCCTGGCCCCTCCCCATATCCTCAAGTCCATTCTCTAGTAGGTCTGTGTCTTTATTCCTGTCTTGCCCCTAGGTTCTTCATGACCATTTTTTTCCCCTTAGATTCCATATATATGTGTGAGCATACGGTATTTGTTTTTTTCTTTCTGACTTACTTCACTCTGTATGACAGACTCTAGGTACATCCACCTCGCTACAAATAACTCAAATTCGTTTCTTTTTATGGCTGAGTAATATTCCATTGTATATATGTGATACAAATTCTTTATCCATTCATCTGTTCATGGACATTTAGGTTGCTACCATGTCGTGACTATTGTAAATAGAGCTGCAATGAACATTTTGGTACATGACTCTTTTTGAATTACGGTTTTCTCAGGGTATATGCCCAGTAGTGGGATTGCTGGGTGGTATGGTATTTCTATTTTTAGGTTTTGAACGAAATTCCATACTGTTCTCCATAGTGGCTGTATCAATTTACATTTCCACCAACAGTGCAAGAGGGTCCCCTTTTCTCCACACCCTCTCCAGCATTTACTGTTTGTAGATTATTTGATGAATGACATTCTGACTGGTGTGAGATGAAATCTCATTGTAGTTTTGATTTGCATTTCTCTAATGATTAATGATGTTGAGCATTCTTTCATGTGTTTGTTGGCAATCTGTATATCTCCTTTAGAGAAATGTCTATTTAGGACTTCTGCCCATTTTTGGATTGGATCTTTTTTTTTTTTGAGCTGCATGAACTGCTTGTCAATTTTGGAGATTAATCCTTTGTCAGTTCCTTCATTTGCAAATATTTTTTCCCATTCTGAGTGTTGTCTTTTGGTCTTGTTTATGGTTTCCTTTGCTGTGCAAAAGCTTTGAAGTTTCATTAGGTCCCATTTGTTTATTTTTGTTTTTATTTCCATTTCTCTAGGTGGTGGGTCAAAAAGGATCTTGCTGTGATTTATGTCATAAAGTGTTCTGCCTATGTTTTCCTCTAAGAGTTTGAGAGTGTCTGGCATTACATTTAGGTTTTTAATCCATTTTGACTTTATTTTTGTGTATGGTGTTAGGCAGTGTTCTAATTTCATACTTTTACATGTACCTGTCCAGTTTTCCCAGCACCACTTATTGAAGAGGCTGTCTTTTCTCCACTGTATATTCGTGCCTCCTTTACCAAAGATAAGGTGACCATATTTGCGTGGGTTTATCTCTGGGCTTTCTATCCTGTTCCATTAATCTGTATTTCTGTTTGTGTGCCAGTACCATACTGTCTTTATTACTGTAGCTCTGTAGTATAATCTGAAGTCAGGGAGCCTGATTCCTCCAGCTCCGTTTTTCGTTCTCAAGATTGCTTTGGCTATTCAGGGTCTTTTGTGTTTCCATACAAATTGTGAAATTTTTTATTCTAGTTCTGTGAAAAATGCCAGTGGTAGTTTGATAGGGATTGCATTGAATCTGCAGATTGCTTGGGGTAGTAGAGTCTTTTTCACAATGTGGATTCTTCCAATCCAAGAACATGGTATATCTCTCCATCTATTTGTATCATCTTTAATTTCTTTCATCAGTGTCTTATAATTTTCTGCATACAGGTCTTTTGTCTCCTTAGGTAGGTTTATTCCTAGATATTTTATTCTTTTTGTTGCAGTGGTAAATGGGAGTGTTTTCTTAATTTCACTTTCTGATTTTTCATCATTAGTGTATAGGAATGCAAGAGATTTCTGTGCATTAATTTTGTATCCTGCTAGTTTACCAAATTCATTGATTAGCTCTAATAATTTTCAGGTAGCATCTTTAGGATTCTCTATGTATAGTATCATGCCATCTGCAAACAGTGACAGCTTTACTTTTTCTTTTTCTTGTCTTGCACCTGATCTTAGTGGAAATGGTTTCATTTTTTCATAATTGAAGATGATGTTGGCTGTGGGTTTGTCATATATGGCCTTTATTATGTTGAGGAAAGTTCCCTCTATGCCTACTTTCTGCAGGGTTTTTATCATAGATGGGTGTTGAATTTTGTTGAAAGCTTTCTCTGCATCTTTTGAGATGATCATATGGTTTATCTCCTTCAATTTGTTAATACGGTGAATCACGTTGATTGATTTGCATATATTGAAGAATCCTTGCACTCCTGGGGTAAAACCCACTTGATCAGAGTGTATGATCCTTTTAATGTGCTGTTGGATTCTGTTTGCTAGTATTTTGTTGAGGATATTTGAATCTATGTTCATCAGTGATTTTGTCCTGTAGTTTTCTTTCTTTGTGACATCTTTGTCTGGTTTTGGTATAAGAGTGATGTTGGCCTCATAGAGTGAGTTTGGGAGTGTTCCTCCCTCTGGTATATTTTGGAAGAGATTGAGAAAGGTGTTAGCTCTTTTCTAAACGTTTGATAGAATTCGCCTGTGAAGCCATCTGGTCCTGGGCTTTTGTTTGTTGGAAGATTTTTAATCACAGTTTCAATTTCAGTGCTTGTGATTGGTCTATTCATATTTTCTATTTCTTCCTGGTTCAGTCTCGGGAGCTTGTGTATTTCTAAAAATTTGTCCATTTCTTCCAGTTTGTCCATTTTTTTCACATATAGTAGTAGTATTTCTACTTTGTACTTTTGCAGTGTCAGTTGTTACTTCTCCTTTTTCATTTCTAATTCTACTGATTTGAGTCTTCTCCCTTTTTTTTGATAAGTCTGGCTAATGGTTTATCAATTTTGTTTATCTTCTCAAGGAACCAGCTTTTAGTTTTATTGATCTTTTCTATTGTTTCCTTCATTTCTTTTTCATTTATTTCTGATCTGATCTTTATGATTTCTTCCCTTCTGCTAACTTTGGGGTTTTTTGTTCTTCTTTCTCTAATTGCTTTTGGTGTAAGTTTAGGTTGTTTATTTGAGATGTTTCTAGTTTCTTAAGGTAGGCTTGTATTGCTATAAACTTCCCTCTTAGAACTGCTTTTGCTGCATCCCATAGGTTTTGGGTCGTTGTGCTTTCATTTTCATTTGTTTCTAGGTGTTTTTTGATTTCCTCTTTGATTTCTTCAGTGATCTCTTGGTTATTAAGTAGTGTGTTGTTTAGCCTCCGTGTGTTTCATCAAACACACTTTAGAAGACTTTCTGTCTCTCTTCTCCTTCTGGGACCCATATCATGCAAACGTTGGTATGCTTGACATTTTCTGAGAGGTCCCTTAAGCTGTTTTCATTTTTCAAATTTGTTTTCCTTTTTGCTGCTCTGATTGTGTGATTTCCATTATTCCATCTTCCAGATTACTTAAGCATTATTCTGTATCACCCAGTCTTCTCTTTCTTCTTTCTAGTGTGTTTCAAATTTTAGTGATTGTGTTCTTTAGTTCTGACTGGTCATTTTTTATATTTTCTAGTTCCTTCTTAAAATTCCCACTGTGCTCATCTATTATCTTCCCTATCTCTTTTAGCATTTTTATTACTAATGTTTTGAATTCTTTATCTATCAATTATTTATTTCTGTTTCATCAGGTGCTTTTGCAGAACTTTTCTCTTATACTTTTATTTAAAATAAATTCCTGCGTTCTCATTTTGCTTAACTTTCTCTATGAAATTACGTGAAATTGTTACCTATTCCAGTCTTGAAGGGGTGCCTTTGTGTGGGAGTGGCCCTATATCGTCTGCATGTGTCTAGTGGCTTTGGTGGGAGAGCTGGATCTCTAGTGAGCCCGAGTCATGTCTTCTCCCATGATGTGCTTGTAGCTCTCACCTTGGTAGGACATGGGCATGGAGAGGGAGTTGTTTTATCCAGAGCCTGGTGTGAGCTGGGACTTCTCCTCTGTTCAGTGTCAAATACCATACTGCTGAGGGTAGGGACAGGTCCCACGTTGCTGGAGTAGAAGCACTGTAGGCTGACTTCATTCCAAGTGTGTGCTCTTCTCCCTCCCAGCACTGGCACCCTGGCCCCAGAGGGGATCTCTTTTGGAGTAAGAGAGTCTGGAGTGGGTTATCAACATATATGGGTTTGCAGGCTGTGATGGTCCTGGCACCAGTCTGTCCCAACCACCCTTGATTCATTGCCTCCTTAGGCACCAAAAAGGCTGCCCTCATGCTGTTCAGATACTGTTCTGGGTCCCAGCCAGCTCTGTCCCTCACAACCATGCATTCCCTTCAGCTACAGCAGCTCTTGCTCTAGTGTGTAGGTGCACTGCTGAGCAAGTGGGGCCAGAGCGTGTGCTCATGTCAGGCTTGGGTGGTCACCTGGGCAGTTGTAGGAAACTGGCCAGAGTCCTGGGAAGTTTCAATATGCTTCCTCTGCCTTGTTTCAAAAGTAAGCAAACATATGCAGTCTTCACAAGCAAAGTCTACCTTTCTTACAGCCCAGATTTCAGTACCACTGGTTTTCCAACCAGCTAAGGGAACTCATCCTGTCCTTTCCATGTCAGACCCAGGGCTGAGGGGCTCAATAAGTGATTCGCATAACTCACTCCTCATGTAGGATCTATGAGTCCATGTAATTGTCCTCCTCTTCTGTTTCCCCTCCCAGGGGTACAGGTCCCAACTTCATTGCTTCTCTTCTCCTCCTAACCAATTTCATGTGAAACTTTCTTACAACCTTCATTGTATGTGTCTTTATGCCAGTCTTCAGTTTGTTTTCATTGAGAATTGCTCCACATGTAGATGTATTTTTGAGGTGTTGGTTGGGTGAGGTGAGCTCCTCCCCGTACTCTGCCTTTTTTTTTTTTTTTTTTTTGCGGTATGCAGGCCTCTCACTTTTGTGGCCTCTCCCGTTGCAGAGCACAGGCTCCGGACGCGCAGGCTCAGTGGCCATGGCTCACAGGCCCAGGTCCTCCGCAGCATGTGGGATCTTCCTGGACCGGGGCATGAACCCATGTCCCATGCATCGGCAGGCGGACTCTTAACCACTGTGCCACCAGGGAAGCCCTACTCTGCCTTCTTGATCCAACTCCTCAAACTATTATTCTTAAATTGTACCTTTCTTCCTTCAATTATTTCAGCTTTGTTTCATGTATTTTGTGGCTTTCTTGTTTGATACTTATATAAAATTGTTATGTCTTCATATTGGATTGATAATTTTGAAAAAAAATTATTTTATATTGAAGTATCATTGATTTACAATGTTGTGTTAGTTTCAGGTGTACAACAAAGTTATTTAGTTATATATATATATATATATATATATATATATATATATATATATATATATTCCTATCAGATACTTTTCCCATATAGGTTATTACAGAGTACTGAGTAGAGTTCCCTGTGCTATACAGTAGGTCCTTGTTGATTATCTATTTAGTAATGTGTATATGTTAATCCCAACCTCCTAATTTATCCCTCCTCACCACTTTTCCCCTTTGGTAACCTAACTTTGTTTTCCAAGTCTGTGAGCCTGTTTCTGTTTTGTAAATAAACTTATTTGTATATTTTCTTGTAGATTCCACATACAAGTGATATCATATGGTATTTGTCTTTCTCTTTCCAACTTACTTACTTAGTATGATAATATCTAGTTGCATCCATGATGCTGCAAATGGCATTATTTCTTTCTTTTTAATGGCTGAGTAACATTCCATTGTATGTATGTACCACATATTCTTTATCCATTCAATTGTCGATGGACATTTAGGTTGCTACCATGTGTTGGATATTGTAAATAGTGCTGCAATGAACATTGGGGTGCCTGTATATTTTCAAAGTGTGGTTTTCTCCAGATATATGTCCAGAAGTGGGATTGCTGGGTCATATGGTAGCTCTATTATTAGTGTTTTAAGGAACCTCCACACTGTCCTCCATAGTGGCTATAACAATTTACATTCCCACCAGCAGTGTAGGAGGGTTGCATCTTCTCCACACCCTCTCCAGCATTTATTGCTTGTAGACTTTTTGATGATGGCCATTCTGACCAGTGTGAGGTGATAACTCATTGTAGTTTTGATTTGCATTTCTCTAAGAATTAACGACGTTGAGCAATTTTCCATGTGCTTTATGGCAATCTGTATGTTTTCTTTGGAGAAATGCCTATTTAGATTTTCTGCCTATTTTATGATTGGGCTGTTTTCACTTTTGATATTGAGCTGCATGAGTTGTTTGTATATTTTGGAAATTAATCCCTTGTTGACCACTTCATTTGCAAGTATTTTCTCCCATTCTGTGAGTTGTCTTTTCATTTTGATTATGGTTTCCCTTGCTATGCAGAAGCTTTTAAATTAAATTATGTCCCATTTGTTTATTTTTGTTTTTATTTTCATTACTCAAGGATGTGGATCCTAAAAGATACTGATGTGATTTGTGTCAGAGTGTTCTGTCAATATTTTCCTCAAAGAGTTTTATAGTACTTGGTCTTACATGTAGGTCTTTAATCCATTTTGAGTTCACTTTTGTGTGTGGTATTAGAAAATGTTCTAATTTCATCCTTTTACATGTAGCTGTCCAGTTTTCTCAGCACCACTTATTGAAGAGATTGTCTTTTCTCCATTGTATATTCTTTCTTCTTTTGTCATAGATTAACTGAACATAGGTGCATGGATTTATTTCTGGGCTTTCTATCCTGTTCCATTAATATATAAGCCTGTCATTGTGTCAGTACTATACTGCTTTGATTATTGTAGCTTTGTAGTATAGTCTGAAGTCAGGGAGCCTGATACCTCCAACTGTTTTTCTTTCTCAATACAGCTTTGGCTATTCAGGGTCTTCTGTGTTTCCATACAAATGTTAAGACTTTTTGTTCTAGATCTGCAAAAAATGCCATTGTTAATTTGATATGGATTACATTGAATCTGTAGATTACCTTGGGTAGTATAATCATTTTGACAATATTAATTTTTCCAATCCAAAAACATGCTATACCTTTCCATGTGTTTGTGTCATCTTCTATTTCTTTCATCAGTGTCTCACAGTTTTTTGAATACATATCTTTTGCCTCCTTAAGTAGGTTTATTCCTGGGTATTTTATTCTTTTTCATGTGACAGTAAATGGGATTGTTTCTTGAATTTCTCTTTCTGATATTTCATTGTTAGTATATAGAAATGCAACAGTTTCTGTATATTAATTTTGTATCCTGCAACTTTACCTAATTCGTTGATGAGCTCTAGTAGTTTTCTGGTAGCATCTTTAGGGTTTTCTATGTATAGTATCATGTTATCTGTACACAGTGACAGTTTTACTTCATTTCCAATTTGGATTCGTTTTATTTCTTTTTCTTCTCTGATTGTCATGGCTAGGACTTCCAAAATATGTATAATAAAAGTGGTGAGAGTGGACAACCTTGTCTTTTTCCTGATCTTAGAGGAAATGCTTTCAGCCTTTTACCATTGAGAACAATGTTAGCTGTGGATTTGTCATATATATACTTTATTATGTTGAGGTATGTTCCCTCTATGCCCATTATTTAGAGAGTTTGATCATAAATCGGTGTTGGATTTTGTCAAAAGCTTTTTCTGCATCTACTGAGATGATCATATGGTTTTTATTTTTCAGTTTGTTGATGTTGTGTATCCTAATGATTGATTTGCAGATATTGAAAAATCCTTCCATCCCTGGGATAAATTCCACTTGATCATGGTGTATGATCCTTTTTATTTATTGCTGGATTTGTTTTGCTAGTATTATGTTAATGATTTTTACATCTATGTTTATCAGTGATATTTGCCTGTAGTTTTCTTTTTTTGTATGGTATCTTTGTCTGGTTTTGGTATCATCATGATGGTGACCTCATAGAATGAGTATGGGAGTCTTCATTCCTCTGCAGTTTTTTGAAACAGTTTCAGAAGAATAGGTGAAAGCTCTTCTCTAAATGATAGAATTTGCCTGTGAAGCCATCTCATCCTGGACTTTTGTGCACAGGGATTTTTTAAATGAACAGTGTCAATTTCAGTGTTTGTGATTGGCATGTTCATATTTTCTATTTCTTCCTAGTTTAGTTTTGGGAGATTGTACCTTTCTAAGAATTTGTCCATTTCTTCTAAGTTGTCAATTTTATTGGTGTATAGTTGCTTGTAGTAGTCTCTTATGTTCCTTTGTATTTCTGTGGTGTTTGTTGTAACTTCTCCTCTTTCATTTCTAATTTTTTTGATTTGAGCCTCTAGCTCTTTTTCTTGGTGAGTCTGGCTAAAGGATTATCAATTTTGTCTATCTTTTCAAAGAAAAATCTTTTAGGATCATTGATCTTTGCTATTGTTTTCTTCATCTCTATTTCATTTGTTTCTGCTCTGATTCCCATGATTTCTTTCCTTCTGCTAACTTTGAGTTTTGTCTGTTCTACTTTCTCTAGTTGTTTTAGGTGTAAGGTTAGGTTGCATATTGTAGATTTTTCTTTTTTCCTGAGGTAAGATTGTATTGCTATAGACATCCCTCTTAGAACTGCTTTTGCTGCATCCCATAGGTTTTGGGTCATCATATTTTCCTTTTCATTTGTCTCTAGATATTTTTAAATTTCCACCTTGGTTTCTTCAGTGATCCATGGGTTGTTTAGTAACATATTGTTTAGCCTCCAAGTGTTTGCTATTTTTACAGTTTTTTTCCTTTGGTAGTTGATTTCTAATCTTATAGCATTGTGGTCAGAAAAGATGCTTGATATGATTTCAGCTTTCTTAAATTTATCAAGGTTTGCTTTATGACCCAGCACGTGATCTATCCTGGAGAATGTTCCATGTACACTTGAAAAGAATGTGTATTGTCCTGCTTTTGGATGGAATGCTCTATAAATATCAATTATGTCCATCTGGTAATGTGTCTTTTAAGGTCTCTGTTTCCTTATTGATCTTCTGTCTTGATGATCTGTCCATTGATGTAAGTGGGTTGTTAAAGTCTCCCACTATTATTGTGTTACTGTCAATTTCCTCTTTTATGGCTGTTAATATTTGCCTTTTATATTGACGTGCTCCCATGTTGGGTGCATATATATTTACAGTTGTTATATCTACTTGGATTGATCCCTTGATCATTAGGTAATGTCCTTCTTTGTCTCTTGTAACAGTCTTTATTTTAAAGTCTATTTTGTTTGATATGAGTATTGGTACTCCAGCTTTCTTTTGATTTCCATTGTATGGAATGCCTTTTTCCATCCCCTCACTTTCAGTCTCTATGTGTCCCTAGATCTGAAGTGGGTCTCTTTAGACAACATGTATAAAGGTCTTGCTGTTGTATCCATTCAGCCAGTCTATACCTTTTGGTTGGAGAATTTAATCCATTTACATGTAAGGTAATTATCAATATGTATGATTTTCTGGCTATTTTGTTAATTGTTTTGAATTTTTTTAGTGGGGTATAGTTACTTTACAATGTTGTGTCAGTTTCTGCTGTACAATGAAGTGAATCAGCTATATGCATATGTATATCTCTTCCTTCTTGGACCTCCCTCTCCCCCCACATCCCACCCACCTAGGTCACCACAGAGGACTGAGCTGAGCTCCTGGCACTATACAGCAGGTTCCCACTAGCTATCTGTTTTACACATGGTAGTATATACATGTCAATCCCAATCTCTGCATTCATCCCACCTCCTTCCCCTCCTGTGCCCACACATCCAATTTCTATGCCTGCATCTCTATTCTTAACCTGCAAATAGGTTTATCTGAATAATTTTTCTAGATTCCACATATATGCATTAATATATGATATTTTGTTTTCCTCTTTCTGACTTATTTCATTCTGTATGACGCTCTCTAGGTCCATCCATGTCTCTCCAAAAGACCCAATATTTTTCCTTATTATGGCTCAGTAATATTCCATTGTGCATATGTACCACATCTTCTTTATCCATTCATCAGTCAGTGGACACCTAGACTGCCTCCATGTCTTGGCTGTTGTAAATAGTGCTGCAATAAGCGTAGGAGTGAATGTGTCTTTTTGAATTATGGTTTTCTCAGGGCATATGCCCAGTAGTGGGATGGCTGTGTCATATGGGAGTTCTATATTTAGTCCTGTAAGGAAACTCTATATTGTTACCCAGAGTGGATATATCAATCCAAGTTCCCACCAACATTGCAAGAGGAACCCACTCCACAACCTCTCCAGCATTAATTCTTTGTAGAATTTTTTATGATGGCCATTCTGACCATTGTAACATGATACTTCACTGTAGTTTTGATCTGCTCTTATCCAGTAATTAGTGTTATTGAGCATCTCTTCATGTGCCCCCTGGCCATCCATATGTTTCTTTGGAGAAACATCCATCTAGGTCTTCTGCCCATGTTTTGATTGGATTGTTTGTTTTTTTGTTATTAAGCTACATGTGTTGTTTGTATATTTTTGTGGTCAATCACTTGTCAGTTGCTTCATTTTCAAATATTTTCTCCCATTCTGAGGGCTGTCTTTTCATCTCCTTTATGTTTTTCTTTGTTGTGCAAAACCTTTTAAGTTTATTTAGGTCTCTTTTCTTTAGGTTTGTTTTTATTTCCATTACTCTAGGAGATGGGTCAAAAAAGATCTTGCTGTGATTTAGGTCAAAGGGTGTTCTGGAAAAAAAAGTGTTCTGCCTATGTTTTCCTCTAAAAGATCCATAGTGCCGGGTATTACATTTAAGTCTAATCCATTTTGAGTTCATTTCTGTGCATGGTGTTATGGAGTGCTCTAATTTCATTCTTTTGCTTGCACTTGTCCAGCTTTCCAAGCACCATCTATTGAAGAGATTATCTTTTCTCCATTGTATATTTTTGCCTCCTTTGTCATAGATTAGGTGACTATTGGTGCATGGGTTTATCTCTAGGCTTTCTATCCTCTTCCATTGATCTATCTTTCTGTTTTTGTGCCAGTACCATACTGTCTTGATTACTGTAGTTTTGTAGTATAGTCTGAAGTCAGGGACCTGGCTGTTCCAGCTCCGTTTTTCTTTCTCAAGATTGCTTTGGCTATTTGGGGTGTTTTGTGTTTCCACACAAACTGTAAAATATTTTCTTTTAATTCTGTGAAAAATGCCATTGGTAATTTGATAGAGATTGCAGTGAATCTGTAGATTGATTTGGGTAGTAAAATCATTTTCACAGTATTGATTCTTCATTCAAAGAACATGGTATATCTCTCCATCTGTTTGTCTCATCTTTGATTTCTTTCATTAGTTTATAGCTTTGTCTTATAGTTTTCTGAGTACAGGTCTTTTACCTCTTTAGGTAGGTTTATTCCTAGTTATTTTATTCTTCTTGTTGCAATGGTAACTGTTATTGTTTCCTTAATTTTCTGATCGTTCATTGTTAGTGTATAGGAATGCAAGAGATTTCTGTGTATTAATTTTGTATCATGCAAATTTACCAAATTCATTGATTAGCTCTAGCAGTTTTTGGTTAACATCTTTAGGACTTTTGATGTATAGTATCATGTCATCTGCAAACAGTGACCGTTACACTTCTTTTCCAATTTGGATTCATTTCTTTTTCTTCTCTGATTGCTGTGGCTAGGACTTCAAAAACTATGTTAAATAATAGTGGCGAGAGTGGATATCCTTGTCTTGTTCCTGATCCTAGAGGAAATGATTTCAGTTTTTTACCATTGAGAATGATGTTTGCTGTGTGTTTGTCATACATGGTCTTTATTATGTTGAGGTAGTTTCCCTCTATGCCCACTTTCTGGAGAGTTTTTATCATAAATGGCTGTTGAATTTTTTCAAAGGATTTTTCTGCATGTATTGAGATGATCACATGGTTTTTATTCTTAATTTGTTAATATGCTGTATTACTTTGATTGATTTGCATATATTGAAGAATCCTTGCATCCCTGGAATAAATCCCACTTGATCATGGTGTAAGATACTTTTAATGTGTTGCTGGATTCTGTTTGCTAGCATTTCATTGAAGATTTTTGCGTCTATGTTCACCTGTGATATTAGTCTGTAATTTCCTTTTTTTGTGATATTTTTGTCTGGTTTTGGTATCAGGGTGAGAGTGGCCTCATAGAGTGAGCTTGGGAGTGTTCCTTTCTCTGCAATTTTTTGGAAGAGTTTGAGAAGGATAGGTGTTAGCTCTTCTCTAATTGTTTGATAGAATTCGCCTGTGAAGCCATCTCATCCTGGACTTTTATACATTGGAAGATTTTTAATCACAATTTCAATATCATTATTTGTGATTGGTCTGTTCATATTTTCTATTTCCTCTTGGTTCAGTCTTGGAAGGTTGTACCTTTCTAAGAATTTGTCCATTTCTGCCAGTTTGTCCATTTATTTGACATATAGTTGCCTGTATTAGTCTCTTATGATCCTTTGTATTTCTACAGTGTCAGTTGTAATTTCTCCTTTTTTATTTCTTATTTTATTGATTTGAGTCTTTTCCCTTTTTTCTTGATGAGTCTAGCTAACGGTTTATCAATTTTGTTTATTTCTCAAAGAACCACCTTTTAGTTTCATTGATCTCTATTATTGGTTTCTTTGTTTCTATTTCATTTACTTCTGCTGTGATCTTTATGAATTCTTTCCTTCTACTAAATCTGGGTTTCGTTTGTTCTTCTTTCTCTACTTGTTCTAGTTGTAAGCCTAGGTTGTTTATTTGAGATTTTTCTTGATTCTTGAGGTAAGATTGAATTGCTATAAACCTCCCTCTTAGAACTGCTTTTGTTGTATCCCATAGGCTTTGGGTCATTGTGCTTTCATTGTCATTTGTTTCTATGTATTTTTGAGTTCCTCAGTAATCACATGTTTATTTAATAGCCCATTGTTTAGTCTCTGTGTGTTTGTTTGTTTTTTTTACAGTATTTTGTTTTTTCCTGTAATTGATTTCTAACCTCATAATAGTGTGGTTGCAAAAGATGTATGATATGATTTCAACATTCTTAAATTTACTGAAGCTTGATTTGTGACGCTAGATATGATCTATCCTGCAGAATGTGCCATGTGCTCTTGAAAAGAAAGTGTATTCTGCTGCTTTTGAATGGAATGCCTTATAAATATCAATTAAAACTATCTGGTCTATTGTATCATTTTAAGCTTGTGTTCCTTATTTTTTTGTGTGTCTGGATGATCTGTCCATTGTTGTAAGTGGGGTGTGGAAGTCCCCCCACTATTATTGTGTTGCTGTCAATTTCCCATTTTATGGCTTTTAGCAGTTGCCTTATGTAGTGAGGTGCTCCTATGTTGGGTGCATAGATATTTACAATTGTTATATCTTCTTCTTGGATCGATCCTTTGATCATTATGTAGTGTCCTTGCTTATCTCTTGTAAGAGTCTTTATTTTAAAGTCCATTTTGTCTGATATGAGTCTTGCTACTCCAGCTTTCTTTTGATTTCCATTTTCATTGAATATTTTTTTCTATCCCTCACTTTCAGTCTGTATATATATATAGGTCTGAAGTGGGTCTCTTGTAGACAGCGTATATATGTGTCTTGTTTTTGTATCCATTCAGCCACTCTGTGTCTTTTTGTTGGAGCATTTAATCCATTTACATTTAAGGTCATTATCTATATGTACGTTCCTATTACCATTTTCTTATTTGTTTTGGGTTTGTTTTTGTAGTTCTTTTTCTCCTTTTCTGTTTCCCGCCTAGATAAATTCCTTTAGCATTTGTCGTAAAGCTGGTTTGGTGGTGATGAATTATCTTAGCTTTTGTTTGTCTGTAAAGCTCTTGATTTCTATGCCACATATGAATTAGATCCTTGCTGGGTAGAGTGATCCTGGTTGTAGGTTTTTCCCTTTCATTACCTTAAATATATCCTTCCATTCCCTTTTAGCCTGCAGAGTTTCTGCTGAAAAATTAACTGATAACCTTATGGGCATTCCTCATTTGTTATTTTTCAATTTTCCCTTGCTACTTTTAATATTTTTTCTTTGAATTTAATTTTTAGTTTGATTAATATGTGTCTCAGCATGTTTCTTCTTGGGTTTATCCTGTATGGGACTCTCTGTGCTTCCTGGACTTGGGTGACTATTTCCTTCCCCATGTTAGGGAATTTTTCTAATATAATCTATCAAATATTTTCTCAGACGCTTTCTCTTTCTCTTCTTCTTCTGGGACCCATATAATTCAAATGTTGATGCATTTAGTGTTGTCCCAGAAGTCTCTGAGACTGTTCTCATTTCTTTTCATTCTTTTTTCTTTCTTATCCTCCTTGGCAGTGATTTCCACCGTTCTACCTTCCACCCCACTTATCCGTTTTTCTGTCTTAGTTATTCTGCTATTGATTTTTTCTAGTGTATTTTTCATTTCAGTTATTGTGTTGTTCATCACTGTTGGTTTGTTCTTTAGTTCTTCTAGGTCCTTTTTAATCATTCCTTGTATTTTCTCGATCTGTGCCTCCATTCATTTTTCAGGATTTTGGATCATCCCTTCTATCATTACTCTGAATACTTTTTCAGGTACGTTGCCTATTTCCTATTCATTTATTTGGTCTTGTAGGTTTTTACCTTTCTTCTTCTTCTGTAACATATTTTTTTTGTCTCATTTTTTTGATGGGTGTGGCTGTGTTGCATTCTTGCTGGTTCTTTGGCTCGACACGTCCAGCACTGGAGTTTGCAGGCATTTGTGTGGAGCTGGATCTTTGTGTCGAGATGAAGACCTCCAGGAGACCTTACACAGATTAATATTCCCTGTGACCTGAAGTTCTCTGTTAGTATAGCAGGTTGGACTTGGCACTTCCACCACAGGAGCTCAGGCCCAACCCCTGGCCTTGGAACCAAGACCCCACAAGCTGTGTGGCATGGCCAAAGAAAACAGCAACAAACAGAAAAAAGCTGAGTAATAATAAATAATAAAATATAAAATAAAATTTGAAAAATAAAAAATATATTAGAGAAAATAAGAATAAATATTAAACAACAACAAAACAAACCAGAAACACAACAGAAAAATAATAAATAAAAGATAAAATAAAGAAAATAAATTTTTTTAATTTTAAAAAAGAATAAAAATAGAAGATTAAAAAATATATTTAAAAAATTAAAAAAAATAATTCCCTGGTGCCTCTTCTATCTGTGTCCTTGTCCCCACAGTGAGCTACAGACTACTCCTGCCTCCCCAGTAGACCTCCAAGACCTCTAGGTAGGGTTCTGGACCCAGTGTGTCATTCCCACCTCTGCACTTGCTCCTCTCACCAGCATCTGTTACTGGAACAGGGCTGGAGCACTTATGCCCAAACAGGCCATCTGGGGTGCAACTTTCCACATGTGTACCTGCAGGGCCCAGTGTACCTGGAGGAAGACTTGGAGAGGGCTGGTGTTCAGCCCACCTGGACCCACGTGGCCAGAGGAAGCTCTGTCATGGGTGGTACTTAGGCTGCCAGAACCTGCACAGCCAGAGGAGGTTTTGGTGGAGGGGTGGTGGGGCTCATGTCCAGGACCTGCACAGCTAGAAGGAAGAGGCTTTGGGGGGAACCAGGCCCAGGATCCACATGGCCAGAAGAGGCCTTGGTTGGGGGGCACTCAGGCCTGGTACCTGTGTGGCCAGAGGGGGCCCCAGGGGCTGGGGGTTAAGGCCCAGGACACCAGCAGGCTTTCTGGGAAACAAGTGAGTGGGGGAGACACTGGCCATGTTCCCCTCCAATCCCCTGATCTCCCGAAGGCCCCTCTCCATCCTCACTGAGCCCCTCACTGTGAGTGTGCCCCTCCGAGCATGAGAACCTCTCCCCTCCCCCAACCCCCCCTAAGGGTTGCTGGTCCCATAGTGCCTCCACTTTTCTTGCCCCCCTACTTCCTTCCCACATCCTACCCCGTCGTGCAGAGATTCCTTCTGTCCCCTTAGGTGTCCGAGGTTCCCCACGAACATCTAGTAGGTGCCCTAGTTGTGAGGAGATGCAAACCCTACATCCTTCTACTCTAGCATCTTTACTCTGCCCCGTGGATTTGTTTTCGCGGACCTTTCTTCTTCCGTTCCTCTTTTATTCTCTTCTCTTACTATTTGATGACTATCTTTAGTGCTGTCTTTGGATAACTTTTTCTTTTTTGTGTGTATATCTATTGTAGATCTTTGATTTGCAGTTATCATGAAGTTTTGATTTAGTAGTCTATATATATATACAAGATTGTTTTAATTTTCTGATCTCTTAATTTAAAATTCATTTCCAGTATCCTGCATTTGTGCTCTCTTCTTCTCATGATTGCTGGTTTTGATATCATATTTGTGTGTGGATAATTTCCTACATTTACTGTATGTTTGTCTTTACCAGTGAGCTTTTCCATTCATAATTTTCTTGTTTTTAGTTGTGGCCTTTACTTTTCTGCCTAGAGAATTTCCTTTAGCATTTGTCATGAAGCTGGTATAGTGGTGCTGAATTCTCTTAGCTTTTGCTTGTCTGTAAAACTTTTGATTTCTCCATTGAATCTGAATGAGGGCCTTGCTGGATAGAGGATTCTTGGTTGTGAAATTGAAGATGACACAAACAGATGGAAAGGTATACGATGTTCTTGGATTGGAAGAATCAATATCATCAAAATGATTATACTAAACAAGGTAATCTACAGATTCAATGCAATCCATATCAAATTACCAATGGCATTTTTTTGCAGATCTAGAAAAATAGTATTAAAATTTGTATGGAAACACAAAAGATCCTGAATAGCCAAAACAATGTTGAGAAAGAAAAATGAAGCTGGAGGAATCAGGCGCCCTGATTTCAGACTACACTATAAAGCTACAGTAATCAAAACAGTATGTTGCCAGCACAAAGACAGACTTATATACCAATGGAACAGGATAGAAAGCCCAAAAATAAACCCATGCACCTATGGTCAGTTAATCTATGACAAAGGAGGCAAGAATATACAATGGAGAAAAGACAGTCTCTTCAGTAAGTGGTGCTGGGAAAACTGGACAGCTACATGTAAAAGAATGAAGTTAGAACATTCTCTAACACCATACAAAAAATAAACTCAAAATGGATTAAAGACCTACATGTAAGATTGCATACTATAAAACTCTTAGAGGAAAACATAGGCAGAACACCCTTTGACATAAATCATAGCAAGATCTTTCTTGATCCACCTCCTAGAGTAATGAAAATAAAAAATGGGTTTTAATTAAACTTAAAATCTTTTGCACAGCAAAGGAAACCATAAACAAAATGAAAAGACAATTCACAGAATGGGAGAAAATATTTGCAAACAAAGCAGCCAACAAGGGATTAATCTCCAAAATATACAAACAACTCATGCAGCTCAATATAAAAAAAAAAAACCAAACATCCAAATCATAACACGGGCAGAAGATCGAAATAGACATTTCTCCAAAGAAAACATACAGATGGCCAAAAATCACATGGAAAGATGCTCAACATTGTTAATTCTTAGATAAATGCAAATCTACAATGAGTTGTCACTTCACACTGGTCAGAATGGCCATTGTCAAAAAGTCTACAAGCAACAAATGCTGTAGAGGGTGTGCAGAAAGGGGAACGCTCCTACACTTTAGGAATATTAATTGTTACAGCCACTATGGAGAACAGTATGGCGGTTCATTAAAAACTAAAAATAAAGCTACCATATGATCCAGCAATCCCACTCCTGGGCATATCTCCAGAGAAAACCATAATTCAAAAAGACATATGCACCCCAATGTTTATTTCAGCACTATTTACAATAGCCAAGACATGGAAGCAACCTAAATGTCCACTGACAGTTGACTGGATCAATTCATTGAGGTTGAGATCAAGATGGCCAAGGAGTAGGAAGCAGAGTTCAACTCCCTCCACAGAAACATTGAAAATACATCTACTAGTGGAATGATTCACACAGAACAACTACTGAGTGTCGACAGAAGACCTCAAAAGTCCGAAAAGACAAGAAAACCTCCTTGTAACAGAGTAGGACAAAAGGAAAAAGAAAACGAAAGAATCAGGACGGGACTGGCGCCCAGGGAGTGAGTTGTAAAGGAGGAAAATTTCCTGCACCTTGGGAAGGCTCCTCTCCAGCAGAGAAATTATACTGAGCAGAGAGGGAGTTTTGGAACCTAAAAGGGGAGAGCAGCAAACAGATTGTGGAAGGCAAAATGGATAGTAACCTGTACAGAGGGTCAGCACTGTCACCCTGACCTCTCCAACCTGATTTACTCCTCTGCCAGTGATGGTGGGAGTCAGGTGCTGAAGCTCAGACTCTGAAGCTCAGTGCCAGGGAGAGGACAAGGGTTAGATATGGAAATAGCCTGAAGAGTTCACGCCTTGGCAACTGAGGGTGTATAGGAAGAAGCCTGGTCCCACCAGACAGGCAAGGCACCATTATTGGGAAGGACACGAGGAGAGGGGTGGGACCACTGTAAAAGCTTCTTTCCCTGTGAGTGCTCCCAGGCAACAGGACACCACTTACAGGAGCTTCAGGGGCAAACGCGGGTCCCGCTGTCATCTTGGGCTCCAGAGGTGGGCACTGGCCGCCTCTTCCAGGCTCACAGGTAGAAGCCAAGCCCCACCCCTGCTGACAAGGAAGGGCTTGGACAGCTACCAAAACTAGCAATTCTGCCGGTGGGCCCCAGGACCCACCCCTGCTGACCTGGAGGGGCGCAGACTGATCCAGCCACTGGGAATTCCTCCAGTGGGCCCCAGGACCTGCTGTCCCAGGAGGGTGCAGATAGCTTCTGTGACTAGGTCCGTCAGTGGATGCTGGAACCTGCCCTGGCATCTCAGGAGCGTGCAGATAGCTGTCCCTACTAGGAAATCTCTCAGTGGTTGCCAGGACCTGTCCTGCTGTCCCAGGAAGACACAGATAACTCCTGCAATTGGGAAGCCCACCAGTGATTGCCAGGACTCACCCTGCTGTCCTGGGAGGGCACAGAAAGCTTCTGCAACTGGGAAATCTTTCAGTGGGTGCTGAAACCCACCCTGCTATGCCAGGAGGGCTCAGATAGCCCTGAATACAGGGAAATCCTTCAGTGGGTGCTGGGACCTGTCCCACTGTCCCAGGAGGTTGTGGATAATTCCCCCCACTAGGAAATCTGTCAGTGAGTTCCAGTAGCTGCCCTGCCATCCCAGGAGCATGTAGAAACCTCTCACTACTAGGAAGTCTGCCAGTGAGTGTTGGACCTGATCTGCTGTCCCAGGAGGGCACAGATAGCTCCCACTACTAGGAAATTCATCCAGAGTAGGGGCTCAAAGCAGAGCTGAGCCCCAGGGGCTATGTGACTAAGGAAGAAGAGCTGAAATCTCTCCTCATGGCTGTGCGATCGGTGGAGTTACACCTCTGCTGATGGCTTCCTAAATTCAGCACCTGTGAAACATCCAAAAGGACAAGTGCTCTTGCAAGTAGGATGGGTCAGGCTTTAGCAGCTGTGGGCTCTGTGGGCACATACACGTGGAGTTAGGCCCAGACCAGAGCTCGAGCTGCCTCCATAACTCCCACAGCAGATCCAGGTGCATGACTACTGCAGTACTGGGACCTAACCTCAGTGGACCTGCACTGGTGGCCAGGTGAAAACAATGCCTGAGAGCCACCAGGGTCAATTGCCAGCATACCCACATTTAAGGCAGGACTGAGAGCAGTGCCAACAACAGTAAACTTTGTGAGCCTGCACAACAGGCAAAAGGAGACACAACACAGCACATTCACAGGTGATCAGCTCAAAGGAGAAAATCTCATTGGCTTCTCTCCCAGTGGGAGTGTTCCAATCCCTCCTACCTCACACTGCAGATAAAATCATAGCTAAAAAACAGATCTGGGGGCCTCTACTTCAACAGTTAGGGAGCAGGTCCTGCCCCTGACAGGGCAGTGAAAACCACAGAGCAAAGGGGAGACACCGCTCAATATCTAGGGAAGGCTCTGATCACCATAACACCAATCAAACCCCTTATCAAGGGTATAATGGCACAAGCCTCTATATCAACCTCACCCACCAGTGTCAGACATCAGAAACAAGAGGAACTGCAATCCTGCAGCCTGTGGAAAGGAGACCACAAAAATAGGAAGTGTGACAAAATGAGATGACAAAGAAAGAAGTTGCAGATGAAGGAGCAAGATAAAAAACTACAAGAACAACTAAATAAAGAGGAGATAAGAAATCTATGCAAAAAGAATTCAGAGTAATGATAGTATAGATGATCCAAGATCTCAGAAACAGAATAGAGGCACGGACTGAGAAGATACAAGAAAAGTTTAACAAAGACCTAGCAGAACAAAAGAACAAACAGAGCTGAACAAGAAAATAACTGACATGAAAAATACACTAGAAGGAATCAATAGCAGAATAACTGAGACAGAAGAACGGTTAAGTGACCTGGAAGTTTGAATGGTGGAAATCACTCCTGCAGAACAGAATAACAAAAAAAGAATGAAAAGAAATGAGGACAGTCTCAGAGACCCCTGGGACAACATTACACACACCAACATTTGAATTATAGGGGTCCCAGAAAAAGAAGAGAAAGAGAAAGGACCTGAGAAAATATTTGAAGGGATCATAGATGAAAACTTCCCTAACATGGGAAAGGAAATAATCAAGTCCAGGAAGCACACAGAGTCCCATACAGGATAAACCCAAGGAGGAACATAATGAAACACATATTAATCAAAGTAAAAAAATTAAATTCAAAGAAAAATATTAAAAGTAGCAAGGGAAAAGTAAAAAATAAAATACAAGGGAATCCCCAAAGGTTATCAGCTGATTTTTCAGCAGAAACTCTGCAGGCTAGAAGGGAGTGGCAGGATATATTTAAAGTAATGAAAGGGGGAAAATGACAACCAGGATTTCTCTACCCAGACGGGCTCTCATTCAGATTTGACAGAGAAATCAAGAACTTTACAGACAAGCAAAAGCTAAGAGAATTCAGCACCACCAAACCAGCTTTAAAACAATTGCTAAAGGAACTTCTCTAGGCAAGAAACACAAGAGAAGAGAAAAAAGAGGAAGGGAAGAAAAAAGACCTACAAAAACAAACCCAAAACAAGAAAATGGCAATAGGAACATACATATCAATAATTACCTTAAAATATAAATGGATTAAATGCTCCAATCAAAGACACAGACTGGCTGAATGGGTACAAAAACAAGACACATATATATGCTGTCTACAAGAGACCCACTTCAGACCTAGGGAAATATAAAGACTGAAAATGAGGGGATGTAAAAAGATATTCCATGCAAATGGAAATCAAAAGAAAGCTGGAGTAGCAATACTCATATCAGATAAATTAGACTTTAAAATGAAGACTATTACAAGAGACAGGGAAGGACACTACATAATGGTCAAGGGATCAATACAAGAAGAGGTATAACAATTGTAAATATCTATGCACCCAACAAAGGAGCACCTCAGTACATAAGGCAAATGCTAACAGCTATAAAAGAGAAAATCAACAGTAACAATAATATTGGGGGATGTTAACACCCCACTTACACCAATCGACATATCATCCAGATAGAAAATTAATAAGGAACACAAGCCTTAAATAACACATTAGACCAGATGGAATTAGTTGATATTTATAGCACATTCCATCCAAACACAACAGAATATATTTTCTTCTCAAGTGCACGTGGAACATTCTCCAGGATAGATCACATCTTGGGTCACAAATCAAGCCTCAGTAAGTTCAAGAAAATTGAAATCATATCAAACATCTTTTCTGACCACAACAATATGAGATTAGAAATCAATTACAGGAAAATACTCTAAAAAAAGATAAACATATGGAAGCTAAACAGTAGGCTTCTAAATAACCAAACAATCACTGAAGAAATCAAAGAACACATTTTAAAAAATTAGAAAAAACTGACAATGAAAACAAAATGTCACAAAACCTATGGGATGCAGCAAAAGCAGTTCTAAGAGGGAAGTTTATAGCAATACAATCTTACCTCAGGAAACAAGAAAAATCTCAAACAAACAACCTAACCTTACCTCTAGAACAACTAGATAAAGAACAAATGAAACCCAAATTTAGTAGAAAGAAAGAAATAATAAAGATAAGACCACAAACAAATGAAATAGAAACAAAGAAACAATAGCAAAGATCAATGAAACTAAAAGCTAGTTCTTTGAGAAGATAAACAAAATTGATAAACTGTTAGCCAGACTCAACAGGAAGAAAGGGAGAGGTCCCAAATCAATAAAATTAGAAATGAAAAAGGAGAAGGCACAACTGTCACCACAGAAATACAAAGCAACTATATGCCAATAAAATGGCAACCTGGAATAAATGGATAAATTCTTAGAAAGGTACAACCTTCCAAGGCTGAACCAGAAAGAAATATAAAATATGAACAGACTGATCACAAGTAATGAAATTGAAACTGTGATTAAAAATCTTCCAACAACAGGGCTTCCCTGGTGGCGCAGTGGTTGAGAATATGCCTGCCGTTGCAGGGGACACGGGTTTGTGCCCCGGTCCTGGAAGATCCCACATGCCATGGAGCTGCTGGGCCCGTGAGCCATGGCCGCTGAGCCTGCGTGTCTGGAGCCTGTGCTCCACAACAGGAGAGGCCACAACAGTGAGAGGCCTGCATACCGCAAAAAAAAAAAAAATCTTCCAACAACAAAAGTCCAAGACCAGATGGCTACACAGCCAAATTCTATCAAACGTTTAGAGAAGAGTTAACACCTATCCTTTTTAAACTGTTCCAAAAAATTTCAGAGGAAGGAATGCTCCCAAGCTCATTCCACAAGGCCACAATCACCGATACCCAAACCAGACAAAGATATCACGAAAAAGAAAAATACAGACCAATATCTCTGATGAGCATAGATGCAAAAATACTCAACAAAAATACTAGCAATCAGAATCCAGAAACACATTTAAAGGATAATAAACCATGATCAAGTGGGATTTAAGCCAGGGATGCAAGGATTCTTCAGTATACAAAAATCAATCAATGTACTACACCATATTAAAAATTTGAAGAATAAAAACCATATGATCATCTCAATAGATGCAGAAAAAGCTTTTGACAAAATTCAACACACATTTATGATAAAAAATCTCCAGAAACTGTGCATAGAGGGAACCTACCTCAACATAATAAAAGCCTTATATGACAAACCCACAACAAAGATCATGCTCAATGGTAAAAAACTGGAAGCATTTCCTCTAAGATCAGACAAGACAGGGATGTCCACTCTCACCACTTTTCCTCAACATATCTTTGGAAATCCAAGCCAGGCCATCTGAGAAGAAAAAGAAATAAAGTTACCCAAATTGGAAAAGAAGAAGTAAAAATGACTTTACTACCCAAAGCAATCTATAGATTCAATGCAATCCCTATCAAATTACCAAGGGCATATTTTACAAAATTAGAACAAAAAAATTTACAATTTGTATGGGAACACAAAAGGTCCCAAATAGCCAAACCACTCTTGAGAAAGCAAAATGGAGCTGGAGGAATCAGGCTCCCTGACTTCAGAGTATAATACAAGGCTACAGTAATCAAAACAGTATGGTACTGGCACAAAAACAGGAATACAGATCAATGGAACAGGATAGAGAGTCAAGAGATAAACCTGTGCACATATGCTTGTCTAATGTATGACAAAAGCAGCAAGAATATACAATGGAGAAAAGACAGTCTTCTCAATAAGTGGATCTGGGGAAACTGAATAGCTACATGTAAAAGAATGAAATTAGGAGACTCCCTAACACCATACACAAAAATAAACTCAAAATGTACTAAAGACCTAAATATAAGCCTGGACACTATAAAAACTCTTAGAGAAAAACGTAGGCAGAACACTCTTTGACATAAATTGCAGAAAGATCTTTTTTGATCCACCTCCTTGAGTAATGAAAATAAAAATAATTTTAAAATGGGATCTAATTAAACTTAAAAGCTTTTGCACAGAAAAGGAAACCATAAACAAACAAAAAGGCAATCCACAGAATGGGAGAAAGTATTTGTAAATGAAGCAGCTGACAAGAGATTAATCTACAAAATATACAAACAGCTCATGCAGCTCAATATCAAAACAAACAAACAACAAACAAACCAATCTAAAAATGGGTGGAAGATCTAAATGGACATTTCTCCATAGAACACATACCAATGGCCAAAAAGCACAGTAAAAGATATTCAACATCATTAGTTCTTAGAGAAATGAAAATCAAAAGTACAATGAGGTATCACCTTACACTGGTCAGAATGGCCATCATTAAAAAGCTATAAACAATAAAACCTGGAGAGGGTGTGGAGCAAAGGGAACCCTCCTACACTGTTGGTGGGGACGTAAGTTTTTACAGCCACTGTTGAGAACAGTATGGAGGTTCCTTAAAATACTAAAAAACAGAGCTACCAGATGACCCAGCAATCCCACTCCTAGCCATATATCTGGAGGAAACCATAAATCGAAAAGACACATGCACCCTAATGTTCATTGCAGCACTATTTGCAATAGCCAGGACATGGAAGCAACCTAAATGTTCATCAACAGTGGAATGGAAAAAGAAGATGTGGTACATATATACCATGGAATGTTACTCAGCCATAAAAATAAATGAAATAATGCCATTTGCAGCAACATGGATGGACCTAGAGACTGTCTTACTGAATGAAGTAAGTCAGACAGAGAAAGACAAATATCTTATGATATCGCTTATATGTGGAATCTAAAAAACGATGTACAAGTGAACTTATCTACAAACCAGAAATAGAGTTACAGATGTAGGAAATAAACTTATGGTTACAAGGGAGTAAGGGGGAGATTAATTGGAAGATTGGGATTGACATATACACACTACTATATATAAAATAGGTAGCTACTAAGGACCTACTGTATAGCATGCAGAGTTCTACTCAATACTGTGTATGGGAAAACAATCTAAAAAAGTGTGGATACATGTATATATATAGCAGATTCACTTTGCTGTACACCTGAAACTAACACAACATTTTAAATCCAGTATACTCCAATAAAAATTTTAAAAAGAGTTAATCTAAATTTTAAAAAGTAAAATATGAGTATACTTAATACTACTGAACTGTACACTTAAAATGATCATGATTGTAAATTTTATGCTATGTGTTTTTTCACAATAAAAGCAAGTGAAAGATGCACAAGTTGCTTATTTTAAGAGATACAAAATTTATAGGCTTAAGGTCTACTAAGGAAAAAACAAAGAAGCTGCAGATAAAATCAGAATTGAAAGTACAGACAATACAAAGGACTGCATAGAAATAAAAATATAGGAAAATACTATAAACCATATTATGGCAATAAATTAGATAAGGTAGATTCAATGGAGAAACTCCTCAAAACATCCAAATTACCAAAACTGACTCAAGAAGAAAAAGAATCTGAGTAAGCCTATTACAATTAAAGAAATTATATCAGTAGTATAAAACTCCCCAACAGAGAAAAGTCTATGAACAGGTAGCATCACTGGTGAATTCTACCAAACATTTAAACAATAATTAATACAAATTCTTCTTAAACATTTCCAAAATGTTGAAGACAAAGAGCCACTTCCTAAATTATTATATAAGGCAAGCATTACCCATATATCAAAGCTAGTCAAAGAACACACCAGAAAAAAAACAAAACTACAAAACATTATACCTTAGAGTCAAACATCCTTTTAAAAACTACTAGGAAACAAATGCAACACACATTAAAATGATTATATGCCATGATCAAGTGAGACTTATACCAGGAATGCAAGTTTGGCTTTTTGCCCTTATAAAATGTGTGTCTTTCTCTCTAGTAAAATTTTTTGTCTTAATGTCTGTTTTGTCTGATCGTATTGTCACTTCACTCAGTATCTTTTGGATACTGTTTGCATGGTATTGTTGCAAACAAGTATATCCTTTTCATCTCCTTGCTTTTAACAAGTTTGTGTCTTTGATTGTAAAGTGCTTTTCTAATAGTGATTATTTAGATGGACCATTTTTTATGCATTCTGCCAATATCTTCCTTTCAACTGGAGTTTTCCATCCATTCACATATAATATAATCATAGTTAAATGAGGATTTACATCTGTCATTTTTCTATTTGGTTTCTGTATTTTATCCTTCTATTCCTTTATTACTGCCTTTTTAAAAATAAATTTTTATGTACTCTTTTAAATCTCTTGTAATTTCTCTTACTAAATTGTTTGAGTTATTTCTTTAGTGGCTACTCTGTGATTACAATTAACATGTTAACTTAAAGCAAACTAGGTTGGATTAAAGACAATTTAATTTAAGTAGTATATGAAAACTTTTATCCTAAAAAGCTTTATTTGCCCCCTCCTACTTTATGCTATTCTTGTCATACAAATTATATCTTTATAAATTGTGTTCATCAATAAATATTTATAATAATTTTTCTACCTATCTGTTAAATCATTAGAAGAAAAAAGAATCACAAATGAAAATATATTAATACTGTACTGTCTTATTAACTTTACCATTGTTCTTTCTTCATGTGACTTTTTTTTTCTATTTTTTTAATATCTTTATTGGGGTATAATTGCTTTACAATGGTGTGTTCGTTTCTGCTTTATAACAAAGTGAATCAGTTATACACATACATATGTTACCATATCTCTTCCCTCTTGCGTCTCCCTCCCTCCCAACCTCCCTATCCCACCCCTCCAGGTGGTCACAAAGCACCGAGCTGATTTGCCTATGCTATGGGGTTGCTTCCCACTAGCTATCTACCTTACGTTGGTTAGTGTATATATGTCCATGACTCTCTCTCGCCCTGTCACAGCTCAACATTCCCCCTCCCCATATCCTCAAATCCATTCTCCAGTAGGTCTGTGTCTTTATTCCTGTCTTACCCCTAGGTTCTTCATGACATTTTTTTTCTTAAATTCCATATATATGTGTTAGCATACGGTATTTGTCTTTTTCTTTCTGACTTACTTCACTCTGTATGACAGACTCTAGGTCTATCCACCTCATTACAAATAGCTCAATTTCATTTCTTTATATGGCTGAGTAATATTCCATTGTATATATGTGCCACATCTTCTTTATCCATTCATCAGAAGATGGGCACTTAGGTTGTTTCCATCTCCGGGCTATTGGAAATAGAGCTGCAATGAACATTTTGGTACATGACTCTTTCTGAATTTTGGTTTTCTCAGGGTATATGCCCAGTGGTGGGATTGCTGGGTCATATGGTAGTTCTATTTGTAGTTTTTTAAGGACCCTCCATACTGTTCTCCATAGTGGCTGTACCAATTCACATTCCCAACAGCAGTGCAAGAGTGTTCCCTTTTTCCACACCCTCTCCAGCATGTATTGTTTCTAGATTTTTTGATGATGGCCTTTCTGACTGGTGTGAGATGATATCTCATTGTAGTTTTGATTTACATTTCTCTAATGATTAATGATGTTGAGCATTCTTTCATGTGTTTTTTGGCAGTCTGTATATGTTCTTTGGAGAAATGTCTATTTAGGTCTTCTGCCCATTTTTGGATTGACTTGTTTGTTTTTTTTGTTATTGAGCTGCATGAGCTGCTTGTAAATTTTGGAGATTAATCCTTTGTCGGTTGCTTCATTTACAAATATTTTCCCCCATTCTGAGGGTTGTCTTTTGGTCTTGTTTATGGTTTCCTTTGCTGTGCAAAAGCTTTGAAGTTTCATTAGGTCCCATTTGATTATTTTTGTTTTTATTTCCATTACTCTAGGAGGTGGGTCAGAAAGGATCTTGCTGTGATTTATGTCATAGAGTGTTCTGCCTATGCTTTCCTCTAAGAGTTTGATAGTTTCTGGCCTTACATTTAGGTCTTTAATCCATTTTGAGCTTATTTTTGTGTATGGTGTTAGGGAGTGATCTAATCTCATACTTTTACATGTACCTGTCCAGTTTTCCAGCAACACTTATTGAAGAGGCTGTCCTTTCTCCACTGTACATTCCTGCCACCTTTATCAAAGATAAGGTGTCCATATGTGTGTGGGTTTATCTCTGGGCTTTCTATCCTGTTCCATTGATCTATCTTTCTGTTTTTGTGCCAGTACCATAATGTCTTGATTACTGTAGCTTTGTAGTATAGTCTGAAGTCAGGGAGCCTGATTCCTCCAGCTCCATTTTTCGTTCTCAAGATTGCTTTGGCTACTCGGGGTCTTTTGTGTTTCCATACAAATTGCAAAATTTTTTGTTCTAGTTCTGTGAAAAATGCCAGTGGTAGTTTGATAGGGATTGCATTGAATCTGCAGATTGCTTGGGGTAGTAGAGTCTTTTTCACAATGTGGATTCTTCCAATCCAAGAACATGGTATATCTCTCCATCTATTTGTATCATCTTTAATTTCTTTCATCAGTGTCTTATAATTTCCTGCATACAGGTCTTTTGTCTCCTTAGGTAGGTTTATTCCTAGATATTTTATTCTTTTTGTTGCAATGGTAAATGGGAATGTTTTCTTGATTTCACTTTCAGATTTTTCATCATTAGTAAATAGGAATGCCAGAGATTTCTGTGCATTAATTTTGTATCCTGCCACTTTACCAAATTCATTGATTAGCTCTAGTAGTTTTCTAGTAGCATCTTTAGGATTCTCTATGTATAGTATCATGTCATTTGCAAACAGTGACAGCTTTACTTCTTCTTTTCCGATTTGGATTCCTTTTATTTCCTTTTCTTCTCTGATTGCTGTGGCTAAAACTTCCAAAACTATGTTGAATAAGAGTGGTGAGAGTGGGCAACCTTGTCTTGTTCCTGATCTTAGTAGAAATGGTTTCAGTTTTTCACCATTGAGGATGTTTGCTGTGGGCTTGTCATATATGGCTTTTATTATGTTGAGGAAAGTTCCCTCTATGCCTACTTTCTGCAGGGTTTTTATCATAAATGGGTGTTGAATTTTGTCAAAAGCTTTCTCTGCATCTATTGAGATGATCATATTGTTTTTCTCATTCAATTTGTTAATATGGTTTATCACATTAATAGATTTGCATATATTGAAGAATCTTTGCATTCCTGGAATAAACCCCACTTGATCATGGTGTATGATCCTTTTAATGTGCTGTTGGATTCTGTTTTCTAGCATTTTGTTGAGGATTTTTGCATCTAGGTTCATCAGTGATATTGGCCTGTAGTTTTCTTTCTTTGTGACCTCCTTGTCTGGTTTTGGTATCAAGGTGATGGTGGCCTCGTAGAAGGAATTTGGGAGTGTTCCTCCCTCTGCTATATTTTGGAAGAGTTTGAGAAGGATAGGTGTTATCTCTTTTCTAAATGTTTGATAGAATTCGCCTGTGAAGACATCTGGTCCTGGGCTTTTGTTTGTTGGAAAACTTTATTCACAGTTTCAATTTCAATGCTTGTGATTGGTCTGTTCATATTTTCTATTTCTTCCTGATTCAGTCTTGGCAGGTTGTGCATTTCTAAGAATTTGTCCATTTCTTCCAGATTGTCCATTTTATTGGCATAGAGTTGCTTGTAGTAATCTCTCATGTTCGTTTTTATTTCTGCAGTGTCAGTTGTTACCTCTCCTTTTTCATTTCTAATTCTATTGATTTGAGTCTTCTGCCTGTTTTTCTTGATGAGTCTATCTAGTGGTTTATCTATTTTGTTTATCTTCTCAAAGAACCATCTTTTAGTTTTATTGATCTTTGCTATTGTTTCCTTCATTTCTTTTTCATTTATTTCTGATCTGATATTTATGATTTCTTTCCTTCTGCTAGCTTTGGGTTTTTTTTGTTCTTCTTTCTCTACTTGCTTGAGGTTCAAGGTTGGGTTGTTTATTCAAGATGTTTCCTGCTTCTTAAGGTGGGCTTGTATTTCTATAAACTTCCTCCTTAAAACTTCTTTTGCTGCATCCCATAGGTTTTGGGTCATTTTGTCTCCATTGTCATTTGTTTCTAGCTATTTTTTTATTTCCTCCTTGATTTCTCTCAGGGATCACTTCATTATTAAGTAGTGTATTGCTTAGCCTCCATGTGTTTGTATTTTTTACAGATCTTTTCCTGTAATTGATATCTAGTCTCATGGCGTTGTGGTCGGAAAAGATACTTGATACAATTTGAATTTTCTTAAATTTACCAAGGCTTGATTTGTGACCCAAGATATGATCTATCCTAGAGAATGTTCCATGAGCACTTGAGAAAAATGTGTATTATGTTGTTTTTGGATGGTGTGCCCTATAAATATCAATTAAGTCCATCTCGTTTAATGTATCATTTAAAGCTTGTGTTTCCTTATTTATTTTCATTTTAGATGATCTGTCCATGGGTGAAAGTGGGGTGTTAAAGTCCCCTACTATGAATGTGTTACTGTCGATTTCCCCTTTTATGGATGTTAGTATTTGCCTTATATATTGAGGTGCTCCTATGTTGGGTGCATAAATATTTACAATTGTTATATCTTCTTCTTGGATCGATCCCTTGATCATTATGTAGTGTCCTTTTTTGTCTCTTCTAAGAGTCTTTACTTTAAAGTCTATTTTGTTTGATATGAGAATTGCTACTCCAGCTTTCTTTTTGTTTCCATTTGCATGGAATATCTTTTTCCATCCACTTACTTTCAGTTGTATGTGTCTCTATGTCTGAAGTGGGTCTCTTGTAGACAGCATATATAAGGGTCTTGTTTTTGTATCCATTCAGCCAATCTGTGTCTTTTGGTGGGAGCATTTAGTCCATTTACATTTAAGGTAATTATCGATATGTATGTTCGTATTCCCATTTTCTTAATTGTTTTGGGTTCATTATTGTAGGTCTTTTCCTTCTCTTTCGTTTCTTGTCTAGAAAAGTTCCTTTAGCATTTGTTGTAATGCTGGTTTGGTGGTGCTGAACTCTCTCAGCTTTTGCTTGTCTGTAAAGGTTTTAATTTCTCCATCAGATCTGAATGAGATCCTTGCTGGGTAGAGTAGTCTTGGTTGCAGGTTTTTCTCCATCACTTTCAGTATGTCCTGCCACTCCCTTCTGGCTTGCAGGGTTTCTGCTGAGAGATCAGCTGTTAACCTTATGGGGATTCCCTTGTGTGTTATTTGTTGTTCTTCCCTTGCTGCTTTTAATATGCTCTCTTCATATTTAGTTTTTGACAGTTTGATTAATATGTGCCTTGGCGTATTTCTCCTTGGATTTATCCTGTATGGGACTCTCTGTGCTTCCTGGACTTGATTAACTATTTCCTTTCCCATATTAGGCAAGTTTTCAACTATAATCTCTTCAAATATTTTCTCAGTCCCTTTCTTTTTCTCTTCTTCTTCTGGAACCCCTTTAATTCGAATGTTGGTGCGTTTAATGTTGTCCCAGAGGTCTCTGAGACTGTCCTCAGTTCTTTTCATTCTTTTTTCTTTATTCTGCTCTGTAGTAGTTATTTCCACTATTTTATCTTCCAGGTCAGTTATCCGTTCTTCTGCCTCAGTTATTCTGCTATTGATCCCATCTAGAGTACTTTTAATTTCATTTATTGTGTTGTTCATCATTGCTTGTTTCATCTTTATTTCTTCTAGGTCCTTGTTAACTGTTTCTTACATTGTGTCCATTCTATTTCCAAGATTTCGGATCATCCTTACTATCGTAATTCTGAATTCTTTTTCAGGTAGACTGCCTACTTCCTCTTCATTTGTTAGGTCTAGTGGGTTTTTATCTTGCTCCTTCATCTGCGGTGTGTTTTTCTGTCTTCTCATTTTGCTTATCTTACGGTGTTTGGGGTCTCCTTTTTGAAGGCTGCAGGTTCGTAGTTCCTGCTGTTTTTGATGTCTGTCTCCCGTGGCTAAGGTTGGTTCAGTGGGTTGTGTAGGCTTCCTGGTGGAGGGGACTAGTGCCTGTGTTCTGGTGGATGAGGCTGGATCTTGTCTCTCTAGTGGGCAGGTTCACGTCTGGTGGTGTGTTTGGGGGTGTCTGTGGACTTATTATGATTTTAGGCAGCCTCTCTGCTAATGGGTGGGGTTGTGTTCCTGTTTTGCTAGTTGTTTGGCATAGGTTGTCCAGCAGTGTAGCTTGCTGGTCGTTGTGTGAAGCTGGGTGCTGGTGTTAAGATGGAGGTGTCTGGGAGATTTTTCCCGTTTGATATTATGTGGAGCTGGGAGGTCTCTTGTTGACCAGTGTCCTGAAGTTGTCTCTCCCACCTCAGAGGCAGAGCCCTGACTCCTGGCTGGAGCACCAAGAGCCTTTCATCCACACGGCTCAGAATAAAAGGGAGAGAAAGTAGAGAGAATTAGTAGAAGTGTGAAAAAAAAAGAAAGAAAGAAAGGAGGGAAGGAAGGAAGAAAGAAAGAAGCAAAGAAGGAAAGAAGGAAAGAAAGGAGGGAGGGAGTGAGGGAGGAAGGAAGGAAGGAGGGAAGGAAGGAAAAAAGACAGAAAGAAAGAAGATACAGTAAAATAAAATAAAGTATAATAAAGTTATTGAATTAAGAAATAATTTTTTAGGAAAAAAAGGGACGCATAGAACCTTAGGACAAATGTTGGAAGCAAAGCTATACAGACAAAATCTTACACAGAAACATACACATACACCCTCACAAATAGAGGTAAAGGGGAAAAATCATAAATCTTGCTCTCAGAGACCACCTCCTCAATTTGGGATGATTCGTTGTCTAAAGGAGGGAAGGAAGGAAGGAAGGGAGGAAAGAAAGAAAGAAAGAAAGAAAGAAAGAAAGAAAGAAAGAAAGAAAGAAAGAAAGAAAGAAGGAAAGAAAGAAGGTAAAGTATAATAAAGTTATTAAAATTAAAATTATTAAGAAAAAATTAAAAATAAACCATGGACGGATAGAACCTTAGGACAAATGGTGGAAGCAAAGCTATACAGACAAGCTCTCACACAGAAGCATACACATACACATTCACAAAAAGAGGAAAAGGGGAAATAATCATAGATCTTGCTCTCAAAGCCCACCTCTTCAATTTGGGATGATTCGTTGTCTATTCATGTATTCCACAGATGCAGGGCACATCAAGTTGATTGTGGAGCTTTAATCCGCTGTTTCTGAGGCTGCTGGGTGAGATTTCCCTTTCTCTTCTTTGTTCTCACAGCTCACAGGGGCTCAGCTTTGGATTTGGCCCTGCCTCTGCGTCGCTGGAGGGCGTCTGTTTTTTGCTCAGACAGGACGGGGTTAAAGGAGTCGTTGATTAGGGGCCTCTGACGCACTCAGGCCGGGGGGGAGGGAGGGGCACTGCGTGCGGGGCAGGCCTGCGGCGGCAGAGGCCGGCGTGACATTGCACCAGCCTGAGGCACGCCGTACGTTCTCCTGGGGAAGTTGTCCCTGGATCCCGGGAACCTGGCAGTGGCGGGCTGCAGAGGCTCCCTGGAAGAGTGGTGTGGATAGTGACCTGTGCTTGCACACAGGCCCCTAGGTGGCGGCAGCAGCAGCCTTAGCGTCTCCCGCCCGTCCCTGTGGTCCGTAATTTTAGCCGCGGCTCGTGCCCGTCTCTGGGGTCCACGCTTTTAGCCGCAGCTAGCGCCCGTCTCTGGGGTCCGCGCTTTTAGCCGCGGTTCGCGCCCGTCTCTGGGGTTCGTGCTTTTAGCCGCGCTCGCGCCTGTCTCTGGAGTTCCTTTAAGCAGCGCTCTTAAACCCCTGTCCTCGTGCACCAGGAAACAAAGAGGGAAGGAAAAGTCTCTTGCCTCTTCGGCAGGTCCAGACTTTTCCCCAGACTCCCTCCCGGGTAGCCGTGGTGCACTAACCCCTTCAGGCTATGTTCAAGCCGCCAACTCCAGTCCTCTCCCTGCGGTCCGACTGAAACCCGAGCCTTGGCTCCCAGTCCTGCCCGCCCCGGCGGGTGAGCAGACAAGCCTCTCGGGCTGCTGAGTGCCGGTGGGCACCGATCCTCTGTGCGGGAATCTCTCCGCTTTGCCCTCCGCACCCCTGTTGCTGTGCACTCCTCCACGGCTTCGAAGCTCCCCCCTCTGCCTCCCGCAGTCTCCGCCCGCGAAGGGGCTTCCTAGTGTGTGGAAACTTTTCCTCCTTCACAGCTCCCTCCCACTGGTGCAGGTGCCGTCCCTATTCTTTTGTCTCTGTCTTTTCTTTTTTTCTTTTGCCCTACCCAGGTACGTGGGGAGTTTCTTGCCTTTTGGGAGGTCTGAGGTCTTCTGCCAGCCTTCAGTAGGTGTTCTGTAGGAGTTGTTCCACGTGTAGATGTATTTCTGGTGTATCTGTGGGGAGGAAGGTGATCTCCGTGTCTTACTCTTCTGCCATCTTCAAGGTCCCCCTCTTCATGTGACTTTTAATTACTGTTTGTTAGGGTAGGTCTGGTAGCAACAAAATGTTTCAGTTTTGCTTGTCTGGGAATGTCTTAATTTCTCAAACATTTTAAAATGATAGTTTTACCATACAAAGAAATCTTGGTTGATTTTTTCTTTCAGCACTTTTTCCCTTTTTTAAAACATTTTTTATTGGAGTATAGTTACTTCACAATGTTGTGTTAGTTTCTACTGTACAGCAAATTGAATCAGCTATATGTATACATATATCCCCTCTTTTTTTGGATTTCTTTCCCATTTAAGTCACTGCAGTGAACTAAGTAGAGTTCCCTGTGCAATACAGTAGGTTCTCATTAGTTATATATTTAATATATAGTATCAATAATGTATATATGTCAATCCCCATCTTCCAATTGATCCCAACCCCCTCCCCTTTCCACCTTGGTGTCCATAAGTTTGTTCTCTACGTCTGTGTCTCTATTTGTGCTTTGCCAATCAGATCATCTATACCATTTTTCTTGATTCTTCATGTATGAGTTAAAATGTGATATTTGTTTTATTCTTTCTAACTTCACTCTGTATGACAGACTCTAGGTCTTTCCATGTCTCTACAAATGACCCATTTTTTTTCCTTTTTATGGCTAATATTCCATTGTATATATGTACCACATCTTCTTTATCCATTCCTCTGTTGATAGACATTTATGTTGCTTCCATGTCCTGGCTATTGTAAATAGTGCTGCAATGAATATAGGGGTGCATGTGTCTTTTTGAATTGTGGTTTTCTCTGGATATATGCCCAGGACTGGGATTGTATGGTCATATGGTAGTTCTATTTTTAGTTTATTAAGAAGCCTCCATATTGTTCTCCATAGTTGTTGTATCAATTTACATTCACACCAACAGTGGAAGAGGGTTCCCTATTCTCCACAACCCCTCCAGCATTTATTGTTTGTAGATTTCTTGATGGTGGCCATTCTGACCAATGTCAGGTGATAACTCATTGTAGTTTTTTTATAACATCTTTATTGGAGTATAATTGCTTTACAGTGTTGTGTTAGTTTCTGCTGTATAACAAAATGAATCAGCTGTATGTATACATATATCCCCATATCCTCTCCTTCTTGGGCCTCCCTCCCTCCCTCCCTTTCCCATCCCTCTAGGTGGTCAAAAAGCACCAACATGATCTCCCTGTGTGGCACAGCTCCTTCCCACTAGCTATCTATTTTACATTTGGTAGTGTAAATATGTCAATGCTACTCTCTCACTTGGTCTGAGCTTCACCTTCCCCCTCCCCGTGTCCTCAAGTCCATTCTCTACATCTGTGTCTTTATACCTATACTGCCAGTAGGTTCATCAGAACAATTTTTTTTAAGATTCCATATATATGTGTTAGCATACAGTATTCGGTTTTCTCTTTCTGACTTACTTCACTCTGTATGGCAGACTCTAGGTCCACCCATGTCACTGCAAATAATTCAATTTCATTTCCTTTTTATGGCTGAGTAATATTCCATTGTATATATGTGCCACATCTTCTTTATCCATTCATCTGTCGACGGACACTTACGTTGCTTCTATGTCCTGGCTATTGTAAATAGTGCGGCAATGAACACTGTTGTACATGCCTCTTTTTGAATTACGGTTCTCTCAGTGTATATGCACAGTAGTGGGATTGCTGGGACAAAAGGTAGTTCCATTTTTAGTTTTTTAAGGAACCTCCATACTGTTCTCCATAGTGGCTGTATCAATTTACACTCACACCAACAGTGTAAGAGGGTTCCCTTTTCTTCACACCCTCTCCAGCATTTATTGCTTGTAGATTTTTTGATGATGGCCATTCTGACCTGTGTGAGTTGATACCTCTTTTCAGTTTTGATTTGCATTTCTCTAATAATTAGTGATGTTGAGCACCTTTTCATGTGCCTCGTAGCCACCTGTATGTCTTCTTTGGAGAAATGTCTATTTAGGTATAGGTATTCTGCCCATTTTAGGATTTTTTTTTTTTTTTTTGTACTGAGCTGCATGAGCTGCTTGTATATTTAGGAGATTAATCCTTTGTCACTTGCTTCATTTGCAAATATTTTCTCTCATTCTGAGGCTTGCCTTTTCATCTTGTTTATGGTTTCCTTTACTGTGCAAAAGCTTTTAAGTTTCATTACGTTCCATTTGTATATTTTTATTTTCTTTTTTCTAAGAGGTGGCTCAAAAAAGGTTTTGCTGCAATTTATGTCAAAGAATGTTCTGCCTATATTTTCACTAAGAGTTTTATAGTGTCTGGCCTTATTAGGTCTTCAATCCATTTTGAGTTTATTTTTGTATTTGGTGTTCAGAAGTGTTCTAATTTCATTGTTTTACATGTAGCTGTCCAGTTTTCCCAACTCCACTTATTGAAGAGACTGCCTTTTCCCCACTGTATATTCTTGTCTCCTTTGTCAAAGATAAGGTGACCATATGTGTGTGGGTTTGCCTCTGGGCTTTCTATCTTATTCCATTGATGTATATTTCTGTTTTTGTGCCACTACCATACTGTCCTGATTACTGTAGCTTTGTAGTATTGTCTGAGGTCAGGGAGCCTGATTCCTCCAGCTCCATTCTTCTTTCTCCAGATTGCTTTGGCTATTTGGGTTCTTTTGTGTCTCCATACACATTTTAAGATTTTTTGTTCTAGTTCTGTGAAAAATGCCATTGGTAATTTGATAGGGATTGCATTGAATCTTTAGATTGCTTTGGGTAGTACAGTCATCATGACAGTATTGTTTCTTCCAATCCAAGAAGATGGTCTATCTCTCCATCTGTTTGTGTCATCTTTGATTTTTTTTCATCAGAGTCTTCTATTTTTCTGCATACAGGTCTCTTTCCTCCTTAGGTAGGTTTATTTCTAGGTATTTTATTCTTTTTGTTGCAATAGTAAATGGGATTGTTTCATTAATTTCTCTTTCTGATATTTTGTTGTTAGTGTATAGGAATGCAAGTGATTTCTGTGTATTAGTTTTGTATCCTGCAACTTTTCTAAATTCAGTGATTAGCTCTAGTAGTTTTCTGGTGGCATCTTTAGGATTTTCTATGTATAGTATCTTATCATCTGCAAGCAGTGACAGTTTTACTTCTTCTTGACAATTTAGATTCCTTTTCTTTCTTTTTCTTCTCTGATTGTTGTGGCTAGGACTTCCAAAACTATGCTGAATAATAGTGGTGAGAGTGCTGAGAGACAAGTGGACACCCTTGTCTTCTTCCTGACATTAGAGGAAATACTTTCAGGTTTTCACTCTTGAGAATGATGTTTACTGTGGTTTTGTCATATATAGCTTTTATTATGGTGAAGTATGTTCCCTCTATACCCACTTTCTGTAGAGTTTTTATCATAAATGGCTGTCAAATTATGTGAATAGCTTTTTCTGCATCTATTGAGATGATCATGTGGTTTTTATACTTCAATTTGTTAATATGGTGTATTACACTGATTGATTTGTTTATATTGAAGAATTCTTGTATCCCTGGGATAAATCTCAATTGATCATGGTTTATGATCCTTTAAATGTGTGGTTGGATTCAGTTTGCTAGTATTTTTTGAGGATTTTTGCGTCTATTTTCAGCATTGATATTGGCCTGTAATTTTCTTTTTTTGAGACATCTTTGTCTGTTTTTTGTGTCAGGGTGATAGTGGACTTGTAAAATGAGTTTCGGAGTGTTCCTTCCTTTGCAAAGTTTTGGAAAAGTTTGAGAAGGATAGGTGTTAGCTCTTCTCTAAATGTTTGATAAAATTCAACTGTGAAGCCGTCAGGTCCCGGATTTGGTTTGTTGGAAAAATTTTAACAACAGTTTCAATTTCATTACTTGTGATTGGTCTGTTCATATTTTCTATTTCTCTGTGGTTCAGTCTTGGAAGGTCATACTTTTCTAAGAATTTGTCCGTTTCTTCCAGGCTGTCCATTTTATTGGCATATAGTTGCTTGTAGTAGTCTCGTATGATCCTTTCTGTGGTGTCAGTTGTAATTTCTCCTTTTTCATTTCTAATTTTATTGATTTGAGCCCTCTCCCCTTTTTCCCTAATGAGTCTGGCTAAAGATTTATCAATTGTGTTTATCTTCTCAAAGAACCACCTTTTAGTTTCCTTGATCTTTCTATTGTTTTCTTCATTTCTATTTCATTTATTTCTGCCCTGATCTTTCTAATTACTTTCCTTTTACTAAGTTTGGGTTTTGCTTGTTCTTACTTATCTAGTTGCTCTAGGTGTAATGTTAGATTGTTTATTTAAGATTTTTCTTGTTTCTTGATGTAGGATTTTATTACTATAAACTGCCATCTTAGAACTGCTTTTGCTGCATCCCTAGGTTTTGGGTTGTCATGTTTTTATTGTCATTTGTTTCTAGGTATTTTTTGATTTCCTCTGATTTCTTCAGTGATCACTTGGTTATTTTGTAGCATATGGTTTATCCTCCATGTGTTTGTGGTTTTTACTGGTTTTAAATGTAGTTGATTTCTAATCTCAGAGCAACATGGTCAGAAAAGGTGCTTGACACAATTTCGGTTTTCCTAAACTTACCATGGCTTGATTTGTGATCCAAGATGTGATCTATCCTGGAGAATGTTCCATGTGTACTTCAGAAGAAAGTGTATTCTGTTGCATTCAGATGGAATGTCCTATAATTATCAATTAAGTCTATCTGGTCTATGTGTCATTTAAGGTTTGTGTTTCTTTATTAATTTTCTGTCTGCATGATCTGTCCATTTGAGGAAGTGGAGTGTTAAAATCCCCCACTATTGTTGTGTTACTGTCGATTTTCCCTTTTTATGGCTGTTAACATTTGCCTTACATATTGAGGTGCTCCTATATTGGGTGCATAAATACTTACAGTTGTTATATCTTCTTCTTGGATTCATCCCTTGATCATTATGTAGTGTCCTTCTTTGTCTCTTATAATATTCTTTATTTTAAAGTCTATTTTGTCTGTTATGACTCTTGCTACTCCAGCTTTCTTTTGATTTCCATTTGCATGGAATATCTGTTTCAATCCCCTCACATTCAGTCTGTATGTGTCCCTAGGTCTGAACTGGGTCTCTTGTAGACAGCATGTATATGAGTCTTGTTTTTGTATCCATTCAGCTATTCTGTGTTTTTTGGTTGGAGCATTTAATCCATTTACATTTAAGTTAATTATCGATATGTATGTTCCTATTACCATTTTCTTAATTGTTTTGGGTTTGTTTTTGTAGGTCTTTTTTCTTCTCTTTTGTTTCCCGCCTTTAACAATTGTCGTAAAGCTGGTTTGGTGGTGCTGAATTTTCTTAGCTTTTCTTATCTGTAAGCTTTTAATTTCTCTATCAAATCTGAATGAGATCCTTGCAGGGTAGAGTAATCTTGGTTGTAGGCTTTTCCCTTTCATCACTTTAAATATACCCTGTCACTCCCTTCTGGCCTGCATAGTTTCCTCTGAAAAAAAATCAGCTGATAACCATGTGGGGATTCCCTTGTATGTTATTTGTTGCTTTTCCCTTGCTCCTTTTAATATTTTTTCTTTGTTTTTAATTTTTGTTAGTTTGATTAATATATGGCTCAGCATGTTTCTCCTTGGGTTTATCCTGTATGGGACTCTGTGCTTCCTGTACTGGACTAACTATTTCTTTTCCCATATTAGGGAATTTTCGACTATAATCTCTTCAAATATTTTCTCAGACCCTTCCTGTTTCTCCTATTCTTCTGGGATCCCTATAATTTAAATGTTGTTGTGTTTAATGTTGTCCCTGAGGTCTCTTAGAGTGTCTTCATTTCTTTTCATTCTTTTTTCTTTATTCTTCTCCATAGCAGTTATTTCCACCATTCGTTCTTCCAGGTCACTTAACCATTCTTCTGCCTCACTTATTCTGCTATTGATTGCTTCTAGTGTATTTTTGATTTCAGTTATTGTGTTATTCATCACTGTTTGTTTGTTCTTTAGTTCTTCTAGGTCCTTGTTAAACATTTCTGTATTTTCTCATTCCATGACTCAATTCTATTTCCAAGATTTTGGATCATCTTTTCTATCATGACTGTGAATCTTTTTCAGGTAGGTTGCCTTTTTCCTCTTCATTTATTTGGTCTTGTGGGGTTTTACCTTGCTCCTCATCTGCAACATATTTCTCTGTGTTTTCATTTTGTCTAACTTACTGTGGTTGAGGTCTCCTTTCTGCAGGCTGCATGGTCGTAGTTCTTTTTGCTTCTGGTGTCTGCCCCCAGTAGATGCGTTTGGTCCTGGTTCTTGGGTAGGCTTCCTGGTGGGAGGGACTGGTGCCTGCATTCTGATGAGTTGAGCTGGATCTTGTCCTTCTGATGGCCAGAGCCATGTCAGGTGGTGTCTTTTGGGGTGTCTGTGAGTTTATTATGACTTTATGCAGCCTGTCTGCTGATGGGTGAGATTGTGTTCCTGTCTTGCTTGTTGGTTGTCATGGGGCGTCCAGCACTGGATCCTGCAGGCAGTTGGCTGGAGCCTTGTCTTGGATTCTAGATTGAGATCTCTGGGTGAGCTCTCACCAATTATTTTTCCCTGGAGCTAGGAATTCACTAGCATTCCAGCATCCTGGATTAGGGGCTCACACATCAGAGGCTCAGGCCCCACCCCTGTCTGGGAATGCAGACCTTGCAAGCCACAGGTCATGGCAATAAAGGTGAAGGAAGAAAAGTGGGGGGAGAAAACAAACAGAGAAACAAAACCCAAGACTAATAGAAAAGACAGAAACAAACACAACAGCAGGAAAACAAATAAACAATCAAAACCCCAGACAAATGGTAAAAGGAAAACCAAACAAAAACTAAAACAGAGAAACACACACACACAAACAAAAACAAAACCAAAGAAAACGGAAAACCAGAGAACAACCTGGCAAAGAAAAGAACCCAACAATGAAATCAAACCATTAAATACAAAACTAACAAAAACAGAAAAGAAAAAACAAAACCAAAGCAGAATGAAAACTGAAGAATAAAGCAAAGAAAACAAAACACAGAAAAATGATTTTTAAAAAAGGGAAAAACAAAACAGAACAAAGAGAAAAAAAGGCAAAAACAAAATAGAAGAAAGAAAGAAAAAAGGGGAAAAACCACAGAACAATGAAAAAGCAAAGTAAAAATATATTTTAAAAAAATTAAAAAGAAAAAAGAAACCAATAAAATCTGAAAGAACTAAATAAAATAAAATTAAAAAATAATAATTTTAAAAAGAAAAACAACAGAATGAATCAAAGTCTAATAAAATTAATATAAAGCAAAAACTAACACACCATTGTGAATCAATTATACTCTAATAGATATGTTTAAAAAAAAGCCAAAAAAAATAGTAGTACTAATATTTTCCTGGGGTCTCAGCTGTCAATGTCCTTGCCCCTGCTGTCAGCCATGGCCCCCCTCCACCTCCCCAGGAGGCCCTCCAATGTCTATAGGTTGGTCTCTGGCCTACTGTGGGCACTGTGGAGACAGCTCAGACTCTGATCTGGCCCAACTCCCACCTGTGCCTGCCCCCAAAGTCCACAGCTGCCAGAGCTAGACTGGTTTCATTTGTGGGAACAATTGTTGTCAATTCAGATATTCCACAGTTGTAAGGTCTACCAAGCCACTTGCAGAGATTTAATCTGAAGCTTCTGAAGCTGATGGAAAGATTTTTGTTCCTCCTCCTTAGTGACCCTGCCCTTGATGCTCAGCTGTGGTTTTAGCGCCACCTCTATGTGTGGGCCACCCACAGGAGTCTGCTCCCAAGGCTGCCTTGGAGCACTCATCTCTGCCCCAGCGAGGACTGGGCACAGAGTTGGCATGGCTGCCTGTGTCAAGGGAGCTCTGGTGGCAACAGGTGCACGGGGAAGCCCGTGGTCACAGGCATGAGAGATTCGGCCCTAGTGGGAGCCTTTCCTAGTACCCAGCAGCAGGCACAAAATAGCCACCCCTGGTGGAGCTCTTTCCTAGTTCCTGGGGTGCAGGGGCCAGTGTGTGGTGAGAGAGAGCTGCAATGGCTTCTCCACCCTCTGCGTGTTACTCAACAGTGGTGCCTTGCTTCCATGGCAGGCTGGGTTCACTCCACAGGAATTCCATGTTGTGGATTTCCTCCTTCCCATCCTCTCATGTTGTCTCCTATCAGCCAACAACAGTCCTCCCCCTGTGTTTGCTCTCCAATCCCCTTACTCCATCTCTCAGCCCCCATGCACACTGGTAGACATACGTCCCAGTCTGTGGCACACAGGACCATGGCATGGACCATCTTTGTAGTTCTCACTTTGTCCTGTCTGCCACAGACTGGCCATTTCACCCTCCACTTATGGCCTCAGATTTTTACCTTCTGTCCCAACTAATTTTCCTGTCGGTGAAGGGGTTTCACCAGATGCAGGAACCTCTACTCTGCTTCAGCTTCCCCCTATGGGCTCAGGTCCTCTCCTACTTCCTCTCCTCTTCTTTCTCCCTTCTTTCTTTCATCCTATCTGGTTATTCAGGGATCTTTATTGTCCTTTCCAGTGTCCAAGGTCTTCTGTTAGTGTTTAGCTGATGTTTTTCAAGAACTGTTCCATCTGTAGATGTATTCTTGATGCATCTGAATTGAACCTTCTGAGATACTCAAGCTCATTTCCCCCTACCTCTTCATACATCACACTTCACCAAACAGTTGCCCCCATTCAAAGAAAGGAGAAGCCAGGGATGACTGTAGCAGTGGAGGAGGTGACGAAGTTTTCAGCTGGGCTGGGGGAAGAGAAGGGAATGGCTGGCCTCAGCCTTGAATCACAGCCAAAGGAAACAGCACATCCTTTTTCAGCACTTTAGTATGTCTTTCCACTTCTTTAATGTCCTCAGACTTTCTGCAAAGTATTTTGCTGATGATCGTATAAATTTTTGTGATCAGTTGCTTCTTTCTTGTTGCTTTCATGATTATCTCTTTGCCTTTAACTTTCAACAGTTGATTATGATGTGTGTGTGTGTGTGTGTGCGTGTGTGCATGTGTGTCTTAAAATTTTTCCTACTTGGAGTTGGTTGAACTTATGGAATATGTAGATTAATGTTTTCTTCATATTTGAAAAGTTTTCCACCATTATCTCTTCAAATAAACTTTATGCCCCTTTTTGCTCTCTCTTCTTCTGGATCTTACATTATATGTATGGTTTTATTTTTGTTTTTTTCTTTTTTTGTGTGGTATGCGGGCCTCTCACTGTTGTGGCCTCTCCCATTGCAGAGCATAGGCTCCGGACGCACAGGCTCAGTGGCCATGGCTTACGGGCCCAGCTGCTCCGCAGCATGTGGGATCTTCCTGGACTGGGGCATGAACCTGTGTCCCCTGCATTGGTAGGTGAACTCTCAACCACTGTGCCACCAGGGAAGCCCTGTATGTTTATTTTGATAGTGTCCAACAGGACTCTAAGGATATGTTTTTTTCCCATTCAGTTTTTTCTTTCTTTTTATCAGATTCTAAAATTCCAATTTACCTATCTTCATGTAGGCTCATTCTTTCTTCTCGTTATTCAGATCTATTATTGAGACCCACTAGCCAATTTTTTACTTCAATTATTTCACTTCTTAACTTCAGAATTTCTATTTGGTTGTATTTTACAATTTCTATTTATAAATTGGTATTCTCTATTTGTTTAGAAATGGTTCTTATACATTTATTTAGTTCTTTATATTTGATTTCCTTTTGGGTTTAACACATTTAAAATAGCAGGTTTAAAGTCTTTGTCTAGCACTTCCAATTTCTGGGCTTCCTCTTTGGAGAGAGATTTCAATTGACTGCTTCTTTTTCTGTAAATGGGCATATCTGTAATTTTTTGTAAAAATAAGACATTTTTAATATTATAATGTGACAACTCAGGAAATTAGTTCCCCATCCTTTACCACAATTTATTGTTGCTGTTCCTTAGTAAACTACCTGAAATGATTTGTAAAGAATGTGGCCTCTGAAGTTTCTGCTGTTGTTATTAGTGGTTAGCTAATAATTGGACAGATATATCCTTAAATGTGTGTTGAGGTATATTTTCAAGGCTCCAGCTAGCAGTTTAAAACTCTGCCTTACTTTTTACTTCTTGCTTTTACAAAGCCTCAATGTCAGAAACAGATAAACACTACGGGTTTTCTCAGTTCTTTTCTGAACATATGAACAGCTCTGGTTATGCACAAAGCCCTGAATTCCACCCTTTCAGACTCCCAAGACTATGTTGGAGCTTTTCATGGACTTCTGTGAAAATTTCATTCCCCAGCTACTTCTTTTAAAGATTTTGGTCAGCTTTTTGTTAACCTAAATTCTTAGAACTAATAAATAAATACAGTAAACTTGCAGTATACAAAATCAATATATAAAAATCAGTTGTGTTTCTATACATACAATGAGTTATGCAAAAAAGAAATTTAAAAAAATTAATTTACTATAAAATACTTAGTAATTAGTACAGTCCAGGAGGTGAAAAATCTGTACATTGAGAGCTATAAGAAATTGATAAAAGAAATTTTAAAAGACACAAATAAACAGAAATGTTCATAGATTGGAAGAGTTAATATTGTTAAAATGTCCATGCTACCTAAAGTGATCTACAAATTCAATGCAATCCCTATAAAGATTCCAATAGCATTTTTTTTACAGAAATAGAAAACAAACTTATTTTTCATATGGAACTACAAAAAAATCCCAAAGAGCAAAAGCAATCCTGAGGAAGAAGAACAGAGCTGGAGGAATCACACTTCTTGGTTTATGAAACCATATCATGTACATTCATTACTTGAAATGATATTACAAATCTATAGTAATCAAAACAATATGGTACTGGTATAAAAACAGACTCAAAGACCAGTGGAACAAAATCAAAAGCCTAGAAATAAACTCATTCATATATGATCACTAATATTAGACAAGGGAGCCAAAACACTCAATTGCAAAAGGAGAATATTTTCAATAAATGGTGCTGAGAAAACTGGATATTTCCATGCCAAAGAAACTGGACCACTGTCTTACACCCTTCACAAAAATTAACTTGAAATAGATCAAAGACTTCAATGTAAGACCTGAAACTGTAAAACTCCTAGAAGAAAAGACATTGAAAAACCCTCTTAACGTTGGTCTTGACAGTGATTTTATGACTATCACACCCCAAGGCACAAGCAACAAAAGCAAAAAATTACAGGTGGGAATACGTCAAACTTAAAAACTTCTGCACAGCAAAAGAAATGATCAACAAAATAAAAAGGTAACCTAAGGAATGGGAGAAAATATTTGCAAACCAGTTCATACAACTCAATTGAAATAAAAACATAATCCAATTAAAAACAGGGCAAAAGACCTTAGTAGACATTTTTCCAAAGAAGATATTTATGCAACAGGTACATGAAAATGTTCTCAACACCAGCAACCATCAGAGAAATACATATCAAAACCACAATGAGATAATTTCACACCTATTAGAATGGCTACTATCAAATAGAGAAGAGATAACAAGTACTGACAAACATGTGGAGAAAAGGGAACCCTGGTTCACTGTTGGTGGTAATATAAATTGGTACATCCACTATGGAGTACAGAATAGAGGTTTCTCAAGATTTAAAATAAAACTAACATATGATGCACCAATTCTCCTTCTGGGTATATATCTGAAGAAAGTGAAATCATTAACTCATAGAGATATCTGCAACCCAATTCTACAGCATTATTTACAATAGCTAAGACATGAAAACAACCTATGTGTTCATTGATGAATGAGCAGATAAAGAAAATGTGAGATATCTATATCTACATCTATCTATATTTATATCTATATTTTTCAACCATGAGAAAGAAGGAAACTTTACCATTTGTGAAAACATGGATGAAACTTGAGGATATTACGTTAAGTTAAATAAGTTAGTCAGAGAAAAACAAATACTGTATGATCTCACTTATATGGGAAGTCTAAAAAAAAGAAGCCCCCAAAATGTAAACAGAGAACAGAATGGTGGTTGCCAGTGACAGGGTGTAGGGGTGAGGAAAAAGCGTGAATTGTTCAAATGGTACAAATTTCCAGTTATAAGATAAATAAGCTGTGGGAATATTATATGCAGCATGGTGACTATAGTTAATAATACAGCATTGTATAGTATATTCAAAAGTTGCTAGGAGAATAGATTTTTAAAAATTAATTTATTTATTTATTTTTGACTGTGTTGGGTCTTCATTTCTGTGTGCAGGCTTTCTCTAGTTGCAGTGAGTGGAGGCTACTCTTCGTTGCACTGAACAGTCTTCTCATTGCATTGGTTTCTCTTGTTGTGGAGCATGGGTTCTAGGTGTTTGGGCTTCAGTAGTTGTGGCTCACAGGCTCTAGAGCACAGGCTCAGTAGTTGTGGCACACAGGCTTAGTTGCTCCATGGCATGTGGGTTCTTCCCAGACCACGGCTTGAACCCGTGTCCCCTGCATTGGCAGGTGGATTCTAAACCACTGCACCACCAGGGAAGCCAAGAGTAGATTTTTAAAGTTTTCACCATAAAAAATTTTAACTATGTGAGAAGATGGATTTCTTAACTAACCTTATTTTGGTAGCCATTTTGCAACACATACATATATAAAATCACTACTGTGTACACCTTAAAATTACACAAATTATATGTCAATTTTATCTCAGTATATCTGGTGGGAAAAGAGAGGAATTATTACCAATCCTTCTCAAACTCTTCTGAAAAAAATTAAAGAGGAAGGAAAACTCTCAAACTGATTTTATGAGACTAACATTACCCTAATATCAAAGCCAGATATGGATTCTACAAGAAAAGAAAACTACAGGCCAATATTTAAGATAATCATAGATATAAAAATTGTCAACAAAATACTAAGAAACTAAATCCAACAACACATTAAAAGCATCATGCACCATTAACAAATGGGATTCAACCCTGGGATGTAAGAATAGTTTAACATAAGCAAATCAATAAATTTGATACTTCGTATTAATAAAATGAAAGCTAAGAATGATATGATCTCAATAGATACCAAAAAAGCATTTGACAAAATTCAGCATCTGTTCATGATAAAAAAAAACCTCTCAACAAATTGGATATAGAAGGAAGGTACCTCAATGTACTCAACAATGAAAGGTTGATAGCTTTTCCTCTATGATCAAGAACAAGAGAGGGGTGACCACTCTTACCACTCCTATTCAACATAGTACTGGAAGTCTTAGCCAGAGCAATCAAGCAAGAAAAAGAAGTAAAAGGCATCCAAGTCAGAAAGTACAGGGTAAAAGTGTCTAGATTAACCAAGAGAAAAAGAGAGAAGACTAATGATTGAAATTTTAACTGAAGAGAGGGTGTTGCTAACAATTATAGACATTAAAAGTATTATGAGAGTTGTATGAACAATTATGCAACAACAAATTGAATAACATAGAAAAAATGGATGAATTCCTAGAAACACTAAATCTACCAAGACTGAATCATGAAGAAATAGAAATTCTAAGAAGATCAATAACAAATAAGGAAACTGAATCAGTAACTTAAAACCTCCCAAGGAAAACAGCTTAATACCAAATGGTTCCTCTGGAGAATTCTACCAAACATTTAATGAATTAACACCAATATTTCTCAAACTCTTCCAAAGCATTGAAGAAGAGGGAATGCTTCCAAAGTTTTTCTATGAGGCCAGATAAAGCCAAACAAAGACACTACATGAAAATTACAGCCCAGTATCCATAAATATCAATGCAAAAGTCCTCAAGACAATATTAGCAAACTGAATTAAGTGGCACATTAAAAGTATTATACATGATGATCAAATGGGACTTATTCCTGGAATGGAAGGATATTTCAACATATAAAAATAAATGATGTAAAAAATTACATTAGCAGAAATGAAGGACAAAAAACACAGGATCATCTCAGTTGATACAGAAAAAGCTTTTGCCAAAATCTAACACCCCTTTATAATAAATTAATAAAACACTCAAGAAACTTGAAATATAAGGAAGCTACATCATCACTCTAAAATCCATGTATAAAAACCCCAGAACCAACATTATCTTTCTTTGTCAAAGGCTGAAAGCTTTTCCATTAAGGTCAGGAATAAGACAAGGATGCTCACTCTTGCCAATTCTATTCATTATAGTAGCAGAAGTTCTAGCCAGAGCTATTCACACACGCACACAAAACAACAACAGCAACAAACTTTTAAAAAGAAAGGCAGGGCTTCCCTGGTGGCACAGTAGTTGAGAGTCTGTCTGCCGATGCAGGGGACATGGGTTAGTGCCCCAGTCTGGGAAGATCCCACATGCCGCAGAGTGGTTAGGCCCGTGAGCCATGGCTGCTGAGCCTGCACGTCCGGAGCCTGTGCTCCGCAAGGGGAGAGGCCACAACAGTGAGAGGCCCACATACTGCAAAAAAGAAAAAAATCATAAAAAGGAAGGCAAACAAAGAAAGAAAAAACATTCATCGGAATTGTAAAGGAAGAAGTAAGATTATATGTGTTTGCAGGTTAAGTGTCATTACATGAAGAAACCTTAAAGATTCCACAAAAAAAATTAGAACTGATAAACAAATTTAGCAAAGATGCAGGATACAAAACTAACACAAAGAATCAGTGGCATTTCTGTATACTTTATATTTTTAAAGTAGGGAAGGTAAAGGAATTTAAGTAGAAATAAGGCTTCTACATGTCACTTGACGTGCTCTAAAACACCAATACCAGTATAGTGTAATAAGTTATGTATATACATTTTAACACCTAGAGCAACAGCTAAGAAAACTATATAAAGCAATAAACTGAAAAAACCCAAACAATCAAACAACAAATAAGTAGATCAAAATGGAATCCTAAAAATACTTAAGTAACTCAAAGGAAGGCAAGAAAAGTGTATTAGGGGAAATGAGAACAAGAGGAAACAAACACAAAGCATATAATAAAATGAAAGACTTAATTACTAATATATTATGAACTACCTAAAACTTAAATGTTCTAAATACAACAATTTAAAGACAGAGATTGGCAGAATAGATTAAAAACAGACATAATCCAATTATATACTGCCTACAAGAAACTCAATAACATAGGTAGCTTAAAAGTAAAAGAATGGAAAAATGTATACCATGCAAATATTAATTTTTAAAATTTAATTTTTAAAATATTATTTTTTAAAATATTATTTTTTAAAAGTAGTGTTTATATTAATATAAAAGAGTGGACTCTTTTAGAGCAAAGAAAAGTACTAAAAGACAAAGGACTATTGTTCACTAGGACAGCATAAAATGTGTAATGCATCAAACAGCAAAGTATCAAAATACAAGAAACATAACCTGATAGAAATGAAAGGATAAATAAACAAAATTCTCAATTTCTTTTAAAAATTCCATCTGTTTAATTTTTTGTGATGGGTTTCTCACTATTTGATCAACTAGTACCATAAAAATTATATTTAAGTTTGGCAAAAACATAGCTGGTAACATTCATTAAAAAAACCCCTATTGTGGTATGGAGGATTCAACATGGCAGGGGAATAGGAGGACGTGGAGTTTAACTCTCTCCATGGATGCAACAGGAATGCATCAATAGATGCAACAATTCTCAAAGAACAATGGCTGAAAACTAGCAAAAGACCTTGGACACCCAAAAGGACTATAAAAATCCCTGCATAACTGGATAAGACAGAAAAAAGAAGGGAGAAGGTGGAGGAGAGGAAGCAGGGTGGGACCTGTACCCCAGGGTGGGGGAGCTGAAGCAGAGGAGAGATTCCCGAATTTGGGGAAAACCCCTCTTCTATGGGGAAAATCTCTCTTTGAGGGGGAAATTGATTGGGACAGAAGCATTTGAAGCTGTCAGAAGAGGGTGAAACAGCCAATCGGTGGCAGACAGGAAAAAGTGACAAATACACAGATGGTCCATACTGTGGCCCTACATGACCTGGACTGGCATGTGTGTTCACAGGTGTGCAAGGAGGCTGGGAGCTGGAGCATGGGGATTGGAGAACAGGCCTGGAGCAAGAACTGCTGTTGGCTGTGGGGACATGGACTGAGGGGATGGAAGGGAGGAAAAGCACAACAGGGAATGCCTACAGAGGAAGACCGGACTGCCATGGAAGCAGGGCACTATTGCTGAATCACATGCAGGGGAGGAACCACTATTGTAGCCTCTCTCTCCCCACATGCTGGCTCCTGCTGATGAACAATAAAATAATCCTTCTCAAGATTGGCTCTCATGCGCCAGCTGCCAAGCAATAGAAAAAGCCCCCTCAGGGCTGGCCCTCATGTGCCTGCTGTCTAGGGCCATATCTCTTGCATCTCTGGCCAATGGCTTCCCTGCACATTTGGCACCACTGGGGCTCCCACAGTCCAAGAAGTCATATCACCTTTGTGCCCTGTCCTCACTGGGGCAGACCCAAGAGCTCCAAGGCAGACTCAGGGCTAGACTCCTGTGGGTGGATCACACACAGATGTGGAGATAAAACCAAAGCTGAACCCCAGGGACAGGGCAACTGAGGAAGATCAAAAATCTTTCCATCAGCTGTAAAAGTTGCAGATTAAATCCCCATGATCAGCTACATAGACTCTACATCTACGGAATATCTGAGTAAACAATGAGTGTTCCCACAAATGAAAACGGTCTAGCTTTGGCAGCTGTGGACTTTGGGGGCAAGCACATGCAGAAATTGGGCCAGATCAGAGTCTGAGTGGTCCCCACAGGGCCCACAAAAGCTCCAAAGACCAGCCCAGAGGCAGAGGAGAGCCTCTTGGGGAGGTGGAGGTGGGCTGTGTCTCAGGGCATGTGCAAGGACACTTTCAGCTGAGACCCAAGGGAAACGTAATTCTTACTATTAATTTTATTATGTTTTGTTTCATTCTGTTGTTAGTTCTGGCTTTTTCTCCCTTTCCTATTTTTTGTTTCTTTGTTGTTGTTTTAGTTTTTTTTTTATTATTTAGTCTTTTAGGATATTCATGTTCTCTAACTTATTTTTTATTTTTTAATTTTATATATTTCGATTTTTACTTTGCTTTGCTATTGTTGTGTGTTCTTTTCCCTTATTTTTCTTATCCTTTCCTATATTTTTTATTTTTTATCTTTCCATTTCTACATTGCTTTTCAGTTGTCCTGTGATTTTTCCCTTTTTATTTTATTTTATTTTATTTTTTGATCATTTTTATCAGTTTGTTCTGTTTCCTTGCTTTATTCTTCAGTTGGCACCCTGCTTTGGTTTTGTTTTTAGGTTTTGTGCTTTTGTTAGTTTTGAGCCTAACTGATTTCATTTTTGAGTTCTTATATTTGTCTGGATGTTCTCATTTTTGTTTTATTCCGTTCTGTTTTTGTATATTGTGTGTTTCCTTGTTTCTGTTTTTGTTTGTTTGAGTTTTTTCTACAGTTTCTCTGGAGTCTTGTATGTCCTTTTTTTTCTTTAATATATTTTCTTATATATATATATTTCTATTTCTACATTGCTTTTCTGGTGTTCTGTCTTCTTTCAATTTTCCCTTCTTTTTTCTTTCTTTTGTAAATCATTTTTGTCAGTTTGTTATGTTTCTTTGTTTCATTATTCAGTTGACACTCTGCTTTGGTTTTGTTTTTTGTTTTTGTCAATTTTCTTTTTAATAGCTTGATTTCATTCTTGGGTTCCTTTTTTGTCTGGTTGTTCTCTTGCTTTTTGATTTATTTGGTTCTGTTTTTGTTTCTTTTGTGTGTGTACAGGATTCCTTGTTTCTGTTTTTGTTTGTTTGATTTTACTTTTTACCATTTGTCTAGGGTTTTGTTAGTCTTTTTATAAAATCCTCTTTATTGCCGGGATGAGCGAATTGTGGGGTCTTGGTTCCTCAAGAGGAAGTCAGGCCTGAGGCCCTGGGGTGAGAACGCTGATGCTCTCACCCCAGGACGCGGGAAGAGTAGAGAATTCCCTGCGTCTGGGAAGATTAATTTCTGAGAGCTCTCACGGAGGCCTCTATCTGAAACCAAGACCTGGCTCCACCCAACTGCTAACAGTTCCCAACATTGGACGCCTCACACCAAACAACAAAGAAGACAGGAAAACAAATACACCCATCAACATACAGACTACCTAAAGTAATACTAAGCTCACAGACACCCCAAAACACACCACCAGACATGGCCCTGCTCATCAATGGGAAAAGATACAGCTCCACCCACCAGAAGGCAGGCACAAGTCCCTCCCATCAGGCAGCCTACATAAGCCACTGGACCAACATCACCACTGGGAGCAGAGAACAGAAGCAAAATGAACTCTGCAGCCTCTAGAGAGGAGAATTGAAATACTATAAACTAGACCAAAAAAAGAAGACAGAGAAATATCTTGCAGGCAAAGGAGCAAGATAAAAACCCACAAGACCAAATAAATAAAGAGGAAATAGGCAAACTACCTGAAAAAGAATTAGAGTAATGGTAATAAAGATGATCCAAAACCTTGGAAATAGAATAGTGAAAATACAAGAAATGTATAACAAAGACCTAGAACAACTAAAGAGCAAACAAAGACTTAGAACAACTAAAGAGCAAAGAAATAGTAATGAACAACACAATAACTGAAATTAAAATACTCTAGAAGGAATCAATAGCAGAATAACTGAAGCAGAAAATGGATAAATGACCTGGAAGATAGAATGGTGGAAATAACTGCCAAAGAACAGAATAAATAAAAAAGAATGAGAAGACTGGAAGACAGTCTCAGAGACTTCTGGGAAAACATTAGATACACCAACATTCGAATTATAGGTGTCCCAGAAGAAGAGGAAAAAAAAGAAAGGGTATGAGAAAATATTTGAAGAGATTATAGTCGAAAACTTCCCCAACATGGGAAAGGAAATAGTCAATCAAGCCCAGAAAGTGCAGACAGTCCCATACAGGATAAATCCAAGGGGAAACATGATGAGACATATGTTAATCAAACTAACAAAAACTAAACAAAAAGAAAAACATTTAAAACAGTAAGGGAAAAGCAACAAATAACATACAAGGGAATCCCCATAAGGTTAACAGCTGATCTTTCAGCAGAAACTCTGCAAGCCAGAAGGGAGTGGCAAGATATATTTAAGGTGATGAAAGGGAAAAACCTAAACCAAAATTACTCTACCCACCAAAGATCTCATTCAGATTCGACCGAGAAATTAAAACCTTTACAGACAAGCAAAAGGTAAGAGAATTCAGCACCACCAAACCAGCATTACAACAAACGCTAAAGGAACTTCTCTAGGCAGGAAACACAAGAGAAGGAAAAGACCTACAAAAACAAACCCAAAATAACTAAGAAAATGGTAATAGGAACATACATATTGATAATTACCTTACATGTAAATGGATTAAATGCTCCAACCAAAAGACCCAGAGTGGCTGAAAGGAAACAAAACAAGATCCATATATATACTGTCTACAGGAGAGCCACTTCAGACCTAGGGACACATACAGAATGAAAGTGAGGGATGGAAAAAGGTATTCCATGCGAATGGAAACCAAAAGAAAGCTGGAGTAGCAATTCTCATATCAGACAAAATAAACTTTAAATAAAGACTATTACAAGAGACAATAAGGACACTACATAATGATCTAGGGATTGATCCAAGAAGAAGATATAACAATTGTAAATATCTATGCACCAAACAGAGGAGCACTTCAATACATAAGGCAAATGTTAACAGCCATAAAAGGGGAAATAGACAGTAACACAATAATAGTAGAGGACTTTAACATTCAACTTGCACCAATGGACAGATCCTCCAAAATGAAACTAAATAAGGAAACACAAGCTTTAAATGACACATTAGACCAGATAGACTTAATTGATATTTTTAGGACATTCCATCCAAGAACAACAAAATACGCTTTCTTCTCAAGTGCACATGAAACATTCTCCAGGATATATCATATCTTGGGTCACAAATCAAGCCTCAGTAAATTTAAGAAAATTGAAATCATATCAAGTATCTTTTACAACAATAATGCTATGAGACTAGATATGAGGTACAGGAAAAAAACAGTAAAAAATACAAACACATGGAGGTAAACAATATGCTACTAAATTACCAAGAGATCACTGAAGAAATAAAAGAGGAAATCAAAAAATACCTAGAAAGAAAAGACAATGAAAATGCGATGATCCAAAACCTATGGGATGCAGCAAAAGCAGATCTAAGAGGGAACTTTATAGCACTACAATCTTACCTCAAGAAACAAGTAAAATCTCAAATAAACAACCTAACCACACACCTAAAGCAATCAGAGAAAGAAGAAGAACAACAACAAAAATAAAGTTAGCAGAAGGAAATAATGAAGATCAGATCAGAAATAAATGAAAAAGAAACAAAGGAAACAACAGCAAAAATGAATAAAACTAAAAGCTAGTCTTTCAGAAGAAAAACAAAATTGATAAACCATTAGCCAGACTCACCAGAAAAAAAAAGGTTGAAAACACAAATCAACAAAATTAGAAACGAAAAAGGAAAAGTAACCACTGACATGACAGAAATACAAAGGATCATGAGAGACTACTACAAGCAACTATATGCCAATAAAATGGACAACCTGGAAGAAATGGACAAATTCTTACAAAAGCACAACCTTCTGAGACTGAACCAGAAAGAAATAGAAAATATAAACAGACCAATCACAAGCACTGAAATTGAAACTGTGATTAAAAATCTTCCAACAAACAAAAGCCCAGGACCAGATGTCTTCACAGGTGAATTCTATCAAACATTTAGAGAAGAGCTAACACCTATCCTTCTCAAACTCTTCCAAAATATAGCAGAGGGAGGAACACTCCCAAACTCATTCTATGAGGCTGCCATCACCCCGATACCAAAACCAATGATGTCTCAAAGAAACAAAAAATTACAGACTAATATCACTTATGACCATAGATGCAAAAATCCTCAGTAAAATACTAGCAAACATAAGCCAACAGCACATTAAATGGGTCATGCAGCATGATCAAGTGGGGTTTCTCCCAGGAATGCAAGGATTCTTCAATATATGCAAATCAATCAATGTGATACACCATAATAACAAACTGAAGGATAAAAAACATATGATAATCTCAATATATGCAGAAAAATCTTTCAAAAAAATTCAACACTGATTTGTGATAAAAAACTCTCCATAAGGTGGGCATAGAGGGAACCTACCTCAACATAATACAGGCCATGTATGACAAACCCAGAGCCAACATCATTCTCAATGGTGAAAAGATGAAACCGTTTCCTCTAAGATCAGGAACAAGACAAGGGTGCCCACGCTCACCACTATTATTCAACATAGTTCTGGAAGTTTGAACCACAGTAATCAGAGAAGAAAAAGAAATAAAAGGAATCCAAATCACAAACAAAGAAGTAAAACTGTCGCTGTTTGCAGATAACATGATACTATACAAAGAGAATCCTAAAGATGTTACCAGAAAACTACTAGAGCTAATCACCGAATTTCGGAAAGCATCAGGATACAAAATTAATACACAGAAATCTCTTGCACTCCTATCCACTAACAATGAAAAATCAGAAAGACAAATTATGGAAACAATCCCATTCAGCTTTGTAACAAAAAGAGTAAAATACCTAGAAATAAACTTACCTAAGAAGACAAAAGACGTGTATGCAGAAAACTATAAGACACTGTTGTAAGAAATTAAAGAAGATACAAACAGATAGAGAGATATACCATGTTCTTAGATTGGAAGAATCAACATTGTGAAAATGACACAAAGTAATCTACAGATTCAATGCAATCCCTATCAAACTACCAATGGCATTTTTCTCAGAAGGAGAACAAGAATTTTACAATTTGTATTGAAACACAAAAGACCCAGAATAGCAGAAGCAATCTTGAGAAAGATAAACTGAGCTGGAGGAATCAGGTGCCATGACTTCAGACTATACTACAAAGCTACAATAATCAAGACAGTATGGTACTGGCACAAAAACCGAAATGTAGATCAGTGGAACAGGATAGAAAGCCTAGAGATAAACCCAAGCAAACATGGTCACCTTGTCTTTGACAAAGGAGACAAGAATATACAATGGAGAAAAGACAGCCTCTTCAATAATTGGTGCTGGGAAAAATGGACAGCTACATGTAAAATAATGAAATTAGAACACTTTCTAACACCATACATAAAAATAAACTCAAAAAGGATTAAAAACCTAAATGTAAGACCAGACACTAAAAAACTCTTAGAGGAATACATAGTTAGAACACTCTATGGCATAAATCACAGCAAGATGCTTTTTTTTTTCTTGCGGTACACGGGTCTCTCACTGTTGTGGCCTCTCCCGTTGCAGAGCACAGGCTCTGGACGCACAGGCTCAGCAGCCATGGCTCACGGGCCCAGCCGCTCCGTGGCATGTGGGATCTTCCCCGACCGGGGCACGAACCCATGTCGCCTGCATCGGCAGGGGGACTCTCAACCACTGCGCCACCAGGGAAGCCCACAAGATGCTTTTTAACTCACCTGCTAGAGTAATGGAAATAAAAAAAAATAACTAAACAAATGGAACATAATAAAAGTTAAAATCTTTTGCACAGTAAAGGAAACCATAAACAATATGAAAAGACAACCCTCAGAATGGGAGAAAATATTTGCAAATGAAGCAACTGACAAAGGATTAATCTCCAAAACATACAAGCATCTCATGCAGCTCAATATCAAAAAAACAAACAACCTAATCCAAAAATGAGCAGAAGACTTAAATAGACATTTATCCAAAGAAGACGTACAGATTGCCAACAAACACATAAAAAGATGCTCAACATCACTAATCATTAGAGAAGTGCAATTTAAAGCCACAGCAAGGTATTTCCTCACACAGGTCAGAATGGCCATCATCAAAAAATCTAGAAACAATGAATCCTGGATAGGGTGTGGAGAAAACAAAGGAACCCTCCTGCACTTTTGGTCGGAATGTAAATTTATTCAGCCACTATGGAAAACAGTATGGAAGTTCCTTCAAAATCTAAAAATAGAACTAACATACAACACAGAAATCTCAATACTGGACATATACCCTGAGAAAACCATAATTCAAACAGAGTCATGTTGGGACTTCCCTTGTGGTGCAATGTTTAAGAATCCTCCTGCTGCGACAACTAGGAAAATGGCGAAAGAGTAAGATGAGGAGATCACCTTCCTCCCCACAGATACATCGGAAATACATCTACACATGGAGCAACTCCTACAGAACACCCACTGAAAGCTGACAGACGACCTCAGACCTCCCAAAAGGCAAGAAACTCCCCACGTACCTGGGTAGGGCCAAAGATAAAAGAATAAACAGAGACAAAAGAATAGGGACGGGACCTACACAAGTGGCAGGAAGCTGTGAAGGAGAAAAGGTTTCCACATACTAGGAAGCTCCTTCGCGGGTGGAGACTGCGCGGGGCGGAGGGGGGAAGCTTCAGAGCCGGGAATGAGAGCGCAGCAACAAGGGTGCGGAAGGCAAAGCGGAGAGATTCCCGCACAGAGAATTGGTGCCGACCGGCACTCACCAGCCGGAGCAGCTTGGCTGAAAACCCGCCGGTGCAGGCAGGGGCTGGGAGCTGAGGCTCTGGCTTCGGTCGGGTCCCAGGGAGGAGACTGGCAGCGTGAACACAGCCTGAAGGGGTTAGTGCACCATGGCTAGCTGGGAGGGAGTTCAGGGTAAAGTCTGGACCTGCCGAAGAGGCAAGAGACTTTTTCTTCCCTCTTTGTTTCCTGGTGCGCGAGGAGAGGGGATAAAGAGCACTGCTTAAAGGAGCTCGAGAGACGGGCGAGAGCCGCGACTAACAGCGTGGACCCGAGATGGGCATGAGACGCTAAGGCTGCTGCTGCTGCCACGAAGAAGCATGTGTGCAAGCACAGGTCACTATCCACACCTTCCTTCTGGGGAGCCTGTGCAGACCGCCACTGCCAGGTTCCCGGGATCCAGGAACAACTTCCCTGAGAGAACGCATGGCGCACCTCAGACTGGTGCAATGTCCCACAGGGCTCTGCCGTCGCAGGCTCGCCCCACACTCCAGGCCCCCCCTTCCTCCTCGGCCTGAGTGAGCCAGAGCCCCCGAAGTAGCTGCTCCTTTAACCCCGTCCTGTCTGAGTGAAGAACAGACGCCCTCAGGCGACCTACACGCAGAGGCAAGTCCAAATCCAAAGCTGAATTCTGGGAGCTGTGTGAACAAAGAAGACAGGGGTTGGGTTGTTTGTTTTTCTGTTATTGAGCTGCATGGGCTGCTTGTAAATTTTGGAGATTAATCCTTTGTCAGTTGCTTCATTTGAAAATATTTTCTCCCATTCTCAGTGTTGTCTTTTGATCTTTTTAATGGTTTCCTTTGCTGTGCAAAAGCTTTTAAGTTTCATTAGGTCACATTGGTTTATTATTATTTTTATTTCTATTTCTCTAGGAGGTGGGTCAAAAAGAATCTTGCTGTGATTTATGTCATAGAGTGTTCTACCTATGTTTTCCTCTAAGAGTTTCATAGTTTCTGGCCTTACATTTTGGTCTTTAATCCATTTTGAGATTACTTTTGTGTACGGTGTTAGGGAGTGTTCTAATCTCATTCTTTTATGTGTATGTGTCCAGTTTTCCTAGCACCACTTATTGAAGAGGCTGTCCTTTCTCCACTGTACATTCCTGCCTCCTTTATCAAAGATAAGGTGACCATATGTGTGTGGGTTTATCTCTGGGCTTTCTATCCTGTTCCATGATCTATATTTCTGTTTTTGTGCCAGTACCATAATGTCTTGATTACAGTAGCTTTGTAGTATCGTCTGAAATTGGGGAGCCTGATTCCTCCAGCTCCGTTTTTCATTCTCAATATTGCTTTGGCTATTCAGGGTCTTTTGGGTTTCCATACAAATTGTGAAAAAATTTCTTCTAGTTCTGTGAAAAATGCCAGTGGTAGTTTGACAGGGATTGCATTGAATCTGCAGATTGCTTGGGGTAGTAGAGTCATTTTCGCCATGTTGATTCTTCCAATCCAAGAACATGGTATATCTCTCCATCTATTTGTATCATCTTTAATTTCTTTCATCAGTGTCTTATAATTTTCTGCATACAGGTCTTTTGTCTCCTTAGGTAGGTTTATTCCTAGATATTTTATTCTTTTTGTTGCAATGGTAAATGGGAGTGTTTTCTTGATTTCACTTTCAGATTTTTCATCATTAGTGTATAGGAATGCCAGCGATTTCTGTGCATTAATTTTGTATCCTGCCACTTTACCAAATTCGTTCATTAGCTCTAGTAGTTTTCAGGTAGCATCAGTAGGATTCTCTATGTATAGTATCATGCCATCTGCAAACAGTGACAGCTTTACTTCCTATTTTCCGATTTGTATTCCTTTTATTTCCTTTAATTCTCTGATTGCTGTGGCTAAAACTTCCAAAACTATGTTGAATAAGAGTGGTGAGAGTGGGCAACCTTGTCTTGTTCCTGATCTTAGTGGAATGGGCAGAAGACCTAAATTGACATTTCTCCAAAGAAGATATACAGAGTGTCAACAAACACATGAAAGAATGCTCAACATCATTAATCATTACAGAAATGCAAATCAACACTACAATGAGATATGATCTCACACAGGACAGAATGGCCATCCTCAAAATATCTAGAAACAATAAATTCTGGAGACGGTGTGGAGAAAAGGGAACACTCTTGCACTGCTGGTGGGAATGTGAATTGGTAGAGCCACTGTGGATAACAGTATGGAGGTTTCTTAAAAAACTACAAATAGAACTGCCATATGACCCAGCAATCCCACTACTGGGCATATACTCTGAGAAAACCATAATTCAGAAAAAGTCATGTACCAAAATGTTCTTTACAGCTCTATTTACAATAGCCAGGAGATGGAAACAACCTAAGTGTCCATCTTCAGATGAATGGATAAAGAAGATGTGGCACATATATACAATGGAATATTACTCAGCCATAATAAGAAACAAAATTGAATTATTTGCAGTGAGGTGGGTGGACCTAGAGTCTGTCATACAGAGTGAAGTAAGTCAGAAAGAGGAAGACAAATACCGTATGCTCACACATATATATGGAATGTAAGAAAGAAAAATGTCATGAAGAACCTAGGGGTAAAACAGGAATATAGACACTTAACTACTAGAGAATGGACTTCAGGATATGGGGAAGGGGAAGGGTAAGCTGTGACAAAGTGAGAGAGTGGCATGGACATATATACACTATGAAACATAAAATAGATAGCTAGCGGGAAGGAGCTGCATAGCACAGAGAGATCAACTCGGTGCTTTGTGATCACATAGAGGGGTGGGATAGGGAGGGTCGGAGGTAGGGACATGGAAGAGAGAAGAGATATGGGAACATATGTATATGTATAACTGATTTACTTTGTTATAAAGCAGAAACTAACAGGCCATTGTAAAGCAATTATACTCCAATAAAGATGTTAAAAAAAAAAAAAGAAAAGAAAATGGGGGAAATTTCTCCCAGCAGGCTCAGGAACAGTGGATTAAAGATCCACAATTGTCTTGAAGTACACTGCATCAGTGGAGTGCCTGAATAGAAAACGAATCATCCCAAATTGAGGAGGTGGACTTGGAGAGCAAGATTTAGGATATTTTCCCCTTTTCCTCTTTTTGTGAGTGTGTATGTGTATGCTTCTGTGTGAGATTTTCTCTGTATAACTTTGCTTCCACCATTTCTCCTAAGGTTCTATCCGTCCTTTTTTTAAAAATTTTTTTCCTTGTAATTATTTTTTAATTTAGTAACTTTATTATATTTTATTTTATCTTCTTTCTTTTTTCCTTCCTTCCCTCCTTCCTTCCTTCCTTCCTTCCTACAACTGTCCCTTCCTCCCTCCCTCCTTTCTTTGTTTCTTTCCTTCTTTCCTTCTTTTCTTCTTTCATTCTTTCTTCCTTCCTTCCTTCCTTCCCTCCTTTCTTTCTTTCTTTCTTTCTTTCTTCCTACTATTTCTTTCTCTCTAATTTTTCTCCCTTTTATTCTGAGCCATGTGGATGAAAAGCTCTTGGTGCTGCAGCCAGCAGTCAGTGCTGTGCCTCTGAGGTGGGAGAGCCAACTTCAGGACACTGATCAACAATAGACCTCCCAGCTCCACAAAATATCAAACTGCGAAAATCTCCCAGAGATCTCCATCTCAACACCAGCACCCAGCTTCATTCAACGACCAGCAAGCTACAGTGCTAGACACCCTATGCAAAACAACTAGCAAAACAGGAACACAACCCCACCCATTAGCAGAGAGGCGCATAAAATCATAATAAGTTCACAGACACCCCAAAACACACTACCAGATGTGGACCTGCCCACCAGAGAGACAAGATCCAGCCTCATCCACCAGAACACAGGCACTAGTCCCCTCCACAAGGAAGCCTACACAGCCCACTGAACCAACCTTCGCCACTGGGGACAGACATCAAAAACAACGGGAACTACAAACCTGAAGCCTGCAAAAAGGATACCACAAACACAGTAAGATAAGCAAAAGGAGAAGACAGAAAAACACACCGCAGATGAAGGAACAAGATAAAAACCCACTAGACCTAACAAATGAAGAGGAAATAGGCAGTCTATCTGAAAAAGAATTCAGAATAATGATAGTAAAGATGATCCAAAATCTCGGAAATAGAAGAGACAAAATGCAAGAAACATTTAAAAACGACCTAGAAGAACTAAAGATGAAACAAACAGTGAGGAACAACACAATATATGAAATGAAAAATACTCTAGATGGGATCAATAGCAGAATAACTGAGGCAGAAGAACGGATAAGTGGCCTGGAAGATGACACAGTGGAAAAAACTACTGCAGAGCAGAATAAAGAAAAAAGAATGAAAAGAACTGAGGACAGTCTCAGAGACCTCTGGGACAAAATTAAATGCACCAACATTTGAATTATAGGGGTTCCAGAAGAAGAAGAGAAAAAGAAAGGGACTGAGAAAATATTTGAAGAGATTATAGTTGAAAACTTGCCTAATATGGGAAAGGAAATAGTTAATCAAGTTCAGGAAGCACAGAGAGTCCCATACAAGATAAATCCAAGGAGAAATACGCCAAGGCACATATTAATCAAACTGTCAAAAACTAAATACAAAGAAAGCATATTAAAAGCAGCAAGGGAAGAACAACAAATAACACACAAGGTAATCCCCATAAGGTTAACAGCTGATCTCTCATCAGAAACTCTGCAAGCCAGAAGAGATTGACAGGACATACTGAAAGTGATGAAGGAGAAAAACCTGCAACGAAGATTACTCTACCCAGGAAGGATCTCATCAGATTTGATGGAGAAATTAAAAGCTTTACAGACAAGCAAAAGCTGAGAGAGTTCAGCTCCACCAAACCAGCTTTACAACAAATGCTAAAGGAACTTCTCTAGGCAAGAAATACAAGAGAAGGAAAAGACCTACAATAACGAACACAAAACAATTTAGAAAATGGGAATACGAACATACATATCAATAATTACCTTAAAAGTAAATGGACAAAATACTCCCACCAACAGACACAGATTGGCTGAATGGATACAAAAACAAGACCCATATATTTGCTGTCTATAAGAGACCCACTTCAAACCTAGAGACACATACAGACTGAAAGTAAGGGGATGGAAAAAGATATTCCATGCAAATGGAAACCAAAAGAAAGCTGGAGTAGCAATTCTCATATCAGACAAAATAGACTTTAAAATAAAGACTATTACAAGAGACAGAGAAGGACACTACATAATGATCAAGGGATCAATCCAAGAAGAAGATATAACAATTGTAAATATTTATGCACCCAACATAGGAGCACCTAAATACATAAGGCAAATGCTAACAGCCGTAAAAGGGGAAATCGACAATAACACATTCATAGGAGGGGACTTTAGCACCCCACTTTCACTAATGGACAGATCATCCAAAATGAAAATAAATAAGGAAACACAAGCTTTAAATGATATATTAAACAAGATGGACTTAATTGATATTTATAGGACATTCCATCCAAAAACAACAGAATACACAACTTTCTCAAGTGCTCATGGAACATTCTCCAGGATACATCATATTTTGGGTCACAAATCAAGCCTTGGTAAATTTAAGAAAATTCAAATTGTATCAAGTATCTTTTCCGACCACAACGCCATGAGACTAGATATCAATTACAGGAAAAGACCTGTAAAAAATACAAACACATGGAGGCTAAGCAATACACTACTTAATAACGAAGTGATCACTGAAGAAATCAAAAAGGAAATAAATAAATACCTAGAAACAAATGACAATGGAGACACAATGACCCAAAACCTATGGGATGCAGAAAAAGCAGTTCTAAGAGCAAGGTTTATAGCAATACTAGCCCACCTTAAGAAAAGGGAAACCTCTTGAATAAACAACCTAACCTTGCACCTAAAGCAAGTAGAGAAAGAAGAACAAAAAAACCCCAAAGTTAGCAGAAGGAAAGAAATCATAAAAATCTGATCAGAAATAAATGAAAAAGAAATTAAGGAAACAATAGCAAAGATCAATAAAACTAAAAGCTGGTTCTTTGAGAAGATAAACAAAATAGATAAACCATTAGCCAGACTCATCAAGAAAAAAAGGCAGAAGACTCAAATCAATAGAACTAGAAATGAAAAAGGACAAGTAACAACTGACACTGCAGAAATACAAAAGATCATGAGAGATTACTACAAGCAACTCTATACCAAAAAAATGGACAATCTGGAAGAAATGGACAAATTCTTAGAAAAGCACAACCTGCCAAGACTGAATCTGGAAGAAATAGAAAATATGAACAGACCAATCACAAGCACTGAAATTGAAACTGTGATTAAAAATCTTCCAAAGAACAAAAGCCCAGGACCAGATGGCTTCACAGGCGAATTCTATCAAACATTTAGAAAAGAGCTAACACCTATCCTTCTCAAACTCTTCCAAAATATAGCAGAGGTAGGAACACTCCCAAATTCCCTCTACGAGGTGACCATCACCTTGACACCAAAACCAGACAAGATTGTCACAAAGAAAGAAAACTACAGGCCAATATCACTGATGAACATACATGCAAAAAACCTCAACAAAATACTAGCAAACAGAATCCAACAGCACATTAAAAGGATCATACACCATGATCAAGTGGGGTTTATTCCCAGAATGCAAGGACTCTTCAATATACGCAAATCAATCAATGTGATAAACCATATTAACAAATTGAATGAGAAAAACAATATGATCATCTCAATAGATGCAGAGAAAGCTTTTGACAAAATTCAACACCGATTTATGATAAAAAAAAAACACTGCAGAAAGTAGGCATAGAGGGAACTTTCCTCAACATAATAAAGGCCATATATGACAAACCCACACATAGCATCATCCTCAATGGTGAAAAACTGAAAGCATTTGCACTAAGATCAGGAACAAGACAAGGTTGCCCACTCTCACCACTCTTATTCAACATAGTTTTGGAAGTTTGAGACACAGCAATCAGAGAAGAAAAAGAAATAAAAGGAATCCAAATCAGAAAAGAAGAAGTAAAGCTGTCACTCTATCCAGATGCCATGATACTATACATAGAGAATCCTAAAGATGCTACCAGAAAACTACTAGAGCTGATGAATGAATTTGGTAAAGTAGCAGGATACAAAATTAATGCAAATAAATCTCTGGCATTCCTATACACTAATGATGAAAAGTCTGAAAGTGAAATAATGAAAACTCTCCCATTTACCATTGTAACAAAATGAATAAAACATCTAGGAATAAACCTCCCTAAGGAGACAAAAGACCTGTATGCAGAGAATTATAAGACACTGATGAAAGAAATTAAAGATGATACAAATAGATGGAGAGATATACCATGTTCTTGGATTGGAAGAATCAACATGGCGAAAATGACTCTACTACCCAAAGCAATCTACAGATTCAATGCAATCTCTATCAAACTACCACTGGCATTTTTCACAGAACTAGAACAATAAATTTCACAATTTGTATGGAAACACAAAAGACCCTGAATAGCCAAAGCAATATTGAGAATGAAAAATGGAGCTGGAGGAATCAGGCTCTCCAATTTCAGACAATACTACAAAGCTACTGTAATCAAGACATTATTGTACTGGCACAAAAACAGAAATATAGATCATGGAACAGGATAGAAAGCCCAGAGGTAAACCCATGCACATATGGTCGCCTTATCTTTGATAAAGGAGACAGGAGTGTACAGTGGAGAAAGGACAGCCTCTTCAATAAGTGGTGCTGGGAAAACTGGACAGGTACATGTAAAAGTATGAGATTAGAACACTCCCTAACACCATACAGAAAAATAAGCTCAAAATGGATTAAGACCTAAATATAAGGCCAGAAACTATGAAACTCTTAGAGGAAAACATAGGTAGAACACTCTATGACATAAATCACAGCGAGATCCTTTTTGACCCACCTCCTAGAGAAATGGAAATAAAAACAAAAATAAACAAATGGGACCTAATGAAACTTCAAAGCTTTTGCACAGCAAAGGAAACCATAAACAAGACCAAAAGACAACCCTCAGAATGGGGGAAAATATTTTCAAATGAAGCACCTGACAAAGGATTAATCTCCAAAATTTACACGCAGCTCATGCAGCTCAACAACAAAAAAACAAACAACTCAATCCAAAAATGGGCAGAAGACCTAAATAGACATTTCTCCAAAGAAGATAAACAGATTGCCAACAAACACACGAAAGAATGCTCAACATCATTAGAGAAATGCAAATCAAAACTACAATGAGATATCATCCCACACCAGTCAGAATGGCCATCATCTAAATATCTAGAAACAATAAATGCTGGAGAGGGTTTGGAGAAAATGGAATGCTCTTGCACTGCTGGTGGGAATGTGAATTGTTACAGCCACTATGGAGAACAGTATGGAGGTTCCTTAAAAAACTGCAAATAGAACTACCATATGACCCAGCAATCTCACTACTGTGCATATACCCTGAGAAAACCATAATTGAAAAAGAGTCATGTCCTAAAGTGTTCATTGCAGCTCTATTTACAATAGCCGGGAGATGGAAGCAACCTAAGTTTCCGTCATCACACGAATGTATAAAGAAGATGTGGCACATATATACAATGGAATATTAGCCATAAAAAGAAACGAAATTGAGTTATTTGTAGTGAGCTTGGTGAGCCTAGAGTCTGTCATACGGAGTGTATTAAGTCAGAACGAGAAAGACAAATACCATATGCTAACACATATATATGGAATTTTAAAAAAATGTGATGAAGAACTTAAGGGTAAGATGGGAATAAAGACACAGACCTACTAGAGAATGGAGTTGAGGATATGGGGAGGGCGAAGGGTAAGCTGTGACTAAGTGAGTGGCATGGTCATATATACACTACCAAACGTAAAATAGATAGCTAGTGGGAAGCAGCCACGTAGCACAGGGAGATCAGCTCGGTGCTTTGTGACCACCTAGAGGGGTTGGATAGGGAGTGTGGGAGGGAGGGAGACGCAAGAGGGAAGAGATATGGGAACATATGTATATGTATAACTGAGTCACTTTGTTATAAAGCAGAAACTAACACACCATTGTAAAGCAATTATACTCCAATAAAGATGTTTAAAAAAAGAATCCTCCTGCCAGTGCAGGCTGCATGGGTGCTAACCCTGGTCTAGGAAGATCTCACCTGTCGTGAAACAACTAAGCCTGTCCTCCACAAGTACTGAGTCTGTGCTCTCAATCCCATGAGCCACAACTACTGAGCCTGCGTTCCACAATTACTGAAGCTCTCACACCTAGAGCCCGTCCTCTGCAACAAGAGAAGCCACCACAATGCGAAGTCCACACACTGCAACGAAGAATAACCCCTGCTCACTGCAACTAGAGAAAGCTCGGCCACAGCAATGAAGACCAAATGCAGCCAAAAATAAATAAATAAATAAATTTATTTTTAAAAATTCATGTACCACAATGTTCATTGCAGCACTATTTAATAGCCAGGACATGGAAGCAACCGAAGTGTTCATCGACAGATGAATGTATAAAGAAGTTATGGCACATATATACAATGGAATATTGCTCAGCCATAAAAAAGTAATGAACTTGAGTTATTTGTAGTGAGGTGGATGGAACTGGAGTCTGTCATATAGAGTGAAGTAAGTCAGAAAGAGAAAAATAATACTGTACGCTAACACATATATATGGAATCTAAAAAAAAATGGTCCTGCCTCTCCTAGGGGCAGGAGAGGTATAAAGATAAAGACTCAGATGTAAAGAATTGACTTGTAGACACAGGGAGGGGGAAGGCTAAGCTGGGACAATGTGAGAGAGTAGCATTTATGTATATACACTACCAAATGTAAAATGGATGGCTAGTGGAAAGCTGCTGCATAACACAGGGAGATCTTTGTGACCACCTAGGTGGCTGGGATAGGGAGAGTGGGAGGGAGATGCAAGAGGGAGGGTATATGGGGTTATATGTATACATATCACTGATTTACATTGTTATACAGCAGAAACTAATACAACGTTGTAAAACAATTATACCCCAATAAAGATAAAACAAAACAAATCCAAAAAACCTAAAGCTATCATTTAAGACCATCCAATTCATAAAGTTTAAAAACAGTTTTAATAATAAGTGATCAAGTTTGTTTATGGAAATGAAGAGTCTCCCAGTGTTGATAGGAGTATATATTACTACAACCATAATAAATTGCAATTGGTGATTATAATAAGAAACCATCAAGATGCTAAGGTAAACGGTAATTTTTTTTAATCTTAAGATTTTAATTTTTCTTTACTTAGAATGTATTTTACCATTTATCTTGATATTTTACAATTCCAGATTAAAATACAAATATAAGAGCATTCAACTCAATTGTGGAATCATCAAAATTACAGAATTCATATTTCATAGCTTTAAAAATCTTAAAGATATTTTTATCTATGAATTCTTCTGACAATGTGTACCAAATTAATAATCTTTAAGATGAGGATTATCCTATGATCATAGCAGCCTTGATTTTTCAGAATTAATAAACTTTATATAGTAGAACTCTTTTATATTTACAGGAAAATTGAGCAGGTTAAACAGGGCATTCCCATATAACTCAGTCCTTCTATGCACAGTAGTTCCCCTTATTATCTTGTTAGTGTGGTACATTTATTACAATAAATGAAGCAATACTGATACCTTATCATTAACAAAGATCTATACTTTACACTATGTTTTATTAATTTTGTTGTGCAGTTCTATCGGTTTTAGCAAATGCATAGTGTTATGTATCCATCATTAAAGTCCCATAGAGAATAATTTCACCAAAAACATTCTGTACTTTACCTATCCGTCCTTCTCTCCCTCCCACAGAACCCCTGGCAAGCACTGATATTTTTATTGTCTCTATTGTTCTGCCTTTTCTGGAATGTCATATAGTTAGAACAGTATAGTATGTAGTCTTTTCAGACTGACTGATTTTGTATTTAATTCATTTAAGTATCCTCCATGTGTTTTTGTGGCATGGTAGCTCATTTCTTTTTCACACTGAAAAATATTCCACTCTACAGTATGAAAGTATATCTATTTACCTATTGAATGATATCTTGGTTGTTTCTAGATTTTGGAAATTATGAATAATGGCACTATACAAATTTATATGCAGGTTTTTGTGTTGACATGTTTTCAACTCATTTGGGTAAATACCTAGGAGCAGTGTTTCTGGATCTTACGGTAAGCCTATGTTTAGCTTTGTACAAAACTGCCAAATGTTTTTGCTACATTTTGTATTACCAGCAGCTATGATGGCAGTGTCTGTTTCTCTTCATCATTGCCACCATTTGTTGTTATCAGTGTTTTGGATTTTGACCATTCTATAGTATGTGTGTGGTGGATCTCATTGTAGTTTCAATTTTCAATTCCCTAATGACCTGTGTTGCTGAGCATCTTTTCATGTGCTTATTTGCTATCTGCATATATTCTTAGATTGGGGCTTCTGTTCAAATATTTTGCCAATTTTTAAATTGGAATGCTTTTCATCTTATTTATTTATTTAAAAAAATTTTGTCTGTGCCGTGGGGCATGTGGGGTCTTAGCTCCCCGACCAGGGATTGAACCCGTGCCCCCTGCAGTGGAAGAATGGAATCTTAACCACTGGGCTGCCAGGGAAGTCCCAGAATGTTTGTTTTCTTATTGTGGAGCTTTAAGAGTTCTTTGAGTGTTTTGGATACAAGTCCCTTACCAGATATGTGGTTTGAAAATATTTTCTCCTAGCCTCTGGCATGCTTTTACATTCTCTTAACAGTGACTTTCACAGAGCAAAAGTTTCAAATTTTTATTTTATTTTTGTAGGATTATTGAGGTATAATTGACACATAAAGCTGTATACATGTAAAGTGTACAACGTGAGGATTTAATATACATATACATAGTGAAATTATTACCACCATCAAGTTAATTAACATATACATTACCTCACATAGTTACCTTTTTTGGTGTGGTGAAAATGATTAAGATTTACTCTTTGAGCAAATTTCAAGTGTACAATAAAATATTATTAACTATATTCACTGTGCTGTACATTAGATCCTCAAAACTTTTTCATAACTGAAATTTTGTACCCTTTGACCAACATATCCCCATTCTCCCAACCCCCACTCCTCGGTCACCACCATTCTACTTTCTGTTTCAATGAGTGTGTCTTTTTCTTAAAAAATTCCACATAAAAGTGAGATCATATATATTTGTTTTCCCCTGCTTGGCTTATTTCACTTAGCATAATGTCCTTCGGATTCATCAGTGTTGTCGCAAACGTCAGGATTTCCTTCTTTTTATAGCTCAAGTGCATATATTTTAAGAAATTTTATATCCTCTTCTTGTACTGATCTCTTTATCAGTATATAATACCTTCCTTTGCCATTTGTTGTAGACTTTGTTTTAAAGTCTACTTTGTCTAATATGAGTATTGCTACACCAGCTTTCTTGTCATTTCCATCTGCATGAAATATTTTTTTCCATCCTCTCATGTTCAGTCTGTGTGTTTCTTTAGCTCTGAAGTGTGTCTCTTTTAAGCAGCATCTAGATAGATCTGTTTTTTTAAATCAAGTCAGCCACCCCACATATTCTGATGGGAGCATTTAGTTCATTGACATTTAAAATGATTAATGATAGGTATGTACTTATTGTCACTTACTCGTTTTTCTGGTTGTTTTTGTAATTCTTCTCTGTTCTTTTCTTCATTTAGTTTCTTCCTTTGTGGTTTGATGATTTTCTTTAGTGATATGGTTTGCTCCTTTCTCTTTTAGTTCTTGTGTATCTATTGTAGGATTTTGATTTGTGCTTGCCATGAAGATCGTACATGACCTATATCTCCTTTTTTAAAACTCATAATTATTTAAGTTCAAACACTTTCTAAATGATCTTCATTTTACTCACCTCTCCCACATTTTGTGTTTTTAATGTCATATTTTATATCTTCATGTTCATTTCTCCACTGTTTATTGTAGTTGTAGTTAATTTTATAATTTTTCATCTTTTAATCTTTGTAATAGTTTACTTACATGACTGATTTGCAGCCTTTATTTTATCTTTTTTTTACTATTGCAATTTTTCCTTTCTACTATTTCTTACTTCTTGTTGTAACTTTTTCTTTTCCACTTAATAAAGACCCTTCAATACTTCTAAAGTCATTTTAATATGATGAAATCTTTTAGTTCTTGCTTGTCAGAGAAGCTCTTTATCCCTCCTTCAATTCTGAATGATAATTTTGCTGGGTAGATTATTCTAGGTTGTAGGTTTTGCCTTTTCAGAACTTTAAATATATCATGACACTCCCTTCTGACTTGCAAATTTCTGCAGAAAAATCTATGGATAGACTTATATGAGTTCTCTTCTATGTGTCTCTGTTTTTCTCTTGCAACATTTAGGAATCTCTCTTTAACTTTTGCCATTTTAATTATGACATGTCTTGGTGTGGGTCTCTTTGGGTTCATCCTCTTTGGCACTCTGTGCTTCTTGTTCCTGGATATCTGTTTCCTTTTTCAGGTTCAGGAAGTTTTCAACCATAATTTCATCAAATTCATTTCTGACACCTTTCTCTCTTTCTTCTCCTTCTGGGACCCCTATGATGCAGATGTTGGTATACTTGATGTTACCCAAGAGGTCCCTCAAACTGTTCTCATTTTTTACATTTGTTTTTCTTTTTGCTGTTCTGACTGGGTGATTTCCATTATTCTGTCTTCCAGATCACTTGTGTGTTCTTTTGCATCATCTAGTTTGCTGTTAATTCCTTCTAGTATATTTTTCATTTCAGTTATTGTATTCTTCAAGTCTGATTCTTTTTATTATATTTTCTAGTTTCTTGTTAAAACAATCACTGTGTTCATTTATTTTTTCTCTAATCCAGTTAACATTCTTATTACTAATGCATTGAACTCTTTATCTGGTAAGTTATTTCTCACTGTTTCACTAGTTGTTCTTTTCAGGGATTTTTTTTTCTGGTTCTTTCATTTGAAACAAATTTCTGTGCCCTCTCATTTTGCTTAACTTCTCTGTCTGTATGAAATTAGGTGAAACAGTTACTTAGTCCAGTCTTGAAGGGGTGTCCTTGTGTGGGAGCATCCCTATACAGTCTGCATGTGCCCAGTGGCCTTGATGGGAATCTGGATCTGAAGTGAGCATGAATCACTTCCTCCCTCAGGGTGTGCTGGCAGCTCTCACATTGGTAGGAGGTGGGGCTGGAGATGGAGAGGTTAGAACCAGAGCCAGGTATGAGCTGGGACTCTGCCTCTATTCATTGGCCAACACCACCATATTGGGGGCACAGTCAGGCTTTCAGTTGCTGGAGCAGAATCCCTGAGGGTCATTTCTGAGATAGTTCTCTTTCCTCTGAGTGTGCATTCTCCCCCCTCCCAGCATTGGCATCTTTGCCAGAGAAGAGAGGAGTGGAAGAGTAAGAAGGGCCAGAGTGGGCACTCAGCATAGTCAGGGCATGTGCTGGGGCCATCCCACAACGAGTCAGAGCTCTAGACCACTTCCAATTTGCCACCCCCATGAAGGCCAATAAATGGCTGCCCTTGCCCTGTGTGGATGTCATTCCAGTTCCGAGCTGGCTCTGTCCCCTACAACTGTGCACTTTCCTCAGCTGAGGCAGCCTTCACTCTTGTGTTGAGCTGCCCCATGCAGTAAAAGGGGAAGGATTGGGGTTGGCTGGGCTGGGGCACACACTGGAGCAGTCATGGGAAATTGGCTAGAGTCTCAGGCAGTTTCAATCTGTTCCCTTTGCCTTGTTTTGAGAGTAAGCAAATGTGTGTGTGTGCTGTTGCCACGTGGAGTCTAGATTTCTAACGGCCCTGTTGTCAGTCTCACTGGTTTTCAAACCAACTAAGGGGACTTGTCCTCCCTTTCTGGGACCTCAGGGCTGGGACACCAAATATGTAGTTCAAACCACTCACTCCCCAGGGAGGATCTCCAAGCCTATGTAATCCATCTCCTCTACTGTGTCTCCTTCCAGGGACACACGTCCTGGCCTGATCACCTCTCTTCCCTTCCCACCTGATTCCATGTGGTTCTTTCTTACAGCCTTTGTTTTATAAGACTCTTTCTGCCAGACTCCAGTATTTTTTTTTCAGTGAGAATTGCTCCACATGTAGATGTATTTTTGATGTGTTCATGGGGGGGTTTCATGAGCTCCATGTCCTCCTACCCTGCCATCTTGATTTCCTCCCTCCAGCAATAAACTATTTTCAAATTAAGGTATGTACATTGTTTTTTTAGACATAATGGTATTACACACTTAATAGACTACATTATATTGTAAAAATAACTTCTGTATGCACTGGGAAGCCAAAAAATGAGTATAACTCACTTTATTGTGATATTCTCTTTATTGTCTGGATTTGAAGGCACATCTATGAGATATGCCTGTATACCCAGAATTGGGATTGAGGAATCGTATAGTAGCTCTAGTTTAAACTTTTTTAGTAACCTCCAAAGTGTTTTCCATAATGGCTGTGCCACTTTACATTCCCACCAATAGTGTAGAAGAGCTCCCTTTTCTCCACATCCTAGCCAACACTTGTTGTTGCTTATCTTTTTGATAATTGTCATTCAATAGTGTGAGGTGATATCTCATTGTGGTTTTGATATGCACTTCCCTGATTATTAGTGATGTTGAGCATATTCTCATGTACCTGTTGACCATTTGAATATTGTTTTATGGGAAAATATATATTCAGGTCCTTTGCCCCTTTTAAAATTTATTGTTATTTTTATATTGAGATGTATGATTTCCTTGTATATTTTGGAAATTATCATATATATAGTTTGCAAATATTTTTTCCCATTCCGTAGGTTGCCTTTTCACTCTACTGATTGTTTTCTTTGCTGTGCAGAAGCTTTTTAGTTTGATATTATTCCACTTGTCTATATTTGCTTTGGTTGCCTATGCTTTTGGTGTTATATGCAAAAAATCAGTGCCAAGATCAATGTCAGGATCTTTTTTCCAAACCTTTTCCTTTTTCTGGAAGTTTTACGATTTCCAGTTTTATATTTAAGCCTTTAATCTATTTCAAGTTAATATTTGAGCAGTGTAACATAGGAGTTCACTTTCATTCTTTCACATGTGGTTATTCAGTTTCCGAACACCATTTATTGAAGAGACTATCCTTTCCCAATTGCGTGTTTTTAGTGCCCTTTTCAAAGATTACTTGACTATATAAGGATGAGTTTATCTCTGGGCTCTCTATTCTGTCTCTCTTATTCTTCTCCTTGATTGAGTATGCTGTTGAAGCTCTCTATTGAATTCTTCAGTACAGTTAGTGCATTCTTCAGCTCTAGTATTTCTGTTTGTTTTGGATTTTTGTTGGTGTCTATTTCTTTGTTGAACTTCTCATTTTGTTCACACATTGTTTTCTAAATTTCATGTAGTTGTCCATCTGCGTGTTTTTGTAGTTCACTAAAGTTTAAGATGATTATTCTGAATTCTTTGTAAGACAGTTCATACACAGATCTCCATTTCTTTGAGATCAGTTATTGGAACTGTATTAGTTTCCATTGGTGGAATCATAATTACTTGATTCTGCATGATTCTTGATCCCTTGCATTAGTATCTGCTCATTTGAGTAAATGATCTTGTCTTCAGTACTTTATAAGTTTGCTTCAGCATGAAAAGACCTTCACAAGTCTGTTCAGCTTGGGAAACTAGATGGATCAAGCTGGTAAAATCTGTGAGCATGTGAGGATTGTCTCTGAGATCTCTAGTTGGGTGAGGCCACTGCCTCCATGGTCAGGTGAGACCACTAACTGGGCTCTGCAACCACATCTTACCAGGTGAGGTCATAGGCTGTGTTCACAGGCAGGGTGGTGAAAACGGTGGACTCTGCAATTGGGTAAGGCTGTGGGTTGAGATCCAAAATATTTCCTGGTTGGGTGGGGTATTTGGCTATATTTCCAGACCAGGTGGTCCTGCTAGCTGGACTCTGTGTTCAGTTGGGGCTGCAGGCAGGGCTTCATAATCAGAAGGAGGCTTGGGCTGTGCTCTGATATCAGGCAGGGCCACAGTCTGTGCCCCCAAGCTAGGTGGGGCCACAGGCTGGACTTCTCAGTCAGGTAGGCCATGGCTGTTCTCTGCTCTGCTCTTGGGTAAGGTTGCTGGCTGGGCTATCTGGTTGGTGGGGTGAGGGGGAGGGTTGCTGCATCTTTTAGTTCGGTGGGCTAGAGACTGTGCAAAATGCTTTGTAGTCATGTGGCATCACATTTCAAGCTCTCTCTTCAGGTGGTGATGTGGGCTATATTCTTTTATTGGGCATGGTTGCTGGATGGGCTCCCTGCCTGGGCAGGGCCAAAGGCTATGTTCATCCAGAGCTGGAGGCTGGGCTTCGCATCTCAGCAGTACCACGGGCTGGGCTCTGAACCTGCCCAGGGTCACTGTTCAGACTCCCTGGTTATGTGGGGTGAGATGCTATGCTTAATAGTTTGACAGGGCTTCTGGCTTGGCTACCCGCCTGAGCAAGGCTGTAGAATAAGCTCTGTGGCTGTCAGTGCTCTTTGGTCAGGTTTCCAAATGGGTATAACTGTTGGGAAAGGCTGCAAATTTGCTTCTCTGCCTGGGTGTGGCAGTAGAACAGGTTCTACAGTTGTTAAGTCCTGTTGACTGGAGACCAACATCAGGCATAACTGCCAACTGAGCTCCCTGGCCACACAGGGCCATTGGCTCAGCTCTGCAGATGGGAAGAGCCACTGGTTGGAATCTCTGCTCTGGCATCACTGCAAGCAGGAATGTTATCTGCCAAGGTCTGAGCAGTGGTTGCTGTAAGGTCCACTTTTCTGTCTCTATCTTACCCCCAGTGATCAATCCTCACAGATTCTCCCACTGACCCCTGTGAGACAAGACCTGAGTGGGCCTCTTAGGAAGCATCCTGCAATACTGGTGAAGCTAGATGTTCACCTTGGGTTCTGTTTTTACCACTGGAGAAACCATGGGCCCAGGGAGCATTCTTTGTGTGGCTCCATGCCAGCCTGGGGGAGAGGCAATGCTGCTAGAGTGTAGTCCCTCCTCTTACCCTTCTAACATGGTCCTTCTGGTCTCTGTGGCCCAGGGGGTTGCTTCAGTTTGACTCTTGGGTTCTGAGATTTTCTTAATCATGTCTTAGCTATGGATAGTTGCAAGCTGGTCTTGTGAGTAGGACTAAAGATGGGAATGACCTACATCACCATCTTGATGATGTCATCCTCTCATTTTTAAGGATGTGTTTTATTAAATAAAACCTTTAAGGAAAACTTATTCGAATATTTTTTGTTAAAATATGCTTACATGTGCATAAGAAAAAGGGATTTGGAGGCATAAAAAATTATGAACATTCATTATGCCTTCTTTTCATTATAATTCAGTAGTTAAGGGCACAGACTATGAATCTACACTACATGGGTTTAATCCTATCTGTGTTAATTGCTAGCTGTATGACTTTGGACTGTTACTTAACCTCTCTCTCTATGCCTCAGTTACCTCATCTGTAAAATTGGGAAAACAATACTATATACCATATACAGCTTTTTGTAAGGATTAAATTAGTTATTATGTGAGAAGCACTTAGTGCCTCACACAAATTAAGGATCATATTAGATCATTATATTCTGACTCAAACAGTTTCAAATCGTTTTTTGAAAATAAGTAGAAAATGATTTACCTTTTGAAATATCTTTTTCCCATAGTTTAAAAAGAATTACAAGTGAAGACAACAATGCAAAACAATGGACACAATTGTAAACTGGGAATGGATTATGGTTAGTGTAGAATGATCTTGTAGTCTTTCTGACAGTGTGATTTACTTTGTAGTTAGACTTCTAATAAATGTATGATAAATAAATACTCCTGAATGTGTGTGAAGACATGGCTGCAAAAATAGTCTTCCCACAGGCTTTATTTTAATATGAAAAAACTGGAAACAAAAATCCACTAGGTAAGTCATGTGGCTTACAAAATTGATGGCCTATAGATACCATAATATACTATGTGACAACCGTCAAAAGGATTATGTAATATTAATTCACATGGACATATTTTTATGAGATATTTTAGTTTAAAAAGCAGGCATTATATTAGTATTTATGAATATGTACATACAGGTGTATCCATCTAACAATATGCATATATAAACGTGTGAAGGATTATACAACCACATTTTATATGTAGTTTTTAGCCGGAGGTAGGATTATGGTTATGTTCCATGTTATTCACTCAGTTTAACAATACCTTATGATATTTCTAGGATTTGTTTGCCTAGCAAACAAATAAAGAGGTTAATAAAGGCTAATAAATAATAAAAGTGAATAAAAAGAAAAAAGTTTATTATAACAAGGAAAATTTTAAACTATGAATTCTTTTATCCATTGAAAACTTAGTAAAGTTTAATATAAATTCTAATACCCAGTTCAGAGCCCTAGGCAAAGAACTGGTCACATATATAGACTGGAAATAACAGAATAATAGAGTAAGTTGACACAACTTTATGAACGAAAATTTGATTCCATATTTGTTTTAAATTTTATGGACAAATAGTCTGAAAAATGCTCTATAAATTTTTTCTGCTTTTTTTTCTTCTAGGAGTGTTTACTATAGAAACAATTATGCAAGTGACTGTAAATTTAGGCAAAAGGTAGTCAACATAGTGGTCTGAAATTAAAAGAGAATTGGGAACAAAGAAAGTACCTAACAATGTAGGAATTAAGAAATGAATTGATCCACATACACAATAGATGTTCAGAGACCATTTTAAATGATATGAAAAAATAAACAAGAAAATATAACCAAGGTTTATTTATACTGAATAAGGTTTTGAAACAATGTAAAGCATGATTTGATATCTTATGTATATAAATATTTAAATTATAATATGTAATAATGATGTATTATACAATGCAATATGATATATACATATATGTATAGCTAAATGTTTTAGATTTAATTCTTTATATTATCAGTGCTACTTTTATTTTCTTTATTTTGCCTATCAATGCTATGTGATATTTGTAATGAGTCTGTATTCCTTGAATAAGAAGCAAAACAAAATATTTTTTAAAAATTGAAAAGGAAAAACAAAAAATTAGGAGTTTTATAGCATTTATGTCAGTTTAAAAAAAAAAGTTTGTAATATCCAGGGAGAAACCTGTGTAGAAAAATGGGCATTCTTCCAAAGTATTGGTTGAAGTGTAAATTGGTACATCCAGGCCACCTGATGGTACAGTTAAAAAAATCTTAAAAGGCCTTTACTTTTCAATATCACTTCTATGTATTTATGTAAGTACAATAATTCTGCAGGAAAATTATTCACCATAGACTGGGGTTTAATGGGGAAATTTTAGAAACTACTTTAAAGTCCAAAGTACAGAAACACTTCTAAAAATTCTGATCCCCCAATACAATGATAATGAGTTGTGGGAGAATACTGAATAGCCAAAGATGTTTTAGATATATTTACAATATATTGAAAAGGAAATTTTGACAGAATATATTCAGTATGATCCTATATTTGTTTTAAATTTTATTGACAAATAGGGAAAGCCTGAAAAGGCAAAAAATAATCTCTTTAAAATGGTTGTTGTGTATATTTAATATGCCCTCTTTTCCAAGCAATGCACTTTTAAACGAAATAATAAAAGAAACATCCACAAAGCCAAATCAGTTTCTCAAACTTAAAAAAAATACTAAGTTATTTAAGAAGATAAACAGGGAAATATGCAATCTCTTACACTGTTGAGAGACATAATCTTGATGAAAGAAGCATTTAGCAACAGACTGGCAAGTTATATAAGTCAATTAAATATCTCCACATGTCAGTAAACATTCAGCTACAAATGTGTTCCCCATAGAGTTAAACCTACTGGGAAAACCCAGAAAAATATAAGCATACATCAAGGGGCTAAGTTTAATGAATTATAGCTCATTCATAATATAGAATATAAAGTAAAAACAAAATTACAGAATATTTAATAATTTGGAAATATTATAAGAAAGACCAATTATTGTGAAATTATCCCATAATGAAACAATACATATTACATTTTTAAAGTATTATTTATGTACATATTTCCTGTGTTTCAAAGTTTTTCTTTTTGTCAAGTGGTAGAATTAGGAGTGATTTTGACTTTTTTCTTGTCAATTAAAAAAGCTTGCCATTATGATACTGTATTATTTGTATGAAAATAAATGTTTAAAATAAATAAAAACAAAAAAGCTCCAGCTATAGCAAGTCCAGAAAATCGTCCAGGTTTCCAGGTCCTCTCACAATGTTATTGTACTTATGAGGGTGAATTGATAATTATATCTGTGAACAGTTGCTTAATAATGAACCAAAAAAAAAAAGATTTCAAAACTTGAACCATTCAAATCTTCTTTTAGGAATGTTTGTTCAGGAAATAATCTTGAATGTAAGCAAGGTTTATGCACTATGATATAAGCAGCTTGGGCTTGAATAAGAAAGCAAAGAAACCACCCATATGTGCAATAATGACAAAGCAGTGAAAACAAATATACCCATATCTATATCTAAATATGGATATAGATGCATACATCTATCTATTTCTCTATCTAGCCCATCCACTGGAATACAACAGCCACAGAAACTATTTTAGAAGAATATTTAATGACATGAAAGGAAGTTCAAGAATATCTATGTATACATCTATATCTATCTATATCATATATTTATGTGTGAAAAAGCCGATATTGAAACAGTATATACATTAAAATTCACATATATATCACATGAAAAATACTGGGCAGGTGCAGATGAAAATGATTCAGGGAGGTATGGGTGCTCATTAGGATTGATTACAGGTGACATTAATTTTCTTCTGTTAACTTGTCCGCTTTGTGATTTGTATTCTGCAATGAAGCTGAATTATTTTTCTGAGAATGGGGAAAAGGGCAGGAAGTGGGCACAGGGGAAGGAGGTGAAAAACAGTATTTAAATTCAGCAAAGCAACCAAGGACAGTGAAATACCATTTGCAGCCCATCAAGCTGGCCAAGACACACACACACACACACACACACACACACACACACACACACACACATCAATTACAGTGACCAGGAGACTATGCAGGGGAAATGGGCATACTCTTTTTACTAGCTGAGCTGGCTGGCATGAATGAAAATCGGTACAATGCTTATGAAGGGGCCATTTGGCAACACACAGGAAAAGTCTTTAAAATGTCCATATGTGGATCCTGCAAGTCCACAATTAAGATCATCAGGTATGCTTGTGAAGATTTGGCTTGACAAGGGAGAATTCACTCATTGCAGTATACACAATGCTGGGTTTAAACACAGGGAAAGAACTAGGCACCACCTGAATGTCCAACAATGCAGGAATGACTACAGAAATGTTAGGGTCCATCGATACACTCTTCAGGCACTGAAGATGACGGTTCTGAAGCCTGTTGAATAACATGGAAAGAAGTTCAATGGGTTGATTTTTGTTTGGTTTTAGTTTTTGAAAAAGCAGATTAAGAAACACCACATACATGAACCATTCTATAACAGTGTGTTAAAAGGGAAGGTGGGGTGGAGGTGAGGAAGGGAGGGAGAGAGGAGAGGAGAGAGCCTGGAAAACAGCACACGGAAATGGTAAAAGTGGTTGTCTCCCGGTAGTAAGGTCATGGGGAGCAATTACTCTCTTGGGTTTCCCTCATCTGATTTCCTTCTCCTTCCTGATGTTTCTACCATGAAATTGTATCACCTGTGCAATAAACAAAGAGAGAAAGTGCTTTTTAAACCAAACCACAAGGAGAAGACAGCCTTTAACCTGTCAAGTGGCACAGATTAGCAAGATTATTCACAGCACCCAAGGTGGGTGTGGGGGGAAGGGAGGGGAGAGGAGAGGTAGGGACGACAGGGGAGTGGAGAGAAAGTCAGAGAGAGACACAGAGTGAGAGGGACTGAGACAGGTGGAGGGAGGGAGAGATGGAGGGAAGGAAGACGGGGGTGGGGGGCGGGGGGGCGGTTGTGAGAGAGAGAGACCTGCACTCCCAATACAATACACTGCTGGTGGGTTAGGGGGGCAAAGGGTGGGGCTGTAAACCGGGTGGGAGCCAAGGTTTGGCTCTGCTGGCTGGCTCGCTCCTGGGATGTCTTCATCGCAAGGTGGCCTCCTCATCGGTGTCTTCCTCGAAATCCTTGACGTCAGCACTGGTGGACTGTCTGGCCCAGGCTCCCCTTTCGGCCTCTCGTTCCTTATGCGACTTGAATCTCCCAACGAAAATTTTGCGGTAGTTCAGGAACATGCCATTCATCGCATCAATGGCCCGCTCGGCGGACTCCTGCTTCTGGAAGTGCACGAACCCGTAGCCCTTGGGCCCCTTTTCGTCGCAGGCCACTTTGCAGGAGAGGATGTTGCCGAACGCCGAGAAGATGTTGTACAGCGCCTTGTTGTCGATGGTTTTGCCCAGGTTCTTGATGAAGACGTTGCCCACCCCGCTCTTGCGGAGCGAGGGGTCCCGCTGGGACCACATGATGCGAACTGGCCTGCCCTTGATGACATCAAAGTTCAGGGTCTCCAGGGCCCGCTTGGCGTCTACCGGTTGCTGGTAGTTGACATACGCATAGCCCAACGAGCGGCGGGTGATCTTGTCCCTGCAAATGCGGATGGAGAGGATGGGCCCGGCTGGGCTGAACTTCTCGTACAGCATTGCCTCCGTCACCTCAGGGTGCAGGTCGCCCACGTACAGCGAAGCCATAGGAAAGTCCGGATTCCCCCCTGAGCCCCCGCCCATCTCCGCATCAGCATCCGCGGCGGCCACCGCCGCCGCCACCTCCGCATCTGCATCCGCATCCGCCTCCGCCTCCGCCTCCCCCAAGGGGGGCGTCGCAGCCTCTGCCGCCGCGGCGGCTTCGGCCACACTGGCCTCCGCCACGGCTACTGCCGCTGCCGCCAGGGAGGCCTCCGCCTCCTCCTCCGCTAGGGCTGCCGCCGCCTCCCCCAGGGTGACCTCCGCCACTGCCTCCTCCACTGAGGCCTCGGCCTCCAACTCAGCCTCCACCTCTGCTTCCGCCTCCGCCACGGAGGCCTCCGCCACCGCTTCTGCCACGGTCGCCGCCGCAGCCTCCGCCGCCGCCGCAGCCGCCGCCGCCACCGCCGCCGCCACTGTCGCCGCTGTCGCCACGGTCGCCGGTGCCCCCGGGCCGCTGCCGCGACCTCCCTTCCCGCGAGCTGGGGGGCGGAGAGGCGGGAGAGGGCAGGAGGGCGGGTGGGCGCCGGAACCCGGGCCGGGGGCGCGAGCGCGAGCTGGGGCGGGGGACCCCGGGCCAGCCGATCTGGCGAGTCCCAGTCACCTGGTATGGCGAGCGCTGCCAGGAGCGCCCCGGTGCGAGTCGCAGCAGCCTGCAGCCCACTGCTGCTGCCGCCGCCGCTCGGTCGTGGGCTAGCGTGCGGGGCGCGGGCGGGCGGCGTGTGGTGGGGGGCGGGGGGTGTTGGCGTCTGTGGTCCGGGCAGCTGGGAAGGCTTCTGTCTCTTTGGTTCCCCCTGTGGCTGCTGCGGGGCTGCGGGGCCGCGGACGGTGGGAGGGGGCGGGAGCGGGAGGCTTGAGGTTGGGGGACGGGAGTGTGAGTCCTCAGCCTGTCGGATCGGCTGGATGTGTTTGAAGAGGAAGCCAGGGAAAGGGCTCCATGTGGACCGAGGGAATCTGGGTTAGATTTAGGGAGTTTTGTTTTATCCTTCCTCTCCCCATAGAACATTTAAATGATTAAATCAAGCACCTTGCAAGAGAAGGTGGGTGGCGTTGAGAATACACTTGCCCGGCCTAAACAAACCCAAGAAAATGGTTTTCTCACGTTCAGGGGTTCTCCCCACCTCAAGGCACACACGCTCTCCAGCATCACCGCCACCAAGGCGGCAACTCTTACTCTGAGCTGGAGCTGGGGCAAGTGAGGCAAGCTCCCACTGCAGCCTGCTGACCCATTTTCTCAGAGATTCCTCCCCCTTTTCGGGCTCTTTCCCTCCTCTGCAACACTTGCAGAAGAGGAAATAAAGAACACAAGAACACGTATTCATTCATCCATAATGCCATGCCACAAATATTTATGGAGCCATTGCCGGTCCCTAGGGATATACAGGGGTCCAGGAGGCAAGAGGAAATAGACCAGTCAACTCCCAAGGTTGACCTTGGGAGTGGACAGTCTGGACTAGAAACCCTGTCCCTGCTCCAGACTATGGGAGAACTAGGGACCTGGGGTTCTTCAGCCCCCACCACCCCCCAACTCCTCCCACCCATCCAAGTCTCAATTCATGCAGCCTGGAAGCGGGGGAATCAAGAGCACCCTGTCCTTAGTGCTGTCCTCCATGATAGGTGAGGTAAGCCAAATCAAGAGCTGGGGACAGGGCCTGGTCCAGAGCCAGGCACTAGTTTGCTCTTGTCTCTGCCCTCAAGGTGCTGAAGTTCCCAACGTGAACCAAGAAAGGCATATCCATGTTCAAAACAAAAGCAAAACCTGAAATCTCTCTAGAATGAGGTGTCTCATTCCAGTTCACCAGCTAGTATTTATGGAAGCCTTATCCAGTACTTGGCACTGGGGGCTCAGAGACAGGCAGTGTGGTAAGTGAGCAGTGAACGTTGATGTGTTGGAGGTGTGGGGCAAGGTGAGGAAAGGTGAGCAGAGTGTATTGTGGGAGCAGAGAGGCCACACAAGCCCAAAAGCTGAGGGGATAGGCAAGTGAGCAACCATTAGAGTAGAGGGCAACAGAGGCTAGAGTCCCACTTCTTCCAGAAAGGAGGACCCAGCCACTAACCATTCCTGGTAGGAATCAAGCAAGGCAGCAAAGGAGACAAAACCCCCAAGGCAAGCTCTGAAAGATGAGTAGCAGTCCACCACATCGAAGCAGAAGGGAAGGCACTCCAGACAGAGGCATCAGTCTGTGTCCAAGGCTCTGTGGCATGCTAGCACATGCATGGTCACTTCTGGTCATGCCTAATAATCTGGTGTGGACAGAGCTCATGATCTTCAAGAGTATATGGCAGGAGATGGGGCTGGAAGGTGTGGGGGGCCCTGAAAAGCAAGCTAAGGTGCTTGGACTCTATACCCAAGCTCACGGGGCCCACTCAGTACATTTAAGGAGGGACTCGGTATGATCAGATCTTTAGAAAGAGTACAAACTAAACATTAACACAGAAAGTAGTTAAGAGAGTAGATCTTAAAAGTTCTCAGTACAAGGGGAAAACAAAGTGCAACTAACTGAGGTGATGGATGTTTATTAAACTTCTTGTGGTAATCATTTAGCGATGTGTACCTATATCAAATCATTATGTTGTACACCTTAAACTTATACGGTGTTATATGTCAATTATATCTCAATGAAACTGGAGAGAAACCCATCAATACACATGTAAATGCACGCACACACACACACACACACACACACACACACACACACACATGCCCCTGAGACAGAGCTGATAGAACAAAAAGAAGACAGTCAGTTGTGACCAGTTCCAAAAGAGTCAGAACAACCATTCCCTCCGTCCCTCCTTTCCTTCCATAAATAGGGGTTTCACATTTACCATGAGCCAGGCATTGAACTGTGGACTTCGGGGTCAGATATAAAAAATGATCAAGCCATAGTGCCTTTCCTCACTCCACTAAAGCTCAGGCTGCCCATACAAATAAGAGAAATGCCAGCAGAGGGCTATATGTACTATGTGATTGGACTATGGTGGCCATGGAGTTTCATCTGCCCAGCACATATTCTCACCTCCCCCTCACTCCCACCCATCCACCTTCCTTGGGTAAATAAAGCTGTTTTCTGTGGTGGCAGTGTTGGCTGGACCTGGGCAATTGCACATCATAGAACAACCCTGAACCTTCAGAACTGACTGGGTCACCATGGGGTGTGAGGCAGTGAGAACTTTCTCATCGCTGGCTGGAAAGCATCCCAAGATGGCTGAGAAGCAGACATACAGACGTGTGTCTCGCCAGCTTGCAAAGTCTAGCCCTCTGCCCCTAGACAGGGTGTCAGCAAAGGGCAGGGACAGAGACTTAGGAAAAGCCTGCTGTGCTGCTGGTGCCTTGACCAAGGTGGTCACTGTCACCGCTCTTAGGAGCCATCTCCTGAGGGTCTAGGTTGCTTGTAGGCAGGAGGCAGATGAACTTTGCCTCACCATTCCAGGTGGCCACCAAGAGGGACTTGAGGAGGCAGCGGCCAAGAGGGGAGCCATGATTGCTGCGAGGTAAGGGATGTGGGGATGACGAGAAGAGCTTCTTGGCCCATTGTCTGGAGACAGAAGTGACAAGAGGGACCAATTCAAGGACCAGGAGTCAACAAGGTCTCTTCCTCTGGCTTTGACTTCCAGCCCACAGAGCAACAGAAATCTGTAGGAGAAAGAGGTTCAGCAAAGTCATGCTGTGGCCAGTGAATCCACAAACCTGTCAAACCAGAAGACAATCCCCAGGCCCTTGACCCTCCAGCAACAGGAAGAAGGCTACTACAGTGACAAGGAGAGCAGCTGGGGAATGCTCTCCAAGTCCTTTCTCACAGAGGCTTCTCTGGGGTTCCCGTCTCCTTTTTTTCAGTTCCTGGTCACATCTGCAATCAAAAGTGTTCTGACTACTGGTTGCTATGATTGAGGCAAAAGTGAAGAGCCCTGTGGAGTGTCAGCAGAGGGAGGGAGAGGTCCCTTTCTTGTGGGAGGAAGTGTTACTCATTTTATTCACTCGATGATTCAACAAGTATTTATGGAGGGCTACCTTGTACCAGGCATTCTTCCAGGCAGAGAGCCCCTGCATCCAAGGAACTTATCTTCTAGTGGCGAAGACAGACAATAAACATGGCAGAAAATGTAAAAGCACTTAAAGGTTGCTGCAAATGCCCTCAGGGAAATAAATGAGATGATTTGGTACATCTTACCTAGAACCCAAGAGAAGTGGCAAAGGTCAGGGATGGCCTTTCTGAGGACAGTGATGTGTGGCCAGTCCTGCTGGAAAACAGGGGGAAAACCTGCCTAGCAGGGAGAACTGCAATTCCTCTGGCCTTGTGACAAAAAAGAGGGGCACTGGAGCCGCAGAAGAGATGCCGGTGTAGCTGGAGCCCAGTGAGAGAGGGGATGGAGGGAACAAAGGACAGTGTAGTGGTGGGAAGGAGCCATGATGGAGTTTGGTTTTCACTCAAAGAGCTCTGGGGAGCCAAAGAGAGAATTGAATCAAGGGAGTGCCATGATCTAATTATATTCAGTAATTTCTCTCTGGCTGCTCTCTGTGGAAAAAACTACAAGTGGGCAGGGCACAAAGCAAAGCACGGAGACCAATTCGGGCCCTCTTGCAGTAGCCCAGTTGGGAGATGGCAGTGGCTTGGCCCAGACTGGCAGCACGAATTTAGAGAATAGTGCATGGGTTCACGTGATATTTTGGAAAGAGAACAGACAACACTTGCTGGTGGATTGAAGGCAGTTGGTGAACAAACTTAAGAAATGAATGATTACTATGAGAGTCTTTTCTTGCAAGTCTTGGTCATGGAGGTGTTATGTATAATCACAGAAAATACGGAGAGTGGATGTGATAGATTTGGACAAGGGAGAAAGACAGTTGGGGATGTGTGTCAAGAGTTCCAATTTGCACATGTTACGTGTCTGAAGTCTGGAAAAGTCTGCTCTCCATGTAGGCTGCAGAAACAGAATTATCAAGACAACAGGACACAGATAGTATTCAAAGCCACAAGACTGGGCAGAATCACCTAGAGAGAGTACTGTCAGGAGAAGAAAGTGCAGGGCTATTCCCTGAGACATGCCAACATGTAGAAGTTGAGTTGAGGATAACAAGCCAGCAGAAGAGATTGAGAAGGACTGGACGGTAAACGGGCTGGCCCTAAACCTGACTCCTCTCCAGGGCCGTGCGGGGTCCAGCCTCAGTGTCCTTACTCGGGTCCTGCTTTCAGTGCTCCTGGCTGTATGTGCATGGGACTTGGTTTAAAACGGGAGGACAACAAGGACTTTGTGTGCTAAGGGTTAGATTTCTCTTTCTGTTCATTTCAAGGTGGAGCTTTAAGGAGATAGGTTCAGATACAGAGACATTCAAAGAGTGTTTGGAGCCGGCCCTTCTCTTCCCATTTCATATGGCCCACCTCCTTCTTCCTATCAGGAGGGAGTAATAGAAAGGAATGGGGATGCGGTTCAGAGAGCAGGAGAAAAGAATAGAAAATAATGGAAGAAGGTAGGGGATGGGGGTGGGTACCAGCGGGGAGAGGGACAGATCAGCTCTACAGGTAAAAAATGAATCAAAACACTGAAAACAGGGATCTACATAAAGAAGTCTCTTCCTATGAATTTCTCGTTGACATAGCTGTAGGAAGGATGCTCAGGGGAATAGAGAATGAAAACATACATGTATTTTGTAGTAGGTAAATTTATTTTGTCAATTCACACTGCCCCCAAACTCCCCCGAATGGAAATAATCTTGACATACAGGCCAGAAAAAATAGCAGCCTTAGACTTTTATTTAGGAAGAATTGGAAAGTGTTTGGGTGTGTGCCCCTGTTATTTAACAAATAAGAACAATGATTATTAAATTGTCTTGAATAAATACAGCACATTTAGCAAATGGTCCTTTGGATCCTTATAAAGTGAAGAGTTAAGGGAGGCAGAGATATAGGGCAGGGAAGGAATGAGAATTGAGTCAATAGACATAAGAGCCCCAGGACATCAGGATATACACACATGAGCATGTTTATCACCTAAGGATTCACACTGGGCAAACTAGGATACAAAGCAAGCACTCATCAACTGGGGAATGACTGGAGACATTGTGGCACAGCCATTCCATGGATTATTATGCAATCATTACCAAGCACGAGTTATGTCTATAGGGTCTGATTTAGGGGGACCTTCAAAATATGCTATTATTAAGTGAGGAAAGCAAATTGCAGAGAGGGGACAGTATATGGTCTCATTTGCATGTTGGGGGTCAGGGCACGGGAGGGAAGATAAGAGGTTGTGATCCCATATTTATTTGTATGCCTACTTGACATTGCCACCTGGATGTCTCATAGGTATTTCATCCTTAAATGGCATCACCATGCACTCGGGTATTCAAGTGAAATAAAAATGGAGAGCACCCTTATTTCCTTCCTCTCCCACTCCCACATCTTCCTCTGGACGCTGTCTCATCCTTCAGCCACTCCTATCACCTCTACCTCCCAAACACCACTTGAACCTCTCCAACTTCACTGGAGTCCACCATTAAGCCTCTCATGGGATCCTGCCAAGCCTCCTAACTGTTCTCCCACTTCCACCAAACTTCCTTGTCCATCCAGTTGCCAGACTGATCTTTCAGAAAAATGAATGGTGCCTTTTGCCTCCCCTACTCAAAACCCCAGAAGGCTTCCCACTTCACTTGGACTAAAAGGCAAACTCCTCAACATGACTTAAATATAATGAGCTGCATGACCTGGCCCTTGCCAACCTCCCCATTCTCACCTTTCTCTATCCTGGTCATTGTGGGCCTTCATAGAATACTCTGACTACTCCATCATCCAATCTCCATCCTTCCTGCGGGCTTTCACCTACCTCAAACTGTCTTTCTCCATCTTTTTAAAATCGTTAACAGGTTTTTAAACATACAAAATATTATAGTGGGTCACAGAACATGCCCCCAAGTACACATCACTCAAACTGAAAAAAATAAAACATTTGTCCTATTTTTGTATCAGTTGGTTAGATTTTTAGGATAATAAAAAAACACAAAATACAGCTACCATCCCCTTTGGAGCCCGCCCCCCCAATCCCATTCTCCTTGCCACCCCGCATAGGGCACAAACCTTGGTTACTTCTGGGTGTGATTAAAGGCAGGATACAAGTAAGTCCTCAGTTTCTCTCTCTAATTTCTTTTTCTCTCTCTGTCTCTTTTCCCTTACTCCTTTCATGAGAATTTCTCTGACCCTTTGCTATTTGTCTCTCAGAAACAGACAGGGTCCACAAAAGGGAACATGATTGGTGATATTTGGGCTCAGGATGGTCGTGAGAAATGAAGAAGCCTATACTCCTAGCAGTCCTTGTATGTTCCTGGATTCCTGGGCTTAAATTCCTCAAAGAACATGGGCCTTGGAGTCAAGTGGACTCTCTTGTAGGCAGAGTTCCAGAGCAAAACACTTAACCGCTCTGAGCCTCGGTTTGTGCTTTGAGTATGAATTTCAGAAATTGTAATTAAGGTTCTTAGGAATTTTTTAAATAACAAGTAGTTTTGCCCAACCCTACTTAGGAACCAAGAACAGAGGGCTGACTGATGGTTTTTACATAGAATTTCAGATACTTTTCTCTCTGGGAACCAATTCTCCTCCCAATGTATGCTTAAAACTTTAATGACCTTCTTTGTCATAATCTTAGGCAGTTTACAGGCATGACCTTATAAAAATATACCGTAGGTATATCCCCAGTCCATGACTTACTAGCTATGCTTACCTTGGTCAAGTTGCTTTGCCTTTTTTGTTTGTTTCCTTAGCTTTGGAGTCCTCATCTGTACAAAGGGATGCATATTTGTAAGGACAAAAAGACGTGATAATGTTTGGAAAATGCTTTTCACAGTGCCTGGTATGCATTCAGTGCCCAACACAAGGGACTCCTTATTAATGTCAGTTCCCTCTGTCCTGAGTATATCCTTGTTCAGCTGGTTTTTGAAGGCCCAGTGTCTCTCCTTTCTGGTGTCCAAGGAAGCTTGGCACTTTCTCTCTAACCAGGAGCAAGGTGTCAGTTCAGAGGGAGTCTGATCCTCTGGGTTATATCCCAGGTTATGGCTGGATTTTACTCTAGGCAAGTGCCTGATTCTCCGGCCTGAACTCACCTAACTTACACTCGCATTCAGGTTTTCCTTCGTTCTCCTGACCTTAGGACCTTTTTTTGACCCATTTATTTATCTTCCCTGAGATCCAAGGACCTTGCAAGTCAACACATGAAAGAATGCCATTTTCTGTACTCAAGATACCTCCCTAGAAGATTTGATAATACTGTCTCATAGAATGGGGTGTTGAGTCAGGAGTTGAATTTTCCCTCAGCTGCTATTCATCCCTTTGAGCACCCTTTTTTGGGACCATATGGGAGATAAATTACTATGAGGCAGTACGTTCCTTCAAGTTCTTTCCTATAGGACACTTGAATGCATTTTCACGTGTTCATGATGTCTCTGGAACTCTCCTACCAACATTCATGATTGTGCTAAGACACATTCATGGGTTATTGGCATATGAGTAGCTGATCTTCATTACCATGAGTTGCTGAGCAATTTAAGTTTTCACTGCGTATAATAGATGTAAGATGAAATCTCCTTCCATGTGGTAAAGCCTTGGTAAAGTCACGATGATTAGCTTTGGGACCTCCTTCCATACACACCATCTTTTAGAAACCATGCTCAAAAATAAAAATTGCTCTTACTGAAAGGAAGTCACGCACATGGTAAATAAAATAGTGGTGACCAGAAAGTACAAACGAGCTTGTGATAAAAGGCAAAGGTCTGACACCCCATCACTTCCCACTCCCCAGTTGTGCTTCCCAGGGTAGATCATTTCAATAATTCCCGCTTGCACTGTTTTGGCAGTTACCGTATTACAGCTAAATAAAGTGCTTAATCTGCTATTTCACATCATCCATCAACTTTAGCCATCATCAAGTGACCACATTCTTCTTACAGAAGAGAATTTAACTCATTCACTGTGTCTTCATTCTGCCCTCACTTTCTTTCTCTCAGATTTTATACTTTCTTTTGATTTTTAGTTTCTCTATTGATGACTCTAGTAACTTTAAATAATGTACTTAACCCTCAGTTCCTTGCATACACCTTAGTCACTTTAACTTTTCTTTTCTTTTTCTATAAAATGAGGATATTACCACTTCTATCCTTCCCTTCCTTCAATCTCTCTTCCTCATTTCTACATCCTCTTCTTACCAGGTTCATTATTATTTACATCCATTTTTGGAAACCTAAAAAACATTTTCTGCTTTGAAAAGCAGTACAAGTTCTTTTACTTTTTAATGAATCTCTAATAATTTTGATCATAGGTCCACATTTCTTCACTGAGTGTAGGTTGGACCAGAGAAGGAGATTAAATCCTGGTGTCAAGTCCAAATCCTCTCTATATCTTTATTCCAGTCATTTCTGAAAGGACTGCCAAATTTGAGTTTGACTTATATGTGATCTATGCATCAAACATTCTCTCTCTCTCCTTCTCTCTCTCTCTCTCTCTCTCTCTCTCTCTCTCTCTCTCTCTCTCCCCCCCTCGCTCTCTCTCTCTCTCTCTCTCACACACACACACACACACACACAAACACCCATACAATTAAATGGTTGCCAGGCAATTGATCATTAAACCACTTAATCTTATAACAATTTATAAAATGGGTGTCCTTATAATCTCTATTTTATACCTGGGAAAATTTGGTAGCAAGGACCTAAATAACAGGCAAGGTCTCATATAGTGTAAGTGGTAGAGCCTGGAATTGATTCAAAGGCAGGCAGTCTTGTTCCAGAATTGGTCCTGGTGACCACCATGTTATTCTACAATAAGTTTCTCTCTTTCAGTTTATCAGAATCTGTAACTATTGACAAATTAACCCATGCTGTTAAAACAGGTGGAACAGCTCACAGATGTATGAATAGTGGTTGACAATCAATCACCCTACTTTCAAAACCCCCACCAATCCCAGACATCAGAGGTTACAGAGAACAAAGTTACCTGATTGATTTTTTTTAAAAACTTTCCTCAGGTTCATAGAAATCTCTAAAAGCAGACTGACCCTATCCTGAGTAGATATTCTTTTATTTTGTCAAAAAAAGATTACAATTTTCTGTGACTTGCTACATTCACAGAGCAGGTTAACACACGTAGATTAAATTAATTTTGTTATATTAAAATCTGCACTAGGGGAAAAACTGGAATTTATGCAACAATGCCCTGATTGCTTCAAGTGTTTCATTTAAAATTTTTGCAGACAGGAAGAAAAAAGTCATTTTTACATTTACTCTCCTTTCTGTAGTGCATCTTTTTATTCTCAGCCTGCTTTTAAGTATTTAAACGTGTTTTTGTTTTTAAAGCAGTTAATTAATGGTGTGCATTAGTGACATTTTTTTTGTTATTATTTTTTTTACATCTTTATTGGAGTATAATTGCTTTACAATGGTGTGTTAGTTTCTGCTTTATAACAAAGTGAATCAGCTATACATAAACATATATCCCCAAATCTCCTCCCTCTTACGTCTCCCTCCCACCCTCCCTATCCCACCCCTCTAGGTGGACACAAATCACCGAGCTGACTTTCCTATGCTACGTGGCAGCTTCCTACTAGCTATCTATTTTACATTTGTAAGTGTATGTATGTCCATAGCACTCTCTCACTTCATCCCAGCTTACCCTCCCCATCCCCGTGTCCTCAAGTCCATTCTCTAGGTATCTGTCTTCATTCTTGTCCTGGCCCTAGGTTCTTCAGAAACATTTTTTATTTTATTACTAGATTCCGTATATATGTGTTACCATACGGTATCTGTTTTTCTCTTTCTGACTTACTTCATTCTGTATGACAGACTCTAGGTCCATCCAACTCACTACAAATAATTCAATTTCGTTTTTTTTATGGCTGAGTAATATTCCATTGTATACATGTGCCACATCTTCTCTAACCATTCATCTGTCGATGGACACTTAGGTTGCTTCCATGTCCTGGCTATTGTAAATAGAGCTGCAATGAACATTATGATGCATGACTTTTTTGAATTATGATTTTCTCACTGTATATGTCCAGTAGTGGGTTTGCTGGATCGTATGGTAGTTCTATTTTTAGTTTTTAAAGGAACCTCCATACTGTTCTACATAGTGGCTGTATCAGTTTACATTCCCACCAATAGTGCGAGAGGGCTCCCTTTTCTCCACACCTTCTCCAGGATTTATTGTTTGTAGATTTTTCGATGATGGCCATTGTGACCAGTGTGAGGAGATACCTCATTGTAGTTTTGATTTGCGTTTCTCTAATGATTAGTGATATTGAGCATCCTTTCATGTATTTGTTGGTAATCTGTGTATCTTCTTTGGAGAAATGTCTACTTAGGTCATCTGCCCATTTTTGGATTGGGCTGTTTGTTTTTTTGATATTGAGCTGCATGAGCTGCCTGTATATTTTGGAGACTAATCCTTTGTCAGTTGCTCCATTGGGAAATATTTTCTCCCATTCTGTGGGTTGCCTTTTTGTCTTGTTTCTAATTCTGTGCAAAATGCCATTGGTAGTTTGATAGGGATTGCATTGAATCTGTAGATTGCTTTTGGTAGTATAGTCATTTTCACAGTGTTGATTCTTCCAGTCAAAGAACATGGTATATCTCTCCATCTGTTTGTATCATGTATAATTTCTTTCATCAGTGTCTTATAGTTTTCTGCATACAGGTTTTCTGTCTCCTTAGGTAGGTTTATTCCTACGTATTTTATTCTTTTTGTTGCAATGGTAAATGAGAGTGTTTCCTTAATTTCTCTTTCAGATTTTTCATCATTAATGTATAGGAATTTTATATCCTGCTACTTTACCAAATTCATTGATTAGCTCTAGTAGTTTTCTGGTAGCATGTTTGGGACTATCTATGCATAGCATCGTGCCATCTGCAAACAGTGACAGTTTAATTTCTTCTTTTCCGATTTGCATTCCATTGATTTCTTTTTCTTCTCTGATGGCTGTGGCTAAAACTTCCAAAACTATGTTGAATAATAGTGGTGAGAGTGGGCAACCTTGTCTTCTTCCTGATCTTAGTGGAAATGGTTTCAGTTTTTCACCATTGAGAACGATGTGGGCTGTGGATTTGTCATATATGGCCTTTATTATTTTGAGGTAAGTTCCCTCTGTGCCTACTTTCTGGAGGGTTTTTATCATAAATGGGTGTTGAATTTTGTCGAAAGCTTTTTCTGCATCTATTGAGATGATCATATGGTTTTTCTCCTTCAATTTGTTAATATGGTTTATCACATTGATTGATTTGCGTATATTGAAGAATCACTGTTTTCCTGGGGTAAACCCCATTTGATCATGGTGGATGATCCTTGAATGTGCTGTTGGATTCTGTTTGCTAGTATTGTGTTGAGGATTTTTCATCTATGCTCCTCAGTGATATTGGTCTGTAGTTTTCTTTTTTTGTGACATCTTTGTCTGGTTTTGGAATCAGGGTGATCGTGGCCTCATAGAAGGATTTAGGGAGTGTTCCTCCCTCTGCTATATTTTGGAAGAGTTTGAGAAGGATAGGTGTTAGCTCTTCACTAAATGTTTGATAGAATTCACCTGTGAAGGCATTCGGTCCTGGGCTTTTGTTTGTTGGAAGAATTTTAATCACAGTCTCAATTTCAGTGCTTGTGATTGGTCTGTTTATATTTTCTATTTCTTCCCAGTTCAGTCTCGGGCAGTTGTGCTTTTCTAAGAATTTGTCTATTTCTTCCACTTGTCCATTTTATTGACATAGAGTTGCTTGTAGTAATATCTCATGATCTTTTGTATTTCTGCAGTGTCAGTTGTTACTTCTCTCTTTTCATTTCTAATTCTATTGATTTGAGTCTTCTCTCATTTTATCTTGATGACTCTGGCTAGTGGTTTATCAATTTTGTTTATCTTCTCAAAGAGGAAGCTTTTTGTTTTATTGATCTTATCTATTGTTTCCTTCATTTCTTTATCATTTATTTCTGATCTGATCTTTATGATTTCTTTCCTTTGGCTAACTTTGGGTTTTTTTTGCTATTCTTTCTCTAATTGCTTTGGCTGTAAGGTTAGGTTGTTTATGTGAGATATTTCTTGTTTCTTGAGGTAGGATACTACTGCTGTAAACTTCCCTCTTAGAACTGCTTTTGCTGCATCCCATAGGTTTCGGGTCATTGTGTTTTCATGGTCATTTGTTACTAAGTGTTTTTTTTATTTCCTTTTTGATTTCTTCAGTGATCTCTTGGTTCTTTACTAGTGTATTGTTTAGCCCTCATATGTTTTTATTTTTGACAGATTTTTTCCTGTAATTGATATCTAATCTCATAGTGTTGTGGTCAGAAAAGATACTTGATATGATTATAATTTTCTTAAATTTGCTAAGGCTTGATCTGTGACCCAAGATACGATCTATCCTGGATAATGTTCCATGAGCACTTGACAAGAATGTGTATTCTGTTGTTTTTGGATGGAATGTCCTATAAATATCAATTAAGTCCATCTTGTTTAATGTATCATTTAAAGCTTGTGTTTTCTTATTAAGTTTCTGTCTGCATGATCTGTCCATTTAAGGAAGTGGAGTGTTAAAATCCCCCACTACGATTGTGTTACTGTCAATTTCACCTTTGTATGGCTGTTAGCATTTTCCTTATGTATTGGGGTGCTCCTATGTTGGGTGCATAAATATTTACAATTGTTATATCTTCTTCTTGGATCGATCCCTTGATCATTTTGTAGTGTCCTTCCTTATCTCTTGTAATAGTCTTTATTTTAAAGTCTATTTTGTCTGATATGAGAATTGCTAGCCCAGCTTTCTTTTGATTTCCATTTGCATGGAATATCTTTTTCCATCCTCACACTTTCAGTCTGTATGTGTCCCTTCATCTGAACTGGGTCTCTTGTAGACATTCATTCAGTCTATGTCTTTTGGTTGGAGCACTTAATCCATTTACATTTAAGGTATTTATTGATATGTATTTTCCTATTACCATTTTCTTAATTATTTTGCGTTTGTTACTGTAGGTCTTTTACTTGTCTTGTGTTTCCTGCCTATAGAAGTTCCTTTAGGATTTGTTTTAAAGCTGGTTTGGTGGTGCTGAATTCTCTTAGCTTTTTCTTGTCTGTAAAGTTTTTAATTTCTCCACCAAATCTGAAGGAGATTCTTGCTGGATAGAGCAACCTTGGTTGTAGGTTTTTCTCCTTCATCACATTAAATATGTACTGCCCCTCCCTTCTGGCTTGCAGAGTTTCTGCTGAAAGATCAGCTGTTAACCTTATGGGGATTCCCTTGTATGTTATTTGTTGCTTTCCCCTCGCTGCTCTTAATATTTTTTCTTTGTATTTAATTTTTGACCATTTGATTAATATGTGTCTTGGCATGTTTCTTCTTGGATTTATTCTGTTGGGACTCTCTGTGCTTCCTGGACTTGAATGACTATTTCCTTTCCCATATTAGGGTAATTTTCAACTTTAATCTCTTCAAATATTTTCTCAGTCCCTTTCTTTTCCTTTTCTTCTTCTGGTACCCCTATAATTCGAGTGTTGGTGCATTTAGTGTTGTCCCAGAAGTCTCTGAGACTGTCCTCAATTCTTTTCGTTCTTTTTTCTTTAGTCTGCTCTGTGGTAGTTATTTCCACTATTTTATCTTCCAGGTCACTTTTCCGTTCTTCTGCCTCAGTTATTCTGCTATCGTTACCTTGTAGAGAATTTAAAATTTCATTTATTGTGTTGTTCATCATTGTTTGTTTGCTCTGTAGTTCTTCTAGGTCCTTGTTAGACGTTTTTTGTATTTTCTCCATTGTATTTACAAGATTTGGATCATCTTTATTATCATTACTCTGAATTATTTTTCAGGTAGACTGCCTATTTCCTCTTCATTTGTTTGGTCTAATGGGTTTTTTCCTTGATCCTTCATCTGCTGCATATTTCTCTGTCTTCTCATTTCACTTAACTTACTGTGTTTGGGGTCTACTTTTCACAGTCTGCGGGTTCGTTGTCCCCGTTGTTTTTCGTGTCTGCCCCCAGTGGCTAAGGTTGGTTCAGTTGGTTGTGGACCCTTCCTGGTGCAGGGGATTGTGGCCTGTGTTCTGGGGGATGAGGCTGGATCTTGTGTTTCTGGTGGACAGGACCACGTCCAGTGACGTGTTTTGAGGTGTCTGTGACGTTATTATGATTTCAGGCAGCCTCTCTGCTAATGGGTTGAGTTGTGTTCCTGTCTTGCTAGTTGTTTGGCATAGGGTGTCCAGCACTGTAGCTTTATGGTCATCGAGTCAAGCTGGATTTTTGCATTGAGATGGAGATCTCTGAGAGAGCTTTCGCCTTTTGATATTTTGTCGGGCTGGGAGGTCTCTGGTGGACAAATGTCCTGAACTCAGCTCTCCCACCTCAGAGGCTCAGGCCTGACACCCGGCCAGAGCACCAAGACCCTGTCAGCCACACTGCTCAGAAGAAAAGGGAGAAAAAATAGAAAGAAGGAAAGAAAAATAAAGTTATTAAAATAAAAAAGTATTATTAAAAATAAAAAGTAATTAAAAAAAGAAGAAAAGAAGGGAGCAACCAAACCAAAAACCAAATCCACCAACAATCACAAACACTAAAAACTATACTTAAAAATAAAATAAAGACAGAACCCTAGGACAAATGGTAAAAACAAAGTCATGCAGACAAAATCACACAAAGAAACATACACACTCATAAAAGGAGAAAAAGGAAATATATATATATATATATATATATATTAGAAAAAAAGGAACACAGCAACGAAAGCAATAAACAAATGTACCAGTGATAATAAGCTCTAAATACTAAACTAAGATAAACATAAAACCGGAAACAAATTAGATGTAGAAAGCCAACCCCAAGTCTACAGTTGCTCCCAAAGTCCATCACATCAATTTTGGGATGATTCGTTGTCTATTCAGGTATTCCACAGACGCAGGGTACATCAATTTGATTGTGCAGATTTAATCCCCTGCTCCTGAGGCTGCTGGGAGAGATTTCCCTTTCTCTTCTTTGTTTGCACAGCTCCTGGAGTTCAGCTTTTGATTTGTCCCCGCCTCTGCTTGTAGGTCACCTGAGGACGTCTGTACCCCACCCAGACAGGACGGGGATAAATTAGCAGCTGATTAGGGGGCTCTGGCTCATTCAGGCCAGGGGGAGGGAGGGGTACGGAATGCAGGGTGAGCCTGTGGCGGCAGAGGCCAGCATGACATTGCAGCAGCCTGAGGCACAACGTGTGTTCTCCTGGGAAAGTTTTCCCTGGATGATGAGACCCTGGCAGTGGCATGCTGCACAGGCTCCCGGGAGGGGAGGTGTGGATAGTGACCTGTGCTTGCACACAGGCTTCTTGGTGGCTGCAGCAGCCGCCTTAGTGTCTCATGCCCGTCTCTGGTGTCCACCCTGATAGGCATGGCTCACGCCTGTCTCTGGAGCTCATTTAGGCGGTGCTCTGAATCCCCTCTCCTCGCACACCATGAAACCTCTTGCCTCTTTGGCAGCTCCAGACCTTTTCCCGGACTCTCTCCTGGCCAGCTGTGGTGCACTAGCCCCCTTCAGGCTGTGTTCACATGGCCAACCCCAGTCCTTTCCCTGGGATCTGACCTCCAAAGCCCAAGCCTCAGCTCCCAGCCTCCACCCACCCTGGTATGTGGGCTGACAAACCTCTCAGGCTGGTGAGTGCTGGTTGGCACCAATCCTCTGTGCGGGCATCTCTCTGCTTTGCCCTCTGCACCCCTGTTGCTGAGCTCTCCTCCGTGGCTCTGAAACATCCCCTCCACCCACCCACCATCTCCGCCAGTGAAGGGGCTTCCTAGTATGTGGAAACTTTTCCTCTTCGCAGCTCCTTCCCAGAGGTGCAGGTCCCACCCCTATTCTTTTGTCTCTGTTTTTTCTTTTTTCTTTTCCCCTACCCAGGTACGTGTGGAGTTTCTTGCCTTTTGGGAAGTCTGAGGTCTTCTGCCAGCATTCAGTAGGTGTTCTGTAGGAGCTGTTCCACATGTAGATGTATTTTTGATGTATTTGTGGGGAGGAAGGTGATCTCCACATCCTACTCTTCCACCATCTTGAAGCTATCTCCTTAGTGAGACTTTTATTCTGTATCCCTCTTGGAATTCATAGGCCTTCTTGGAGCTGTGGGTTAATAGTTTTGCCTCATATTTGGAACATTTTCTACCATTAAATGCTCAAATATTTTTCTGTCCCTTCCTCACTTCCTCTTTTTTCTTCAGTGACAACAATTGCATGTAGGTTTGGTGACTTGATGTTGTCCCACAGGTCAAGGAGGCTCTTTCTGTTTTTGTTTGTTTGATTTTTAAATGCTTTATTGAGGTATAACTGACATACAAGAAAATGCACATGTTTAAAGTACACAATTTGATATGTTTGGCACTTGACCCATGAAATTATGTCCAGAATTAAGAAACAATTCCTTGTGCCCCTTGCAACCCCTCCCCCTGATTCTCCCTGACACTTCCCTCCCCACCACCAGGAACAAACACTATTACTTTCCATTTTCTAGAATTTTTCACAACTTATGATTGTCACACACACACACACACACACACACACATGCATGCACGCACACGTGCACATACATCATGACATGAACTTTTCTTGGTCTGGCTTCTTTCAATCAGAGTAATTATTTTGAGATTCACCCATGCATCAGTAGTTCATTACAATTTATTGCAAACTAGTATTCCATTTTGTAGATGTACAGCCGTTTATTTATGCCTTCACCTGCCGACAGACTTTCTAATTTTTGGTTATTGCATATAAAGCTGCCATGAGCATCCATGTAGAACTTTTGTGTGGGTGTATGGTTTCATTTGGCTTTGGTAAATACCTAGGAATGGAAAGGCTGTGTAATATGGTAGGTATGTATTTAACTTTTCAATGAACTACAAAAATAGCTTTGCAAAGTGGTTGTGCATTTTACATTTCCATAGTGGTATACAATGGTTCCAATTCCTTCAAATCCTAGCTCATACTTGCTATGGAGAGTCTTTTTAAATCTTAGCCATCCTAAGAGTTGTGTAGTGCTATCAAATTGTGGTTTTTAGCTGTAACTCTCTAATGACCAGGGATGTTGAACATGTGCTCATGTGCTTATTTCCCATCTGTGGATGAATGGTGAAGTATCTGTTCTAGTCTTTTGTCCACTTTTAACTCGGTTGTATGTATTCTTAATATTGAGTTTTGAAAGTTCTCTCTATATGTTCTGGATAACTGCCCTTGATCAGATTTATTTATGTTCTTTCTGAGAATACTTGGCCCAACACAAGGTCAGAACAGGTTTTCTTCTAAAGCTTACCTTTAGGTCTGTCATCCATTTTGAGTCCATTTTTGCTGATATATAGTAAGAGATATTAATGCTCATATTTGAGGGATAGGAATATCCAACGTTGCTAGCACCACTTCTTGAAAAGACAATCCTTTCTACACTGAACTGCCTTTCTAACTATGTCAAAAATGAGTTGTCCTTATGCGGGTGGGTTTAGTTCTGCATTATCTATTCTGTTCCAGTGGTCCATTTGTCCATGTTCATGCCAAAATCACAGTGTTGTGATGACTATCGCTTTACAGTAAGTCTTGAAATAAGGTACTGTTAACTCTCCAAATTTGTTCATCTTTCTTAAGGTTATATTGGCTGCTTCTGGTCCTTTGTATTCCCATGTGAAATTTAAAATATTCTTGAAATTTAAAATTTCTACCAAAAAAAGATCCCTTCTGGAATTTTCAGTGGGTTTGTGTTGAGTCAATTTGGGAAGAACTGACATGGTAACTACATTGAATCTTCTGAACAATGAGCATGGAATATCTCTCCATTTATTTAAGTCTCCTTTGATTTCTCTCAACAGCAGTTTCACGGCATATAGCTTGAAGGTGTTAGCCCTGAGTATCTCATATTTTCTGTTGTGGTTATACATTTATTTTAATTTCTCACTGCCTGGTACGAGTACACACAAATACAACTAAGTTTTCTATATTGATATTGTATTATATCCTCCAACCTGGCTAAACTGGCTTATGAGTCCAGTTCCTTTTTTTTGTGGGTTCCTTATGATTTTCTGTATATAAGACCATGACATCTTCAAAGAGAGATCATTTTACTTATTCCTTTCCAATCTGGGTGACTTTTATTTCTTTTTTTATCTTTTTTTCCCTGGCTAGACCCTCCCTCCATAAAAGTGGTGAGTGTGGACATCCATACCTTGATCTTGGGGGGCGGGGGCGAAATCATTCAGTGGTTCACCATTAAGTATGGTGTTAGCTGTTAGGTATTTTTCAGTGCTCATTATATCTGGCTGAGTAAGTTGCCTTCTCTTGCCAGTTTGGTGAGAGCTTTTATCATGAAATGGTGTTGGATTTTTTAAATGCTTTGTGAAGATGATGATATGGGTTTTTCTTTTCTCCTGAATTTGGTTTGTCAGCATGGTGAGTTACTCTCTGATTTTTGAAAATCTGGTGAACCTTGTATTCCAAACCCCAAGTGATAATGATGTATTAATATTAAAATATATTTTGTATTTGACTTGCTGAAATATCATTTAGTAATTTTGCATCTTGTTCATGAGTGATGTTGGTCTACACTTTTCCTTTCTTGTAATGTCTTTTTCTGGTTTTGGTGTCAGAGTGATGTTGGCATCACCAAATGAGTATGAAAATTAAATTTAAATTAATGTGAAGTTTTCTGAAGGAGCTTATGTTAAAATGGTATTATTTCTTCCTTGAGTGTTTGGTAGCTTTCACCAGTAGAGCTATATGGAGTTTTCTTCGTGGGAAAATGTTTACTTGTGAATTAAATTTCCTTGGTAGATATAAGACTCTTCAGGTTATCCATTCTTACTGAATGAACTTTGGTAGTTTTTGTATTTCAAGAAACGTGTCCATTTCATCTAAGTCGTCAGATTTATTGGCATAGAGTTGTTCACAGTATTTCTTTGTTATCATTTTAATATCTACAGACTCTGTCATGATGCCACCTGCCTCATTGTGAGGTTGGCAATTTGTGTCTTCTCTCTCTTTTCCCTGAACTGTTAACCTACAGGTTTATCAGGTACATTGATCTTCTCCAAGGAAATAGCTTTCTTTGCATTCATTTCCCCTATTGTCTTCCTCTTTCTGTTTTACTGATGTCTGCTCTGATCCTTACTATTTCCTTTCTTCTTTACTTTGGCTTGAATATGGCCTTACTTTGGCTTGAATTCTCCCTCCTTTCTTAAAATGGCATCTGAGGTCACTGATTTGAGGCATTTCTTCTTTTCTTTATATATAAAGAGTATTTCTTGCAGACATTTGCAAGCGTATTGCTGGGGTTTGTTTTTTTGGTGATAGCCTTTCAAAATCTTTGATGGATATTGAACTTTGAAAGTTTTAAGATTAATGGCATTTTCTGTATATTTTTATTTATTATTACTTAACTTATCTGTCCAATTTTCAAAGGTATTTTAAAACCTCCCACTCTAGTTCTTCTTGTGATTTTAAGATTTCTATGCTACTGGTTTCTGGGGTTTCTTGTTTTAATCCACCCTGACAATATGTGTTCGAACTGGTATATTTAGACCATTCACATTTAAAGTCATTATTATTACTATAAATTTTTACATCTTTATTGGAGTATAATTGCTTTACAATGGTGTGCCACTTTCTGCTTTATAACAAAGTGAATTAGTTACACATAAATACGTTACCATATCTCTTCCCTCTTGCGTCTCCCTCCCTCTCTCCCTCCCTATGCCAACCCTAAAGGCAGTCACAAAGCACCAAGCTGATCTCCCTGTGTTATGCGGCTGCTTCCCACTAGCTATCTACCTTAAGTTTGTAGTGGATATATGTCCATGCCACTCTCTCACTTTGTCACAGCTTCCCCTTCCCCTTCCCCATTTCCTCAAGTCCATTCTCTAGTAGGTCTGTATCTTTATTCCTGTCTTACCCCTAGGTACATCATGACATCTTTTTTCTTAAATTCCATATATATGTGTTAGCATATGGTATTTGTCTTTCTCTTTCTGACTTACTTCACTCTGTATGACAGACTCTTGGTCCATCCACCTCATTACAAATAGCTCAATTTCGTTTCTTTTTACGGCTGAGTAATATTCCATTGTATATATGTGCCACATCTTCTTTATCCATTCATCCGATCATGGGCACTTAGGTTGTTTCCGTCTCTGGGCTATTGTAAATAGAGCTGCAATGAACATTTTGATACATGAAACTTTTTGAATTATGGTTCTCTCAGGGTATATGCCCAGTAGTGGTATTGCTGGGTCATATGGTAGTTGAATTTGTGGTTTTTTAAGGAACCTCCATACTGTTCTCCATAGTGGCTGTACCAATTCACATTCCCACCAGCAGTGCAAGAGTGTTCCCTTTTCTCCACACCCTCTCCAGCATTTATTGTTTCTAGATTTTTTGATGATGGCCATTCTGACTGGTTTGAGATGATATCTCATTGTAGTTTTGATTTGCATATCTCTAGTGATTAATGATGTTGAGCATTCTTTAATGTGTTTGTTGGCAGTCTGTATATCTTCTTCAGAGAAATGTCTATTTAGGTCTTCTGCCCATTTTTGGATTAGGTTGTTTGTTTTTATGTTATTGAGCTGCATGAGCTGCTTGTAAATTTTGGAGATTAATTCTTTGTCACTTGCTTCATTTGCAAATATTTTCTCCCATTCTGAGGGTTGTCTTTTGGTCTTGTTTATGGTTTCCTTTGCTGTGCAAAAGCTTTCAAGTTTCATTAGGTTCCATTTGTTTATTTTTGTTTTTATTTCCATTTCTCTAGGAGGTGGGTCAGAAAGGATCTTGCTGTGATTTTTGACATAGAGAGTTCTGCCTATGATTTCCTCTAAGAGTTTGACAGTTTCTGGCCTTACATTTAGGTTTTTAATCCATTTTGAGATTATTTTTGTGTATGGTGTTAGGGAGTGATCTAGTCTTATACCTTTACATGTACCTGTCCAGTTTTCCCATCACCAATTATTGAAGAGGCTGTACTTTCTCCACTATACATTCCTGCCTCCCTTATCAAAGATAAGGTGACCATATGTGTGTGGGTTTATCTCTGGGATTTCTATCCTGTTCCATTGATCTATCTTTCTGTTTTTGTGCCACTATCATACTGTCTTGATTACTGTGGCTTTGTAGTATAGTCTGAAGTCAGGGAGCCTGATTTCTCCAGCTCCATTTCTCGTTCTCAAGATTGCTTTGGCTATTCGGGGTCTTTTGTGTTTCCATACAAATTGTGAAATTTTTTGATCTAGTTCTGTGAAAAATGCCATTGGTAGTTTGATAGGGATTGCACTGAATCTGTAGATTGCTTTGGGTAGTAGAGTCATTTTCACAATGTTGATACTTATCCAAGAACATGGTATTTCTCTCCATCTATTTGTATCATCTGTAATTTATTTCATCAGTGTCTTATAATTTTCTGCATACAGGTCTTTTGTCTCCTTAAGTAGGTTTATTCCTAGATATTTTATTCTTTTTGTTCCAGTGGTAAATGGGAGTGTTTTCTTGATTTCACTTTCGGATTTTTCATCATTAGTGTATAGGAATGAAAGAGATTTCTGTGCATTAATTTTGTATCCTGCTACTTTATCAAATTCATTGATTAGCTCTAGCAGTTTTCTGGTAGCATCTTTAGGGTTCTCTATGTATAGTATCATGTCATCTGCAAACAGTGACAGCTTTATTTCTTCTTTTCTAATTTGGATTCCCTTTAGTTCCTTTTCTTTTCTGATTGCTGTGTCTAAAACTTCCAAAATTATGTTGAATAAGGGTGGTGAGAATGGACAACCTTGTATTGTTCCTGATCTTAGTGGAAATGTTTTCAGTTTTTCACCATTGAGGACAATGTTGGCCGTGGGTTTTTCATATATGGCCTTTATTATGTTGAGGAAAATTCCCTCTATGCCTACTTTCTGCAGGGTTTTTATTATAAATGGGTGTTGAATTTTGTCAAAAGCTTTCTCTGCATCTATTGAGAAGATCATATGGTTTTTCTCCTTCAATTTCTTAATATGGTGTATCACGTTGATTGATTTGCATATACTGAAGAATCCTTGCATTCCTGGAATAAACCCCACTTGATGATGGTGTATGATCCTTTTAATGTGCTGTTGGATTCTGTTTCCTAGTATTTTCTTGCGGATATTTGCATGTATGTTCATCATGTATGTTCTTTCTTTGTGACATCCTTGTCCGGTTTTGGTGTCAAGGTGATGGTCGCCTCATAGAAGGAATTTGGGAGTGTTCCTCCCTCTGCTATATTTTGGAAGAGTTTAAGAAGGATAGGTGTTAGCTCTTCTCTAAATGTTTGATAGAATTCGCCTGTGAAGCCGTCTGGTCCTGGGCTTTTGTTTGTTGGAAGATTTTTAATCACAGTTTCAATTTCAGTGCTTGTGATTGTTACTTCTCCTTTTTCATTTCTAATTCTATTGATTTGAGTCTTCTGCCTTTTTTTCTTGATGAGTCTGGCTTACGGTTTATCTATTTTGTTTATCTTCTCAAAGAACCAGCTTTTAGTTTTATTGATCTTTGCTATCATTTCCTTCATTTCTTTTTCATTTATTTCTGATCAGATTTTTATGAGTTCTTTCCTTCTGCTAACTTGGGGGTTTTTTGTTCTTCTTTCTCTAATTGCTTTAGGTGCAAGGTTAGGTTGTTTATTCAAGATGTTTCCTGCTTCTTAAGGTGGTCTTGTATTGCTATAAACTTCCCTCTTAGAACTGCTTTTGCTGCATCCCATAGGTTTTGGGTCGTTGTATCTCCATTGTCGTCTCTTTCTAGGTATTTTTTAATTTCCTCTTTGATTTCTTCAGTGATCACTTCGTTATTAAGTAGTGTATTGTTTAGCCTCAATGTGTTTGTATTTTTTACAGATCTTTTCCTGTAATTTGTATCTAGTCTCATGGCGTTGTGGTCGGAAAAGATACTTGATACAATTTCAATTTTCTTAAATTTACCAAGGCTTGATTTGTGACCCAGGATATGAACTATCCTGGAGAATGTTCCATGAGCACTTGAGAAAAAAGTGTATTCTGTTGTTTTTGGATGGAATGTCCTATAGATATCAATTAAGTCCATCTTGTTTAATGTATCATTTAAAGCTTGTGTTTCCTTATTTGTTTTCATTTTGGATGTTCTGTCCATTAGCGAAAGTGGGGTGTTAAAGACCTCTACTAGGAATGTGCTACTGTCAATTTCCCCTTTTATAGCTGTTAGTATTTGCCTTATGTATTGAGGTGCTCCTATATTGGGTGCATAAATATTTGCAATTGTTATATCTTCTTCTTTGATCGATCCCTTGATCATTACATAGTGTCCTTCTTTGTCTCTTGTAATAGTCTTTATTTTAAAGTCTATTTTGTCTGATATGAGAATTGCTACCCAAGCTTTCTCTTGGTTTCCCTTTGCATGGAATATCTTTTTCCATCCCCTTACTTTCAGTCTGTATGTGTCTCTAGGTTTGAAGTGGCTCTCTTTTAGACAGCATATATATAGGCATTGTTTTTTTATCCATTCAGCCAATTTGTGTCTTTTGATGGGAGCATTTATTCCATTTACTTTTAAGGTAATTATCGATATGTATGTTCCTATTCCCATTTTCTTAATTGTTTTGGGTTCGTTATTGTATGTCTTTTCCTTCTCTTGTGTTTCTTGCCTAGAGAAGTTCCTTTAGCATTTGTTGTAAAGCTGGTTTAGTGGTGCTGAACTGTCTCAGACTTTGCTTGTTTGTAAAGCTTTTAATTTCTCCATCAAATCTGAATGAGATCCTTGCTGGGTAGAGTAATCTTCGTTGCAGGTTTTTCTCCTTCATCACTTTAAATATGTCCTGCCAGTCCTTTCTGGCTTGCAGAGTTTCTGCTGAAAGATCAGCTCTTAACCTTATGGGGATTCCCTTGTGTGTTATTTGTTGTTTTTCCTGTGCTGCTTTTAATATGTTTTCTTTGTATTTAATTTTTGACAGTTTGATTAATATGTGTCTTGGCGTGTTTCTCCTTGGATTTATCTTGTATGGGACTCTCTGTGCTCCCTGAACTTGATTAACTATTTCCTTTCCCATATTAGGCAAGTTTTCAACTATAATCACTTTAAATATTTTCTCAGTCCCTTTCTTTTTCTCTTCTTCTTCTGGAACCCCTATAATTCGAATGTTGGTGCGTTTAATGTTGTCCCAGAGGTTTCTGAGACTCTCCTCAGTTATTTTCATTCTTTTACTTTATTCTGCTCTGCAGTAGTTATTTCCACTATTTTATCTTCCCTGTCACTTATCCTTTCTTCTGCCTCAGTTATTCTGCTATTGATTCCTTCTAGAGTATTTTGAATTTCATTTATTGTGTTGTTCATCATTGCTTGTTTCATCTTTAGTTCTTCTAGGTCCTTGTTAAATGTTTCTTGCATTTTCTCTATTCTATTTCTAAGATTTTGGATCATCTTTACTATCATTATTCTGAATTCTTTTTCATGTAGACTGCTTATTTCCTCTTCATTTGTTAGGTCTTGCTCCTTTATCTGTGCTGTGTGTTTTTCTGTCTTCTCATTTTGCTTATCTTACTGTGTTTGGGGTATCCTTTTTGCAGGCTGCACGTTCATAGTTCCCATTGTTTTTGGTGTCTCTCCCCGGTGGCTAAGGTTGGTTCAGTGGGTTGTGTAAGCTTCCTGGTGGAGGGGACTAGTGCCTGTGTTCTGGTGGATGAGGCTGGATCTTGTCTTTCTGGTGGGCAGTTCCACGTTTGGTGGTGTGTTTTGGGTTGTCTGTGGACTTATTATGATTTTAGGCAGCCTCTCTGCTCATAGGTGGGATTGTGTTCCTGTCTTGCTAGTTGTTTGGCCTATGGTGTCCCGCACTGTAGCTTGCTGGTCGTTGTGTGAAGTTGGCTGCTGGTGTTGAGATGGAGATCTCTGGGAGATTTTCGCCATTTGATGTTATGTGGAGCTGGGAGGTCTCTTGTGGATCAGTGTCCTGAATTTGACTCTCCCACCTCAGAGGCACAGCACTGACTACTGGCTGCAGCATCAAGAGCCTTTCATTCACACGGCTCTGAATAAAAGAGAAAATGTAGAAAGAAAGAATTACTAGAAGTAGAAAAAAGAAAGAAAGAAAGAAAGAAAGCATAGAGAGAAAGAAAGCAAGAAGGAAAGAAAGAAGAAAAGAGTGAGGGAGGCAGGGTGGAAGGAAGGAAGGAGGGAAGGAAGGAAAGAAAGAAAGAATATAAAGTTAAATAAAGTAAGATAAAATATAATAAATTTATTAAAATTAAAAATAATTATTAAAAAAAAACGGACAGATAGAACCCTAGGACAAATGGTGGAAGCAAAGCTATACAGACAAAATCTCATACAGAAGCATACACATACACACTCACAAAAAGAGGAAAAGGGGAAAAAATCATAAATCTGGCTGTCAAAGTCCACCTCCTCAATTTGGGATGATTCGTTGTCTATTCATTTATTCCACAGATGCAGGGTACATCAAGTTGATTGTGGAGCTTTAATCCACTGCTTCTTAGGCTGCTGGGAGAGATTTCCCTTTCTCTTCTTTGTTCTCACAGCTCCTGGGGCTCAGCTTTGGATGTGGCCCTGCCTCTGCCTGTAGGTCGCCGGAGGGCGTCTGTTCTTCGCTCAGACAGGACGGGGTTAAAGGAGCAGCTGCTTCGGGGACTCTGGCTCACTAAGGCCGGAGGGAGGGAGGGGTACGGAGTGCGGGGCTAGCCTGCAGTGGCAGAGGCCGGCGTGACCTTGCACCAGCCTGAGGCGCGCTTTACGTTCTCCCGGGGAAGTTGTCCCTGGATCCTGGGACCCTGGCTGTGGCGGGCTGCCCAGGCTCCCCAGAAGGGGGGTGTGGACAGTGACCTGTGCTCGCACACAGGCTTCTTGGTGGCAGCAGCAGCAGCCTTAGCGTCTCATGCCTGTCTCTGTGGTCCACGCTGTTAGCCGCGGCTCATGCCCGTCTCTGGAGCTCCTTTAAGCAGCACTCTTAATCCCCTCTCCTTGCGCACCAGGAAACAAAGAGGGAAGAAAATGTCTCTTGCCTCTTCGGCAGGTCCAGACTTTTCTCCGGACTCCCTCCCGGCTAGCCGTGGTGCACTAACCCCCTACAGGCTGTGTTCATGCCGCCAACCCCAGTACTCTCCCTGCGCTCCGACCGAAGCCCAAGACTCAGCTCCCAGTGCCGCCCACCCCAGCGGGTGAGCAGACAAGCCTCTCGAGCTGCTGAGTGCCAGTCGGCACTGATCCTCTGTGCACGAATGTCTCCGCTTTGCCCTCTGCACCCCTGTTGCTGTGCTCTCCTCCGCGGCTCCAAAGCTTTCCCCCTCTGCCACCCGCAGTCTCTGCCTGCGAAGGGGCTTCCTAGTGTGTGGAAACCTTTCCTCCTTCACAGCTCCCTCCCACTGGTGCAGGTCCCGTCCCTATCCTTTTGTCTCTGTTTATTCTTTTTTCTTTTGCCCTACCCAGGTACGTGGGGAGTTTCTTGCCTTTTGGGAGGTCTGAGGTCTTCTGCCAGCGTTCAGTAGGTGTTCTGTAGGAGTTGTTCCACGTGTAGATGTATTTCTGGTGTATCTGTGGGGAGGAAGGTGATCTCCGCGTCTTACTCTTCCGCCATCTTTCCCTCGTTCCTAAAGTCATTATTGACGTAGATGAATTAACATCTACTATATTTATAACTGTTTCCTCTTCATTACACTCATTCTTTGTCCTTTCTTCCCCTCTTTTTCTGCCTTCTCTGGGTTCAGTTGAGCATTGTATATGATTCCATTTTATCTTCTCCTTTAGCATATTGATTATGATTTTAAACAAATTTAAGTGGTTACCCTAGAATTTGCAATATACATTTATAGCTAATCAAAGTCCACCTTCAAATAGCACTACACTGCTTCATGTGTACTACAGGTACCTTATATCAGAGTCTTCCCCATTCCTTCCTCCTGTTCCTAATGCCAATACTGTCATTCATTTCACTTATCAGTGTGATATAGTTATTGAATACGTTGTTACCATTATTACTTCAAACAAGCAGTTACCTTTTAGAAAAGCTAAGAATAAGAAGAGTAAGTCGTTTTATTTTACTTTCATTGATTCCTTCTTCTATGTTCTTCCTTTTCCTATGTAGATCTGAGTTTTTGACCTTTATCATTTTCCTTCTCTCTGAGGAACTTCTTTTAGTATTTTGTGCACAGCGGGTCTGCTGGCAATGAATTTCCTCAGTTTGGCTTTGTCTGAGAAAGTCTTTACTTTGCCTTCATTTTCAAAGGATAATTTCACCGGATATAGATTGCTTGGTTGGTGGATTTTTCGTTCAACATTTTAACTGTTTCACTACACTCTCTTCTTGTGTGCGTGGTTCCTGACCAGAAGTCTGATATGATTCTTATCATTGTTCCTCTATAGTTATGGCATTTCCCTGCTTCCCATGGCTTCTTTCAAGATTTCATTCATTGTCTTTTCTTCTGAAGCTTGAAAATGATATTCTAGTTTTTTCGGTATTTATACTGCTTGGTGTTTTCTGAGCTTCTTAGATCCATGTTTTGGTGTCTGTCATTAACTTTGGAATATTTTCAGCCATTATTACATCAAATATTTATTCTGCTTCATTCTCTCTTTCTTTTCCTCCTGGTGTTCCAATTATGCTTCTTTTGTACCTTTTAAACTTATCCTACACTATTTCAATGGTAAGTTATTTTTTCCATATTTTTCTCTTTGTATTTCAGTTTACAAAGTGTCTGTGACCATATATTTAAGCCCACTGATTACTTCATCAGTTGCGGTACACATCAAAGGTATTCTTCATATCTGTTAGCATTTTAAATTTTCAACATTTACTTTTGATTCTTTCTTAGAGTTTCCATCCTTCTGCTTACAATACCCATCTGTTCTTGCATGCCGTCTATTTCTCCCATTAGGTCACTTAATATCGTCATCATAGTTGTTTTAAATTCCCTGTCTCTGTGTGTCTTTTAATGCATAAGTTGTGACTGATGCTAGGCTCAGGGGAAAGACCCTAACCCTGTGACTAGTTGGTTGTGTGTCTAACAAGGCTTTACCCTCTGTTCTGTAGAGCTCTCAAGGGAAAGACATACCCTGTGCTATATACAGGCCCATCAGGTGGTTGCTAATGAAAAAGCAGTAATTAGAGGATTAAAAAAAAAAAGACAGAAACGAGTCTAAAGAGCAGCCATGCTGAGCTAGCTCTACATTTATAAGTGCAGACAGCTCACTAGGACTCTTAAATCCCTCTGATGCTGCTGCTCAGGTTTCCTTCACACATATCCTGATCCTCAGGCTTGTACATTGTAGGAGAAAACACCCATGTTGTCCTGTGGCACAAATGTTTATGAAAAGTGGCACTGAATGCCTTATCTCAGAACCTCCTAATAGGCCAGAGGGCACCATGATCTTACTGCTTAATTGTAAAACAAGCAGTGAATGTGGGTCCTCTTAAGCACTGAAGCATATCAACAAGCCAGAGGACTACTCTGCACTCTGCTCTCTGCTTAAGCCCAAGGCATCTAAAGCTAATTGTGTGGCAACCACAGAGGAATTTCCTAATCCTGATGATATTGATTGGAACTCCCTGGAGAAGGATGCTGCTGTAGACTGAATAATGGCCACCCAAGATATACACATCCCATTGCTGAGCATTTGAATATCACCTTATATGGCAAAGGCTTTGCAGAGGCAATTAAATTAAGGATCTTGAGATTTGGAAGCTGTGTCAGATTACCGAAGTGGGACCTTGGGTAAGTGCAACCACAAGCGACCTCATACGAGGGGGCTTAGGGATATTTGAGACAGAAGAAGAGAAGGCACTGTGATCACAGAGGCAGAGATCGGAGTGATGTGGCCACAAACCAGGGGATGCCAGTAGCCACGAGAAGCTGGAAGAAGCAAGAAGAGATTGTCTGGTAGAGCCTCTTGAAAGGAGCACAACAACCCTGCAGACACCTTGACTGTGGCTCAATGAAACTGATTTCAGACTTCTTGCCTCCAGAACTCAGAGAAAACAAATTTCTGTTGTGCTAAGCCATTTGGTTTGTGGTAATCTGTTACAGCAGCCTCAGGAAACTAATATAGAAGTTTACCAACATGAGTTGGGTAGAGGCGATCCCTCTGAAGCATATTTTATAACCACCGCAAAATAAAAAATACAAGGGAGAGGAAACAAAAACAGGGGTCTAGGTTTGATTTGACTGGAAATTCAAATTTCATTAGAAGATTTAGGCAATTATCTAACGGAAAGGGTGCTGATTGGCTTCTGTGCCTATATGATGCTATCTTTGAATTAACTTTAAGTTCTGCCAAGATGAGCCAATTGTCTGTCATATTTGTGTTCCTTAATAATTTATTATGGGTTCCACTAAACTTATGGAAATAGGTGCATGGTGTCCATTCACCTGAACATACATGGGCATGGCTCGTGGCCTTTTCCTTGCTCCATTGGGTATCCGTAGCATATAAAGTAACTCACTCTACCGTTTCAGTAGAAAACGAGCATGGCTTCATGAACTAGAGTACATTGAGGGGGACGATTATTAAGGAAAATTGGTATAGTTCAATCAGTATATCATTATTCTAAGCACTCCAATGGGCAGGAAACCAAAGCCAGTCCTGAGCAAGCTCCTTTTGAAACCAACACCTGGCAGTTATTTCTCATGGGAGCACCTCAAAGTTATAGGGCTTCCCCACTGCCTTTGATTATTCAAGTGGTTATTAAGGTGGCCTAGATGGCCTAGAATCAATTGATTGCTCATGACGAGGGTCCTGAGATCTAGCTCTTCACTTGCCACGGTAACTACTACTGAGGTGAGACCCCATTTCAGGTTTTTCCTGGGCCACTTCCCACCACTGTGGAGCCCTCACCGAAAGACTTGGTATTGGTGAGTCTGTGACCTGGGCTTCCCCACCTATCTGATTTGGGGTAATATCCCTGAGGAGCTCCAGCTCTTCTATGACAAGCTGCACAAAATATCCAATCTCCTTCTCTCTTGAACACATCCCATGGCACAGGGCCAACTGCCCTATTCCGTAACATAAGTCATGTCCCCAGGTGCCCAGTGACTTCCTGAGGAAACTCTCCAGTGCTAGTCCATTAGTTGTCATACAATACCTTTTATGGCCTTGATTGATACTGGTTCCCAAATTACATTGGTGATCCCCAGAAACCCCACTAAATTTAAAGGAAGAACTCTCTAAGTTTTCCAGGGCATTGCCAGACATACAATGGAAAGTAAAGAAGTCTGCCTTACATCAACCATTTGCCCAATAATTTGACTAATTTTTCAGTGGTCACAGCTCCCACCCCACTTGGATTTCCCCTTAATGGGATGGAGGTTCTAACTAACTCAGTGGCCTCCTGGAATAACATTAACACTTAAGTCCATAAGGTTAGCCTCACCAAATAGGACCCTATAGATCTATCCCAACTCCTTACAATTGTTAATATGGCCCAATATAAATTGAAATAGTGCTTTCAAGGATTGGGACCCATTACACAAGATGTATAAAGCAGGGGGATAATTATCCCCACTGTTTATGTTTCACAGTCCAATTTTGCCTGTTGATTAACCTGAAAAACATAAATGGTGCCTCACAGTGGATTATCGCAAACTTAATGCCACCGTCTCACCCATTTAGGACCCTACATCTAACACCATTGATATGACCGAGGCCATTCAATCTCCAACTGACAGATATTTGCTGTTATAGACCTGGCTGATATGCTCTATTTTCAAGGCCTACTGTAACACCTTCTAAACCTCAGGTCACACTCATCCTTGAAATGACACAATACACCTTTAGTCAGTTGTCCATGGGGTACCTCAATAGCTCAGCCATAGCATACAACCTCTGATGGCAATACCTTAACCCAATCCACTTGTCCCCCGATACTCAGATCTGGAACTACAATGCTGACATCCTCCTGCAAAGAAAATCAGTACAGGCTCTCATAACAAGATAGTCACCACGGCAGCTACTGAGAGGAAATGGGCTGGCATTTGTTTCAAGGGCTGGGCACCTCAGCTAAATCCTTAGGCATCCCTTAGCCTGCTGAGGGTTGCTCCGTTCCTGATGTAGTTAAAAAGCAACTCTTAGCTTTGTCATCCTTAACTACTCTCATGAAGGCCCAGCACTATTAGGTCTCCAGCTCCTGGAGGCCACATTGCCCTCATTTACAAACACTATTATAGCCTATTCACTCAATCTCTCACAAGTTGGCCCACTGTGAGTGGAGCCCTTTAAAACAGAAGTCTCTAGAATCAGTGTACCTCATTTAGTGCTCTTTGGAGACTCTTTTATGGTGGAAGCTCTGGCAACCACCTCCTGTGATTCTTGGAGTTTATGAATCACACATGATAGCCACCACAAATTTCTGGTGCAATAGACTGCCCCTTTTGGCCCCACATTACATATCATTAGAGCAACTTCTGCTTGCATATTAAGCCCTCCTGGAAATGGAGTCTCTCACAGGACTTGAACTTGTGACCCTCTGCACCCAGCTGCCAATTATACCCTGGCGCATGGAAGCAGCACCACACAAGCTTTGCATTGCAACCAAGGCCTTCTTGCTGAAATGGAATTAGTACATACAGAGTAGAGCTATGCCTGGCCCTCTACCCTGCAAGAAGGGGTGGTCTCCCCTATTATCATTTCCTTGCCAGATTCCACGGTGCTGGAGGAGGTCACGTCTCTCTCAAAACCCCTGGCTACCTGAGGATCCCCTTGCGATCAACTGAGTGAACAGCAAAGGAAGTTCATATACTTTATGACATCAGCGCCATCACCAAATGTGATGGAACTTGTTGGAGGTATGCTGCTTTTTAATCTCTTAACCAGAACATCCCTGACAAAGGATGGCACCCACAATTGACACAATTGACCAAACTCCTCGAAGTTGTATTGGTTTTGGAGGATACACTGACCAACAACTGGTCTCAATTACACATCTTTACAGACTCCTGGGTCACTGCCAAAGGTCTAATGATTTGGTCTGGCCACTGGCAACAACAACAATTTCCCATTCAAGGGTACCCCCTTTGAGATAATAATATTGTACGTTCCCTGCCTTTCAGATAGAAAAGATATATATTAGGGTGATGGATATCTCTGCCCACCCCAAGGGTTATTCTACTGATGCCCAAACTAATGCCCAATCTGCTAGACTGGTGCAAATTTTAGAGACTAGGGTCAGACTTCCTTAGATGACACTGCAAATACCATTTTCTTAAATTTGACCCAATGGGCCCATGAGACAGGTCATAGAGGATTCTCTGCCCTTGAAGCTTGGGCTGAATGCAAAGGGTTTATCCCTCTCCTCTGCAATGGCCCACAGGGTGACAAGCTAATTCACTCTCTACAGGAAAACCTAACATTAGCGATATAATCCCTGCAGTGCCACCCCATGGGGAGCCTTCCAGTATCGTTGTTGACAAGTAGGTTTTATTGCGCCACTCCCCCCACACCCCCATCAAGGGTGCTGCTCATTATGTCTCGATCATGGTGAAAATATATACTGACATCTTACTCACCCACACCACTAGACATGCTACTGTTGAAGTGAACAGGGCCTCACAAAAAGACTCCTCATTCCCTTTGGAGTTCCAGATGTTACTGACAGTGTTCAATGCTCTCACTTTAATTTTCAGAATACACAACAAAAATACAAACTCTTGAGCAAAGCGTTCTATGGAACTTTCACCTTCTCTGTTGGCCCAAGGCAGTCACCCTTATAGACTGTCACAATTCTGTGCTTAAACCTTACGGAAAGAAGAAGAAGAAATGTGATGATCTAAATGGGTCTCTCTCCTTCCATTGGCCCTCATTATACTAAATCACCAGCCTTGGTGTCTGCTACTCCATGTCAAAATGCACTGAAAACACATCAGTTGCCTTTCCTTGTTCTCTGTGGTGACACTTGGCATATCAGGGTTTGCAAAGTTCATATTGGGGTAGGCATTTCTCTTTGTCTTTCTTCTCCTTTCATCTACCCCTTTTTCTTTCTCTCCCGCATCCCAAGTCAGATGACAGCTCCACCAAGGACAGATTGTTAGTTCTGATCCACAGAGTACTGAATACCCTCTGGCATCTGCGACAAATAATCTGGCACTCTGATAATGATATTGATGATATACCTAAGGCACAAGCTTTGTCAAAGTTTTCTGGCTACCAAGCATATTTAATTAATAATGACATGATGATCTCACTCAGGAAGTAGAGATCATCACTCCAGGACCCACATCCACAAGAGTGTGAATAGCAGAGAGCATCAAGAAAGAATAAAATCGTTGTTACTCAAGAGCACCCTCTGCCAAGGAATGCAGGCTATCCCTAACCACACAGACCAGGAATGGGGACATCAAGTGATCCACACTGTGCCCATCCTGGTTCAGCATCCCCACATACCTCAGGTTGTAGCATCCACATGGCTCATATGTTATTCTTAGGCCTTCTGGCTTTTCACAGCCTAGCTATGCCTACTTTGGGTAACATTTTGGGCCTGGGGCTCCACAGGCCATTGAGACGACTCCACAAGGAGACAGGAGGTACAGCCATTGGACTGAACTACAACCATGCTGACTTCCACACTTACTTGACCTCTTCAATATCACTGCCATAGCCAATCACTAGATGGAACAACATTTCATCCCCACCTCACTGACAACATTTTCTACAATGTCTAAAGCAGCCTCTACAGGCTATTCAAAACTCAAAAGGAGTCATACACACAGGAGGAAGCCTACATATTTGTGGCATGCCATACTCTTAAGCTTCTTGAATTAATGCCAGGCCCTCACCTCTCAAAATACATGACAAAATACAAGCCTCATGTGGGGACATATGAAACAGGCTCCTTGGAGATTATTATATCCCCAATATGATGCCAAGATAGCGATCTCTTTTGTTGTTCATTGTGTGCCTCGTTATCCCAGTACATTCATGCATCTCTGTGACTCTGTGACCAACAACATTTTATGCCTTAATGTCTTAAATTTGGCCCAACATTATTACAAACCCAAGTGAGGGTTATGACCTTGCCCTCAACCAACTCCCTGATGGCCTAATGGATCATCAGGTGACCTCAGCTCAGCTGGTGGACTCATCCCCACTTATTACCTCAACCCACAAATGGACTCATTCCCCATCCGACTCTTGGACTCATCCCAGATAGAATCCTCCATGACCCCAAGCCCTCATCCCACCTCCTATCAAACATCTCCTGCACCCCTCATACCTCTTGCTGCTCTTCCCAACTTTCATTCTTCCCCAATTCAGCCCCAACCACCACAAGCTACTCTCCCTTCTGCTTTTCTATTCACACCCCCTAATATACCATTAGCTGCAAGTAATTTTTATTTAAGCCTCAATGAGCAAACAGCCCATGTCTTAAAGCATACCAATTGTTGGGCATGCCATAAAGGCACCTCTCAACTGCCTGGCCATACTGCAGTCTGTCCAGCTGATCTTAAGGAAACCTTCACAAGAGCACATTCCATCCTTTATCAAACAAAATGCCCGGCCACATCTCCAAACCTAAACGGTAATAGTTCTCCTGGACTTCCCTTTAAAATACTAACTGCAGCCATTCAAAATGGCTCCCTATGATGCCCTGATCAAAATGCTTACTGGCAACACATTAATTCTTGGTTGCTTGTGCAAAACGCTAAATGTAAGATTTAGCCTCTGAGGCTTATTGGTTTCATTGTCCTAAATACTTTTTGCTTCTTCTTTTATTTATCCTTCCACCTCAAACTTCTCCTCTTAATTTGACTTATACCATCTGGAATTTGGAGCCAAATGTGCTCCTTTAAGGTCATGCCTGTAAACAAACTGAATCAATCTTGTCGCCATGCATGAAGCATGCTATATTCTTACCAACTTAGCTAAATCTGATGACTACATTGGGAATCACTGGTCCCACCTTAGGAGCCCACAATATTCTACAACACAATTAAATAATGGATGCCAATTACAAAATGTTCCAAACAATATCCAAACATGTGATTCAAAGTGCCATGGCCCTCAAAGTCCTAATTGAAGGCCAAGCCTCTTTGGCAGATGTGGTTGTTGATAATCACCTAGCCTGGGACTCTCTATTGGCCAAACAATGGGGTGGTTTTTTTCTCAATGGTACTACTTGCTGCATGTGGATAAACAACACAGGCAAAGTTACTCAAATAGCTCAACAAATAAGACAACAGGTTAAGGTCGTTAATATCACTCAGATGACTTTTAAATTGTGGTCACTTATACAAAACATTAAAAATACCCTTGTTAAGCATTTTTAAGTGTTCAATTCAGTGGCATTAACACAGTCATAATATTGTGCAACCATCCCCACTACTTATTTCCAGAACTTTTTCATCATCCCAAACAGAGACTCTGTATCCATTAAACAATACCTCCCCTTTTGCCCCTCACCCCAACCCCTCATAACTTCTACTCTAGTTTCTGTCTGTACTGAATTTGCCTATTCTTGGTATGTCTTATATTAAGAAACATGCAACATTTATCATTTTGTATCTGGCTTATTTAATTTAGCCTAAAATTTTCAAATTTCTTCCATTTGTAGTATGTATCAGAACTTCCTTTTAAAGGTTAAATAATATACTATTGAATTCATATAGAATATTCTGTTTATCCATTCATCTGTTCACGAACATCTGGGCTGCTGCCATATTTTGGCTATTATGAATAATACTGCTATGACCATTGGTATACAAGTGTTTGAGTCCCTAATTTCAGTTCTTTTGGGTATATATAGAGAATTGGAATTGCTGTATTATATTACAATTCTAATTTAACTTTTTGAGGAAAAGCCTAACTGTTTTCTGCAGTGGCTGCACCATTTCACAATCCTACCAACAATGTACAAAGTTTCCAATTTCTCCACATCCTCCCCAGCACTTGTTTTTCATTTTGTGATGATTACAATTCTAATACATGGGAAGTGGTAGCTCACTGTGATTTTGATTTACATTTCCCTCATGGTTAGAGATGTTGAACACCTACCTTTTCATGTGCTTATTGACCATTTGTATATCTTCTTTAGAGAAATGTCTATTGAAATCCTTTGCCCATTTTTGAATTGGGTTATTTGTTCTTATATTGTTGTTGAGTGGTTGGAGTTCTTTATATATTCTGGAAATTTATCACTTATCATTTATATGATTTGCAAATATTTGCTCCTATTTTGTGGGTTTTTTGCTCTCTCTTGATGGTGTCCTTTGATGCTCAGAAGACTTTGATTTTTATTAAGTTCAATGTATTCATTTTTTCTTTTGTTTCCTGTGCTTTTGGTGTCATATCCATGAAATCACTGTCAAATCCAAGGCATAAAGTTTTTCTACTACATTTTCTTCCAAGAGTTTTACAGTTTTACCTCTTACATTTAGGTTCTCAATCCATGTTGAATTAATTTTTATAGGTGGTGTTAGGTCAGTGTCTAATTTCATTCTTTTTCCTGCAGATATCCAATTTTCCCTGAGCCATTTGTTGAAAAGATTGTCCTTTTCTCTTCAAATGGTCTTGGCACCCTTGTTGAAAATTAATTGACCATATATGCAAGTGTTTAATCCTAGGCTCTCTATTCTCTTACGTATATGTCTGTTTTTATGACAGTTCCACACATTCTGATTGCTTTAGCTTTGTAGTAAGTTTTGAAAACAAGAAGTGTGGTCCTCCAACTTTGTTATTTATTTATTTCAAGATTTGGGTCCCTTGAAACTTCATATGAATATTGTGATGGGGTTTTCTATTTCTGCAAAAAAGATTATTGGGATTTTAATATGGATTTAATTGAATTTGTAGATCAGTTTTGACAGTATTGACATTTTTAAAAAATTAAGTCATCCAATCCATGAACATGGGATGTCTTTCCTTTTATTTATGTGTTCTTTAACTTCCTTCAGCAATGTTTTGTATTTTTCAGTGTGCAAGTCTTTCAGCTCCTTGGTTAACTTTATTCCTAAGTAGTTTATTATTTTGGGTGCTATTTTAAATGTAATCATTTAAATGTTATCATTTTCTTAATTTCCTTTTATGATTTTTTCTTCCTGGTGTATTGAAATGCAACTGATTTCTTTTGTATTGTCTTTGTATCCTGCAGTTTTGTTGAATTCATTCATTAGTTCCAACAGATTTTGGAGAATTTTAGGGCTTCCTACATGTAAGACTAAGTGGTCTGTGAACAGAGATGATTTAACTTCATCCTACATCATGTGGATGCCTTTTATTTCTTTTCCTTCCCTAATTATTCTGGATAGAACTTCAAATATTCTGTTATATAGAAGTGTCAAAAGCAGATATTCTGTCTGTTCCTGGTAAGAAGGGAAAAGCTTTCAGACTTTTACCACAAAGTGTGATCTTAGCTGTGGGTTTTTCACATGGCCTTATCTTGTTGGGAATGTTTCTTTGTAGTCACAGTTTATTGAATGTTTTTACCATTAAAGGGAGTCTAGTTTTTCAAATACATTTCTGTACCGATTGAGATGATCAAGTAATTTTTTTACCTTTTATTCTATTAATGTAGTATATTACATTTATTTTATTTTCATGTGTCAAGTCATCCCTGCCTGTATCCAGGAATAAGTCCCACTTGGTCAAGTTGCAGAATCCTTTTAAAATATTGCTAAATTCAGCTTGCTAGTATTTTGTTGAGGATTTTTGTGTCAATATTTATAAAAGATATTGCTCTGCAGTTTTCTGGTGGTATCCTTCTGTGGATTTGTATCACAATGTTTGACCCATAGAATGTGTTAGGAAGTGTTCCCTCCTCTTCACTTTTGGGAAGAGTTTGAGAATGACTGGTTTAATTCTTTAAATATTTGGTAGAATTCACAAGTGAAATCATCTTGTCTGTACGTTTTCTTTGCTGAGAAATTTCTGATTAGTGATTCAATCTCCTCACTAGTTATAGAGCTGTTTAGATTTTTTATTTCTTCATGATTTCATTTTAGTAGGTTTTGTGCCCTTAGAGGAATTTGTTCATTTTATCTAAGTTATTCAATTTGCTGTACCAATTTGCAAATCATCCAGTTTGAAATTTGATGTACAATGTTCATAGTATTCTCTTATAATCCTTTTTATTTCTGTGAAATCAATAGTAAAGTTCCCACTTCCATTTCCAATTTCAGTAATTCAAGTTTTGTCTATTTTTTCCTCGTTAATCTAGCTAAAGGTTTGTCAATTTTGGTGATCTTTTCAAAGCACCAAAATTTAGGTTTGTCAATTTTCTTTATGTTTTTATTCTTCATTTTATTAATCTCCAGTCTCATATGTGTTATTTCCTTCCTTTCTAGTAGTTTTTGGTTTAGTTTATTACAATTTTTCTTGTTCCATAAAAGGTAAAGTTAGGGTATTGATCTGAGACCTTTTTTCTTTTGTAATGTAAGTGTTTAGAGCTGTACATTTCCCTCTTAGCAATACGTTCACTGCACTCAATAAATTTTACTATGTTGTATATATCTCTTCATGTATTTCCTAATTTCTCTTGTGATTTCTTCTTTAACCCAATGGTTATTTAAGAGTATGTTATTTTCCACATATTTGGAATTTTTCAGTTTTCCTTGTGTTATTGATTTCTAGTTTCAATCCATCAAAAAAGATACTTTTTATGATTTCAATCTTTTAAAATGTATTAAGACTTGTTTTCTGGCCTAATACATGGTTTATTCTGGAGAATGTACCATATGCCCTTGAGAAGTTTTGTATTCTTCTGCTGTTGGGTGGAGTCTTCCATATATGGTTGTTAGGTTAAATTGGTGTATATTGTTAAGTCCTCACGTTCTTATTGATTTTCTTTCTGTCTTTTTGTTCTATCCATTACTGAAAACGGGATATAAAATCTCCCTCCAATTCTGTCAACTATTGCTTCATATATTTAGGGAGACTGACGTTTAGTGCATACATGTTTATAATTGTTATATCTTCTTGATAAATGACCTTATTATCAATATAAAATGCCCTTCCTTCTCTCTTATAACAGTTTTTGACTTGAAGTCTCTATTGTCATATATTAGTGTAGCTACCCGAGCTCTCTTTTGTTTACTATGTGCATGAAATATCTTTTCTTACCCTTTTATTGGAGAATTTATATGTAACACCCTTACTTGTCACTTGTAAAATTTTTGACCCAAAGTCTATTTGTTTGATATTACTATAGCCACCCCACAATTTTTGGTGACTATACATGAAATATCATTTTCATTCTTTCACTTTGAACCTATTTGTGTCTTTAGATATAATGTGAGTCTCTTCTGGACAGTATATAGTTGAATTAGAGTTTTCTTCTCCTATTTTTCCAATTTCTGCCTTGTATTTGACAGTTTAATTCATTTACATTTATGATTATTACTAATAAGGAAGGACTTACTTCTTTTTTGCTATTTTCCTGTATGTCATATAGCTTGTTTTTACTCATTTTCTCTGTTACTGTTTTCTTCTATGTTAGTTGAGTTTTTGTGGTGACATTCTTCAATTCCCTTTTAATTTCCTTTTTTGACATATTCCATAGATATTTTCTATGTGGTTACCATAGAAATTACATATAACATCCTCACATTATAACTACTTGTTTAAAATTATTACCTATTTAACTTCAGTTGCATACAAAAATTCTACTTCTTTATAGCTCCAACCCCCTCTTGAGGTTAGTAATCAACAATTATGTCTTTACACATTGTGTGTGCCCAAAAATATATATTTTGTCTTTCCTATAGAAAATAAGAGGTGGAAAAACAAAGCCGGAGACATCATGCTCCCTGATATCAAGTAATGTTACAAAGTTATAGTAATCAAAAGAGTATGGCATTAGAATTAAGCAGACACATGGAGTCATGGAAGAGTATAGAGAGCCCAGAAATAAACCCATACATATATGTCAATTAACTTATGTCAAATGTACCAAGAATATAGGAAGGGAAAAGGACAGTCACTTCAAAAAATGCTGTTGGGAAAACTGGACATCCACATGTAAAATAATGAAACTATAACACTATCTTACACCACATGCAAAAATTAACTCAAAATGGATTAAAGACTTGAATATAAGACTTAAAACCATGAAACTCCTAAAAGACTCAAATCAATAGAATTAGAAATGAAAAAGGAGAAGTAACAACTGACACTGCAGAAATGTAAAAGATCATGAGAGATTAGTAAAAGCAACTCTATGCCAATAAAATGGACAACCTGGAAGAAATGGACAAATTCTTAGATGCACAACCTGCCAAGACTGAATCAGGAAGAAATAGATAGTATGAACAGACTAATCACAAGCACTGAAACTGAAACTGTGATTAAAAATCCTCCAACAAACAAAAGCCCAGGACCAGATGGCTTCACAGGCGAATTCTATCAAACATTTAGTGAAGAGCTAACACGTATCATTCTCAAACTCTTCCAAAATATAGCAGAGGGAGGAACACACCCAAACTCATTCTACGAGGCCACCATCATGCTGATACCAAAACCAGACAAGGACGTCACAAAGAAAGAAAACTACAGGCCAATATCATGGATGAACACAGATGCAAAAATACTCAACAAAATACTAGCAAACAGAATCCAACAGCACATTAAAAGGATCATACACCATGATCAAGTGGGGTTTATTCCAGGAATGCAAGGTTTCTTCAGTATATGCATATCAATCAACATGATAAACCATATTAACAAATTAAAGGAGAAAAACCATATGATCATCTCAATAGATGCAGAGAAAGCTTTCGACAAAATTCAACACACATTTATGATAAGCACCCTGAAGAAAATAGGCATAGAGGGAACTTTTCTCAACATAATAAAGGCCATATATGACAGCCCCACAGCCAACATCGTCCTCAATGGTGAAAAACTGAAAGCATTTCAACTAAGATCAGTAACAAGACAAGTTTTCCCACTCTCACCACTCTTATTCAACATAGATTTGGAAGTTTTAGCCACAGCAATCAGAGAAGAATAGGAAATAAAAAAAAATCCAAATCGGAAAAGAAGAAGTAAAGCTGTCACTGTTTGCAGATGACATGATACTATACATAGAGAATCCTAAAGATGCTACCAGAAAACTACTAGAGCTAATCAATGAATTTGGTAAAGTACCAGGATACAAAATTAATGCACAGAAATAGCTGGCATTCCTATACACTAATGATGAAAAATCTGAAAGTGAAATCAAGAAAACACTCCCATTTACCACTGCAAGAAAAAGAATAAAATATCTAGGAATAAACCTACCTAAGGAGAAAAAAGACCTGTATGCAGAAAATTATAAGACACTGATGAAAGAAATTAAAGATGATACAAATAGATGGAGAGATATACCATGTTCTTGAATTGGAAGAATCCACATTGTGAAAATGACTCTACTACCCAAAGCAATCTACAGATTCAATGCAATCCCTATCAAACTACCACTGGCATTTTTCACAGAACTAGAACAAAAAATTTCACAATTTGTATGGAAACACAAAAGACTCCGAATAGCCAAAGCAATCATTAGAATGAAAAATGGAGCTGGAGGAATCAGGCTCCCTGACTTCAGACTATACTACAAAGCTACAGTAATCAAAACAGTATGATAGTGGCACAAAAAGAGAAAGATAGATCAATGGAACAGGATAGAAAGCCCAGAGATAAACCCATGCACATATGGTCACCTTATCTTTGATAAAGGAGACAGGAATGTACAGTGGAGAAAGGACAGCCTCTTCAATAAGTGGTGCTGGGAAAACTGGACAGCTACATGTAAAAGTATGAGATTAGATCACTCCCTAACACCATACACAAAAATAAGCTCAAAATGGATTAAAGACCTAAATGTAAGGCCAGACACTATCAAACTCTTAGGGGAAAACATAGGCAGAACACTCTATGAAATAAATCACACCAAGATCCTTTTTGACCCAGCTCCTAGAGAAATGGAAACAAAACCAAAAATTAACAAATGGCACCTAATGAAACTTGAAAGCTTTTGCACAGCAAAGGAAACCATAAACAAGACCAAAAGACAGCCCTCAGAACGTGAGAAAATATTTGCAATTGAAGCAACTGACAAAGAATTAATATCCAAAATTTATAAGCATCTCATGCAGCTCAATAACAAAAAAACAAACAACCCAGTCCAAATATGGGCAGAAGACCTAAATAGACATTTCTCCAAAGAAGATATACAGACTGCCAAGGAACACATGAAAGAATGCTCAACATCATTAATCATTAGAGAAATGCAAATCAAAACTACAATGAGATATCATCTCACACCAGTCAGAATGGCCATCATCAAAAAATTTAGAAACCATAAATGCTGGAGAGGGTGTGGAGAAAAGGGAACATTCTTGCACTGCTGGTGGGAATGTGAATTGGTACAGCCACTATGGAGAACAGTATGGAGGTTCCTTAAAAAACTACAAATACAACTACCATATGACCCAGCAATCCCACTACTGGGCATATACCCTGAGAAAACCATAATTCAAAAAGAGTCATGTACCAAAATGTTCATTGCAGCTCTGTTTACAATATCTTGGAGATGGAAACAACCTAAGTGTCCATTATCAGATGAATGGATAAAGAAGATGTGGCACATATATACAATGGAATATTACTCAGCCATAAAAAGAAATGAAATTGAGCTGTTTGTAATGAGGTGGATGGACCTAGAGTCTGTCATACAGAATGAAGCAAGTCAGAAAGAGAAAGACAAATACCGTATGCTAACACATATATATGGAATTTAAGGGAAAAAATGTCATGTCGAACCTAAGGGTAAGACAGGAATAAAGACACAGATCTACTAGAGAATAGACTTGAGGATATGGGGAGGGGGAATGGTATGTTGTGGCAAAGCGAGAGAGTGGCATGGACATATATACACTACCAAAATTAAAATAAATAGCTAGTGGAAAGCAGCCACATAGCACAGGCAGATCAGCTCGGTGCTTTGTGACCACCTAGAGGGGTGGGATAGGGAGGGTGGGAGGTAGGGAGATGCAAGAGGGAAGAGGTATGGGAACATATATATATGTATAACTGATTCAGTTTGTTATAAAGCAGAAACTAACACACCACTGTAAAGCAATTATACTCCAATAAAGATGTCAAAAAAAAAAAAAAAAACCATGGAACTCCTAGAAGAAAACATAGGGAAAAACCTCAGTGACATTGGTATTGGCAATGATTTTTAAGATCTGACACCAAAAGCAAAGGAGACAAAAACAAAAATTTTAAGTGAGAATATTTTAAGCTGAACAGCCTCTGGACAGCAAAGGAAACCATCAACAAAATGAAAGGGCAACCTACTAAATGGGAGAAAATATTTGCAAATCATATATCTAACAAGGAGTTACTATCCAGAATATAAGAAGTACTCATATAACTAAATAGCATGAAAAGAAAAAATCAGATTAAAAATAGGCAGAGGATCTGAAAAGACATTTTTCCAAGGAAGACACACAAATGGCCAATAGATACGTGAAAATGTCCTCAAGATAACTAATCCTCTGGGAAATGCAAATCAAAACCACAATGAGATATAAACTCAAACCTGTTAAAATGACTACTATCAAACAGACAAGAAATAGTAATTGTTGGCAAGGATGTGTAGAAGAGAGTACCCTTGGGCACTGTTGGTGGAAATGCAAATTGGTGCAGCCACTGTGGAAAACTGCATGGAGGTTCCTCAAAAAATTAAAAATAGAAGTAGCATATGATCCAGAAATCCCACTTCTTGGTATTCATCTAAATAAAACAGAAAACTAACTCCCATGTTCATTGCAGCATTAATTATAATATCCAAATATGGAAATAATGTAGGTTATTTCAGTGGATGAATGGATAAAGAAAATGTGGGATAGATACACTGGAGTATTATTCATCAATAAAAAAGGAAATCTGTGACAATATGAATGGAACTTGAGGGCATTATGCAAAGTGAAAAATGTCAGGCAAAGTTAGGTTCTGTATGTTCTCAATTATATGTGGAATCTAAATAAACCAAAAATCAATTTAAAAAAAAGAACTCATAGATACAGAGAATAAATTGTTGGTTGCCAGAGGCAGGGAGTAGAGGGATGGGCAGATACGGGTGGAAGAAGTCAAAAGGTACAAACTTCCAGTTATAAAATAAATAAGTCACAGGGATATAATATACAGCATAAGGACTAGGTATACAATACAGTATTCTGTATTTGAAAGTTGTTATGAAGGCAAATCTAGCTGATGGCCATTTGTGTGTCTTCCTCAGAAAAATGTCTTTTCAGGTCCTCTGCCCATTTTTAATCTAGTGTTTCCTTTCTTGCTATTGAGTGGTATGAATATTTCTTACATTTTGGATAGTAACTCCTTGTTAGATATATGATTTGAAAATATTTTCTCCAATCAGTAGGTGCCTTTTCATCTTGTTCATGGTTTCCTTTACTGTCCAGAGGTTTTCTTTTTTTTTTTTTTTAACATCTTTATTGGAGTATAACTGCTTTACAATGCTTTGTTAGTTTCTGCTTAGGAACAAAGAGAATCAGTTATACATATACATATATCCCCATATCTCTTCCCTCTTGCATCTCCCTCCCTCCCACCCTTCCTATCCCATCCCTCTAGGTGGTCACAAAGCACAGAGCTGATCTTCCTATGCTATGAGACTGCTTCCCACTAGCTATCTACTTTATATTTGGTAGTGTATATATGTCCATGCCACTCTCATTTTGTCCAATCTTAACCATCTCCCTCCCAGGATCCTCAACTCCATTCTCTAGTAGGTTTGCGTCTTTATTCCCGTCTTGCCCCTAGGTTCTTCATGACCATTTTGTTTGTTTGTTTTTTAGATTCCATATATATGTGTTAGCATACAGTATTTGTTTTTCTCTTTATGACTGACTACACTCTGTAAGACAGACTCTAGGTCCATCTACGTCACTACAAATAACTAAATTTCGTTGCTTTTATAACTGAGTAATATTCCATTATATATATGTACCACGTTTATCCATTCATCTATCAATGGACACTCATGTTGCTTCCATGTCCTTGCTATGATAAAGAGAACTGCAGTGAAGATTGTGGTACATGACGCTTTTTGAATAATCGTTTTCCAGGGTATATGCCCAGTAGTGGGATTGCTGGGTTGTATGATAGTTCTATTTTTAGTTTTTGAAGGAACCTCCGTACTGTTCTCCATAGTAGCTGTATCAATTTACATTCCCGCCAACAGTGCAAGGGGCTTCCCTTTTCTCCACACTCTCTCCAGCAATTACTGTTTGTAGATGTTTTGATGATGGCCATTCAGACCGGTATGAGATGATATCACATTGTAGTATTGATTTGTATTTCCCTAATGATTAATGATGTTGAGCGTTCTTTCATGTGTTTGTTGGCAATCTGTATATCTTCTTTGAAGAAATGTCTATTTAGGTCTTCTGCCCATTTTTGGATTGGGTTGTTTGCTTTTTTGATATTGAGCTGCCTAAGTTGCTTTTAAATTTTGGAAGTTAATCCTTCGTCATTTGCTTCATTTTCAAATATTTTCTCCCATTCTGAGGGTTGTCTTTTGGTCTTGTTTATGGTTTCCTTTTCTGTGCAAAAGCTTTGTAGATTCATTAGGTCCCATTTCTTCATTTTGGTTTTTATTTCCATTTCTCTAGGAGGTGGGTCAAAAGGATCTTCCTGTGATTTAAGTCATAGAGTGTTCTGCCTATGTTTTCCTCTAAGAGTTTGATAGTGTCTGGCCTTACATTTAGGTTTTTAATCCATTTTGAAATTATTTTTGTGTATGGTGTTAGGGACTATTCTAATTTCATTCTTTTACATGTAGCTGTCCAGTTTCCCCAGCACCACTTATTGAAGAGGCTGTCTTTTCTCCACTGTATATTCTTGCCTCCTTTATCAAAGAGAAGATGACCATATGTGCGTGGGTTTATCTCTGGGCTTTCTATCCTGTTCCATTGATCTATATTTCTGTTTCTGTGACAGTACCCTACTATTTTGATTACTGTAGCTTCGTAGTATAGTCTGAAGTCAGGGAGCCTGATTCCTCCAGCTCCGTTTTTCATTCTAATGATTGCTTTGGCTATTCAGGATCTTTTGTGTTTCCATACAAATTGTGAAATTTTTTGTTCTAGTTCTGTGAAAAATGCCAGTGGTAGTTTGATAGGGATTGCACTGAATCTGTAGATAGCTTTGGGTAGTAGAGTCATTTTCACAATGTTGATTCTTCCAGTCCAAGAACATGGTATATCTCTCCATCTATTTCTATCATCTTTAATTTCTTTCATCAGTGTCTTATAATTTTCTGCATATAGGTCTTTTTTCTCCTTAGGTAGGTTTAGTCCTAGGTATTTTATTCTTTTTGTTGCAGTGGTAAATGGAAGTGTTTTCCTACTTTCACTTTCAGATCTTTCATCATTACTGTATAGGAATGCAAGAGATTTCTGTGCATTAATTTTGTATCCTGGTACTTTACCAAATTCACTGATTAGCTCTAGTAGTTTTGTGATGACATCTTTAGGATTCTTTATGTATAGTATCACGTCATCTGCAAACAGTGACAGATTTACTTCTTCTTTTCCAATTTGCATTCCTTTTATTTCTTTTCCTTCTCTGATTGCTGTGCTACAACTTCCGAAACTATATTGAATAATAGTGGTGGTAGTGGGCAACCTTGTCTTGTTCCTGATCTTAGTGGAAATGGTTTCAGTTTTTCGCCATTGAGAACGATGTTGGCTGTGGGCTTGTCATATATGGCCTTTATTATGTAGAGGTAACTTTCCTCTATGCCTACTTTCTGGAGGGTTTTTATTATAAATGTGTGTTGAATTTTGTCGAAAGCTTTCTCTGCATGTATTGAGATGATCACATGTTTTTCTCCTTCAGTTTGTTAATATGGTGTATCACATTATTAATTTGCATATACTGAAGAATCCTTGCATTCCTGGGATAAACCCCACTTGATCCTGGTGTATGAACATTTTAATGTGCTGCTGGATTTTCTTTGCTGGTATTTTGCTGAGGATTTTTGCATCTATGCTCCTCAGTGATATTGGCCTGTAGTTTTCTTTCTCTGTGACATCTTTGTCTGGTTTTGGTATCAGGGTGATGGTGGCCTCATCGAATGAGTTTTGGAGTGTTCCTCCCTCTGCTCTATTTTGGAAGAGTTTGAGAAGGAGAGGTGTTAGCTCTTCTCTAAATGTTTGATATATTCACCTGTGAAGTCATCTGGTCTTGGACTTTTGTTTGCTGGAAGATTTTTAATCACAGTTTCAATTTCAGTGTTTGTGATTGGTCTGATCATATTTTCTATTTCTTCCTGGATCTGTCTCAGAAGGGTGTGCATTTCTAAGAATTTGTCCATTTCTTCCAGGTTGTCCATTTCATTGGCATACAGTTGCTTGTAGTAATCTCTCATGTCCTTTTTATTTCTGCAGTATCAATGGTTACTTCTCCTTTTTCATTTCTAAATCTCTTGATTTGAGTCATCTCCTTTTTTTTCTTGATGAGTGTGGCTAATGGTTTGTCAATTTTGTTTATCTTCTCAAAGAACTAGCTTTTAGTTTTATTGATCTTTGCTATCATTTCCTTCATTTCTTTTTCATTTATTTCTGATCTGATCCTTATGATTTCTTTCCTTCTGCAAACTTTGGGGGTTTTTTGTTCTTCTTTCTCTAGTTGCTTTAGGTGTAAGGTTAGGTTGTTTATTTGAGATGTTTCTTGTTTCTTAATGTAGGATTATACTGGTATAAACTTCCCTCTTAGAACTACTTTTGCTGCATTGCATAAGTTTTGGGTCGTCGTGTTTTCTTTGTTATTTGTTTTTAGGTATTTTTTCATTTCCTCTTTGATTTCTTCAGTGATCTCTTGGTTACCAAGTAGGGTGTTGTTTAGCCTCCATGTGTTTTTATTTATTTTACAGATTTTTCCTGTAATTGATATCTTGTCTTCTAATGTTGTGGTTGGAAAAGATACTTGATACAATTTCAATTTTCTTAAATTTCCCAAGGCTTGGTTTGTGATCCAAGGTATGATCTATCCTGCAGAATGTTCCATGAGCACTTGAGAAGAATGTGTATTCTGTTGTTTTTGGATGGAATGTCCTATAAATATCAATTAAGTCCATCTTGTTTAATGTATCATTTAAAGCTTGTGTTTCCTTATTTATTTTCATTTTGGATGATCTGTCTATTGGTGAAAGTGGGGTGTTAAAGTCCCCTACTATGATTGTGTTACTTTTGATTTCCCCTTTTATGGCTGTTAGTATTTGCCTTGTGTATTGAGGTGCTCCTATTTTGGGTGCATAAATATTTACAATTGTAATATCTTCTTCCTGGATCAATCCCTTTATCATTATGTAGTGTCCTTCCTTTTCTCTTGTAATACTCTTTGTTTTATAGTCTCTTTTTCTTATATGAGAATTGCTAGTCCAGCTTTCTTTCGATTTCCATTTGCATGGAATATCTTTTTCCATCCCCTCAATTTCAGTCTGTATGTGTCCCTAGGTCTGAGGTAGGTCTCTTGTAGACAACATATATATGGGTCTTGTTTTTGAATCCATTCAGTCAGTCTATGTATTTTGGTTGGAGCCTTTAATCCATTTATATTTAATGTATTTACCTATATTTATGTTCCTATTACCATTTTCTTAATTGTTTTGGGTTTGTTATTGTAGGTCTTTTCCTTCTCTTGTGTTTCCTGCCTAGAGAAGGTCCTTTAGCATTTGTTCTAAAGCTGGTTTGGTGGTGCTGAATTCTCTTAGCTTGTCCTTTTCTGTAAAGATTTTAATTTCTCCATCAAAACTGAATGAGATCCTTGCTGGGTAGAGTAATCTTGGTTGTTGATTTTCCCCCTTCATTACTTTAAATATGTCTTGCCACTCCCTTCTGTCCTGCAGAGTTTCTTCTGAAAGATCAGCTGTGAACCTTATGGGATTCCCTTGTATGTTATTTGTTGTTTTTCCCTTGTTGCTTTTAATATTTTTTCTTTGTATTTAATTATTGATAGTTTGATTAATATGTTTCCTGGCATGTTTCTCCTTGGATTTATCCTGTATGGGACTCTCTGTGCTTCCTAGACTTGATTAACTATTTCCTCTCCCATATTAGGGAGGGTTTCAACTATAATCTCTTCAAATATTTTCTCAATCCCTTTCTTTTTCTCTTGTTCTTCTGGGACCCCTATTATTCAAATGTTGGTGCATTTAATGTTGTCCCAGAGGTCTCTGAGACTCTCCTCAATTCTTTTCATTCTTTTTTCTTTATTCTGCTCTGTAGTAGTTACTTCCACTATTTTATCTTCTAGGTCACTTATCCGTTTTTCTGACTCAGTTATTCTGCTATAGATCCCTTCTAGAGTATTTTTAATTTCATTTATTGTGTTGTTCATCACTGTTTGTTTGCTCTTTAGTTCTTCTAGGTCCTTGTTAGACATTCCTTGTATTTTCTCCATTCTATTTCCAAGATTTTAGATCATCTTTACTATCATTATTCTGAACTCTTTTTCAGGTAGACTTCCTATTTCCTCTTCATTTGTTACATCTGGTGGGTTTTTCCCTTGCTCCTTCGTCTGCTGTGTGTCTCTCTGTCCTCTTATTTTGCTTAACTTACTGTTTTGGAGGTCTCATTTTCGCAGGCTGCACGTTTGTAGTTCCCATTGTTTTGCGTGTCTTCCCCCAGTGGCTAAAGTTGGCTTAGTGGGTTGTGTAGGCTTCCTGGTGAAGGGTACTAGGGCCTGTGTTCTGGTAGATGAGGCTGGATCTTGTCTTTCTGGTTGGCAATCCACGTCTGGTGGTGTGTTTTGGGGTGTCTGTGGCCTTATTATGATGTTAGGCAGCCTCTCTGCTAATGGGTGGAGTTGTGTTCCTCTCTTGCTAGTTGTTTGGCATAAGGTGTTCAGCACTGTAGCTTCCTTGTGGTTGAGTGGAGCTGGGTCTTGGCATTGAGATGGAGATCTTTGGGAGATTTTTGCCATTTGGTATTACATGGAGCTAGGAGGTCTCTTGTGGACCCATGTCCTGAACTTGTCTCTTCCACCTCTGAGGCACATCCCTGACACCTGGCTGGAGCACCAAGAACCTGTCATCCTCACGGCTCAGAATAAAAGGGAGAAAAAAAAAGAAAGAAAGAGGAAGATAAATTTAGATTGAATTAAATTAAAAAGTTATTAAAATAAAAAATAATTACTAGAAAACATTTTTAAGTAATAAAAGAAAGAAAGAATGAAAGAGGAGAACAACCAAACCAAAAAACTAATCCACCAATGATAACAAGTGCTAAAAACTATACTAAAAACAAAACAAATCAAAAAACGGATGGACCAAACCCAGGACAAATGGTAAAAGCAAAGCTATACAGACAAAATCACACACAGAAACATACACATACACACTCACAAAAAGAGGAAAAGGGAAAAAAAAATATATATATATCATTGCTCCCAAAGTCCACCTCCTCCATTTGGTATGATTTGTTGTCTATCCAGGTATTCCAGAGATGTAGGGTACATCAACTTGATTGTGGAGATTTATTCCACTACTCCTGAGGCTTCTGGGAGAAATTCCCCTTTCTCTTCTTTGTTCATAGAGCTTCTGGCTTTCAGCTTTGGATTTGGCCCTGCCTCTTCGTGTAGGTCGCCTGAGGGCATCTGTTATTCACTCAGGCAAGACGGGGTTAAAGGAGCAGCTGATTCAGGGTCTCTGGCTCACTCAGGCTGGGAGAAGGGTGGGGTACGGTGTGCAGGCCAAGCCTGTGGCGGCAGAGCCCACCGTAACTTTGCAACAGGCTGAGGCATGCCGTGTGTTGTTCTCCCGGGGAGGTTGTCCCTGCATCACGTGACCCTGGAAGCGGCGTGCTGCACTGGCTCCTGGGAGGGAAGGTGTGGCAAGTGACCTGTGCTTGCACACAGGCTCCTTGGTGGCTGCAGCAGCAATCTTAACGTCTCATGCCTGTCTCTGGGGTCCGCGCTGGCAGTTGCGGCTCACGCCCGTCTCTGGAGCTCCTTTCAGCCACACTCTTAATCCCCTGTCCTCAAGCACCAGGAAACAAAGAGGCCATAAAAAGTCTCTTGCCTCTTCAGCAGCTCCGGACTTTTTCCCGGACTCCCTGCCGGCCAGCTGTGGCACACTAGCCCCCTTCAGGCTGTGTTCACACAGCCAACACCAGTCCTCTCCCTGGGATCCGACTGAAGCCCAAGCCTCAGCTCTCAGCCCCGCCTGCCCCAGTAGGTGAGCAGACAAATCTCTCTGGTTGGTGAGTACTGGTTGGCACCGATGCTCTGTTCGGGAATCTCTCTGCTTTGCCCTCTGTACCCCTGTTGCTATGCTCTCCTCCGCAGCTCTGAAGCTTCCCCCCTCCACCACCCAAGTATCCACCCGTGAAAGGCCCTTCCTAGCGTGTGGAAAACTTTCCTCTTCACAGCTCCCTCCCACTGGTGCAGGTCCCATCCTTATTCTTTTGTCTCTGTTTTTTATTTTGCCCTACCGAGGTATGTGGGGAGTTTCTTGCCTTTTGGGAAGTCTGAGGTCTTCTGCCAGCATTCAGTAGGAGTTGTGTAGGAGTTATTCCACATGTAGATGTATTTCTGGTGTATCTGTGGGGAGGAAGGTGATCTCAATGTCTTACTCTTCCACCATCTTGAAGCTCCTCCCTGTCCAGAGGCTTTTTAGTTTAAAGTATTCTCACTTAAAATTTTTGTTTTTGTTTCCTTTTCTTTTGGTGTCAGATCTTAAAAATCACTGCCAAGGCCAATATCACTGAGATTTTCCCCTATGCTTTCTTCTAGGAGTTTCATGGTTTTACGTTTTACATTCAAGTCTTTAATTCATTTTGAGTTAATTTTTGCATGTGGTGTAAGATAGTGTTCCAGTTTATTTTACATGTGGCTGTTAACTAGATTTACTGTGGTGATCATTTTGCAATTTATACAAAGATCAAATCATTATATTGTAAAACTGAAACCAATATAATGTTTTATGTCATTTACCCCTCAATTTAAAAAAATAAATAATGACATTTATTTCTATCATGTGATTACATTTACCAAAGATCTTTATATCTTCATACAGATACTAGTTATCATCTAGTGTGTTTTTTACCTTTTATTTAACCTAAAGGACACCCTTTAGCATTTCTTTTAGGGTAGTTCTAGTGATAACTCCTTCAACTTTTGTATATCTTGAGATGTCTTAATTTCCCCCTCTTTTTTGAAGAACATTTTTGCTGGTTATAGAATTCTACATTGACAGTTTTTTTTGTTTTTTTCCATTAAGCACTTTAGTTTCTGATAAGAAATTGGCTGATAATCTATTGAGAAGCCCTTGTATATGATAGGTCACTTCTTGCTGCCTTTTATATTCTCTGGTTTTGGCTTCTGACAGTTTCATTGTAATGCATCTTGCTGGGTTCTCTTTGGGTTCATCCTGCTTGTATTTGTTTGTGCTTTTTGAATTTGTAGGTTCATGTGTTTCATTAAATTTGAGAAGATTGCAGCCATTATTTCTTCAAATATTTTTTCCACCCTTTCTCTCCCTCTTTTACTTCTGGGACTCCCATAATGCATATGTTGATCTAGTTGCTGATATCCCACTCATTTCTTAGACTCTGTTTCCTTTTTTCTTTTCCTCTCTGCTTCTTAATATCAATAATTTCAAGCTTCGTGTCCTCAGGTTCCCTGATACTTTCTTCTGTCTGTTGAAATCTGCTGTTTGTCATTTCAGTTATTTTACGTTTCAACTTGTTTCCTTTTATATTTGCTATCTTTTTGTTGATATTCTCATTTTGTTCATAAATCCTTTTTGCAATTTCTTTATTTTTTTTGTCCATGTTTTCCTTTGGCTCTTTGTGCATATTAAGGATAGACGATTTAAGGACTCTGCATAGTAGGTACAGTGTTTGTGCTCCATCCAAGATGGTTTATTAAAACCATTTATCTTCTTGATAAATTAAGAATAAGAAAAAGTTACAAATTTTATTTTACATTCATTTATCCCTTCACCAATGCTCATTTATCATTCATGTAGATCCAACTATCTGACTGTTTGTGGTGGCTTCTGGAGATTGGGATCAGCTCTTATTTACACAAAATCGGATTTAATGTGGCAACTGAGGATATCATAGATATATAAAGTAAAACTTAATAGGATGATTCTTCACACACTGTAACTTTCTGAGGATAGTAGGGTAGACAGCCAAGATGGTCTAGATTGGCTTCCGTGAAAGGAGGAGAAGCGACCTTGTTTTTTATTATGTTTAGGGAGTAGGACCAGATGAGGGTTTCCACACATGGGCTGGGGGTTTGCATAGTTTGAACATCCCCACAGGCACCATGGCACAGAGCACTCAGACATTCTTACTTGTTTGCCCAGATGTAGGGCAAGAGGGAGAAGGAGAGGTGTGGGGCCTAAATATTCTCAGTAATCAAACATCAAAAATGGAGTCAGATTATTTATTAAAATTCACCTCTGATATTTTACTCATGACTGAAATATGTTATATTGCATTTAATTGAATTCAAACCTGTTTAACTAAGCATTATGGCACTCTATGGGACTTGTGGCCTGAGGCCAGTAAATGTTCAAGTTACTCTTTAACTTCTCAAAATATACAACATTGAGTTCTTGAATAAGTCATTCAATACAACTTCTACTTTCCATCAGTGATGTCTGGAATTCTGAAGGGAGTTAGAAGAGTTTTGGTATAGTTTTGTGTTCTGACTCCACTATGTACAGAGAAATGTGCAACTTTGATTTATATTTTGGTTATCTTTATCTATAAGGCAAGAAATTTGCAGAGTTCTTTGCCCCAATTGGGGCAACTTTGGACCATGAATTGTTGCCATTGCTCAGACAAGATGGCCAGCAAATGACTGCCTGAAGTTTGGCCAATTATCCTGACCTTTAGATTCCATCCTTTATCAGTGATGTCTCAGTTATGGGATGGATAGCATCAGCTCTCCAGCAGGCACTATCATATGCAATGGCAGCAATACCACCATGTAGCACATCGACTCCCATTTCTAATCATTCAGTTGTTCCCAACGGGGTCCCCAGGTGGCCAATGGGTTCTAAGAGAAGTGGACCCCCTCTGGCACCATTGGATCTGTCAAGGGACTGAGGAGAAGGAAATCATTTCCTCTTGTCGGTGTGATACACCAGAGGGCTCAGGTTTGGATCTATCATGTAAGTACCATTTTATTTCAATAAAAGGGCCTCTGTGGCCATATAAGTTCTGTAGAGTTCCTATATCCATGAATTGAGGCATAATGGGTAACTAGATGTAGAAAGTCATAAGTGCAGTCCTGTGATACCCTCCATTCCCAGAAGGGCTTAGTATTTGGCCAGCAGTAGTCACTTTAAGGCTGTGTAGCATGGGTTGGAGAAGAGCAGATTTTTGCACCAGAAATGTGTGGGCAACTTATGACCATCATTGTCAGAGACGCCAGAAGGCATGAAAGGAATGTACACAAGCCTCTATAGTGAAGGAGTTTCTGCTGTCACTAATGGGAATATCTGTTGTATTGCAATTTGTATAGAGTCTAGAGCTTTTTATTATAGGAGGTTACACTTTGTAGTGAGTTTATTTGCAAATAAGAGAAGAAATGAGCTTAAGCAAAATTTGTAAATGAGAAAATCTGTTGCTTCTAGAACCAAAAGGACCTAAAAGATGTTGTGTTTGTCTTAACATTGTGAGTGCTGAATGCCAATAGCTGTTTCTTTGACAATGCCAGAGATAGAGCAGCCCTCAGCTTATCAGATAATTTTCAAGAATTTAACTGAAGTAGTGAGACACTTATGTGTGTGACAATGGCCCGTCTCCTTTTTTGTCCTCCTTTATCAATGTTTTATGTCCTGAATGAGTCAAATGATATGCTTGGAGGAGTATGACATCATTGTAATGTCACACCTATGCTCTTGGAGAAAATTGGATGTAGTTAATATCTTGCACTCTGGTATGCAGAACGATGGCTCCCCCCACAAAATGACCATGCCCTAATCCCTAGAAACTGTGAATATGTTATCTTGCATGGCAAAAGGGTCAGATATGGGGATATATGTATATGTATGGCTGATTCACTTTGTTATAAAGCAGAAACTAACACACCATTGTAAACAATTATACTCCAATAAAAATGTTTTAAAAAATTACTGTTAATTAAGGAACACCAGACATCTCAAAAAAAGGGGGGGATTTGCAGGTGTGATACAAGTTACAGATATTGAGATAAGGAGGTTATCCTGGTTTATCTGTTTAGGTAGGCTCAGTGTAATCACAAAGTGTTTATAAGTAAAAGAGGGATGTAGGAGAATCAGAGTCAGAAAAGTTGTAATAATAGAAGCAGTGTTTGAAGTGATGCTATTTCTGATTTTAGGATGGAAGGGGGCCATGAGCCAAGGAATGTGGGCTGCCTCTAGAAACTGTAAAAGGCAAAAAAACCAAACCTAAACAAACAAAAAAACCCCCTGCAGATTATCCCCTAGAAAGAATGCAGCCCTGCTGACACCTTGATTTTAGCCCTGTGAGATACATTTTGGAAATCTGACCACTGTAACTGTAAGGTAATAAAGTGTGTATTGTTTTAAGCCACTAAGTTTATAATAATTTATAATAGCAGTAATGGGAAATTATACACCTGAAAAGATTGTGTATGATGGCAAAGCTGTTGAGGCGTCCATGGATAGCCAGGTAAATTTGTACTGTGTCCCTTTGAAGGTGAATGCAAACTGCAACTGAAAAGCTGTTAAAATAGGCATTGAGCAGAATATATTAGCCAAATCTGTAGCTGCAAATTATTTACCAGTTTTTGATTGGATGGAGTCAGTAGTTTCAATAATATTGGGTGTTGGGACCTTATTAGGTGGGTTGTGGAAATTCACCAAAGTGTACCATTTGTATTTTCCAGGTTTAAGAACAGGCTAAATTGGGCTGTTAAATGGAGAAACAGTGGAGATAATGACTCCTCCTCTAAATAGGTGTTGTATAGTGAATTTCAATCCTGAAGACCCTGCACAGCTAAAAGCATAAGCTTGCCAGCAGATAGCAGCATAACTCAAAAAGCATGCTAGCCAGCAGATAACAGAGCCAGTTAGCAAGCCAAAGAAGAAAGGCCTAGTGGTGATGGTCATCTTCTAGATACCCTTCTCACGGTGTCAATTGTGGTGGTCATCCTGAAGAATCAGGGTGAACCCATTCCATCCAAGACTGGTTTAGATGGTGAGACTGATGATGCCACACATGCATTAAGAGGGTATAAAGAGATTTCTTTTTTTACTCAAACAATGGACTTTCATCGGAGAATAGGGCAGGCTCCCATGTAGGTCTGGAAATGACTTGATGGAGCAAATATAAGAGACTGGTTTTGTGGTAAAAAGGTGAGACTGGGGTGAGGGTCCCCTGCATGGTTTAAACTTCCCACTAGCACAAAAGGAGGGAGCTCCTAGGCTTTCTTAGCACCTTGCCCAGATGAGGAAGAGGAGGAGGTAAGTGTGGAGCTTGAAAGATGTAAGCAGTCAAACATCAGACTCTTTATTACAATAAGCATACTATATTTACATCTTAACTTTTGGAAGTCTGACTTATTTGAGATTAGCTTTATTGTATAGGCACATGACCTGCTGGTAGTTGTTTGCTTGGGCTACATGATACTTCCCAATGTAAGTAATCAAAGGAATTAATTCTACTCATCTAAAATTTATAACAATATAGATGTGTGTTTGTTTGAGTATGTGTGTGTGTTTCTGCATGTGTGTGTAAAGCTTGACATTCTAGCACAAACAGTGTAAATCATTCCTTCCACACCTTGCTTATAATGGGTCTCCCTAACTTGCTGTACTTGAGTTGACACATTAACAAGTGGTTATAGCTAAACAAGTCATTTGAAAAGAGTAAAATTATTTAATTCAAATCAATATTGTAGAGCCTTTGGCCTTCTGGAGAGGCCCTAGAACCTTGGAATAAAAAGGAGATTCATAGAATCACCACCACCCACTCGACTACTACCCACATCTGTGCTCAGGATTACACAAGTATGTAGTATTTGTGCCAATCTTTCATCAGGGTTTGAACAAGGGAAATAGAAAAGAGGTGCCAACCTGGAAAAGTGGCAGTTAGTCAACCTTGAGAAAAAAGGGAATAAGAAAGACATCTGAGCAAAGAGACTTCTTTTGACCTATGTGTGAAAAAGGAATGACAGAGAAGGCTCACATAAAGGTAAGTGTATAAATACACTTGTCTTAGTTTGGGCTGTTAGAATAAAATACCATAGAGTAGGTGGCTTAAACAACAGATATTTATTTCTCACAGTTCTGGAGACCAGGAAGTACAAAGTCAAGGTGCTAGCAGACTCAGTGGGTAATACCCCACTTCCTGGCTTCTAGACAGTTTCCTTCTTGAAATATGCTCACATGGTTTCCTTGGTGCACGCATATGGAGAGAGATGGAGAGATCTCTTCTCTCTTCCTCTTCTTACAAGGACACCAATATTATTATGAGGGTCCCAACCCTCATGACCTCATCTAAGCCTAAATACCTCCCAAAGGCTCCATTCCGAATACCATCATATTGGGGATTAGTGAAAGACATGAGCTTGGTGGGGGGATACATTTAGTTCATAACATTTTATACCTGGCTCCCCAAAATTCATGTCCTCACGTATTAAATACTTTCATTCCATCCCAATAGACCCAAAGTCCTAACCCATTGCAGCATCAAGTCTCAAGTCTGAAGTCCAAAGGCTCATCTAAATATTATTTAAATCAAATATAGATGAGACTCAAGGTATGATTCATATTGATGAAAATTCCTCGCCGGCTGTGAACATATGAAACCAAACAAATTACATGCTTCCAAAATGTAATGGTGTCATGAACATAGGATAGACATTTCCACTCCAAAAGGGAGAAACAGGAAAGAAGGAAGGGGTGATAGGTCCCAAGCGAGTCCAAAACCCAGCAAGGCAAATATGATTAGATCTTAAGGCAGGAGAATAATCCTCTTTGGCTCCACCCTTCAGGCCCAATGGGGAGGCAGCATCACACCTACGACTCATTGGGGAACCCTCCCTTCAGCTAGGCAGGACACAGCCCACATGACTCTCTATGAAGGCCCAGCCCATGCTGCAGCTCTCTGTAGTGATCCTGCCCTTTGAAACCAAGGTGGAGACAGCTGTGTACTCTGGGCCTGTGCACTCTGGGTCTGTGGTGGGCGTAGCAGCCCTGATGATATCTGAATTGCCTTTAGGATCCTTCTTCCTTTTTCTTCAGTTCTTGGTGAAGGCCTACTTCCTTACTAACCTTTTTTTTTGATTGATTGATTGAAGTATAGTTGATTTACAATATTGTGTTAGTTTCAGGTATACAGCAAAGTGATTCAATTATTCAAAACATATAACTGAATATATATATATGAATGTATATATATATATATATATATATATATTCTTCTTTTCCCTTATTGTTGCATCACAGTTTATTGCAAGATATTGAATCTAGTTCCCTGTGCTATACAGTAAATCTTGATTGCTTATCTATTTTGTATATGGTAGTGTGCATCTGTCAATACCATACTCCCAGTTTATCCCCCACTTCCCCTTTGGTAACTATAAGTTTGTTTTCTATATCTGTGAGTCTCTTTCGAACAGCCACCTTCTTGATGTGTGTTCACATGGACATTCTTCACTGCGTGTTTGTAGAGAGAAAGAGAGAGAACTTTTCTCTCTTTTTCTTATAAGGGCACTATCAGATTCATGAGGGCTCCATCCTCATTACCTCATATAAACCTGATTATCTCCCAAAGGTCCCACCTCCAAATACTATCACAGTAGAGATTATGGCTTTAATGCATGAATTTGGGGAGGACACAGACATTCAGTACATAACAGTGCCTCGGAACCTAGAATGAGACAGAGGGCGGAACCAAGAGAAGGGAAACCAGGGACAGGGTGAGATGCAATAGGCTTGCTTGTGAGTTTCAGTGATGGGAGCAGGGAGGAGGAAAGTAGGGCTGTCCGATGAGCTATCTGATTCTATCCATATGGTCAATCCTCTTGTGATTCACGTATTAGAATCCCCTTCACCCCCAGCATTGTGGGAGACCCTTATTTATGGGGATCAGTGCGTTGCTACAGCAATAGACAGTAAAAAGATTCCTTCCTCCTTCATTCTAAGAGGGAGAGAATGAAAAAGTGCCTAACCTGCCAGTATGAATCTTCTTGCATAAGCTATCTGTCCACTTTGCCACAGTCATGAGCCTGTCAGATTTTAAAATAACCTCACCTCTAATTTCTACTTGAAGGTTTTAATTATAAATTTAAGCAGCGACACAGGCACTGACTTACCTCCCTGTTTATCAACCAGCAACTCAGAAGAGCAAGGTGGTGCAAAGCATCAGCTTTAGAGTTAGACATATCTGAGTTTGAATCCCACTTCAGCTATCTTCCAGCAGTGCACCCTTGTGCAATTTCCTTTAACCTTCCAACCAGAGTTTCTTTATCAGTAAAGTGACAGGTAAAATAAAATGTAGTAGCAGATTTAAAATCCACATTTGAAGCAACAGAAAAAAACAATGTATCATGTATAAAAAGGAAAAGCATATATTAATGGTGCCAACGAAATTAAACAATCGGTTGCAAAAAGTAGATAGGTGAAAAGGATGACAAGAACAATGATCACAAGGGAGAACAGGGAAAGGGCCCTAGATTAGGGGTGTCCTGAGGAGGATTCACACTTGCTGCAACTGGAGCAATACTCAAAAGTGTAAGTGAGGAACATCTGGCCAAGTCAGAAAAAGTTGTGAGCATGCAGATCAAGAGAACTAAACACATTCTAGGGGGGAAAAATCAATGAAAGAGACATTCTTGGACATATTAGACACACTTTTAAAAATCTTCATGTGTAACCCTATAGCAAATCAAATGAAAACAGCACCCACAGATTATCTGAATATCATTAAGGATATTTTAGGCAGCAAATAACAAAAAATCACTCAAATTGGCTTAAACCATGAGGAGAGTATTATCTTGAATAATAGGAAGTCCAGAGTTTAGGAAGGATTTAGATTTTGTTGCTCCAGTGGCTTGATGAAATCTTGGAGGACCAGGTTCCTGAAATCCTTCTCCTTTGCTCTCCACCATATCTACCTGGGTTGCAAAGTGACTGATAGTAGTATTAAGAGGAATATAACGTCCAGCAAGGGATGAAGGCCAGCTTTCAATGTCATCTTTTTTTTAATTAAACTTTTATTTTTAGATAAATGTAGATGCTTTTTTAACATCTTTATTGGAGTATAATTGCTTTACAAAGTTGTGTTAGTTTCTGCTGTATAACAAACTGAATCAGTTTTATGTATACATATATCTCCATACCTCCTCCCTCTTTAGATGCATTTTTAAGAAATAATACAGAATGGTCCTGTATGCATTTTGTCCAATTTACCTCAATAATAACATCTTGACAAACTATAGTACCCTGTCACAAGCAGGATATTGGCATTGATGCAATCCACTGATCTTAAACACATTTTCCTAGTTTTACATCTACTCGTGTATGTGTGTGTGTGCGTGTGCGGTCGTTTCTTTTAGATTTTGCCACATTCGATTTCAATTTTTTAAGTTCATGAGTCCGCTACCACAGTCAAGATACAGGGTATTTCTATTATCACCAGGATACCACAAGTTGCCCTTGTATAGCCACCCTTCCCTGTCCGCCACTCTACCCATAACCCCTGGCAACCACTAATTTGTTCTTCATTTCTATAACTTTGTCATTTTGACTTTCATAACTTCAAGAAAACTATATAAATGAACTCATACAGTATATGATCTTTTCAGACCAGCTTTTACTTTGAGCATAAAGTCCTTAGAAAAATCCAAGTTGTTGTGTATATAAACAGTTCATTCTCTTTTATTGTTGACTAGTATTCCACAGTATGGATATACCACACTTTGTTTACTGTGTCATTTAGCTACCTAGGACATTTTGGTTGTTCCCAATTTTGGGCTATTACAAATAAAGTTACTATAAATAAATGTGCTCAGATTTTTGTGTGAACATGAACTTGCATTTATCTGGGATAAATGCCCAGGAGTGCATTTGCTGGGTCATATGGTAGTTACATGTTCAGTTGTTTTTTGTTTTTTGTTTTAGAAACTGCCAAACTGTTTTCAAGAGTAACTGTTTCAAAAAAAAAAAAAAGAGTAACTGTTTCATTTTACATTCCTACCAGCAACGTATGAGTAATTCAGCTTCTCTGCTTCCTTGTCAGCATTTGTTGTTGTCACTATTTTTTATTTTAGCCATTCAGAAAGATGTGTAGTGATACCTTATTGTGGTTTTAATTTTCATTTCCCTAATGGCTAATGAACATCTTGTCGTGTGTTTACTTGCCATTTATATATCCTTTTCAGTGAAATGTCTGTTCATGTCCTTTGCCCATTTTCTAATTAGAGGATTTTTTTACTGTCAATTTTGAGGTTTAAAAAAATATGTATTCTAGATACAAGTCCTTTGTCAGATATGTGCTTTGCAAATCTTTTCTCCTAGCATGTAGCTTTCTTTTATCCTCATCACAGAGTCCTTTACGGGGCTGAAGTTTTCTATTTTGATTTTTTATTTTTGCGGTACGCGGGCCTCTCACTGTTGTGGCCTCTCCCGTTGCGGAGCACAGGCTCCGGACGCGCAGGCTCAGCGGCCATGGCTCACGGGCCCAGCCGCTCCGCGGCATGTGGGATCTTCCCGGACCGGGGCACGAACCCGCGTCCCCTGCATCGGCAGGCAGACTCTCAACCACTGCGCCATCAAGGAAGCCCTTCAATTTTGATTTTTAATGTTGAACCAGTCTTGCATTCTGAGTTAACCTTCACTTGTTCATGATGTATTATCCTCTTTTATGTAACAGTAGATTCAATTTGATAGTATTTTGTTAAGGATTTTTGCATTTATGCTAATGAGTAATATTGACCTGTAGTTTTCTTTTAATATCTTTGTGAATTTTAGTATCAAGATAATGCTGGCCTCATAAAATGAGTTAAGATGTGTTCCCTCCTTTATTTTCTTATAAACTTTGTGTATGTTTGGTATTAATTTTTGCTATGTATTGATTGAATTCTCCAGGGAAATTCTGTGCAAAATATCGTGGACTGCCTAAGAACTGTTCTGTGAAGAGAGTTCATAGTTTGCATCAGATTTTGGAAAGAGTTTTTTCTGTGTTCTCCAAATTGTAAATAACTGCTACTCATTTACAGATTTATATGTATAAGTGGCTGATTGTGGCATGTGCTTTTGGCTTGTTAATTCTATCTAGTAAGTAATATACATGTTTACTCTGGAATATGTATTTTGAAAATTCCTAAAACAAATTCTCTGGAGGTCTCCTCCAGGTCTGTGGGAGTTAGGTCCATTCATGCTCCAAATTCTTTCCTCTTTCTTGGAAAATATTATGTTTCAATACCTACCAAGGGCAGCTGAGGAAGGGGAAAATCATCCTAATATGAGAAAGAACAACCTGATGTTGGGGGTGGTGTGCTATGTTGGTGGGGTTCAGTTTAAGGATATATTGGAGATGATTGTAAACTGATTACAATAAAAAGTTTAAGGCCTTTCTCTAGAATCCTGAGACAACTTGTCGCCTAATGGTCCCCTCAAATCACAGCTCATCTGCCTACTATATGATGTGCTGGTATATCTAGAGAGCTAAGGGTTGGGGAGAGATTATTTCTTCCTAACTTCTACATGGAATGGTCATACTCAAGGTGAGAACTGACATCTGTGGGAAAAATAAACACTGTCCACTGGTCACAGTCCTATTCCATCAGTGACTCAGGAACAGGCAGTACTGCCCCTAGATGATGGAAGTATAGCTTCATAGGGCTAAGTAAAGTGGTAGCTCCTCATGGTTAACTCCCCACCCTCACCAATCCTGACAACCCCATCCCACCTGAGGTTGCTGTCTGTATTGATAGACACTACAAATATGATGAAGCAAAAATAACCAAGCATGCCAGCATTTATTACAAAACAACCAATGGAACAGAAGAGGGGAATGTGGCAGTAGAGGTGTATTTATATCCATTCATGGGTCTGTGTTTGCAGCATGCATGGTTCCAGGCCATGGAATTTTTATGTGTATTATATCCTACAAAGGAAAATGGAAGGTCAGCTGATCTGGGAGAACCTTGAAGTCAGGAGACCTGGGGATTCTCCTGTTTTATCAGAAAGAGGAGACATTTTGGAAGGGAGAAATCAGAGAGTTAGAAGGTGGGGCATAGTTCTCACCCAAAGCATCTTGTGAAGCAATCCAGGGCTCTCCTGAATGGGGTCTTCCAAGACTCATGGGGAGCAGCAGGTTGGCTTGACAAGCCACTGACTTGAGATTTGTTCTCAATAATATCAATCAAAACAACAAAGGCCACGGGTTCCTCATCTGGGTCATTGACAGCCTGCAGAAAGAAAGGAAATATCATCACTCTAGTAGTCCCTATAAGCCCTATCATTTGTCTCTTCACACAGCCCTGGGGAAGACTCCCAGGGTTCTTCCTTAAGTGATGTCCCAATGCATATACAGGGCATGGTTTAGGGTTGAAGTCTGTGGTGGGCATTAAGATATGAACATCTGTCCCCTCCTTAACCCCCCCATTAGATCCTCGAGCTAGGAGACCCTTTTCACCCCACTCTGTTTGAGCTTGGGTTGCTTTTATTTGGAAATTATCTTCAGAAACACAGTCTGACAAGTAGGTGAACCCATTAAGTCTAAATCTCCTAAATGATATAATTGCTGCATTTAATAGCTTCATCCTACTTCTACACTCCTAAGTGAACAGGAAAAGTCCTCATGCCATTTCCATTAGCTCAGAAACAAATAAGGAGAAACATTAATTTCTATATTTGTCTTTATTAAAATAGAAAAAAGTTTTGTGACAATTGTAGGATCTGCCCCAACAAATTGAATAATGCTGTGATAAAATAAACCTTTGTTAGAGAGTGTTCAGCTAGGCAATTCAGAGCTCTTTGAATGATCCAAGATGTCACTGCCAGATGTAGACAACCCTTCTTATACGTGCTCCTTCATTTGCCAACAAATGTTTATTGAGTGCTTACCATGTGGCAGTCTGTCATTGTGAAAGTCAAAAGGCTGCTCCTATTGTATACATTAAAATGTCTTAGATAATTGGGAGGATTGAACATTTTTCCTCTGTTTACTGAATTTCTTCTTTTATCAATTGTCTATTCTTTCCATTTTCCCTTCCTGGGCAGTAGTAAATATCTTTTTTTTTCACTTCATTTATAATGTTGCATACACCAGACCACATCTGTCTAAATGCTTATTTACCATTCAGTCTTGTCTGGTTCGGCTGCTATTCTCTGATTCACTTAAGGTGTCTTTTGGACAGTGACTGCACTGGCACTGTTGATCTTGCCCTATCAGGCTGTCCTTTCTCTCTGTTCCATTCCTTTCTGTTCACACAGTGACTCGCCACAATTTTAGAAACATATTTAGCCAGATCCCAAGGTTCATCTTGTACTTAAACAATGACATGCCACATTTCTTCAACAAGAAAAATTAAAGGGGAAAGATGGAAAACCAATCAATTCAGTTCTTTCTTTTATCCACTGTTAGTATAAGTACAAAACTCAGGTTACACAACATGAAATGAAAAAATACCATGAATAAAAATACTAAAACATCTTATCCTAAGTTTAAAGACAAAGGGCTCAGTTCATTGTGCTCTTCGGTCCCCTTATTTTAACCTGTAGTTGTATACCTTGGAGGCCCATGAATTGCGTGGATGTCTTCCACCTCCAGCTCCTGAAACACAAGACACTGATTAAGAAAGCCTTTTCCTTTAATCCCTGTACTTTGATGTTTGCTCAGTTTTATGTCCTATGTTGTAGTTGAACCCTTGGAAATCAAGAAAATGAAGAGGCACAAAGTATAATGATGAGTCTACTAGACAGAACATTGGTGCCAAAGTCAAGAGATCTGAGTTCCCAGGGTGTTGCCAATCATGAACAGCACCTTGAATAAATCAATATCACATCATCTGGCCCTTGCAACCCGAGAAAAACTGGGTTGCCATACTCACACTGCCATATGTAAACATGCATTCATCTTGACACAAGGCCTGTGAGTAGAAGCTAAATACAAGAAACAGTAGCAACGTCACACAAGTATTAGCAAAATGATAAATAAGACATTTTCAATCACTGGGGAGAATAAGCATTATTTCAGTAAATAGTTTTGTAACCACTGTTTAACTATATGGGAAAAATCAAGGTGACTCCCAAAGCGATGAGACAAACCTGAATCCAAATATCGTTTAATAATTAAAATCTCAGTTTTCATGGATACACAGCAGAAAGAAGAGAAGAAACTATCAGTATCTTAGCAATGATTTATTTTTGGTGTGCGTTGGTAAAGAACAGATCATTTGTGTCTTCCTATTTAAACTTTCCTGTGTTTTTAAATAAAAGGAAAAATGGAATTTTAACATCTTTGATAGGTGAAATAAAGGTAATTAAAAAATTTTAAGCATATTTTCCAGTTTTGTAAAGAATTACCATTTCTTGCCTTCTTGACAGACAAGGAGAATTTTTGCTAAACCCTGGACATTAGAGAAAAAAATATAGGTAATTAAATAAAAATCACTTGAATTCCACTGTTCAATAGTATCACTACTAACATTCTCTATTGCCTCGTTGCATCTCTGCATTGTGTGTGGGAGAGGTCGGGGGGTATGTATAGTAAGATTTATTTTTTTTCAGTTTCTAGTTTATTATTTTCATTGCTCTAACATCTTCCATTTTATTTTTGTTAAAGTGCTTGTTCTTTTAAATTGTTATTCCCCATTAAATAATAAAGTATAAGAGGTTATGCGTTTGCCTCCATATAAATTTGCCATGTCTTCTACATTTTAATGGAACGAGTTCTTATTTTTTTAATGTTCTCAATATTGTTTACCGGTAGCTTTGGATTTCTTTTAACCAAACAATTATTTAGGACATGTTTCTTTCCCATTTTACACAATGGTGAGCCTTTTTCTTTAAACTGTTGTCATTAAATTACAGCTTTATTATTGATACATTGTAGTCAGAGAATATGACTTTTACCATTTCCACCCAGGCTTAGTTGAGGTTTTGTGTCCTAGTAGTTGATTCGTTTTTGTTTCATGCATTCTTTTTTTTTGAATTTTATTTTATTTATTGTTTTTATACAGCAGGACCTTATTAGTCATCAATTATATACACATCAGTGTATACATGTCAATCCCAATTGCCCAATTCAATGTATAGTAAGATTTTATACATTGAGATCTCAATGCATATATAACATAAAAATCATTTTATAAGGTACTTTGCAAGTATACTTCATTTACTTGCTCTCCTCCAGACAACTCAACTCCCTTTTGTGATACAATGCCATGTACTAATCAATGAATTTGGTAAAGTTGCAGGATACAAAATTAATGTATAGAAATCTCTTTCATTCCTATACGCTAATGATGAAAAATCTGAAAGTGAAATCAAGAAAACACTCCTATTCACAACTGCATCAAAAAGAATACAATATCTAGGAGTAAACCTACCTAAGGAGACAAAAGACCTGTATGAAGAAAATTATAAGACACTAATAAAAGAATTTAAAAATGATACAAATAGATGCAGAGATATACCATGTTCTTGGATTGGAAGAATCAACATTGTGAAAGTGACTCTACTATACAAAGCAATCTACAGATTCAATGCAATCCCTATAAAACTAACACTGGCGTTTTTCACAGAACTAGAACAAAAAATTTCACAATTTGTACGGAAACACAAAAGGACAGACTCTTTAATAAGTTGTGCTGGGAAAATTGGACAGGTACATGTAAAAATATGAGATTAGAACACTCCCTAACACCATACACAAAAATAAGCTCAAAATGGATTAAAGACCTAAATGTAAGGCCAGAAACTATCAAACTCTTAGAGGAAAACATAGGCAGAACACTCTATGACATAAATCACATCAAGTTCCTTATTGACCCACCTACTAGAGAAATGGAAATAAAAACAAAAATAAACAAATGGGAACCAATGAAACTGCAAAGCTTTTGCACAGCAAAGGAAACCATATCAAAAGACAGCCCTCAGAATGGGAGAAAATATTTTCAAATGAAGCAAATGACAAAGGATTAATCTCCAAAATTTACAAGCAGCTCATGCAGCTCAATAACAAAAAACAAACAACCCAATCCAAAAATGGGCAGAAGACCTAAATAGGCATTTCTCCAAAGAAGATATACAGATTGCCAACAAACACATGAAAGAATGCTCAACAGCATTAATCATTAGAAAACTGCAAATCAAAACTACCACGAAGTATCATCTCATACCAGTCAGAGTGCACATCATCAAAAATCTAGAAAGAATAAATGCGGGAGAGGGTGTGGAGAAAAGGGAACACTCTTGCACTGCTGGTGGGACTGTGAATTGGTACAGCCACTATGGAGAACAGTATGGAGGTTCCTTAAAATACTACAAATAGAACAACCATATGACCCAGCCATCCCACTACTGGACATATACCCTGAGAAAACCATAATTCAAAAAGAGTCATGTACCAAAATGTTTATTTATTCTATGTACAATAGCCAGGAGATGGAAGCAACCTAAGTGTCCATCATTGGAAGAATGGATAAAGAAGATGTGGCACATGTATAAAATGGAATATTACTCAGCTATAGAAAGAAACGAAATTGGGTTATTTGTAGTGAGGTGGATAGACCTAGAGTCTGTCATACAGAGTGAAGTAAGTCCGAAGAGAAAGACAAATACCGTATGCTAACACATATATATGGAATCTAAGGGGAAAAAATTGTCATGAAGAACCTAGGGGTAAGATGGGAATAAAGATACAGACCTACTAGAGAATGGACTTGGGGATATGGGTAGGGGGAAGGGTAAGCTGTGACAAAGTGAGAGAGTGGCATGGACATATATACACTACCAAACGTAAAATAGATATCTAGTCGGAAGCGGCCGCATAGTACAGGGAGATCAGCTCGGTGCTTTGTGACCACCTGCAGGGGTGGGATAGGGAGGGTGGGAGGGAGGGAGACGCAAGAGGGAAGAAATATGGGAACATATGTTTATGTATAACTGATTCAGTTTGTTATAAAGCAGGAACTAACACACCGTTGTAAAGCAATTATGCTCCATTAAAGATTTTTAAAAAATCAATAGCGAATACTCTCCCCTCACTTTAGTCTGTTCTTGGTCAGAAAGCAGTGGTAGCAGCCCTATCAAGTCCTGCAGTGTTAGTGTGACCTATTTTGGAAGAGGTGCCTCTCTGGGCAAGAGCCGAAAGCAGTGGAGTGCTGGAGGGTACTCTTACTGGAACATAAGAGGCGACTATCACATTGTCGGGAATTTTGTGAGCCAACTTTTAAACACAGCTGTCATTAAAACTAAATCGTATACAGTAACAATTACATTACGTACATTATATTGAAAACGAACATAATACATGATCAAAAGTCATCGACTCCTAATATTTTCCTACATTTTTCTATTAGCTATGCTCTTGAGATTGTTCTTATTTATGGTAACCGAATGATGGAAACGCATCTCTTCCCAACTCTGCGTCAAAGGCCATCAAGTTGGTAGCTTGAAATCGGCAAATGCTACAACACAGTGCGATTCTTCCAACCCTCGTCCTCCCCCACAGAGCCTGTTGTTAAACATTTACCTGCATGGCACTGGTTGAGATTGATCCACTCTGCAGATACCCTGGTGTGGTGGATATCCTCAGATCCAACCAGTGTTGTTATATACCATACCAGAGTCAAGGGCTAACTCACAACTGTTATGTAAAGTGATATTTTAAACCTGCGACCAAAGGATGGTTCACGAAAGATGTTTAACGTCTACCATTTATAACAATGTCCTAAGACGCCCATACTATGCCATTAAGAGACTTTTAAAAGAGGTATAGCTCAACACGTGTCGGGGTGTGGTGGGGGTGGGTGGGCAGGATCATGAACATCAGCAGAGGACTGAGAAACAAGTGCAGGTAGATCTGATCAATTCCTATAGATTGTTATTTTGAGTATGAAATAAAGGGATGATTCTTGAAAGACCCTTCTGACTGGGCGTCTGTGGCTTGAAGCTTTGAACTTCTCACTCGACACTTTGTAAAAAAGTAAATTTATTAGCTAATTTAGGGCAAGGCAAAGAGAAGGGAGTCTCCACCCATCTTTGGCTAAACATTTCCCTTCAAACACTTGTGCAACTCTTTGAGCGCATTTCCTCATATGTAAAAGGTGATAATAATGCTTAGCTTACAGAGCTGTTGTGAGGTTATATGTGCTTAGCATACGGTGAACACAGAATAACGAAATGATAATGATTCTTCCTTGTATTTCCTGGGTCCTTCAAAAGTAGTCCCCAGGTCTAATTCATCTCCCCTCTTTGATTCTTCTTGTCCTGATTGGCTTCAGTTTCCCCCCACTGTAAAATACATATTGGACTAGAATCAAACTGGCATTCCATTGGCCAAAGTTGGCCTGCTTGGATGTGTTGTTTGGCCCATGTAAAGGGCTTAAAGAGGAAACCAGAGCCAACATTTGAAAATTGAGATATTTTACATAGAAATCTAGAATTTCATCTTCTCTTGAAAAATCAGGAGATGGGGCAACAATGAGCCCACATTCCTGCATGGCAACAATTGGCTAGAGCCAAGTGACAGCTGCCCCCTTAGGTAGAGCATGCACTGTCAATTGGCCAGACCCCATCTGGCCTGCTCTACTCATTTATATAATCTGCTTGATTCTGCAGACATCTCAATTTGTGGCCCTCTGGACAACTGGAAGCAGTCTATGCCAGGAAAGGCGTAGGCACTTACTTGCTGAATGAATAAATCTCCTACGCTTTTTTTTTTCCTCTACCATTTTCTTATCTAGCCATGTTAAGAAATCCCAGTTATTGAGTAAAGAGCTTTTCCCTTTGAAAAGTGAATTGAACGAGTCTGTTAGAGTCAGGAGAGTCTAAGTTATACTGTGGTAACAAACAACTCCTATATCTCAGTGCCTTACAACAAGGGTTTATTATTTGCTCACACACACAAACCTAGACACAAAATGAAAACATCCTCAGATTTTCACATGCATGGATAAGTATATGAGCGTGTCAGTATGTTCACAATCACGAATCCAATAAAACCTCTGGCAGATGAACATATGGACTCACACAGAACCCTATTTAGAGACTGATCAGCTTAGATTGTACAACCCTGTTTTCATAAGAGACATTAAAAGGCCCTGGGATCCAAGAAAGTAAAGGATGGAGGTACAAGAATATCCATCCTCAGTCAAGGAATTGCCCCGCATAAAAAAACGGGTCTGAAAGCTTATATAAGCGCCTAAGGGCTTAGAAAAAGACGTTAAGAATTTTGGACATTAAGCATTTTGCAAATGCATACATAGGCAGTATTTTAGTGAGTTCTCCCCCTCTGGGCTTCTAGCTCAAGGGGGAGATGCACCCCAGGTGTCCATTAGGCAGAGAAACAGAGCTGGCTGGCGCAGGTCCAAGAGAGGGGTTAGGAGGCTGAAGTCCTCTATCTCCAGCAGGAGCTGTAGACACGAAGAAAGGGGTCAGGGTCAGGTCACACCCATTTTCCCTCCTGGCTCTCCCCTCTTTTTTGTTCCACCCAATCAAGGCTTTGTCACCTGGACTGTATTGCACAGAACTCTTCCTTGCTGGTTTGCCCACCTCAAGTCCTGCCTCCTCCAAACCCTCCATCACAGCCACCACATTTCTTTTTGTCAAGCCCAGTGTCTCTGAATATGCTCCTCCCTAGTTCAGACATTCCCTGGCTCCTCATCACCCACAGTGGCTGATCTAACCTCCTAAGCCTGGCATGCCAGACCTCCGTGACTGGTAGCCTCTCCACCCTCATCCCCTCTGTTCCAGCAGTTCCTTCAGGGCGGCTGCTTCACTCACACTCCATACCGAATGCACCATTTTGGTCTGGTCGTGCCCAGCCTTCCCTCTCAGCCTCCCCAGGTGTCTATCTCACCTCCAGTCCTTCCTCCCCAGGCTCATCAGTGAGATACAGCCGCAAAACACGACTTGTGAAGGCATCCATGCTCCACCTTGAGACTGGAAGCTCCCTGAAGGCAGGAACCAGATCTCCTTCTGCACTAGGCTCTTGCCACCTATGTATGTCCTCCCCAGGTCACAGCAGACTTCAGGGGTCTGGATAGAAAGTCCTGGGCCGGGAATCAGGAGACCTGGTTCTTCCACTTGATATGCTGCATGCCCTAGGGTAGGTCCCTGCTACTCTTAGGGACTTGGTTTCCTTATTTCTTGACATCAGGGCACTGGACATTTGGTGTTGAGCACAATGCTCGATAAACCGATGATTCACTGAACAACCATGTACTGCCACTTCAAGAGTCAGACTGAGGAGCTTGGCTGCCTGGGCCCAAAGAGGTTCAACCCCCAACCCCCCTCCTACTCTGACTTCCCAGTCAGGCCCTGCTTAACACAACCGCCTCCCATTTCCCAACTATCCCCAACCCCATGTTCTCCTTTCAAAGACCAGGCTACCTGGTGCAACTCAGGGCTGGAGCACAGAGATGGAGCCAGAAGGGGCCTGGGAAGATTCTCTCAGAGCCAGCAGAGCCTCGGCCGCTTCCAGTTTTCGCTGCCACTCTGAGGAGGCAGAAACCGAGACCTGGTCGGAAGCTTTGGGAGCCTGCGAAGCAAAGGATGTGAGAGAATGGGAGCTGGGAACCCACACCTCCCCCGTGCCCCTTCAGTCCCCAGCTACCCTGAGGCCTTCTGCTCTTCTCCTTCACTAAGCTTGGCCCCTGCCAGGGTTCTGGACCCCACAATTTCCCCAGAATCCGTGGCTGCAGTAGAAGGGGGTTAAGGGTGGCACAGGGCTGGAGGATCAGAGTTGAGCATCTAGGAACAAGGAAAGGAGAAGCCAGGGGATTTACCCCTCTGGCAGGCACATACTACCAGTAGAGAGAGAGGAGCAAGGATTTTGCAATATCTGCATGTGGGAGTCTGAATGCCAGCTGGCCATTAGTCGTTGTGGCTTGGACAAGTCCGTTCCCCTGCTTGGACTGTCTTCTTTTCTGTACCTTTCTTTTTCTATATCTTTCCTGAGACACTAATTCCTCCCAGCTTTTTCAAAACTCCCAAGGCAACAGTAAAGATTATGGGAAGTCAGAGGTGTCTGTGTTTTAATCTTCAAGGCACCTGGAGTGACGTGATTACTGTCCCTGTCCAAGGACTGGTTCTTGCCTCCATATTCCCCAATCAAGTTTCCCAAGGCACTTGAAGGGCCAGCTTGGCTCATCTCCAGGAACTTTTCTCTGACGGTTAGTAGACTCTCGCCTGGGTGAGATGGTGGGCCTCACCATCATGGCCCCCCTTCTCAGCAGGAGCTTCTATCCCATCGATTTGTTTCATGTGGAATAACAGCCTCCAGTTGTCAAAGGCCTGCTATGTGGCAGGCCTTGTGCTAGTCCTCTTGTCAATGTTATAGGTGTAGAATATTGTCCCCTCTCAGTACACTGATAGGAAAATAGAGGCTCAGAGATGTAAAGTTACTTTTCCAAAGTCTCACAAATTGGAAATGGCAAATCTGGGAGAGCTCTGTCGTTGCCCCATAGTCTGAGATGCCACCTTCTCCTCCTCCTCCTCCTCCTCCACTTGCACCGCACTGCCTTCACTTCCTCTTTCTTGCTGCCATGGCCTTAACCAGAAGGTTGGGCACTCAATAACAAAATATACAACTAGCTCCATGGTCCTTCTCACTCTACTCACCTGCTGGGCAGGGCAGGGGGTCTGTGTGTCTTCCTGGAAAGAGAAATTGTTAGTTGCTTCTTCAAGGGTGCTGGAGTCCAGGACAGAGACAAAGATTCCGAGGCCAGACCGATCAGCAGAGCTCCTTGGGAGCTTGCCTGCAGGAGCAGAGAGCACAGGTTGGAGTCAGGGACCAAGCCGGCCATGGAAAGGAGATGTGGGCATGTTTTAGGACAACGATAGGAGCCCAGGATGTCAGAGTTGGGAAGACCTTGAAGACCAGCTAGTCCTACTCTTCATTTTGGGACTGGGGACTATGAGACCCAGAGAGAAGTATTTTTTCCCCCAGGGTCATATGGCAAGTTGCAGTAGGGTTAGAGATGGTACCCAGGTCTTCAGGACACAGGAAGGGGTCTGGGCAGTGGCTGAGGTGGAAGCTTCCCACACTGGCCCCAGACTCCTCCCCAGGGGTTGCACAGGGGTGGGCCTCAAGCTGATGTTCTCCTTCCCAACTGTGAGAGACTGGGGACAGCTTAGGTGAGCCTTTCTCCCTGACCGTCTCCCCCCGACTCTACCTCCCACCCAATCTGAGGCCTCATCCCACTGTGGACCTTTTTGACCACACCCCCCCCAGATGTCTCCAGCCCACCAACATTTGGTAGATGATACTGATGAGGTTTTATAGTTGGGGAAGCTAAGGCCCAAGGAGTAACTTGCCCAAAGCCACATCGAAATTGGGTGGTAGGACTGGTGACAGAAGTACTCATGCTCCCTACACCCAAAACTCAGACACCCTCCCTGGCCAGAGATACTCACTGGGGACTCCTGCTTGAATGGCCAACTTGTTGACATGACTGTGAGCTTTGGGAGAGGTGGTCCCACTCCTTATCAGTCCTTCAGTCAGGTGCCTCTTTCGGAGTGGCCCCTGCTCCGACTTCAAGGTACTCTCAGCAGGCAAGATGCTGCAGTGTTCCCTAAAGTGGGGGATTGCAGGTCTAAAGTCAGTCACCTTTAGAGAAGCCCACTCCCCTCCCCTTGTCAGACACCATACTCACGAGAAGAGGGCACACTTGTGACACTCGCCACCCTCGAAAAGGCAGTAGTGCTCCTGGTCCTTGACTTGGGCAGTGATGCCGTGTTTGTGGCAGCGGGCTCTGCGACGTTTAGCTCTCCTGGGGCCAGGTTCAATCCCCCATGGGGCTCCGGTCTCAAGTCCAGTGGTGGAGTCAGGGGGACCGCAGGGCACAGCAGGCATTTCATTGGGATCCATGGTTCTAGAGCAAGGAGTGGAGGTCAGGGTGGCCACATGATCCCCTACCCACAACGTACTTCCTCTGCCCTTGGGAAGCCCCATCTGAGGCGGCTGGATTCTTCTCCACCCAGCTCACCGTTGAAATGAGACTGTACCCTCCCTTCTTACTTCGTGTAGCCTCCTTCCCAGGGCGCTCCACTCACGCATAGGCAGGTTGCAAGAAACTCTGGGCATGGGTCCTGTATATTTTCAATCCAATTACTAGTCTCTCTGCCTACCTTCACTCCACATAGACACCCTTTACAGGCATGCACATGCACTCTCATGCCCCCTTCAACAATTACTACTTCCCTTTCTCATGTATCATCTTGTATTCTGCTATGCCCAGCTATTATTCCTGGCATCCACTTCCACAATTGTCTTCCTAACTTCCTGCATTCATTCACTCCCTACTCATGATTCTATGCCCCTCTGCATTCAATTCTATTATTAGTCTCCTGTATGCCCTACATTCAATCTTCCTCTTACCTTCCATTCCGATTTTTTTTCTTGCACCCCATCGAAATCTTAATTATTCTCTTGCTCCCTCTTTAAACTGACACCCCTTTGCATCTCATGAAATCATATTCTGCTGGATCTCAAGCCCCTGTTCCAATCATTATTTTCATTAATTCCCTCAATTATTTATCAAGTAGATGTTTGTTGATCCCCCCCTAGTGAATGCCAGACCCTGATCTAGTCAAAAGCCAACTCCTCACTACACTAATTGTTCTCTTGCACCAACACACCCTCTCTGCTTTCATGCAAACCCGTGCATTCCCTCCACAGCCTCCCAACAATCTTCCATGCTCCTCTCCAAACTTCAACAATTATGCTTGGGCTTCCCTGGTGGCACAGGGGTTGAGAGTCCGCCTGCCGATGCAGGGGACACGGGTTCGTGCCCCAGTCCGGGAAGATCCCACATGCCACGGAGCGGCTGGGCCCGTGAGCCCTGGCCGCTGAGCCTGCGCATCGGGAGCCTGTGCTCCGCAACAGGAGAGGTCACAACAGTGAGAGGCCCACATACCGCAAACAAACAAACAAACAAAAAACCAATCACGCTTGAGCACACCTTCCCCTCCTCCTGCACCCAGAGTGCACCACCTCCTCTCAGGCTGCCAGACCATTCCCTGCCACACCCACCTCAGAATCAAAGGGAGGGGCATAAGCCCTGCCCCAGGGGCCAGAGGCCAGGTGTCAGGAGGCCTCAGCAAGCGGTCGTCCGTCCCACAGGACTTCAGCCAAGGGGGCTGGGGTTGGGTGTGGAGTGGGAGGTGGGGGTGGGGGTGGGGCAGAGTGGGATATGAGGTACCTGGCTGAGACGGAGGAGAGGAGAAGGGGTTGGGGATCCATAGCAGGAGGGAGGGAGGAAAGAAGAGGTGTGGAGAATGAGGGTCCTATTCCTGATGCCAGTCTGTGGTTACCCCAGCCTCCACCAGGTCAGAATCAATCTGCTGGGACAGGAGACCTGAAGGAAGCCTCAGCTCTCGCTCCCTTTCCCGCTCTGCCTTCAAAGGCCAATGAGCTTCCAGCTCTGCCTTTCACCTCCCACTGCTATGGCCAGCGACCAATGAGCTTCAAGCTCATCCAAAGGTCACTGACCAAAGTCCCGCCCCACTCGTCGCTTCCCTCCCAGTTCTCCTCTCGCTGGCTTTATTGGGCGGCCGGCCATTTAACTCCGGAAATGAAGTAGAGCTTTGTGCTCTCCAGACCTCGTTTCCCGAACTGTTCTCTCTTTGGATGTGAAATATTGTACACGCATGCCTTTTAAACACACGTCCTTGGTATTCTGTAACTTTTACAAAATTCAGCGTGTGTTTCTAAGGTCGCTCCGTATTCCTATGTCAGGGATTCTCAGGCAGGGGTTCGTAATTCACAGTCAGATTTTGCATCTCCAGGGAACATTTGGCACTGTCTGGAGTCATTTTGGTCTTTATTCGTGTGTCTCTGTTTCTGAATTCCCTGTTCTGTTCCACAGATAAATTGGTCTATTCCTGTGCCAGTACTACACTGTGTTAATTTTTATCTCTTGGTAAGACATTTTGATCTCTGGTAGGACAAGTCTTCACACCTTATTCATCATCTCCAGGCTTATCTTTACTATTCTTCGCCTTTTGCCCTTCCTAAACTCTAAAATATAAATGTTAGGATCAGCATGACATGTTTCCTGAAAACTCATTTGCGGTAGATTTGGATTGCATTTTCATTGAATCTGTGGATCAGTTAAGAGAGAATTGGCTATCTTTATGATATCCAGCCTTCCTAGTCACCAACATGGGATGGCTGTCTATTTTTGTGGGTCTTCTTTAATGTTGGAATCTCTCAGCTTAGTATTTAGCTTTACCTTTTGTACGTTCAGATCTTGTACATCCTTTATTGCATTTATCCCAAGAACTCTGGAATGTTGTTGCTCTGGTGCTTGATATCTGGTTAAAATGACATTTTCTATCTGTATCTGATTTCTAGAATTCCACTTGGCTTTTTAAAAAATATGTTGATCTCGGGGGCTTCCCTGGTGGCGCAGTGGTTGGGAGTCTGCCTGCTGGTGCACGGGACACGGGTTCGTGCCCTGGTCCAGGAGGATCCCACCTGCTGCAGATCGGCTGGGCCCGTGGGCCATGGCCGCTGGGCTGCGTGTCCGGAGCCTGTGCTCCGCGGCAGGAGAGGCCACAGCAGTGGGAGGCCCAAGTACTGGAAAAAAAAAATCGATCTATCTATATCTATATCTATATATTTATATATTGATCTCAAAGTCAGCCACCATGTTAAACTCTGTGATATCTAATCATGTGCCTATAAGTGGTGCACAGTTTTCTGTGAATCTATGAGTAACAGAAGTAAGGTAATCAACTTACATGTTTCTTACCGGCTGGCTAGGACATCCACTACAAGGTAAAATAGAGACTGCAAAATTGGGCATCTTTGGGTTATTCCTAATATTAAACAGAATGATGCCAACATTTCCATATTAAAATGGGCTTGCTGTGTTTCATTGTTTGCTTTAATTCTTCAATTCTTTCTCTGTTTCTCCTTCCTTCCTTTCTTTCTTTCCTTCCTTCTCTCTTTTGTTTCTTCCGTTCTCTCTCTCTTTTCTCATTCTTTCTTTCTTTCCCTTTATCAGATTAAGGAATATCCCTTGTATTTCTAGCTTAATAAGATTGTCTTAAAAATCATGAATAGATATAGGATTATACTTTTTTGGCCTCCACTGAAATGATCAAGACTCTAATCATTTAATCTGTTAACACAGTGAGGGTTATTTATAAGAATTTTTTTTCGAAATCTTTACTGAAGGACACATCTTAGTGAGTTTCCAAAAACTAAACATAAACATCCAGTTAGCACCTGGAGCAAACAGCAGAATATATTAGCAACACACAAACCTCTCTCATGCCCCCTTCCATCTATAGTTTTTCTAATGTTAAACCAGATTTGCTCTCCTAGGATAGATGTAACTTAGTTATGGCGTATCATCTTTTGTGTACACTGGTGGGCTCAGTTTGCTAAAGTTTTGCTTAGAATTTTTTGCGTCTTCGGTTCACGAGGAAGATTGACTTGATGTTTCATTCCTCGTAGCATCTTTGCTGGTTCCAGGGTCAAGATTTTCTAGTCTCATAGACTAAGTTGGGCAAAAGTCCCTCTTTGCTATCCTCTGGCAGTGTTCACATAAGATTAGGATTATCTGTCTTGAAACTATTTATTTATTTTTTAACATCTTCATTGGACTATAATTGCATTACAATGTTGTGTTAGTTTCTTCTGTATAACAAAGTGAATCAGCTATATGTATACATATATCTCAATATCCTCTCCCTCTTGCATCACCCTCCCAACCTCCTATCCCATCGCTCTAGTTGGTCACAAAGCACCGAGCTAATCTCCCTGTGCTATGCAACTGCATCCCACTAGCTATCTACTTTACACTTGGTAGTGCATATACATCAATGCTATTCTCTCACTTCGTCCCAGCTTACCCTTCCTCCGCCCTGTATCCTCAAGTCCATTCTCTATGCCTGCGTCTTTATTCCTGTCCTGCCCCTGGGTTCATCAGAACAATTTTTTAACATCTTTATTGGAGTGTAATTGCTTTACAATGCTGTGTTAGTTTCTGCTGTATAACAAAGTGAATCAGCTATATGTACACATATATCACCATATCCGCTCCCTCTTGCATCTCCCTCCCACCCTCCCTATCCCAGCCCTCCAGGTGGTCACAAAGCACCGAGCTAATCTCCCTGTGCTATGCAGCTGATTCCCACTTGCTATCTAGTTTACATTTGGTAGTGTATATACGTCAATGGTACTCTCTCACTTCGTCCCAGCTTACCCTTGCCCCTCCCTGGGTCCTGAAGTCCATTCTCTACGTGTGCGCCCTTATCCCCGTCCTGTCCCTAGTTCTTCACAACCATTTTTCTTTTTTTTTAGATTCCATATATATGTGTTAGCATATGGTATTTCTTTTTCTCTTTCTGACTTACTTCACTCTGTATGACAGTATCTAGGTCCATCGACCTCACTACAAATAACTCAATTTCGTTTCTTTTTATGGCTGAGTAATATTCCATTGTATATAGGTGCCACATGTCCTTTATCCATGTATCTGTCGATGGACATTTAGGTTGCTTCCATGTCCTGGCTATTGTAAATAGAGCTGCAATGAACATTATTGTGCATGACTCATTTTGAATTATGGCTTTCTCAGGGTATACAACAAGTAGTGGGATTCCTGGGTCGTATGGTAGTTCAATTTTTAGTTCTTTAAGGAACCTCCTTAGTGGCTGTATCAATTTACATTCCCACCAACAGTGCAAGAAGTTTGCCTTTTCTCCACACCAGCTCCAGCATTTATTGTTTGTAGATATTTTAATGATGGCCCTTCTGACTGGTGTGAGGTGATACCTCAATGTAGTTTTGATTCGCATTTCTATAATGATTAGTGATGTTGAGCATTCTTTCATGAGTTTGTTGGCAATCTGTATATCTTCTTTGGAGAAATGTCTATTTAAATCTTCTACCCATTTTTGGATTGGGTTGGGTTTTTTTTTTTTCTCATATTAAGCTACATGAGCTGCTTGTAAATTTTGGAGATTAATCCTTTCTCAGTTGCTTCATTTGCAGATATTTTCTCCTAATCGAAGCATTGTCTTCTAATCTGGGTTATGGTTTCCTTTGCTGTGCAAAAGCATTTAAGTTTCATTGGGTCTCATTTGTTTATATTTGTTTTTCATTTCCATTTCTCTAGGAGGTGGGTCAAAAAGGATCTCGCTGTGATTTGTGTCATAGAGTGTTCTGCCTATGTTTTCCTCTAAGAGTTTTATAGTGTCTGGCCTTACATTTAAGTGTTTAATCCATTTTCAGTTTATTTTTGTGTATGGTGTTAGGAAGTGTTCTAATTTCATTCTTTTACATGTAGCTGTCCGGTTTTCCCAGCACCACTTATTGAAGAGGCTGTCTTTTCTCCATTGTATATTCTGGCCTCCTTTATCAAAAATAAGTTGGCCGTAGGTGTGTGGGTTTCTCTCTGGGTTTTCTATCCTGTTCCTTTGATCTATATTTCTGTTTTTGTGCCAGTACCATACTGCCTTGATTACTGTAGCTCTGTAGTGTATTCTGAAATCCAGCAGCCTGATTCCTCCAGCTCCATTTTTGTTTCTCAAGATTGCTTTGGCTATTCGGGGTCTTTTGTGCTTCCATAGAAATTGTGAATTTTTTTGTTCTAGTTCTGTGAAAAATGCCATTGGTAGTTTAATAGGTTTTGCATTAAAGCTGTAGATTGCTTTGGGTAGTATAGTCATTTTCACAATGTTGATTCTTCCAATCCAAGAACATGGTATATCTCTCCATCTGTTTGTATCGTGTTTAATTACTTTCATCAGTGTCTTATAGTTTTCTGCATACAGTTCTTTTTTCTCCTCAGGTAGGTTTATTCCTACGTATTTTATTATTTTTGTTGCATTGGTAAGTGAGTGTGTTTCCTTAATTTCTTTTTCAGATTTTTCATCGTTATTGTATAGTAATGCAAGAGATCTCTGTGCATTAATACTGTATCCTGCTGCTTCACCGAATCCATTGATTAGCTCCTCTAGTACTCTGGTAGCATCTTTAGGATTCTGTATGTATAGTATCATGTCATCTGCAAGCAGTGATAGTTTTTCTTCTTTTCCAATTTGGATTCCTTTGATTTCTTTTTCTTCTCTGATTGCCATGGCCCAAACTTCCAAAACTACGTTTAATAAGAGTGGTGAGAGTGGGCAATCTTGTCTTGCTCCTGATCTTAGAGGAAATGGTTTCAGTTTTCCACCATTGAGAACGATGCTGGCGGTGGGTTTTTCAAATATGGCCATTATTATGTTGAGGTAGGTTCCCTCTATGTCTACTTTCTGGAGAGTTTTTATCATAAATGGGTGTTGAATTTTGTCAAAAGTTTTTTCTGCATGTATTGAGATCTTCATATGGTTTTTCTCCTTCAATTTGTTAACATGGTGTGTCACATTGATTTGCGTATATTGAAGAATCCTTGCATTCCTGGGTAAACCCCACTTGATCATGGTGCATGATCCTTTTAATGTGCCTTTGGATTCTGTTTGCTAGTACTTTTTTTGAGGATTTTTGCATCTATGTTCATCAGTGATATTGTCTCTACTTTTCTTTTTTTTGTGACATCTTTGTCTGGCTTTGGTATCAGGGTGATGGTGGCCTCGTAGAATGAGTTTGGGAGTGGTCCTCCCTCTGCTATAGTATGGAAGAGCTTGAGAATCATAGGTGTTAGCTCCTCTCTAAATGTTTCATAGAATGGAACTTTTAATTAAAACTTGACCATTCAACAGCTAGGATGCTTGTTTGATTTACTTAAAAAATGGTACTGTGGGTGATGTCAAACATATACCATTAGAGTTTGTATACAAACTTATAATCTCCAAGTTCATGACAGTAGATCGGTGGTCCTGGAACATGAGCTTGCATCAGAATCACCCAGAGGGTTTGCTAAAGCACAGGTTGCTGAGCTCTGCATCTGTAGTCTCAGATTAAAAATTCTGGGGTGAGACACAGAGTTTCCTTTTCTGACTAGCTCCCTGGTGATGCAGATGCTTCTGGAAGGGAACTACACTTTGAGAACCATTGTACAAGAGAGAAGAGCAAAGGAGCCCTCCAATTATCCATCACCCAACCGCAACCATCAATAACTCAGAGCCAATCTCAATTCACATATATCTTATCCCCTACCCCTCTCCCAGATTATTTTCAAGAAAGCATCAGAAATCATCTTATTTTATTGGGAACTGTTTCAACGCATAGCTCTAAAATATGAGCAATCCATTTTCCTCAACTTTTCATTTTGAAAATGCACCAGGTTGAAGAGTGAACATTCTTTTACTCAGATTCTTATTATCCCATTGCTTTCTCTCTTTTTTTCTTCTTTTTTGCTTAACCACTTAACAGTTGCAAACATTCCATCCAATTACTTCAGAATGTATCTCCTAAGTAATAGGATATTCTCCCGTCTAACCACAGTACTATTATCAGGTCGAAGGGATTTACCAATGACATGATAATATTATCGAAGTCCATGTACAGTCCATATTCAAATTTCCCCAATTGTCCCAATAATACCCTTTTGAGAATCAACAGTTCAATCAAGTATCATACATTGCTTTCAACTGTCATGTCTCTTTAGTATCCTGTGGTCCCAAACAGTCCCTCAACTTAAATCTTCCATGACAATGACATTGTCCAAGAGCCTCAGCTTGTTTGCTTGTAAAGTGTCCGCAATATGTGTTTGCTTGATATTTTCCTCTTGTTTAGATTTATGTCTTTAGGTTTAATATTCTTGGCAAGAATAAGCAGTCTGTGGCATTATATTTTGATACCATGTGGGTATCCTGTTCTCCAAAACCATTCTCAGCTCTTGGCCTTAATTTTCTTTCAGGGTTCTAGGTCCGGCTTGATTATATTACTTTGGTGGTTGAAAACATGGTGATTCTCTATTTCTAGCATTCCTTTCTGTTTTTATTAGTGGACATTTTGCTGTAAAGATGAGCATCCCAGCCTCCCAACCCCCTCCCTTATTGTTGTCGCTGCGTATTGCTGTGCTTGCAGCAACAAAAAAGATGAAAACCTGTTTATTTGTTGTGTTCAAAGAAATATGAAGATAACAAAGTGAACAATATTAAGAGAAATGTAAGCAATTATAAGATGAATTTGACAAGAATTTCCTCTAACAGTGCAAACAGAATGACAAAATCTGTTGCCTGAAATTGGAATTAACTGTTCAGCAACAACTAAAAACAGTTTTTAACAATTATTAAGAGAACCTGAGGTTATAAATTTGGCCAGTTATAAAGTAGCTTGGATCTTGGGCGTGCGCACACACACACATGCCCTCTCTCTCACACACACATGCACTCTCTCTCTCACACACACAGACATTTTAAATGGAGATATAGTAAAAATTAAATAAATAAATAAATAAATACATTACTATTACAGTTACAGAATGTATGCTAGAGAATAGTGAAACCATATACAACATTTTACGGAAAGCACAAGATCTGCAACTAAGCCCATATAATACAGGACCTTTGCAACAATATGAAAGAGTAATTGATTCAAAACATGAAAAAAAGTTCAAATACCTTACGTTTCAAATACCTTCTCATGAGTCACGAGACATGAGACATTGGCCAATTAATACTTTAGGTTTTCTCCAAGGACTTTCCAATTTGCAGAGATATGATTGTAGCCTACAAATCTGAACTTGCGGCATAGAGTCCAGGGAATCATTTCTATCACTTAGAAAAGAATTTGAGCAAACCACAAAAAAAATTCTCCAAAAATAGTGTCTGTATGAAGGACAGCAATCCAGCTGTTATGTCGGAAATCAAATTTCATAGTTGTTTTAAATCAAGGGTCCGATTTTTCTCTTATTTTTCTTTCCAATGTATGATACATGCAGAGAACATAGGTACTTAGGTTTCTAAAGTAGACTATATCATGAATATAGTTATTGAAGTCATTCAGTAAATGCAGTGCATCATTGTAGGTTTATTTTGTCAGTCTCACTAGAGGTTTGTAACTTTTACTGATCTTTTCAAAGAACCATATATTTGTTTCATTGATTGTCTCTATTGTTTTTCTGTTTTCAATTTCATTGATCACTGGACTTATCTTTAGTGTCCCCTTCCTTCTGTTTGTTTTGGATTTACTTTGCTCTTCTTCTTCTAGCTTCCTGAGGTGAGAACTTAGATTACTGACTTGATACTTTTCCTTTTCCTTAATGTACGCCCTTAATGATGTAAATTTCCCTTCCAGCAACGCTTTAGCTTCATCCCACACATTTGGATATGTTTTGTAATCATTTCCATTCAGTTCAATTCACTTCTTGATGTGCTGGATCAAGTGGCCTCCTTACCACTGAGTGGTAGTGAACGTCCTGAAATCATCCCAGGAGGGATGGGGAGGGGTGCTGTCTTACTACCTAGTGGAGGTATATATAATTTCAGAAACTCCACGTGATTGGTTTCCACTGACATGTGGGGAAGGGGAAGGGTGGTCCCTGTTTCCTCCAGTACAATGTGAAATTCTTGGCTCCCCACTGGACCTTTGCTGGCTTGAGGGGTGGCCAGGCCAAAATGTGCTTTTTTTTTTTTTAAAACCCCGTACCGTTTGGCTGGTGTAGAGCAGTTACGGTCAAAACCTTTTCTGAAAACAAATACCGTATGCTAACACATATATATGGAATCTTAAAAAAAAAAATAAAGGTCAGAAGAACCTAGGGGCAAGACAGGAATAAAGATGCAGACCTACTAGAGAATGGGCTTGAGGATATGGGGAGGGGGAGGGGTAAGCTGGGACAAAGTGACAGAGTGGCATGGACATATATACACTACCAAACGTAAACTGGATAGCTAGTGGGAAGCAGCCACATAGCACAGGGAGATCAGCTCGGTGCTTTGTGACCACCTAGAGGGGTGGGATAGGGAGGGTGGGAGGGAGGGAGATACAAGAGGGAAGAGATATAGGGACACATGTATATGTATAACTGATTCACGTTTTTATAAAGCAGAAACTGACACACCATTGTAAAGCAATTATACTCTAATAAAGATGTTTAAAAGAAAGAAACCCCTTTTCTGTCTTGCTGGCTGCCCCATTCCTGATCCGTATGCTAGAGAGAGCAGACTTTTTTTTTTGCGGTACGTGGGCCTCTCACTTTTGTGGCCTCTCCCATTGCGGAGCACAGGCTCCGGACGCACAGGCTCAGCAGCCATGGCTCACGGGCCCAGCCACTCCGCGGCATGTGGGAACTTCCCGAACCGGGGCACGAACCCGTGTCCCCTGCATCAGCAGGCGGACTCTCAACCACTGCGCCACCAGGGAAGCTCCAGACGTTTGTTTTGACTGGGTTTTGTTATTGTTGCTGTTGTTGTTGTTGTTCTTATTGTCGTTGTTGTTTTGTCTGTGCCTTTTGGCATTTCTCTCCCTAGCTGGCTTCAGCTCCAACCCTGGGATATACGACGGAGAAAGAAAACCCAGGGAACTCACCACCATGTCCTTCCTCTGGTTCTGAGATCCTTAGTGGTTCTGCCTTCTCCTACCCACATAGCAGAGTCTTATGATTATTTTATATATGGCCCCCAGGGTTATAAGTTGTACTTAGGGAGAAGAATAGGGAAACGTACACCCACTCTATTTTCCCTGAAGCAGAATTGTCTATATAAATTTAATTATAAATTCTGATCTTTAGCATCGGTCTGAATTTAAAATTAAATTTAAATTCAATTTGAATCCAACTGAATTGTATTTTAACTGAAAATTAGAATTAAATATAGCACCCAACAGAAAGAAAAGATCCAAACTTTTTTCAGTTTCTAGTTTATTATTTTCATTGCTCTAACATCTTCCATTTTATTTTTGTTAAAGTGCTTGTTCTTTTAAATTGTTATTCCCCATTAAATAATAAAGTATAAGAGGTTATACGTTTGCCTCCATATAACTTTGCCATGTCTTCTACATTTTAATGGAATGAGTTCTTATATTTTTAAATGTTCTCAATATTCTTTACTGGTAGCTTTGGATTTCTATTAACCAAACAATTATTTAGGACATGTTTCTTTCCCATTTTACACAATGGTGAGCCTTTTTCTTTAAACTGTTGTCATTAAATTACAGCTCTATTATTGATACATTGTAGCCAGAGAATATGACTTTTACCATTTCCACCCAGGCTTAGTTGAGGTTTTGTGTCCTAGTAGTTGATTCGTTTTTGTTTCATGCATTCTTTTTTTTGAATTTTATTTTATTTATTGTTTTTATACAGCAGGTCCTTATTAGTCATCAATTATATACACATCAGTGTATACATGTCAATCCCAATTGCCCAATTCAATGTATAGTAAGATTTTATACATTGAGATCTCAATGCATATATAACATAAAAATCATTTTATAAGGTGCTTTGCAAGTATACTTCATTTACTTGCTCTCCTCCAGACAAATCAACTCCCTTTTGTGATACAATGCCATATACTCTGGGTGTTGGAAAAGAAACAAATGCTTTAGAAATCATGAGAGAATATATAAAGATGTGAACATAACTAAATTTTTCAAATTTCATCCAGTAATCTTCTTTTCAAGTGATATCTGTTAGCAACTATGTAACGATGACAACCCTGAATGTGAGGGCTGAAAAAAATCAACAAACAATAAATGCTGGAAAGGGTGTGGAGAAAAGGGAACCATCTTCCACTGTTGGTGGGAATGTAAATTGATACAGCCACTATGGAGAACATTATGGAGGTTCCTTAAAAAACTAAAAATAGAACTAGCATATGACCCAGCAATCCCACTGCTGGGAATATACACTGAGAAAACCATAATTCAAAGAGTCGTGTACCACAATGTTCATTGCAGCTCTGTTTACAATAGCCAGGACATGGAAGCAGCATAAATGTCCATCAACAGATGAATGGATAAAGAAGATGTGGCACATATATACAATGGAATATTACTCAGCCATAAAAAGGAACGAAACTGAGTCATTTGTAGTGATGTGGATGGACCTAGAGACTGTCATACAGAGTGAAGTCAGAAAGAGAAAAACAAATACCGTGTGCTAACACATATATAAGGAATCTAAAAGAAAAAAATGGTCAGAAGAACCTAGGGGCAAGATGGGAATAAAGATGCAGACCTACTAGAGAATGGACTTGAGGATATGGGGAGGGGGAAGTGTAAGCTGAGACAAAGTGAGAGAGTGGCATGGACATATATACACTACCAAACGTAAAATAGATAGCTAGTCGGAAGCAGCTACATAGCACAGGGAGATCAGCTCGGTGCTTTGTGACTACCTAGAGGGGTGGGATAGGGAGGGTGGGAGGGAGGGAGTTGCAAGAGGGAAGAGATACGGGGACATATGTTTATGTATAACTGATTCACTTTGTTATAAAGCAGAAAGTGACACACCATTGTAAAGCAATTACACTCTAATAAAGATGTTAAAAAAAATCAATGTGGTACACCATATTAAAAAATTGAAGAATAAAATCCACATGATCATCTCGTAGATGCAGAAAAAGCTTTTGACAAAATTCAACACACCTTTGTGATAAAAACTCTCTAGAAAGTGGGCATAGAGGGAACTTACTGCAACATAATAAATGCCATATACCAGCGGTCCCCAACAACATTTGTGGCACCAGGGACCAGTTTCATGGAAGACAATATTTCCACGGACGGGGGGTTAGGGTTGTTCAGGCAGTAATGTGAGCAATAGAGAGGATGGTTCAGGCGGTAATGCAAGCAATGGCTCAGCTGGTAATGCCAGCAATGGGGAGTGATGGGGAGTGGCAGATGAAGCTTTGCTCGCTCACCCACCACTCACCTCCTGCCGTGCAGCCGGGTTCCTAACAGGCCATGGACCGGTACCGGCCCACTGCCGGGGGTAGGAGACCCCTGCCGTAGACGACAAACCCACAGCAAACATCATTCTCAATGGTGAAAAACTGAAAGCATTTCCTCTAAGATCAGGAACAAGACAAGGATATCCACTTTTGCCACTATTATTCAACATAGATATGGAAGTCCTAGCCACGGCAATCAAAGAAGAAAAAGAAATAAAAGTAATCCAAACTGGAAAAGAAGAAGTAAAACTGTCACTGTTTGCAGATGACATGATACTATACATAGAAAATCCTAATGATGCCATCAGAAAACTACTAGAGCTCATCAGTGAATTTGGTAAAGTTTCAGGATACAAAATTAATGCGCAGATATCTCTTGCATTCCTATACACTAACAATGAAAGATCAGAAAGAGAAATTAAGGAAACAATCCCATTTACCATTGCAACATAAAGAATGAAATACCTAGGAATAAACCTACCTAAGGAGGCAAAAGACCTGTACTCAGAAAACTATAAGATACTGGTGAAAGAAATCAAAGTTGACACTAACAGATGGAGAGATATACCATGTTCTTAGATTGGAAGAATCAATATTGCAAAAATGACTGTACTATCCAAAGCGATCTACAGATTCAGTGCAACCCCCATCAAATTACCAAGGGCATTTTTCAGAGAACTAGAACAAAAAAATTTACAATTTGTATGGAAACACAAAAGACCCCAATAGCCAAAGCAATCTTGAGAAAGAAAAATGGAGCTGGAGGAATCAGGCTCCCTGACTTCAGACTATATTACAAAGCTGCAGTAATCGAGACAGTATGGTACTGGCACAAAAACAGAAATATACATCAATGGAACAGGATAGAAGGCCCGGAGATAAACCCAGGCATCTATGGTCACCTAATCTATGACAAAGGAGGCAAGAATATACAATGGAGAAAAGACAGTCTCTTCGATAAGTGGTGCTGGGAAAACTGTCTTCACTGGTTTCAGTCATGATGATTAATAGGCACAGCCAGCTAACTTCCTGAAATTTTGTAGGGGTGTGACAGAAATTGGAAAGGGAAGTTAATCAATGTTCTTGTAATGTGAACTTATTGTTTCCCTCAGAAGTGTACCCGTGACACTTAAAGACTGTTTTGGTCCCCTGGTAGGGTTTGGGTATTATAGGGGCCATGGAAGAAGTGTATGCTGGTTGTATCTCTTTGGGTCGCTTCTGCCAAGGGCTGAAAACACTTTTGGATCATTTTTAGTTTAAACTAGTGTGGGTGACCTGCAGCTAGGGCAGTCTGCAGCTGACCCCAAGACTTTCTACAAGATCAGATATGATTCATAGGCTAATAAGACTGCATCAGCAAAACAGATATCCCTGCCTGGGGTGGTAGGTACCTGTGAGTTCTCTGGCAGCTAAGAGGACTGCATGGCCTGCACTGGACTGGTCAACATTAAGGGTTCTGAATTTCACCTAATTCCCTTGGGTCATGCTTCACCTCACCCTCCTCTATGTCTGGTATACCTAAGCCCACAGCTTCCCTAAATAAATCTGTCCAGAACGTAAACCTCCCATGTTCCCCTGGGTTCAGAGTGGAGCAGTTATCTGACTGAGTAGGTCATAGAAAGGATCTGGGGGTCTAAATATCCCTTTAATAAATTGGTGTTTGTACTTACTCCAAACCCCTGTCCTCAGAGATGCCCGGTGCCTCCACTTCCTTAACATTTCTGAGGTATTCTGGCTCCAATCCGCTTGTTCCTCACTGGCTGTAGAACTACATTGCATCATAATGGGTCTGCTGGAGAGGACACAGGAGTACTGTCAGGAGATATGGGTCACTGTGCCAGTATCATTAGGGCCTTGGCTTAGTTTCTCCCTCTGCCCTGGTGTCTTCTGTGAAACAGAATAAATAATACCTAACCCTGCCATCCACCTAGAAATGTTGAGAGGCATAAGGAGATGTCAGCTGTGAAAGCCATCTGTGTTTACAGAAGGGAATGAAAGTCAAATTCAGTCACCATCAGCAATAAGTGAAGCACAAAGACAGAGACTTATCTTAGGCATATCAATTGAACACAGTGCTGACTCTCCATATTTTAAATAATCCACTGTTGGGCTGAGACAGATGTCTGTACCATAGGATTCCTATACAATATCACTGCCCCTTTTGTTTTTGCCTTATGCATCAGTTTACTGGCAGTGTTTTCCTTCCTACTGTGGGACATCCCATGAGACACACCCACCTCTTCCTAATGTCTCTTTATTTTAACCTAGCATATACATGTATCCAAAACAATTGTTAATACAAAGAAAATTTCCATAGGCTATGATGAAATACATAGGACCATATGAAGGTTAATTTAATGTGTCAGCTTGGTTAGGCCACGGTACCCAGATATTTGATTGAAGAGTATTCTAGATGTTTCTGTGAAGATATTTTTAAGATGAGATTAATATTTAAATCAGTAGACTTTGAGTAAAGTAGATTACACTCCATAATGTAGGTGGGGCTCATCCAATCAGTTGAAGGCTTTAATAGAAAAAAAAAAAAAAAGATTGATCTCCCTGGGGAAGACGGAATTCTGCCAGAAAACTGCCTTTGAATTCAAACTGCAACTCTTCCCTGGGTCTCCAACCTGCCAGCCTACCTGCAAATTTTGGACTTGCCAGGCCTCATAATCACATAAGCCAAATCCTTAAAATCAACCAGTCAATCTATATATAGATAGATATTGATGATGATGATATATATATATGTGTGTCTATCAATCAATCAATCTTGATAGATAGATACATATCTCTCTATATCTCTACATACCTATATGTATCTATCTATATCTAATATCTATCTATATCTATATCTATCTATCTATCTACAGAGAGAGACAGAGAGAGAAACTATTGGTTCTATTTCTCTGGAGATCCCTAATACAGACCACAATTCCTGACTATCACAAATGAACTGTTAAATACACTTCTTGTTCTTTTATTCATATTAACTGTCCCTCAGCAGCTTTCCCAATGGGAGTAAATCCCATGACGATATGGATTTTTGATGATCATCTCTCTGTATAGGTGATAGATTCTTGGAGCCAATATCACAAAAATATATCTTCTGTTTGGTTTAGCATGTGTATAGCTATGCCCATTCTCATCCTGTTGTGACTGTAGCAATCAAACGTTCCTATACTCAATAGCCATTGATCATTCCATAACGTATGAGTCTGGATTGGGAATACCTATATTTTCTCACTGAAAAATCATAGACATGAACATGAACTCATATCTTCCCATTCTTTAAAAAAAAATTCAAAACAGTCAAAGAAGGCAGAGTGACAACCCCCCTATAATTAACCTCCTGGTTATTATAATCCCTGTTTCCTTTCAATATATTGCTGTGTAAAGTGTCTGGCACATTGTAAGCCTTTAAGAAATATTGTTGCTTCCAGTCCTGTCTCGCACCTCCCATAGAAGACATAAGTTTTGTCTGAACTAAATGCCAGAGTTAGCAAAACAAGCACTTGAAAATATAAGCCCAAGAAGTGAAATAAACATATGTTAACATTATACCTGTCCCTCTGGTAGGCACTAGAGTGAAGCCCAAGACAGACCTGCTTTAGAGAAACCCACAACTTGATGAGTATTCTTAATTCCTGCCTTATGTCTCAGCTCTCCTTTCAAGGCAGAGAAATTATTTCCTACTGTGTTACATGACAGGAAGAATGGCTATGTACAGCATTATTTCATTCTCTCCCAGATAAAAGGCAACCAGTCTCAGACAGGCTGTCTCAACCTTCCTTTAAAATCAGGACTCATCTATAGATGTAAATATGCACCCAAACTATTTCACATGTTAAATCAGCAGCAGGTCCCAGAACTTTGGTTTTCCTTATTATGTATTGCAGAAATTTGAAAAGGAAGAGTAAAACACATTATGCGGTATTGAGTGGAGGAAATAGATTCTATCTACTCTGACATTATTTCAAACTAGTGGTTCTGCATTGGGTACCTACAATGTTCCAGGCACTGTGTGATCTCTTTTTCCTGCATGACCTCAACTACTCCTCACAACAACCCAATCTAGTGGGTTTTAGTATCCTTATTCTCCTAATGAGGAAGTTGAGGTTTGTGTTGATGAAGCAGTTTGCCCAAATTCACCCAGAGCTAGGCAATGCCTGAACCAAGAATTATCTAAGGTATTTTCTGCCTGCAAGTTCTATGTACTTTCCTCTAAGATGTTCTGCCTGAAGGACACATGGGTCCATATGGTAACCAGATGAGATCTCTCAGTCCAAGCAGACATATGGGGCCTCCATCATCACCATCAGCAAGAAGTTGTGTTGAGTGGGATTCACACATGTGTGAATGACACACTATGATCAGAGGAAAGATGGTGTAATTGGGGACATCCAATAGACCCCGAGGCTATATATTCAAGGAAAGGGCCAGTTGTTTCATTCTTTCTTGACTTTTGATATTGTCAACATGCCTAAAAAATGTTGAATGTGATAATACAGAGTATTCTTCTCACTTAAAAAATTTTAACAGTAATAGATTCAGTATTTTGTCATTTGAAAGGCAGTTAACTCATGGATTCTGGTATTTCCATCCAGATAACCTACCTGACCACTTGAAGGTTTCTTTAGGATTAGCTATTGGTAGTTTTCCAGAGAGGCAGTACAGTGTAGTCTTTGGATGCACAAACGCTAGAGCTGAGGTGCCTGCGCTACTATATCAGGATCTGCCACTTAGTTAGCTGTGTGGGTTGGCAAGTTACTTATTCCTCAACTCTTCCATTTCTTCGTTTCCAAAATAAGGATAACGATACTACCAACGTCATAGGATTTCTGTGGGGATGAAATTAATAAATATATAGAGAGTTTTTATTAATTAGAGCTCTATAAAAATGTTAGGCCCTGTTATTATTGAATGCATTTACATTATGTATTGACACGTGTATGATTTTCCTCCTTTTACTTGTTCATCAAGTGGATTACCTTGCATAATTTCCAAATGGTCTATCATGCATTGATTTGAAAGACATTTATTGTACACTAATATGATCTAGCTGGAGATGCTAGGATAAAATAGTGAGCAAAGTTGGCACTCTTGAACGTTGGCCTTTTGGAGCATTCAGGGGAAGGGGTCAGTTGTGAATCTTTTATTGAGGATAGCCTCAGGTTTCAGGATATGAGTCCAGCTCAATATAGCAGATACCTTTTGAGGTCTTCTGTGTTTTAGTCATTCTTCTAAGCACTTGAGGTAGAGCACTAAACAAGATGGACACAAATCACTGCCCTCATAGAGCTTACATTCTAGTGGAGTGAGAGAGAAGCCATTAACAAACTAAATCTTTAAGGTAAAAAATATATTAGACAGTAAGTGCTATGGAGAAAAGAAAACATTTAGCTTTCTAGACATAGAAAACTTTATAAAGCCCTTCAGGATCCTTGCCAGTCTGGTCAGAGAGTATTATGCTTTAGCTGACAGATTAAGGCAGCAGTGTGATGAGACAATGAAGAGAACCATAAATGTGAAAAGTGTACATAGCTATTACACATGTGCTGCAACCTACACCTTGCATGTTGTAAAGGCAGTAAACTTTGGATGGTTTCTCAACTATTTGTTGACCCATCAGAAAAGATCACTATATCATTTCCAAAAAGTCAGTATAAACCTCATGAAACGGCTTGTCTCTTATTCTGAACTACCTGTAATGCAAAAGCAAATGGAGAGAAACAGGGCTCTCAAAATGGGATGTTCCTGAAAGAGTGATGTCATGTCAACAGGAGGACAGACTAGGAAACTCTAGGCCATCACTCTCATATGGAAATACTAAGTAAACAGCAACATACAGACCAAAGTATCTTTGTGGGAACTTTAGAAACAAGTTAAAGAGTTACAACAACAAAGTAAACCCCCAAATTAAAAAAAAAAGAAAATCCCACTAAAAATGATAGGAAAGTCCATGGCATTTTTTCTTACTCTTGCCCAACCACCTTCCCAGCAGAGCACAAGATGATAAGGAGGTAGCCTCCCAAATTCTCACCGAAAGATCACAAGGCATATGAAGATATACAGATACCTGGCCCATTCAAAGGAATAACATAAATCCCCGGAAACTCAACATAAAAAACCACATGCCTAAGTCTTGCTTGACAAAGAATTTAAAGCAACCACTTTAAATGCTTGATGAGCTGAAGGAGAACACATACAGTAGGTTAAAAGAAATCAGGCCTCTAGAGTTTCTAGTGCTGTTTGCCAAGTTATGGCCCTGTTTGTCCACTGGATCATTTGGCGAGTGGCAGCATCACAACCAGGGGGCCCCCTTCCGAAAACTGTCCTGAAGTGAAAGAGGGAGTGAGGAGGCCTCAGAGCTTTGTCCCCTGGGCCTGGGATCTGTCAGCTGTGGTGGCAGCTACACCCGTCTCTGTATCCCCTGTGGTCACACACCTCTGTGGTCTGCCCTACGTACATTGGGCCAGACCAGATTCATGTCAGGAATGCAGGAAAGCTCTTGACACCTCCAGGAAGACTGTTCTCAGCCCAGACTTGGGAAACATCCAGCTCCTGTCGGGCAGGAGGCTCTGGACTCCATGCTAGAGGAAATAAAAGGATACTGCTCAATGTTGTCCCAGATCAGAGAGTATAGGCACAATAAAGACTTAATGAAAACGTTCTCATTGACTCATTGCTTTTTCAATAAACATTTATTGGGTCCCCACTGTATGTGAAATCCCTGTGTCAGATACTGGGTGTTCCAGAACAAACAAGGCACAGCTCCTGCCCCAGAGGTGAGAGTTTGGGTGGGAGAATCATGCAAATTAACTTACCAGAGGTGACAGTTCAGTTGTGCAAAATGCTGTGATGGGGAAAAGTACCTGGCATGTTTGTGTGCACAGCAGAGCGGGGACAGGTGACCAAGGGCTGGGGTGATCTGGGAACAAGCAAGGGTTCCTTTTGGGGGTAGGAATATCAGAGACCAGAAGGACAAGTGGAAGGTCAAATAGAGAAATAGTGTTTTCAGAGGAGAGCTGTAGGTGCAAAGGCCCTGAGGCAGGGCAGAATTGAAAGGTTTTTGTTATTTTGGGGGGGGGGCGGGGGCGACTGAAGGCAAATTTTAGACATGTTGTAGAGAGAGATGAAGCTGTAGGAGAAAAGCAGAGTCCAGATGTTCAAGGGGAAGGTCTGAGGGATGAGAGACAAAATCCTGGATGGAAAGGGGCTCTTACCAGATCATCTCATTTGGGATCTGGGTGATCCAAAAAGAAGTCTCCACTCCTGGTCTAGAATGTGTCTTGAGCTCCTGTCCTGTACAGATTTCTATCCCGTATAAACTGGGCCTTCTAAATGCACCGTCTCTAGGGGATAATGGGGAGGCCAGGGTGATGCCCACCTCAGCTGTTCCCCAGAAGTCAGTGGCCAGGGACTTTCCTCTGTGGCCTGAAGGAGCCAGAGACCAGTGCACAATGAGAATGCTGATATGAGTTTATCCAGGCTACAACAAGGAAAACATAAGGAAGTGTTGGATATTTAGTAGACATGAAATGAGTGAAAAAAGGCAGAATTGCGGAGATAGGATCTTGAAAACAGGCAACTGAGAGAGAGGAATGGAAGGAGGGAGGGAGGGCGGAAGGGAGGGAGGGAGAAATGCGAGTATTTGTTCCTTTGTATGAGGGATAAGGCCTCAGAATTGCATCCAGCTGGGCCTGCCTCCCTCACCCCAGAATATTTAGAAAAGTATCTACTCAGATAAGCCTCCCTTCCTGGGAGGAACAAATGCTTCTGTACTACTTGATAGGGAGATACTTTTCCCTGGATTGGGTTTTTGAGTACTGGAACCCTCCAGGATCTCTGGGGAGCTTCTGCGAGGTGGATGCAGGGTTCCAAATTAACTATGTTAATACTCATGGCTGCCATTCACTGAGGGCCTGGTATGTATCAGACATTCTGTCATGTGAATTACAGATAAATCGACAGTTATCTTTCCAACAGTCCTGCAAGTTGAGCATCAGTTAAATGTTACAGAATAGCAAACTGAGCCAGAGACTTCAAGTGATTTGCCCAAGGTGACACAGATGATTAGTGACAAAGCAGGACAAGCCCCCAGGCCAGACCAAGATGTGGGCACACGCTGTACCACCCTGGCCTCTAAGAAGCCCTCTCAGCCTGAGTCAGGCCTCTGTCTCCTGCCCCCAGTCCCCAGAGATTCCTGCTGTCTTCGTTATTATTGACTACTGAATAACAAATTACCCCAAAACATGGCGGCCTAAAATGGTACGCAGTTATTATCTCCAGTGTTTGTACGTTGGGGACCTGGGCATGATTTAACCAGATCCTCCTTTTTTTTTCCATCTCTCACGAGGCTGCAATCGAGGTGTCAGCTCATAGACTGTGGTCTCATCTGAAGGCGTGACTGGGGGAGGGTCGACTTCCAAGCTCACTCGTGTGGCTATTGGTAGGATCCAGTTCCTCGTGGGTTATTGAACTGGGGGCCTCAGTTCCTCTCTGGCTGTTGGCCAGAGACTATCATCAGCTCCTTGCCGTGTGGCCCTCTCCATCAGAGCAAGAATGCAAAATGAGCCAGAGAGAGAGAATGAGTGCCAGCAAGACGGAAGACACAGTTTTTTTTATAGCCTAACTTTAGAAATGACATGCCATCATTTTTGACAAATTCTGTTGGTTAGAAGCAAGTTACTCGGTCCAGTCCACACTCAAGAGGAAGGGATTATACAGGGGCAGGAGTGCCAGGAAGCAGGGGTCTGCAGAAGCCATTTTAGAAGGCCGCCTACCACGCCTGCTCTCTGTATCCACCTCGGTATAGTGAGCCCCTGCCGGAATCAGCTGCATTGATGGAGCTAATGGTTGATGGGTCACCTTGGACAGTGCTGCATGGTCTGGTGATCCCAGCTGGCTTCCAGTAGACCCATTGGATGGGTCTCACCAGGACTTGGGCCTGCATAGTCCTGCCTTCCTCCCTATCCCCACCAGCCATACCTGGTCATTGAGCCCACGGGGTGTGACAGCAGTTGGCAAGGGACCAGCCCCCTGTGTGAATGGAACACTCCTATCCCTTGAGCAGGGCTGGGACTGAGGGTGGTGCTCTTGGCCTCTCTTGGTAAAACAGATGAAGATCTCAGCTCCACCACTGACACAGGGCCCACCTCAAGAGAAGAAAGTTATAGATGGGAGGGGGCTGAGTCCTGGATTATCTGTAAAAGCTGCTGAGGTGTTCTTTCTTTTGCCCTCTGAGTTGGGATTCAGGGGTGTAGAATCCCCCACGTTCACCAGAAGGCATCAGGGGACCTTTTCTAAGGCGACGTGGGGTCACCCATACAGGAGGGGGAACTGCTCTGAAGCTGCATGAAGACCTAGGATTATTCAGACACCCGGGAGGGAGACCTACTTTAGGGAGGAGATGAGTGAGTATGAGTCGGGGATGCTTCATATGTGTTCAAGATATTTAATTCAAAACTAGAGAGAGTTCTGAAGCACTTATGGCAAAGTGTTATTAAATAGGGGTGGTAGCTGTTGTACCAGTCTCTCTGTTTTTCTGCAGGTTTGAAATATTATAGTAAAAAATACTGTAAAAAGTGGAAAACAGAAGAGGAGAAACTCTCAGAGCCCCTGCACCCCACATTTCCTTGGTGTGGCTCAGAGCCAAAGGCAGCAAGTCGAGGGGCCTGGTGGACTTGGAGTTTCCTAGGAAACAAATGGTTCTGTCAGGCCATCGGGGTGTGGACTGCTCGCGGCTGGACTTCCCTAGCAGAACCTTAGCCAGGAGCAGAGCAGTCCCAGAAAAGCCCAGGCTCTTCTCAGTTCTGGGAAGCACTCGTCAGACTCAGCTCTTCCTGTACTGCTATTTTACTGCAATACATACCAAGAGCAGCTTACAAAAGGACATGGTGTCATAATATGAGATCAACGACCTGAGGTTATGGATGAGACCATGTGCTGGAGGGATTCTTTTTAAGGGTGGGGTGGGGGTCGTTGGGGCCAGTGGCTCTAACGCCTCTAAAAGCCTTGAGTTCTATGACATCTTCTCTCCTTTTGACCCAGCCTCCCTGTCCCTCTACTCATGATCCTTGAACCACCCCCCGGCCCCCGGCCCCAATGGCTATCACTCAGTCACACCCAACAGCCACCCTTTTTGAAATGTTTGAAACCAGTAGAACCATTACTGTCCATCAAACACAGTCCTATCCCAACAGTGGCTGAGAAATAAGCAGTTCTGCTCCAAGGTACAGGAGTACTGACTCATATGGCTAAGTAATGTGGTAACTCCCTCCCCCAACTCATCCCCCCTCACAGTGCCCCCACCAAAAGAGGCAAACCATAAACCACAGGAGGTGGATGTTGGTGTGGAAAGGGACAATAAATATCATGGAGCCAAAAGAATCAAGAGTGCCACATTCATTTTAAGCCCAGTGACAGAGAAACTGGGGAAAGCAGGGACAGGCAGCAGCAGAGGGGGCTTGATCACCGTTCATGGGTCTGTGTCTGTGGGTCCTGAGGTCTCATCTTCTGAGTGTCTGATATCCTCTCCTACAAAGGAAAGCAGAGTGACCGTTGGACCCTTGGGAACCCTGGGGGAAGTCAGGCGTGGCCTGGGGACTCTCTGGGTTGGGCAGGAAGGGGGAGCATGTTGGCTTGGCTGTGAGCAGTGAGGGAAGCAGAGGCTGGCTCTGAGCTCTCACCTGAAGGACTTGGTGAAACAGGCCGGGGCTCTCTGGAACTGGCTCCTCTAGCAGGCTCCCTAGGTGAGCCTGTGCCATTGGATGGATTCTCCATGGTGCTGACAAAATACATGAAGGGCACAGTGCCTTTAGCTGAGCCAGTCCTGTCCTGGAAACTAGAGAAAAACCATCCTGGCTAACACTGACATTCATTCCTTCTTTCAGCAAGTGTGTTGCGGGTCTGCTATGTGCACACCAGGGTCACTTCTAGGCACTGGGGATACAACAGTGAACTCTAGAGACCTAGATCCCAGCCTTCCTGGAGCTGATGATCTGGGATGTTGGAGAGAAGCCATAGTCACCTGGTCGGGATTCAGCAGCAGCAAGATGCCAGTGAAGTTCATGTTTTCTGTGAGGTGCAATGGGCACGTCATGTCTGAAAGGGCTTATTGTCAGAGGCCAGCAGAGCTCTTCATCATTTTGCTGGGCGTAAAGAGGCCTAAGAGTCTGAAACCCCATCCCTGCCTCCCTCTCCCAGATTTCCACTACCCCATCCTGGAGAGGAGTACACTGTGTTCAAGCAGTTGATACATTCTCTGGCTCTCCTTCAAGTACTGAGATGCCTCGTTGACTAATATCATTGTTTCCCTTTCCTCTCCCTCGCTCTCCCTCAAACTGACTCTAATCAGGCTTCCAGCCCCACCATTGCACTTTAGCATAGATGCTTAAATGACTAATTGAGAGTGATGCCTCCCAATTTTTACATTACTCTATTTATGAATATATAAGCCTGGAGGCTTAAGGAAAGACTGACTTGCGCATTGTTTATTTTATTCAAACCCAGGTAATTGTAGATTGTACTTCTCTTCACCAGACCCATCCTCATATCCAGAAACTCAGTTTGTAGACAGGAAGGCGCTGCCAAATCCCTGAAACTGCCCTTGAATTTGCAAGGAGTGGAGCCACAGCTATGCTGGGGATGCATAATCAAACTCCAGATTTCTCTTGCCTACGGTAGTGGAAGCCAAGGTAGTGCAATCGAGGGAAGCACGGATCTAGAAATTTGTGTTTCACAGAGACCCGGAGAACTTTGGCTGTAATTCTTGGAAGTCAGGCTGCTCAGTCAAGGCTCAGGCTCAGCCCTGGGGACGCTCCCAAGGTCCTGACCTTGAGGATGCCCAAAGGTGTGTCCAGGGCTTGAAATAGGTTTCGTAGAACACTGCGATGGGTCTTAAGGCCATGACACCTGAGCCCCCAGGGCTCTAGTCTAGGAAGTAACGGTTGTCCCAGTCTGCTTCTACTTCTGGTCTGTGGCAGGAGGAAGAAGGAGAATGTGGAGATGCACTGTAGGGTCAAGAGATTAGAGTCAAGCAACCCCTGCTTAACGGCTCTCCAAACAATCTGCACCAACGCACACTCACAACATCGGTGTATGCTATTCTTTTGATATCATTAATTTTTAAATGTTTGTCAATTTGCAGTTTGAAAAGTGTAACCCCATTGTTATTTTGTTTCCATCATTGCCTGTGGTGTTGAGCTCCTATTCCTTTTGTATCACCATTTGTATTTCTGTAAACAACCTGTTCAGGTTCTCTGCTAACTTTCCTATTGTTATTTGTTTGTGGGTGTGTGTTTCTCGAGCTGTTTCATCAGAGTTCTCTGTATAATGTAACTATGATTCTTTAATGTGTTATAATTGAAGAATGTGTTTACTCCCAGCCTCTCACTTCTCTTTTCGTTTTATTTCCTGTGTCTTCTCATATGGCTTTTCATTTGGGGTGTACATACTGGCTGCTTTATGTAGCCCCCACCACAACCACGCAAGGTTGGTAAGACTCACCCCAATTTTCAATAACCGAAAACAAGTCTTTGAGAAGGTGCAGCGATGTGCTCCCTGATGCCAACCTGAGATCCTAACCTATGTATGTGCAAGAATCGAAAACTATGTAATGAGTTGGGCCCATGATAGGTTGTCAGCCAACACTAAAGCCCCTTCACACTTGTCTCCTCCCAGGCATAGAAGGAATAGAGTACATAGCAAAGCTAGACCCTTTTACCCGTAGAGGAACATGCCTATTTTAACCCCCCACGACAAGGTATTTCAGAAGAACGGGACATGATAATGGGCCAGCTGGACAGAAGAACACTGTACTGAGGGTCCGGAGATCTGGGGGCCAGGACCAGACCCATCCCTGACCGTGACTGGCTGACCGCGATTCTCTCCTGGTCACTTCTCTTAAACCAAAATGACGGTTCTGACCCTCACTTCACAGAGCTGGGGTGGGGAGAGTTCTTTGACCCTAGCTGGGTTAAAAGGGAAGGAGATGTGCTATATCTCCAGCAATCATTTCAGCAGTCCATAGCCCTCCTCGTTGCAAGCTCTCAGCTATCGCTAGTGTATTCATGATTTTCATGCAAATGGCTGCTGGGGCAGGTTGGGGGGAAGGGGGGACAAATGAGATCCAAAGCCTACCCCAAAGTGCCTGACCTCGAAGAAACTGCTCTGTCGGCTCTGGGCCCGGTTCAACACCTGCTGCTCTGTGGAAGGGCATCCCACTCAATCCTCACAGCCCTTCTGTGAGACAGAAGCTATTATTCCTATAAGCCCCTGGACTCATCCCTAGCCCCCAAAGTCCTTCTCAACCCTTCAGGAATGCTGTGGAGATTGATGAGGTAAATCCGACAGCACTGGGAGATATTAAGAAAGCGCTGAGGGTGATACAAGTCCAACGCAGTTCGGTCAACTGAAGAAAAAACAGAGCTGCTCCTGGTCCACTGAGATGAATGGTAACTGTAACAACTATTCATTATTAAATGCCTTGTAGAGTTACCACAGAGTTTGAGCCCTACCTTCACAACATACACCAAAACATAACACACTTATTATGTGGATAATCATGTATGTAAAAAAAATTAAATAAATGAAACAGCATATGTATCCACTCCCCAAGTGGCATAGGATTTTGTTGATTTCCTTTGTCATTGTGAGCATATTTAAGGTAGCTCCCCACCATCCCATCGGCTCTGTGAATTTTAGCAGTGTCTACGTCCAGACCTGATGTCTTCAGCTTCCCGCTGAATCCTGCTTCTCCACTTGTGATCCCTATCTTGGTGAATGGCAACCCCACGCCACAGGTCACTCAAGCTGGAGACCTGGGTATCATTCTTGGCCCCTCTTTGCCCCTCTGTCCTGGTCCCCCTCCAACCTAAGACTACCCGGATGGGTCAGCCTTTTGTGTTTGTGGTCCTCGAGAGTGTGCTCTCCATTGGGAAGGTTGAATGATTGAGCTCCCTGCCTTGGAAAGCTGAGGGCTACACACATTATTCTGTGCTTGAAAGGCCCACCGTTAGACTCCATCTTTTGTATGAGACCAGTGGTTTTCAGACCATGCTCAGGAGTGTCCCGGAGGTCTGTAGAATTGCCTCAGGGAGCAACAGGTGAAGGGCACAGCAGATGTCATTCTTTTTCCATTGGATGACCACCATCATTCTATTAATGTAGATAATTCTCCAGTGGGGTGTGGCGTGGTATGAGATTGGACCTTGAGCAGTGGCAACTATCTCCAGGTGATCCTGTCACCTAGGAACCCTGACCCCCTTAGTGTTTTAGCTTTGTTGGGTGTAGGACTGTATGTACAGAATCCCTGTCCCTAAGAGGGTGAACTGTGACAGAGAGAACCCAGGGCTCCTAGCTGGGACCAATGGCGTGTAGGCTGCACTGCTGTAATGGAAGGGCCCTTGCCTCAGATCAGCCGGGGACTGAATCCTGGCTCTGTCCCTTGCTGGTGATGTGACCTCAGAATGGCATTCACACCACTCCCCTTGTTTTGGAAGACTGGAGAATAAACTGAACACGTGTGAAGCCCCTGTAACACAGCAGGCTGTGTAATGTTTGGCAGAGCTGAAGACAAATGTTGCCACCTTCCAAAGGTTGCCCAGGATTTCACTGGGACATAGCACCAGAGAGAATGAGGGTGGATGGGGTGAGAAAAAAAAAAAGAAAAGAAAAAACCAAACAAACCATGTTTAATCTCTTGCTCACTTGTAGGCTCCAATGGTCATCTGTTCACCATAAGAGCTGGGAGATCCTGCTGACCCATACCCTCTCCTGAGGAACTGTCCACTTTCTTCACCTACCTGAACCATCCCTAGGGTTCAGGGATTGTGATATGATGTACTTGCGGGTGGGGGGAAACATATGCAAAGGAGGAGAGCTCAGAACTTGGGCTCAGTAATGTTTGAGAACCAAAGGTGGAAAACTGATGACCCACGCCTCTCCCTACTGCTGAACTGTCTGTCCACTTCCTCCACACAACTGTCCTGTGTGCTCTGACAGTTCACCTGACTGTTCAAGGGGTAATGAGGCCTCTCTTGAGATGCACAAGTTCATGCGTTCCTAATCATGGCTGACAAGAAGGGGAGGCATATTTCCGGCTGATTCTGAGCCCGCCACAAACAGACAAGGATCAGAAGGCTTAAGGATGCACACAGGTAGGAGAACATGACTTACTGAAAATGCAGGCAATCACTTCCAGAAGTGCCAAGCCCAAAGGAGAAGAAGGACTTGCCCAAGGTCAGCCAGAAAGCTTATGGTTCTCCCAGGCAGGGAGTGTTCTTGGGGAGGCATATGGGGAATACCTTATGAATCTGGGGCTTGCAGGGGAAACTATCTACTGCTGTGAGGCTGCAGAATCCAAAGGCCTGTACAAAGTGGGATGCAGGTAAGGCCATGTGGTGCATCAAAGCCCCAAGAGGGGCTGAGAGGGGTGACGGCAGCCTGAGGTCAAATCGACAGCAGAGGTGTTCCTTCCAGGAGATGATGTATAGTGCTGTGTGTGGGTGTCAGTCGGAGTCTGGACAGTAGTGGGCAGGTGGCTCTGGGCCTAAAGGGCTTCAAAAATGTTAGGGTCAGATTTGAGAAACCTGGACAGGGTGGGGCTTTTCTGAGGGTGCGGATCAGAAGTGAGGACTCCTTGATACCACATCCTGCTACATAAAATCCCATCTCTGCTGCTTGGATTTCAGGTGTGGCCGCTGAACCCCTCTCCATGTTTATCCACCAGATTTCAGCGTATAATTCCTTGTTTCCACAAATATTCACATCCTAAACACACACACACACACACACACCACACACACGCACGCATGCATGGGCAGACACTCTCTGTAACCCTCAGTCGTGTCTAGTGACTGATGTGAGAGGTAACAGCAGCTACAAAGGAGTGAAAGGCCAGCAGGCTCCCAAGACCCTGGGAGTTGGAGATACTCTCATACTTTGGACAGGATAGAGCCCCAGGATGTGAGATCCTAGCCTCTTTTGGAGAAGCAGCGATATGGAACTGAGCATCCCCCTGAAACAGGGCCCAGCCTAGGAGAACAGAGCCATGTGGGGAAATGGGCAGTTCCTAGGCCACCAGGAATAGCTGCTGAGACACTAGACCTAAAGCAAACCAATCACACTAAGATTCTGTACCTGTGGGTTCCACCTTCACTGCCCTCCAGGGGCGTAGGAAAAGGTCTATAAAACAGCTATCTATTTGGGACTCCCAAATGTTGTTTCCTACCGGAGCCCTATTCCACGTGGGACTCATTAGTGCTTATAGACACTGCACCTCTGAACAGCTAAAGGACAATTAATTCACACAGCAGGCACTGTCCAAGCACTTTTTCCACTCCTGGCCTTGAATAGGGGACTACGTGGAGAAAAGGATATTTTGGTGTGTGCCAGTTAGGCTCTTTGATATGAAGAGCGTATCCTGTATCTTTATCTGTTGCCTGGTCATTTTTGGTGTTGCAACATCTAACAGGGCCTTCACATGTTGTTGGGCTAAAGGGACAAATATGGTCCAACTCCCGGGATAGACTTCCCCTGCTGATATTATGTTGCAATACATATCAAGGTCACCTTAGAAAGGGGAAAAAAAACAATCATCTTATGAAAATGAATAATCTGTAGTTAGAGACCAGGTTGCCTGTTGGAGGGGCTGCCTTGTGGTGGAGTGGGGGTGCTTGGGATCTGACTCTATGTGTGCGGGGCTAAGAGTTTTTATTCGGATCCAGAGATGCTTTTTCCACGTGTACCTCCCCCATCCCCTTCTATACAACCACTGCCCAGTGGTCCTCAGATATGAAGACTCCGTGTGGTGTTAGGAGAAGAGAGATGTTATTCCTTTCTCATTCCTGCAGTCCTTTCCCCTCAGGGTCAGAGCTGTCTGCTGTGGAAAATTCACTCCTCATTGGCTGAAGTCTCTTGCAACCATGACTGAGGAACCAGCGGCACTGCCCCAAGGAGAAGGGTGTACAGCCTTATAGGGCTAAGTAAGATGCTAGCTCCCTCCCTCTGCCACACCCCCCCACCACTGACAACCCCCAATTCACCTGAGGCTGGTGTCAGTGTTGGAAACTACACTGTTGAAAAGGCGAGGTGAAAACAGTCGAGTGTGGCAGCATTTGTTTCGGGCCCAGCGACCGAGAAACTGGGGAAAGCAGGGACAGGTGGCAGCACAGGGGGCTTGATCACCGTTCATGGGTCTGTGTCTGTGCCCTGAGGTCTCAGCTTCTGAGTGTCTGATATCCTACCCTACAAAGGAAAGCAGAGTGACAACTGGACCCTTGGGAATGCTGGGGGAAGTCAGGCATGGCCTGGGGACTCTCTGGGTGGAGCAGGAAGGGGAAGCATGTTGGCTTGGCTGTGAGCAGTGAGAGAGGAAGAGGCTGGCTCTGAGCTCTCACCTGAAGGACTTGGTGAAACAGGCCAGGGCTCTCTGGAACTGGCTCCTCCAAGACCCTTGGGGACCAGCAGGCTCCCTGGGCAATCCTGTGCCATTGGATGGGTTCTACATGGTGTCAGACAAAACAACAAATTCCTCAGTGTCTTTAAGCTGACCTTTCCTGTTCTGCAGAGGGAGAGGGAGAGAGGGAGAAGAATAGCCTCATCCTAATGGTCCCTGCCTTCCCTGGTATTCAACAAGTTAGTATGTAGATCTCCGCCTTGTTCCAGGTGCTGGGGATATAGCAGTGACCTCTACAGAGCACATCCCAGCTCCTGGGGCTGACAAACCATGACACCAGAGGGAAAGCAGACTCACCGCGTCAGGAGGTGGAAGGAAGGGAATGAATATCATGCTTCTAGGAGGGTGTGATGTGCTTGTAGTGACCGACGGGACTTCCTTGAAGAGACCAGCTAAGCTCCTGACTCTGCTGTGTGCAAAGAGGCTGAGGGCCTGGCCCTCCACACCCCTCCAGCCCCTCTGACCCCGCCCTGTCTTTCCTCCCTCCTGCAACCCAGTGCACTGTGCTCAAGCAGTGGATACATTTCTGGTATGTGACAACCCCTCTGTTCCTGTATCTCTTACTCCCACCCTTCCCCTCTCTCTGTCTCTTTTTTTCTTCTTTCCTCTGAACCTCCCAGCAGGCTTAAGCCAGGTTTCTGATTGCTGAACATATAAAGCAGAAGTGTTCCGGCAGATGGTGAGTTGTCTTTTGGTGGGGATGCCATAGACAGGGGTGTTCGTGTGGACCCTCCCCACGTTTAGATACATAGGATTGTGTACGTTAAAGCCCTGGGGAGGTGTATGGGTCTAAATGGGTTATCAAAGCAAGGAGGGTGAGCTGGGTGATGGTATCCACAGTCCAAATCAACAGCAGAGGTTTACCTCTCAGTGGGTTATATGAGATGCTGACTGTGAGACCGTCAGCATCTGATGGGTAGTGGACAGGTGGCTTGGGGACTGGAGGGCTTGAAAAATGTGAGGGACGGAGGGGAAGGACCTGGGCTGGGCTAAGTTGAAATCAGAACAACTGAGGTGAGAGCTCCTTGTTACCTAGTCCTGTTATATGAGATTCCATCTTTGACGCTTGGGTTTCAACAGAAGTTGCTTAGTTTTGCCCCCTGTTTATCACCCAGAACTATGAGGCTCTGCTCCACTGACTTCAAGGGAGCTCTCTGCAAACAGTACCTGGAAGGAAGAGTGGAAGTAGGTGGCCTAAGGGTCTTTACTTGGTTTTTGAAATAATAATGTTGCTTAGGGAGGCACCTCTTATATACATGTGAGGATACAGGACTGATTGTCTCTCTAGGAGTCTATCACGGGCCATGGCCTGAGGTTATAAAAACAGATGAGGTTTTGTTGCTGCTTCAAGTCATTCCGTGGGAAAGAAGCCAAAAAAAAAAAAAAGGATGATTACAATAGAGAGAGATAGAAGGAAGTTTATATGGCTATGGGAGGATGGAAGAGGGACAGCCACCCCGCCTCGAGTGTTGGAATAGAGTCTTGGAGATTCCCCAGAGAAGACATGCCTGAAATTAGTGAGGAAAGAAGTTGGCCAGGAAATAGAGAAAGGGGGGAGCTTTGCAAGCAGATGCTCAAGACAATAAAGTACGTTTTTGCAACTGAAAATAAGTAGACCCAGTTTTCTCTTCTAGGGGTTAAGTAGAAGTCAAGGTCAGTCATGAGGGTTCCAGTATAGGAGTAAAATGTGGTGCCACACAGAGATACTGAACCCTGGACTTAGAGAAGCAAAAGTTTTCGGGTTTTGTTTTAACTTTGTTAACGGTCCATTGGTTGTTTTCCTTTATGATTCATAGTTTTTGAATGGATGTTCTACCTAAGATATCTTTGCCTAACCTCACAACACGGAAGTTTTCTCCCATATTTTCTTGCAGGTTTTCTATTATTTATTTTGAGGGTTTTTTTTTTTGCATATAGTGTGAGGTATTCACGTTTGTTTGCGGTTTCCATATGGAGATCCACTTTCTCCAGCTCTATTAGTTAATTATCAGTTAATTTAATTATCTTAGCACCTGCGTCACAAATCAACTGACCATATTTTTGTGTACATCTATTTCTAGGCTTTCTATTTTATCAGTTGATCCATACGTCTATTTTTATGGTAATACCACACTGTCATGACTACTATACCTTTACATTAAGTCAGGGAATTTGGTAGTGTAAGTCCTCCATCTTTGTTCTTATCCAAATGGCTTTGGCTATTGTTATGTCCCTTGCATTTCCATATAAGTTTTAGAAATAGCTTTTCATTTTACTTATGATTATGGCAAATGTATAGAGGAATTATAAGAGACTTGACATCTTAAACCTTTTGGAGTCTTCTGACCCATGAACATAGTATATCTCCATTTATTTGGGTCTTCTATAATTTCTCTCAGCAATATTTTATAGTTACCTGCATACAAGTCTTGCACATATTACGTTAAACTTCTTAGTAGGTATTTCATTCATTTTAGTGCTATTGTTAGTGACATTAAAATTTTTTTCTTCATCTCCAATTATCTGTTCCTACTCTATTGAAATAGGACTTTTTAAATATTGAATTTCTGTCCTGTGACCTTGTGAAATTGCTTATCTGATCTGGGAGATGATTTTTGATTTTCGTAGACTACTAAATTTTTCTATGTAGATTATAATGCCTTTTGAAAATGAAGATCATTTTTTACTTCTTCCTTTTCTATCTGTATGCCTTGTATTTCTTTTTCTTGCCTTAACTCATCAACCAGGGCCACAAGTATAATATTGAATAGACATGGTGAGAGTGGACATTCTGGTACATTCCTAATCTTATGGGAGAAGCATTCAGTCTTTCACCATTAAGTATGATTCCAACAGCAGGTGTTTGGTAGAAGCACTTTATCTGGTTAAGTATGTTCCCTTCTGTTCTTAAGTTATCAGTTTTTTGTTTGTTTTAATCATGAATGGATGTTTTATATTATCAAATGACTTTTCTGTCTTATATTGTGATAATCATTTTTTCTTTCATTCCCTTAATATGACAAAAAATACATCGATGCACTTTTTAATGTTAAAATGACCTTGCATTCCTAGGATAAATCTGCTTGGTCATGGATTATACTTCTTATATATCACTGGATTCATATTTCTAAGATTTTATTAGGTAGTTTTACATGTATATTCATCAAGGATATTGGTCTGTGGTGCTTTTTTCCCCTTGTAGTGTCTTTTTCTATTTTTTGTGTGAAAGTAATGCTGCCCTCATAAAATGTATAGGCAAGAGTTCCTCCTGTATTTTCTGGAAAAGTTCTGTCGGGCTGTCACTATTTTTTCTTTTAAATGTGTGATCTTGTTCATCAGTGTATCCATGTAGAACTGAAGTTTTCTTTTTGGGAAAATTTTGAAATACAAATTCAATTTTAAAGATTATAAATGCATACACTATCATTAGTAAATCCCTACCTATATTCCTAATGAAAATTTTGCCTTCGATACCTAAGAAATTTCCTGGCAGGGCAAACTAATTTTCCATGAGACTGAGTCTTTCTTTCTTTCTATATTTTTATTGTGGTAAAATATACATAACATACATAAAATTTACCATTTTAACCATGCTAAGTATAAAATGCAATGACATTAAGTACATTCACATGGATGTGCAATCATCCCCATCATCCACAACCAGAACTTTTCATCACCCCAACCTGAAACCCTGTACCTATTAAACAATAATTCTCCATGCCTCTCTCCCACCAGACCCTGGCAGTCACCATTCTACTTTCTATCTCTATGAATCTGACTACTCTACTTACCTCATATAAGTGAAGTCATAAGATAATTGTCATTTTGTACCTGGTTTATTTCATCCAGCACAACGTCTTCAACGTTCATCCATGTTGTGGCATGTATCAAAATTTCATTTCTTTTTAAGCCTCAGTAATATTGCATTGTGTGTATATACCACATTTTGCTTATCCTTTCATTGCTGATGAACACCTGGGATTTTTCACCTTATCTGATTGAGCCCCTTTTTGCAATTCCTAGAAGTGTAATTGCTGAATCATATGGTAATCCCAAACCTAATTTTCTGGGGAACCACCATATGGTCTTCCACAGCAGCTACAGCCCTACCAGTAATGCCCAAGGGTTCCCATTTTCCACATTTTGTCAACAATCTTGTCTTCTGTTTTTCTTTCTTCCTTCTTCCCATACTCCCTCTCTCCCTTCCCCCCCCCCCCACACCTTATAAAATAATAGCCATCTAGATGGCTGCGAAGTTGTATCTCGTTGTGCTTTTTATTTGAATTTCCCTACGGAATTTTAAATTGTATTGAGCCAATTTTCATGATCTTATTGGCCGTTTCTCTATCTTTTGGGAAGAAACACATCTTTTGCCCATTTCTCAATAAGGTTAATATTTTATTATTTTTTTTAAATTAATTTTTATTGGAGTATAGTTGCTTTACAATGTTGTGTTAGTTTCTCCTGTACGGCAAAATGAATCAGCTATACGTATACATATATCCCCTTTTTGGGGGATTTCCTTCCCATTCAGGTGACCACAGTACATTAAGTACCATCTCCTGTGTTATACAGTAATGTTCCCATCCGTTGTCTATTTTATATATAGCATCAGTAGTGTATACGTGTCAATCCCAATCTCCCAATTCCTCCCACCCCCACTTTCCCCCTTAGTATTCATACATTTAAAGCCCAGAGATAAACCCACCCACCTATGGTCACCTAATCTATGACAAAGGAGGCAAGAATATACAATGGAGAAAAGACAGATTCTTCAATAAGTGGTGCTGGGAAAACTGGACAGCTAGTCATAAAACAATGAAATTAGGACACTCCCTAACACCACACATAAAAATAAACTCAAAATGGATTAAAGACCTAAATGTAAGGCCAGACACTATAAGGCTCTTAGAGGAAAACATAGGGAGAACACTCTTTGCCATAAATCACAGCAAGATCTTTTTTGACCCACCTCCTAGAGTAATGGAAATAAAAACAAAACTAAACAAATGGGACCTAATGAAACTTAAAAGCTTTTGCACAGCAAAGGAAACCATAAACAAGATGAAAAGACAACCCTCAGAATGGGAGAAAATATTTGCAAATGAAGCAACTGACAAAGGATTCATCTCCAAAATATACAAGCAGCTCATGTAGCTCAATATCAAAAAAACAAACAACCCAAACCAAAAATGGGCAGAAGACCTAAATAGACATTTCTCCAAAGGAGACTACAGATAGCCAAGCGACACATGAAAAGATGCTCAGTATCACTAATTATTAGGGAAATGCAAATCAAAGCTACAGTGAGGTATCACCTCACAGTGGTCAGAATGGCCATCATCAAAAAAATCTACAAACACAATAAATGCTGGAGAGGGTGTGGAGAAAAGGGAACCCATTTGCCCTGTTGGTGGGAATGTAAACTGATACAGCCACTATGGAAAACAGTATGGAGGTTCCTTAAAAATCTAAAAATAGAACCATCCTATAACCCAGCAATCCCACTACTGGGAATATACCCTGAGAAAAACATAATTCAAAAGGACACATGCACCCCAATGTTCACTGCAGCATTATTTACAATAGCCCGGACGTGGAAGCAACCATCTGTCACTGTTCCACTGACAGATGAATGGATAAAGAAGATGTGGTACATATATACAATGGAATATCACTCAGCCATTAAAAGGAACGAAATTGGGTCATTTGTAGAGACGTGGATGGACCTAGAGAGTGTCATACAGAGTGAAGTAAGTCAGAAAGAGAAAAACAAATATTGCATATTAACCCGTATATGTGGAATCTAGAAAGATGGTATAGATGATCTTATTATTGGTTTTTAAAACTAATTTATAGCATCCAGATATAAGTCCCTTATAAGTTACATGATTTTCCAACACTTTTTCCCATTCTGTAGGTGCTCTTTCAACATTTTTGATGGTATGATTTGCATCAAATAAAGTTTAAGATTTGACCAAGTCCAATAAATCAGTTTTCCTTTTGTTCCTTGGGCTTTTGGTATTATATCTAAGAGGCCATTCCCTAATCCAATGTCAGGAAGATTTACTGCTATGCTTTCTTCTAAGAGTTCTATATTTTTAGTGTTTATATTTAGGTCTATAACCCATTTTGAATTAATTTTTGTATATGGAGTGAAATAAGGATTGGGTCCAATTTCATTATTTTGCTTGTGGATATCCAGTTGTCCCAGCATCATTTGTTGAAAACACCCTTCCTTAACCCATAGAATTATCTTGCCATCCTGTTTGAAAAATCAATTGACTATAAATGTGAAAGTTAATTGATGGGTTTTCAATTCCATTCCATTACTCTATATAACTACCGTTATGCCAAACCCACACTCTCTTGATTGCTGGAGCTTTGTAGCAAGATTCGAAATTGGAAAGTGTGAGCCGTCCAACTTAATATTCTTTTTCAAGATTGCTTTGGCTATTCTTGGACGCTTCAATTTCCGTGTGAATTTTGAGATCAGCTTATTTATTTCTTCAAAGAAGTCAGCTGAGATTTTTTTGGAGATTGCGTTGAATCTGTAGATCAGTTTGGGGTGTATTGCCATATTAACAATATTAAGTTTCCCAATCAATGGGCAGGGGATGTCTCTCCAGTTTTTTCCTTTTTATAAGGAAAAAAATAAAATAAAACATAACATAAAATTTAACATTTAACCATTTTTAGGCATAGAGTTCTGTGTCATTAAGTATATTCACACTGTTGTGTAACGATCACCATATTCATCTCCAGAACATCTTCATTTTCCCTAAACGAAGCTCTGTTCCCATTTAACACTAACTCTCCATTCCTCCCCTCTCCCCCCAGCCCCTGGCAACGACCATTCTGCTTTCTATCTGTATGACATTCTGCCAATATCTGCTTTACCTTTTAGTGTTCATTCTAGTTACACTTAATGTGATTACTGTTAAGGTGGGATTTATGTCAACCATTTTTGTTTTTTTCCCTCGTGTCTTTATGTTCCTCTCTCTTACCATTGAGGTGCCATTTTGTGTTAAATAGATATTTTCTGACATACCATTTTCATCCTCTTATTGTTTTTGAATTATTTTCTTAGTGGTGAGCTCATAGTTGACAATTAAGGTCTTAACTTAAAAGAATCTAACTCAGAATAATACCAACTTAATTTTAATATTATACAAAAACTTTGGTCCTGTATACCTCTGGACCCACCAGCTCCTTTGTACTATTATTGTCCCCCAAATTGCATCTTTACACCTTAACTTTAAGCCCATCCAGATTGGTTTATAATCATTGCTTTGTGCACTTCTCTTCTAAACCAGACAAAGGTAGAAAAGAGTTACAAACAACAATACACTGATGCTGTCTTTTATAAATGCCCGCTTAGTTACATTTAGTGATGCTCTTTGTTTCTTCAGGTGGATTCAAGTCACTCTCTAGTACCTTTTGGGGATTTCCGCTTAGTAGTTCTTGTAGGGCAGGTCTGCTAGCAATATATTCACTCAGCTTTTCTTTGTCTGAGAATGGCTTTATCTTCCCTTCGTTTTTGAAGAGAGAGTTCTGTTGGATAGAATATTCTTGGTTGATGGGATTTTTTCTTTCAGCACTTTGAAGGTGACTTCCCGCTGTCTTCTGTTCCCCAAAGTTTCTGATGAGAAGTCAGCTGTTAATCCCTTGTATGTGATGAGCTGCTTGTCTCCTTGCTTTCAACATTCTTTCATTGTCCTTGACTGTCATCAGCTTGAATAAGCTGGTTCTAGGTACAGATCTCCTTGAGTTTATCCTCCATGGCGTTTCAGAGCTTTTTGTTTGCCTAGATTAATAATTTCAATCAAATTTGGGGAGTTGGGGGCCATGTTTTCCCCTTATTCTTTCTTCCCATTTTTCTCCTCTTCTCTCCTCCAGGGACTCTCATTATGCATAAGATGGTGTGCTTAATCATGCCCTACAAGGCCTCTGAGGCTCTGTTCATTTTTCTTCATTCATTTTTCTTTCTTTTCCTCAGAGTGCACAATCTCAATTGCCTCTAAATTTCATGCTTGATGATTTTGTTTCATCATACCAGTTCTAATTTCTGTAGAGACTCTTTAGTGAATTTTTCATTGCAGTTAATATATTTTTGAGCTCCGGAATTTCTAGTTGGTATTTTTAAAACGATTTCTATCTCTTTGATGATATTCTCTATTTGATGAGCCATCGTTCTCATGCTTACCTTTAATTCATAAGACATGGCTTCCATTAGATGTTTGAACAAGTTTACAATAGCTGATCTAAAGTCTCTTTCTAGTAAGTCCAGTGTCTGGACATCCATGTGTATCTCCCACACTTTCCTGCTTCTTTGCATGTCTGATACGTTTTGGTGGAAAGCTGGACATTTTCAATGATAGAATGTGGCAACTCTGGAATTCAGATACTGCCTCCTTTCCAGGTTTTGTTGTTGCTGTTTGTTGTGGGTATTCTTGCTGTCATTTGATTTTTTAGTGGCTTTTCTGGACTTCTGTATCCTCTGTTGTGTGTGGTTACCAAATTCACCACTTGGTTAGTTTGGTGGTTACCAAATGATTGCACAGAAATGTCTTCAATTGGCTGGAACTGCTAAATTTCCCAGACTTTGCCAAGGAGGACTGTGTGTATGGCTTCAAAACTCTGCCTGCTATTTGTCAGTTCTGTTTTAGCTTTCATTTCTCCTTGTTTTTGGGTCTTTCCAGAGCTGGCCATCATCCTGGGAAGGTACCAGGCCTCCAAGTTTCCTAAGGATATGTCATAGCTTTACAAAGTCCCTATGGATATCTCATTACCTAGGTTTCCCTTATAAGATTTTGGTTCTCCTATTGTTTGCCCCAAGTGTGGCCCACTGCCTCAGGCAGCTGCAATGATAATTAATTGCCTCTAAATGTTTTTTTTTTTTTCTCCCTCAAATTGTTTTGACTCTTCAGGGTCTTTTGTGTTTTCTTACAAATGAAAATTTTTTGTGTCCTAGTTCTGTGAGAAATGCCATTGGTTTTTTTTGTTTTGTTTTGGTTTTTTTTTGTTTTTTTTTAATGCGGTACGCGGAACTCTCACTGTTGTGGCCTCTCCCATTGCGGAGCACAGGCTCTAGACACGCAGGCTAAGCGGCCATGGCTCACGGGCCCAGCCGTTCCATGGCATGTGGGATCTTCCCGGAGCGGGGCACGAACCCGTGTCCCCTGCATCGGCAGGCGGACTCTCAACCACTGCGTCACCAGGGAAGCCCTGCCATTGGTATTTTGATAGGGATTGTGTTGAATCTGTAGACTGCCTCGGGTAGTATGGTCAATTTAACAATATTGATTCTTCCAGTCCAAGAACACGTTGTACCTTTCCATCTGTTTGTGTTGTCTTCAATTTCTTTCATTAGCGTCTTATAGTTCTTGGAGTACAGGTCTTTTACCGCCTTAGTTAGGTTTATTCCGAGGTATTTTATTCTTCTTGTTGCGATGGTGAATGGGATTGTTTCCTTAATTTCTCTTTCTGATACTTTATTGTTAGTATACAGAAATGCAACAGATTTCTGTATATTAATTGCATCCTAAAACTTTACCAAATTCATTGAGAAGCTCTAGATGTTTTGTGGTGGTGTCTTTAGGGTTTTCTATGTATAGCATCAAGTCATCTGCAGACATTGGCAGTTTTATTTCTTCCTTTCCAATTTGAATTTCTTTTATTTCTTTTTTTCTTTTATGATTGCTGTGGCTAGGACTTCTAAAACTATGTTGGATAAAAGTGGTGAGAGTGGGCAGCCTTGTCTTGTTCCTGATCTTAGAGGGAATGCTTTCAGCTTTTCACCATTGAGTATGATGTTAGCTGTGGGTTTGTCATAAATGACCTTTATTATGTTGAGGTATGTTCTCTCTATGCCCACTTTCTGGAGAATTTTGATCATAAATGGGTGTCGAATTTTATCAGAAGCTTTTTCTGCAACTTTTGAGATGACCGTGTGGTTTATATTCTTTACTTTGTTAATGTGGTGTATCACATTGATTGATTTGTGGATATTGAAAAATCCTTGCCCACCTGGGATAAATCTCACTTGATCATGGTGTATGATTCCTTTAACATATTGTTGGGTTCTGTTTGTGACTCTAAATGTTTTTGACAAATGCCCTCAGGGAAAAGGAATTTCAAACTGGATAAGCTCTGAGTCAGAGACAGCCACCCAAGTGGGGTCTTCCAGGGAATGACCAGACAGGTCAAATAATGACAGTTCTCTGGGAATGAGGCTTTGCAGGAGGCCCGTGCCATTTCTGCTCCCTCTGGTGGCTGCCAGGTGGCCGGTTTTCACCGTGATTGCAGGCTGTTAGTATTCAAAGCTACCACAGAGTTGGATAGAGGGGCGTGAGAACAGGATTAGTTGAAATGCCACCTGGCTCACTCTTCCTACTGAGATTCAGCTGTTTTTGTAGAATAAATATACCTGTGGTTGTTGCATACTTTTGGTGAATTTCTAGAGCTCTGAAAACATTGATTCTGAACATTTTTGCCAGTTTTCTCATTGCTTTAAGGGAAGAGAGAATTTTCAGAGGTCCTTCTTCTGCCATTTTGGCTGGCTTCCTGTACAATCTTTCACTGTGCTTGTCTATTAGGGTGCTTGTTGCTGGGCAGTAAACTGTGCTTGTACTTACATGTCTCCCAAAGAATAACTTTTTGGGTCACCAACCATGTGAAAGGGACCACAACAGGAGCACTAAGCAAAGGTGTATAAGACACCATCTTTGCTCTCAAAGTTGTCACTCTCAAATAGATTCACTTTAAGTGGAACCTTTGAGGCATAATGATTGCCAAACCAGTGTCTGGTCACCAAATTTTCTCCTAGTTCGGTTTAATGGGGAGTATTTTTGGCCGCCATGGCTTAAATATAGCCAGGTTTTCACCTAGATATTTGGCAGCTAGCCTGACTAATACCTCCAGGTCACAACTAATTTCACCTCTAGTCACTTCAGGAAGCTGAGAGCTTCAAGGGAGTAAGAGTGCAGATGGGGGGGGGGGGCGGGGGTGGAGCTGCAGCTGTCTCCCATATGAAGAGTTAGAAACAGAGATTCATTTGAACAACCAGTCTTGGTTTTCATAATTCCATAGCACCCAGTTAGTATTTTCCACTGAAATGGCTTGTTTTCATATTGATGCAGCCCACAACCCTTTTGGTTACTGATAGAATTTGGGGTAAAAAGTAAGAGGGACACAAGAGACCACTCTTCACACTATGGTGTGGAAATATAGCTCCATCTTTCTCCTTTCGAATCAATCTCTGCCTATCCAACAAATATCGCTTGGTCATTGATCAAAGATCCTCAATGGCAGCCTAAAACCCGAGTTTACATACAGTATGTGGGCCTGTAAAGCCCCTTGAACTGCAGGAGATGCCTGCTAATTTATTCACAGCCAGTTTGTTCAGGGCTTGACTTCTCAAGATATTCTGGTGCCTTCGATAAATATGTCTGGAAAGTTGCCAGGAGCCCCCAAATGACACCATAATATTTAAGAGAGGCAATTTTTAATTTGAAACTTGGCTCTACCACTTCTTAGCTGTGTGACTTTGGGCAAAGTACTTAGTCTCTCTCAGCCTAAGATTCCCAATTGGCCAAACTGAGGATAATAATAGGGGGGTTGTAGGGATTAAATGGGACAATGTTTGCAAAGCATTTACTGCGTTATCTACACTAAATAGCAAAGAGCTAATGCCTACCTGAAATATTAGCTCTCATTACTATTGATCAACGTCTGAAAGGCCATAAACACACAAAATCTACAAGAGTGACCCACAGTAAGAGGTTCAGAATCCATTTGTCTCATTTGGCCAACAGTGAGCTCCTCCTTCCATGCATTTTCACAGATGAAGAGTGGCGCAGAGAGACAGAGAGAGCCCCTTTGTTCAGAATTTTCCCTGTTAAGTTTTGTGATGCTGGGTGACCACAAAATTTGCGTCTCTCCTAAAATTAGTGAGTTTACCAAATGACCAATCTGCCACATTTACTGGACTTCCTGATTGCCACGTTAGCAGCTTTTACAGGCATAATCATTTTTATTTTGAAGATGAAGTGTATATTTCTGAATATTAACTCAACAAAGCAGATATACCTTAGAAATTTGGAAAAACATCCAAAATTAGGGACTGAACACTATCCCCAGGAAACTATCATACCAACACAAAATTTGGGTTTTACCTATGATGAAGTTCGTTTAATTATTCCTGATTTATCTGGGAATCTTCTGAATGTTATTTTCTATTTTTTCAAGCCACATGTTTGTTTGTTCTGTGTATTTTCAAATGGATACTCAGAGAGAACTGCTTGTTTCTTGTGATTATAATTTTTAATCAAAGATAGATGTATTAAACTCAAAGCTATATTTAATTTTTTTAACATCTTTATTGGAGTATAATTGCTTTACAATGGTGTGGTAGTTTCTGCTTTATAACAAAGTGAATCAGTTATACATATACATATGTTCCCATATCTCCTCCCTCTGGCATCTCCCTCCCTCCCAACCTCCCTATCCCACCCCTCTAGGTGGTCACAAAGCACCGAGCTGATCTCCCTGTGCTATGTGGCTGCTTCCCACTAGCTATCCAGTTTACGTTTGGTAGTGTATATATGTCCATGCCACTCTCTCACTTTGTCCCAGCTTACCCCTCCCCCTCCCCGTATCCTCAAGTCCATTCTCTAGTAGGTCTGCATCTTTATTCCTGTCTTGCCCCTAGGTTCTTCTGACCTTTATTTTTTTTTTTAATTCCATATATATGTGTTAGCATACAGTATTTGTTTTCAGAAAAGGTTTTGACCGTAACTGCTCTACACCAGCCAAACGGTACGGGGTTAAAAAAAAAAAAAAAGCACATTTTGGCCTGGCCACCCCTCAAGCCAGCAAAGGTCCAGTGGGGAGCCAAGAATTTCACATTGTACTGGAGGAAACAGGGACCACCCTTCCCCTTCCCCACATGTCAGTGGAAACCAATCACGTGGAGTTTCTGAAATTATATATACCTCCACTAGGTAGTAAGACAGCACCCCTCCCCATCCCTCCTGGGATGATTTCAGGACGTTCACTACCACTCAGTGGTAAGGAGGCCACTTGATCCAGCACATCAAGAAGTGAATTGAACTGAATGGAAATGATTACAAAACATATCCAAATGTGTGGGATGAAGCTAAAGCGTTGCTGGAAGGGAAATTTACATCATTAAGGGCGTACATTAAGGAAAAGGAAAAGTATCAAGTCAGTAATCTAAGTTCTCACCTCAGGAAGCTAGAAGAAGAAGAGCAAAGTAAATCCAAAACAAACAGAAGGAAGGGGATACTAAAGATAAGTCCAGTGATCAATGAAATTGAAAACAGAAAAACAATAGAGACAATCAATGAAACAAATATATGGTTCTTTGAAAAGATCAGTAAAAGTTACAAACCTCTAGTGAGACTGACAAAATAAACCTACAATGATGCACTGCATTTACTGAATGACTTCAATAACTATATTCATGATATAGTCTACTTTAGAAACCTAAGTACCTATGTTCTCCGCATGTATCATACATTGGAAAGAAAAAAAAGAGAAAAATCGGACGCTGGATTGCTGTCCTTCATACAGACACTATTTTGGGGGAATTTTTTTTTTTGTGGTTTGCTCAAATTCTTTTCTAAGTGATAGAAATGATTCCCTGGGCTCTACGCCACAAGTTCAGATTTGTAGGCTACAATCATATCTCTGCAAATTGGAAAGTCCTTGGAGAAAACCTAAAGTATTAATTGGCCAATGTCTCATGTCTCGTGACTCATGAGAAGGTATTTGAAACGTAAGGTATTTGAACTTTTTTTCATGTTTTGAATCAATTACTCTTTCATATTGTTGCAAAGGTCCTGTATTATATGGGCTTAGTTGCAGATCTTGTGCTTTCCGTAAAATGTTGTATATGGTTTCACTATTCTCTAGCATACATTCTGTAACTGTATTAGTAATGTATTTATTTATTTATTTATTTAATTTTTACTATATCTCCATTTAAAATGTCTGTGTGTGTGAGAGAGAGAGTGCATGTGTGTGTGAGAGAGAGGGCATGTGTGTGTGTGCGCACGCCCAAGATCCAAGCTACTTTATAACTGGCCAAATTTATAACCTCAGGTTCTCTTAATAATTGTTAAAAACTGTTTTTAGTTGTTGCTGAACAGTTAATTCCAATTTCAGGCAACAGATTTTGTCATTCTGTTTGCACTGTTAGAAGAAATTCTTGTCAAATTCATCTTATAATTGCTTACATTTCTCTTAATATTGTTCACTTTGTTTTCTTCATATTTCTTTGAACACAACAAATAAACAGGTTTTCATCTTTTTTGTTGCTGCAAGCACAGCAATACGCAGCGACAACAATAAGGGAGGGGGTTGGGAGGCTGGGATGCTCATCTTTACAGCAAAATGTCCACTAATAAAAACAGAAAGGAATGCTAGAAATAGAGAATCACCATGTTTTCAACCACCAAAGTAATATAATCAAACCGGACCTAGAACCCTGAAAGAAAATTAAGGCCAAGAGCTGAGAATGGTTTTGGAGAACAGGATACCCACATGGTATCAAAATATAATGCCACAGACGGCTTATTCTTGCCAAGAATATTAAACCTAAAGACATAAATCTAAACAAGAGGAAAATATCAGGCAAACACATATTGCGGACACTTTACAAGCAAACAAGCTGAGGCTCTTGGACAATGTCATTGTCATGGAAGATTTAAGTTGAGGGACTGTTTGGGACCACAGGATACTAAAGAGACATGACAGTTGAAAGCAATGTATGATACTTGATTGAACTGTTGATTCTCAAAAGGGTATTATTGGGACAATTGGGGAAATTTGAATATGGACTGTACATGGACTTCGATAATATTATCATGTCATTGGTAAATCCCTTCGACCTGATAATAGTACTGTGGTTAGACGGGAGAATATCCTATTACTTAGGAGATACATTCTGAAGTAATTGGATGGAATGTTTGCAACTGTTAAGTGGTTAAGCAAAAAAGAAGAAAAAAAGAGAGAAAGCAATGGGATAATAAGAATCTGAGTAAAAGAATGTTCACTCTTCAACCTGGTGCATTTTCAAAATGAAAAGTTGAGGAAAATGGATTGCTCATATTTTAGAGCTATGCGTTGAAACAGTTCCCAATAAAATAAGATGATTTCTGATGCTTTCTTGAAAATAATCTGGGAGAGGGGTAGGGGATAAGATATATGTGAATTGAGATTGGCTCTGAGTTATTGATGGTTGCGGTTGGGTGATGGATAATTGGAGGGCTCCTTTGCTCTTCTCTCTTGTACAATGGTTCTCAAAGTGTAGTTCCCTTCCAGAAGCATCTGCATCACCAGGGAGCTAGTCAGAAAAGGAAACTCTGTGTCTCACCCCAGAATTTTTAATCTGAGACTACAGATGCAGAGCTCAGCAACCTGTGCTTTAGCAAACCCTCTGGGTGATTCTGATGCAAGCTCATGTTCCAGGACCACCGATCTACTGTCATGAACTTGGAGATTATAAGTTTGTATACAAACTCTAATGGTATATGTTTGACATCACCCACAGTACCATTTTTTAAGTAAATCAAACAAGCATCCTAGCTGTTGAATGGTCAAGTTTTAATTAAAAGTTCCATTCTATGAAACATTTAGAGAGGAGCTAACACCTATGATTCTCAAGCTCTTCCATACTATAGCAGAGGGAGGACCACTCCCAAACTCATTCTACGAGGCCACCATCACCCTGATACCAAAGCCAGACAAAGATGTCACAAAAAAAAGAAAAGTAGAGACAATATCACTGATGAACATAGATGCAAAAATCCTCAAAAAAAGTACTAGCAAACAGAATCCAAAGGCACATTAAAAGGATCATGCACCATGATCAAGTGGGGTTTACCCAGGAATGCAAGGATTCTTCAATATACGCAAATCAATGTGACACACCATGTTAACAAATTGAAGGAGAAAAACCATATGAAGATCTCAATACATGCAGAAAAATCTTTTGACAAAATTCAACACCCATTTATGATAAAAACTCTCCAGAAAGTAGACATAGAGGGAACCTACCTCAACATAATAATGGCCATATTTGAAAAACCCACCGCCAGCATCGTTCTCAATGGTGGAAAACTGAAACCATTTCCTCTAAGATCAGGAGCAAGACAAGATTGCCCACTCTCACCACTCTTATTAAACGTAGTTTTGGAAGTTTGGGCCATGGCAATCAGAGAAGAAAAAGAAATCAAAGGAATCCAAATTGGAAAAGAAGAAAAACTATCACTGCTTGCAGATGACATGATACTATACATACAGAATCCTAAAGATGCTACCAGAGTACTAGAGGAGCTAATCAATGGATTCGGTGAAGCAGCAGGGTACAGTATTAATGCACAGAGACCTCTTGCATTACTATACAATAACGATGAAAAATCTGAAAAAGAAATTAAGGAAACACACTCACTTACCAATGCAACAAAAATAATAAAATACGTAGGAATAAACCTACCTGAGGAGAAAAAAGAACTGTATGCAGAAAACTATAAGACACTGATGAAAGTAATTAAACACGATACAAACAGATGGAGAGATATACCATGTTCTTGGATTGGAAGAATCAACATTGTGAAAATGACTATACTACCCAAAGCAATCTACAGCTTTAATGCAAAACCTATTAAACTACCAATGGCATTTTTCACAGAACTAGAACAAAAAAATTCACAATTTCTATGGAAGCACAAAAGACCCCGAATAGCCAAAGCAATCTTGAGAAACAAAAATGGAGCTGGAGGAATCAGGCTGCTGGATTTCAGAATACACTACAGAGCTACAGTAATCAAGGCAGTATGGTACTGGCACAAAAACAGAAATATAGATCAAAGGAACAGGATAGAAAACCCAGAGAGAAACCCACACACCTACGGCCAACTTATTTTTGATAAAGGAGGCCAGAATATACAATGGAGAAAAGACAGCCTCTTCAATAAGTGGTGCTGGGAAAACCGGACAGCTACATGTAAAAGAATGAAATTAGAACACTTCCTAACACCATACACAAAAATAAACTGAAAATGGATTAAACACTTAAATGTAAGGCCAGACACTATAAAACTCTTAGAGGAAAACATAGGCAGAACACTCTATGACACAAATCACAGCGAGATCCTTTTTGACCCACCTCCTAGAGAAATGGAAATGAAAAACAAATATAAACAAATGAGACCCAATGCAACTTAAATGCTTTTGCACAGCAAAGGAAGCCATAACCCAGATGAGAAGACAATGCTTCGATTAGGAGAAAATATCTGCAAATGAAGCAACTGAGAAAGGATTAATCTCCAAAATTTACAAGCAGCTCATGCAGCTCAATATGAGAAAAAAAAAAAAAAACCCAACCCAATCCATAAATGGGCAGAAGACTTAAATAGACATTTCTCCAAAGAAGATATACAGCTTGCCAACAAACACATGAAAGAATGCTCAACATCACTAATCATTATAGAAATGCAAATCAAAACTACATTGAGGTATCACCTCACACCAGTCAGAAGGGCCATCATTAAAATATCTACAAACAATAAATGCTGGAGCTGGTGTGGAGAAAAGGCAAACCTCTTGCACTGTTGGTGGGAATGTAAATTGATACAGCCACTAAGGAGGTTCCTTAAAGTACTAAAAATAGAACTACCACATGACCCAGCAATCCCACTACTTGGTGTATACCCTGAGAAAACCATAATTCAAAAAGAGTCATGCACAATAATGTTCATTGCAGCTCTATTTACAATAGCCAGGAGATGGAAGCAACGTATGTGTCCATCAACAGATGAATGGATAAAAAAGTTGTGGCACATATATACAATGGAATATTACTCGGCCATAAAAAGAAACAAAATTGAATCATTTGTACTGAGGTAGATGGACCTAGAGTCTGTCATACAGAGTGAAGTAAGTGAGTAAGAGAAAAACAAATACCGTATGCTAACACATATATATGGAATCTAAAAAAAAAATGGTCATGAAGAACCTAGGGGCTGGACAGGAATAAAGACGCAGACCTACTAGAAAATGAACTTGAGGACACAGGGAGGGGGAAGGGTAAGCTGGGACAAAGTAAGAGAGTGGCATGTACATATCTACACTACCAAATGTAAAACCGATTGCTAGTGGGAAGCAACCACATAGCACAGGGAGATCAGCTCGGTGCTTTGTGACCACGTAGAGGGCCGGGATAGGGATGGTGGGAGGGAGGGAGATGCAAGAGGGCAGAGATATGGGGACATATGTATATGTATAACAGATTCACTTTGTTACGAAGCAGAAAGTAACACACCCTTGTAAAGCAATTATACTCCACTAAAGATGTTAAAAAAGAAAGAAAGAGACATGTAGCACAATATTCACTGCAGCTCTATTTACAATAGCCAGGACACGGAAGCAACCTAAATGTCCATCGACAGATACATGGATAAAGAACATGTGGCACCTATATACAATGGAATATTACTCAGCCATAGAAGGAAACGAAGTTGAGTTATTTGTACTAAGGTGGATGGACCTAGAGTCTGTCATACAGAAAGAAATAAGTCAGAAAGAGAAAAACAAATACCATATGCTAACACATATATATGGAATCTAAAAAAAAGAAAAATGGTTCTGAAGAACTAGCGACAGGACGGGGATAAAGACGCACATGTAGAGAATGGACTTCAGGACCCAGGGAGGGGCAAGGGTAAGCTGTGGCGAGGTGGAAGAGTACCATTGACATATATACACTACCAAATGTAAACTAGATAGCTAGTGGGAATCAGCCGCATAGCACAGGGAGATCAGCTCGGTGCTTTGTGACCACCTAGAGGTCTGGGATAGGGTAGGTGGGAGGGAGGGATATGCAAGAGGGAAGAGATATGGGGGCATATGTATATGTATGACTGATTCACTTTGTTATAAAGCAGAAACTAACACACCCTTGTAAGGCAATTATACTCCACTAAAGATGTTAAAAAAAAAAAAAAAGAAAGTGTCATGTACCACAATGTTCATCGCAGCTCTATATACAATAGCCAGGATATGGAAGCAACCTAAATGTCCATCGACAGATACATGGATAAAGGACATGTGGCACCTATATACAATGGAATATTACTCAGCCATAAAAAGAAACAAAATTGAGTTATTTGTAGTGAGGTGGATGGACCTAGAGTCTGTCATACAGAGTGAAGTAAGTCAGAAAGAGAAAAAGAAATACCATATGCTAACACATATGTATGGAATCTAAAAAAAAAAGAAAAATGGTTGTGAAGAACTAGGGACAGGACGGGGATAAGGGCGCACACGTAGAGAATGGACTTCAGGACCCAGGGAGGGGCAAGGGTAAGCTGGGACGAAGTGAGAGAGTACCATTGACGTATATACACTACCAAATGTAAACTAGATAGCAAGTGGGAATCAGCTGCATAGCACAGGGAGATTAGCTCGGTGCTTTGTGACCACCTAGAGGGCTGGGATAGGGAGGGTGGGAGGGAGATGCCAGAGGGAGGGGATATGGGGATATATGTGTACATATAGCTGATTCACTTTGTTATACAGCAGAAACTAACACACCATTGTAAAGCAATTACACTCCAATAAAGATGTTAAAAAATTGTTCTGATGAACCCAGGGGCAGGACAGGAATAAAGACGCAGGCATAGAGAATGGACTTGAGGATACAGGGCGGAGGAAGGGTAAGCTGGGACGAAGTGAGAGAATAGCATTGACATATATGCACTACCAAGTGTAAAGTAGATAGCTAGTGGGATGCAGTTGCCTGGCACAGGGAGATTAGCTCGGTGCTTTGTGACCAACTAGAGGGGTGGGATAGGAGGTTGGGAGGGTGATGCAAGAGGGAGGGGATATATGCATACATATAGCTGATTCACTTTGTTATACAGAAGAAACTAACACAACATTGTAATGCAATTATAGTCCAATAAAGTTGTTAAAAAATAAATAAAGAGTTTCAAGACAGATAATCCTAATCTTACGTGAACACTGCCAGAGGATAGCAAAGAGGGACTTTTGCCCAACTTAGTCTATGAGACTAGAAAACCTTGACCCTGGAACCAGCAAAGATGCTATGAGGAATGAAACATCAAGTCAATCTTCCTCGTGAACCGAAGACACAAAAAATTCTAAGCAAAACTTTAGCAAACTGAGCCCACCAGTGTACACAAAAGATGATACGCCATAACTAAGTTACATCTATCCTAGGAGAGCAAATCTGGTTTAACATTAGAAAAACTATAGATGGAAGGGGGCATGAGAGAGGTTTGTGTGTTGCTAATATATTCTGCTGTTTGCTCCAGGTGCTAACTGGATGTTTATGTTTAGTTTTTGGAAACTCACTAAGATGTGTACTTCACTAAAGATTTCGAAAAAAAAAATCTTATAAATAACCCTCACTGTGTTAACAGATTAAATGATTAGAGTCTTGATCATTTCAGTGGAGGCCAAAAAAGTATAATCCTATATCTATTCATGATTTTTAAGACAATCTTATTAAGCTAGAAATACAAGGGATATTCCTTAATCTGATAAAGGGAAAGAAAGAAAGAATGAGAAAAGAGAGAGAGAACGGAAGAAACAAAAGAGAGAAGGAAGGAAAGAAAGAAAGGAAGGAGAAACAGAGAAAGAATTGAAGAATTAAAGCAAACAATGAAACACAGCAAGCCCATTTTAATATGGAAATGTTGGCATCATTCTGTTTAATATTAGGAATAACCCAAAGATGCCCAATTTTGCAGTCTCTATTTTACCTTGTAGTGGATGTCCTAGCCAGCCAGTAAGAAACTTGTAAGTTGATTACCTTACTTCTGTTACTCATAGATTCACAGAAGACTGTGCACCACTTATAGGCACATGATTAGATATCACAGAGTTTAGCATGGTGGCTGACTTTGAGATCAATATATAAATATATATATATATATATATATTTTTTTTTTTTCCGGTACGTGGGCCTCCCACTGCTGTGGCCTCTCCCGCTGCGGAGCACTGGCTCCAGACGCGCAGGCCCAGCAGCCATGGCCCACGGGCCCAGCCGCTCTGGAGCAGGTGGGATCCTCCCGGACCGGGGCACGAACCCGTGTCCCGTGCACTGGCAGGCGGACTCCCAACCACTGCGCCACCAGGGAAGCCCCCGAGATCAACATATTTTTTAAAAAGCCAAGTGGAATTCTAGAAATCAGATACAGATAGAAAATGTTATTGTAACCAGATATCAAGCACCAGAGCAACAACATTCCAGAGTTCTTGGGATAAATGCAATAAAGGATGTACAAGATCTGAACGTACAAAAGGTAAAGCTAAATACTAAGCTGAGAGATTCCAACATTAAAGAAGACCCACAAAAATAGACAGCCATCCCATGTTGGTGACTAGGAAGGCTGGATATCATAAAGATAGCCAATTCTCTCTTAACTGATCCACAGATTCAATGAAAATGCAATCCAAATCTACCGCAAATGAGTTTTCAGGAAACATGTCATGCTGATCCTAACATTTATATTTTAGAATTTAGGAAGGGCAAAAGGCGAAGAATAGTAAAGATAAGCCTGGAGATGATGAATAAGGTGTGAAGACTTGTCCTACCAGAGATCAAAATGTCTTACCAAGAGATAAAAATTAACACAGTGTAGTACTGGCACAGGAATAGACCAATTTATCTGTGGAACAGAACAGGGAATTCAGAAACAGAGACACACGAATAAAGACCAAAATGACTCCAGACAGTGCCAAATGTTCCCTGGAGATGCAAAATCTGACTGTGAATTACGAACCCCTGCCTGAGAATCCCTGACACAGGAATACGGAGCGACCTTAGAAACACACGCTGAATTTTGTAAAAGTAAGTTACAGAATACCAAGGACGTGTGTTTAAAAGGCATGCGTGTACAGTATTTCACATCCAAAGAGAGAACAGTTCGGGAAACAAGGTTTGGAAAGCACAAAGCTCTACTTCACTTCCGGAGTTAAATGGCCGGCCGCCCAATAAAGCCAGCGAGAGGAGAACTGGGAGGGAAGCGACAAGTGGGGCAGGACTTTGGTCAGTGACCTTCGGATGAGCTTGAAGCTCATTGGTCGCTGGCCATAGCAGTGGGAGGTGAAAGGCAGAGCTGGAAGCTCATTGGCCTTTGAAGGCAGAGCGGGAAAGGGAGCGAGAGCTGAGGCTTCCTTCAGGTCTCCTGTCCCAGCAGATTGATTCTGACCTGGTGGAGGCTGGGGTAACCACAGACTGGCATCAGGAATAGGACCCTCATTCTCCACACCTCTTCTTTCTTTCCTCCCTCCCTCCTGCTATGGATCCCCAACCCCTTCTCCTCTCCTCCATCTCAGCCAGGTACCTCATATCCCGCCCCGCCCCACCCCCACCCCCACCCCCACCTCCCACTCCACACCCAACCCCAGCCCCCTTGGCTGAAGTCCTGTGGGACGGACGACCGCTTGCTGAGGCCTCCTGACACCTGGCCTCTGGCCCCTGGGGCAGGGCTTATGCCCCTCCCTTTGATTCTGAGGTGGGTGTGGCAGGGAATGGTCTGGCAGCCTGAGAGGAGGTGGTGCACTCTGGGTGCGGGAGGAGGGGAAGGTGTGCTCAAACGTGATTGGTTTTTTTTTTTTTTTTTGCGGTACGCGGGCCTCTCACTGTTGTGGCCTCTCCCGTTGCGGAGCACAGGCTCCCGATGCGCAGGCTCAGCGGCCAGGGCTCACGGGCCCAGCCGCTCCGTGGCATGTGGGATCTTCCCGGACTGGGGCACGAACCCGTGTCCCCTGCATCGGCAGGCGGACTCTCAACCCCTGCGCCACCAGGGAAGCCCAAGCATAATTGTTGAAGTTTGGAGAGGAGCATGGAAGATTGTTGGGAGGCTGTGGAGGGAATGCACGGGTTTGCATGAAAGCAGAGAGGGTGTGTTGGTGCAAGAGAACAATTAGTGTAGTGAGGAGTTGGCTTTTGACTAGATCAGGGTCTGGCATTCACTAGGGGGGATCAACAAACATCTACTTGATAAATAATTGAGGGAATTAATGAAAATAATGATTGAAACAGGAGCTTGAGATCCAGCAGAATATGATTTCATGAGATGCAAAGGGGTGTCAGTTTAAAGAGGGAGCAAGAGAATAATTAAGATTTCAATGGGGTGCAAGAAAAAAAAATCGGAATGGAAGGTGAGAGGAAGATTGAATGTAGGGCATACAGGAGACTAATAATAGAATTGAATGCAGAGGGGCATAGAATCATGAGTAGGGAGTGAATGAATGCAGGAGGTTAGGAAGACAATTGTGGAAGTGGATGCCAGGAATAATAGCTGGGCATAGCAGAATACAAGATGATACATGAGAAAGGGAAGTAGTAATTGTTGAAGGGGGCGTGAGAGTGCATGTGCATGCCTGTGAAGGGTGTCTATGTGGAGTGAAGGTAGGCAGAGAGACTAGTAATTGGATTGAAAATATACAGGACCCATGCCCAGAGTTTCTTGCAACCTGCCTATGCGTGAGTGGAGCGCCCTGGGAAGGAGGCTACACGAAGTAAGAAGGGAGGGTACAATCTCATTTCAACGGTGAGCTGGGTGGAGAAGAATCCAGCCGCCTCAGATAGGGCTTCCCAAGGGCAGAGGAAGTACGTTGTGGGTAGGGGATCATGTGGCCACCCTGACCTCCACTCCTTGCTCTAGAACCATGGATCCCAATGAAATGCCTGCTGTGCCCTGCAGCCCCCCTGACTCCACCACTGGACTTGAGACCGGAGCCCCATGGGGGATTGAACCTGGCCCCAGAAGAGCTAAACGTCGCAGAGCCCGCTGCCACAAACACGGCATCACTGCCCAAGTCAAGGACCAGGAGCACTACTGCCTTTTCGAGGGTGGCGAGTGTCACAAGTGTGCCCTCTTCTCGTGAGTATGGTGTCTGACAAGGGGAGGGGAGTGGGCTCCTCTAAAGGTGACTGACTTTAGACCTGCAATCCCCCACTTTAGGGAACACTGCAGCATCTTGCCTGCTGAGAGTACCTTGAAGTCGGAGCAGGGGCCACTCCGAAAGAGGCACCTGACTGAAGGACTGATAAGGAGTGGGACCACCTCTCCCAAAGCTCACAGTCATGTCAACAAGTTGGCCATTCAAGCAGGAGTCCCCAGTGAGTATCTCTGGCCAGGGAGGGTGTCTGAGTTTTGGGTGTAGGGAGCATGAGTACTTCTGTCACCAGTCCTACCACCCAATTTCGATGTGGCTTTGGGCAAGTTACTCCTTGGGCCTTAGCTTCCCCAACTATAAAACCTCATCAATATTATCTACCAAGTGTTGGTGGGCTGGAGACATCTGGGGGGGGTGCGGTCAAAAAGGTCCACAGTGGGATGAGGCCTCAGATTGGGTGGGAGGTAGAGTCGGGGGGAGACGGTCAGGGAGAAAGGCTCACCTAAGCTGTCCCCAGTCTCTCACAGTTGGGAAGGAGAACATCAGCTTGAGGCCCACCCCTGTGCAACCCCTGGGGAGGAGTCTGGGGCCAGTGTGGGAAGCTTCCACCTCAGCCACTGCCCAGACCCCTTCCTGTGTCCTGAAGACCTGGGTACCATCTCTAACCCTACTGCAACTTGCCATATGACCCTGGGGGAAAAAAAATACTTCTCTCTGGGTCTCATAGTCCCCAGTCCCAAAATGAAGAGTAGGACTAGCTGGTCTTCAAGGTCTTCCCAACTCTGACATCCTGGGCTCCTATCGTTGTCCTAAAACATGCCCACATCTCCTTTCCATGGCCGGCTTGGTCCCTGACTCCAACCTGTGCTCTCTGCTCCTGCAGGCAAGCTCCCAAGGAGCTCTGCTGATCGGTCTGGCCTCGGAATCTTTGTCTCTGTCCTGGACTCCAGCACCCTTGAAGAAGCAACTAACAATTTCTCTTTCCAGGAAGACACACAGACCCCCTGCCCTGCCCAGCAGGTGAGTAGAGTGAGAAGGACCATGGAGCTAGTTGTATATTTTGTTATTGAGTGCCCAACCTTCTGGTTAAGGCCATGGCAGCAAGAAAGAGGAAGTGAAGGCAGTGCGGTGCAAGTGGAGGAGGAGGAGGAGGAGGAGAAGGTGGCATCTCAGACTATGGGGCAACGACAGAGCTCTCCCAGATTTGCCATTTCCAATTTGTGAGACTTTGGAAAAGTAACTTTACATCTCTGAGCCTCTATTTTCCTATCAGTGTACTGAGAGGGGACAATATTCTACACCTATAACATTGACAAGAGGACTAGCACAAGGCCTGCCACATAGCAGGCCTTTGACAACTGGAGGCTGTTATTCCACATGAAACAAATCGATGGGATAGAAGCTCCTGCTGAGAAGGGGGGCCATGATGGTGAGGCCCACCATCTCACCCAGGCGAGAGTCTACTAACCGTCAGAGAAAAGTTCCTGGAGATGAGCCAAGCTGGCCCTTCAAGTGCCTTGGGAAACTTGATTGGGGAATATGGAGGCAAGAACCAGTCCTTGGACAGGGACAGTAATCACGTCACTCCAGGTGCCTTGAAGATTAAAACACAGACACCTCTGACTTCCCATAATCTTTACTGTTGCCTTGGGAGTTTTGAAAAAGCTGGGAGGAATTAGTGTCTCAGGAAAGATATAGAAAAAGAAAGGTACAGAAAAGAAGACAGTCCAAGCAGGGGAACGGACTTGTCCAAGCCACAACGACTAATGGCCAGCTGGCATTCAGACTCCCACATGCAGATATTGCAAAATCCTTGCTCCTCTCTCTCTACTGGTAGTATGTGCCTGCCAGAGGGGTAAATCCCCTGGCTTCTCCTTTCCTTGTTCCTAGATGCTCAACTCTGATCCTCCAGCCCTGTGCCACCCTTAACCCCCTTCTACTGCAGCCACGGATTCTGGGGAAATTGTGGGGTCCAGAACCCTGGCAGGGGCCAAGCTTAGTGAAGGAGAAGAGCAGAAGGCCTCAGGGTAGCTGGGGACTGAAGGGGCACGGGGGAGGTGTGGGTTCCCAGCTCCCATTCTCTCACATCCTTTGCTTCGCAGGCTCCCAAAGCTTCCGACCAGGTCTCGGTTTCTGCCTCCTCAGAGTGGCAGCGAAAACTGGAAGCGGCCGAGGCTCTGCTGGCTCTGAGAGAATCTTCCCAGGCCCCTTCTGGCTCCATCTCTGTGCTCCAGCCCTGAGTTGCACCAGGTAGCCTGGTCTTTGAAAGGAGAACATGGGGTTGGGGATAGTTGGGAAATGGGAGGTGGTTGTGTTAAGCAGGGCCTGACTGGGAAGTCAGAGTAGGAGGGGGGTTGGGGGTTGAACCTCTTTGGGCCCAGGCAGCCAAGCTCCTCAGTCTGACTCTTGAAGTGGCAGTACATGGTTGTTCAGTGAATCATCGGTTTATCGAGCATTGTGCTCAACACCAAATGTCCAGTGCCCTGATGTCAAGAAATAAGGAAACCAAGTCCCTAAGAGTAGCAGGGACCTACCCTAGGGCATGCAGCATATCAAGTGGAAGAACCAGGTCTCCTGATTCCCGGCCCAGGACTTTCTATCCAGACCCCTGAAGTCTGCTGTGACCGGGGGAGGACATACATAGGTGGCAAGAGCCTAGTGCAGAAGGAGATCTGGTTCCTGCCTTCAGGGAGCTTCCAGTCTCAAGGTGGAGCATGGATGCCTTCACAAGTCGTGTTTTGCGGCTGTATCTCACTGATGAGCCTGGGGAGGAAGGACTGGAGGTGAGATAGACACCTGGGGAGGCTGAGAGGGAAGGCTGGGCACGACCAGACCAAAATGGTGCATTCGGTATGGAGTGTGAGTGAAGCAGCCGCCCTGAAGGAACTGCTGGAACAGAGGGGATGAGGGTGGAGAGGCTACCAGTCACGGAGGTCTGGCATGCCAGGCTTAGGAGGTTAGATCAGCCACTGTGGGTGATGAGGAGCCAGGGAATGTCTGAACTAGGGAGGAGCATATTCAGAGACACTGGGCTTGACAAAAAGAAATGTGGTGGCTGTGATGGAGGGTTTGGAGGAGGCAGGACTTGAGGTGGGCAAACCAGCAAGGAAGAGTTCTGTGCAATACAGTCCAGGTGACAAAGCCTTGATTGGGTGGAACAAAAAAGAGGGGAGAGCCAGGAGGGAAAATGGGTGTGACCTGACCCTGACCCCTTTCTTCGTGTCTACAGCTCCTGCTGGAGATAGAGGACTTCAGCCTCCTAACCCCTCTCTTGGACCTGCGCCAGCCAGCTCTGTTTCTCTGCCTAATGGACACCTGGGGTGCATCTCCCCCTTGAGCTAGAAGCCCAGAGGGGGAGAACTCACTAAAATACTGCCTATGTATGCATTTGCAAAATGCTTAATGTCCAAAATTCTTAACGTCTTTTTCTAAGCCCTTAGGCGCTTATATAAGCTTTCAGACCCGTTTTTTTATGCGGGGCAATTCCTTGACTGAGGATGGATATTCTTGTACCTCCATCCTTTACTTTCTTGGATCCCAGGGCCTTTTAATGTCTCTTATGAAAACAGGGTTGTACAATCTAAGCTGATCAGTCTCTAAATAGGGTTCTGTGTGAGTCCATATGTTCATCTGCCAGAGGTTTTATTGGATTCGTGATTGTGAACATACTGACACGCTCATATACTTATCCATGCATGTGAAAATCTGAGGATGTTTTCATTTTGTGTCTAGGTTTGTGTGTGTGAGCAAATAATAAACCCTTGTTGTAAGGCACTGAGATATAGGAGTTGTTTGTTACCACAGTATAACTTAGACTCTCCTGACTCTAACAGACTCGTTCAATTCACTTTTCAAAGGGAAAAGCTCTTTACTCAATAACTGGGATTTCTTAACATGGCTAGATAAGAAAATGGTAGAGGAAAAAAAAAAGCGTAGGAGATTTATTCATTCAGCAAGTAAGTGCCTACGCCTTTCCTGGCATAGACTGCTTCCAGTTGTCCAGAGGGCCACAAATTGAGATGTCTGCAGAATCAAGCAGATTATATAAATGAGTAGAGCAGGCCAGATGGGGTCTGGCCAATTGACAGTGCATGCTCTACCTAAGGGGGCAGCTGTCACTTGGCTCTAGCCAATTGTTGCCATGCAGGAATGTGGGCTCATTGTTGCCCCATCTCCTGATTTTTCAAGAGAAGATGAAATTCTAGATTTCTATGTAAAATATCTCAATTTTCAAATGTTGGCTCTGGTTTCCTCTTTAAGCCCTTTACATGGGCCAAACAACACATCCAAGCAGGCCAACTTTGGCCAATGGAATGCCAGTTTGATTCTAGTCCAATATGTATTTTACAGTGGGGGGAAACTGAAGCCAATCAGGACAAGAAGAATCAAAGAGGGGAGATGAATTAGACCTGGGGACTACTTTTGAAGGACCCAGGAAATACAAGGAAGAATCATTATCATTTCGTTATTCTGTGTTCACCGTATGCTAAGCACATATAACCTCACAACAGCTCTGTAAGCTAAGCATTATTATCACCTTTTACATATGAGGAAATGCGCTCAAAGAGTTGCACAAGTGTTTGAAGGGAAATGTTTAGCCAAAGATGGGTGGAGACTCCCTTCTCTTTGCCTTGCCCTAAATTAGCTAATAAATTTACTTTTTTACAAAGTGTCGAGTGAGAAGTTCAAAGCTTCAAGCCACAGACGCCCAGTCAGAAGGGTCTTTCAAGAATCATCCCTTTATTTCATACTCAAAGTAACAATCTATAGGAATTGATCAGATCTACCTGCACTTGATTCTCAGTCCTCTGATGACACAACGCACTGAGCTAACATTAGCCCCTGGGGACAGACACCAAAACAACGGGAACTACGAACCTGCAGGCTGCAAAAAGGAGACCCCAAACACAGTAAGATAAGCAAAATGGGAAGATAGAAAAACACACAGCAGATGAAGGAGCAAGATAAAAACTCACCATAGGGCTTCCCTGGTGACACAGTGGTTGAGAATCTGTCTGCTAATGCAGGGGACACAGGTTCGAGCCCTGGTCTGGGAGGATCCCACATGCTGCGGAGCATCTGGGGCCGTGAGCCACAAATACTGAGCCTGCGCATCTGGAGCCTGTGCTCCACAACAAGAGAGGCTGCGATAGTGAGAGGCCTGCGCACCGCGATGAAGAGTGGCCCCCGCTTGCCACACCTAGAGAAAGCCCTCGCACAGAAGCGAAGACCCAACACAGCAAAAATAAATAAATAAATTAATTAATAAACTCCTACCCCCAACATTACAAAAAAAACCAACCAGACCTAGCAAATGAAGAGGAAATAGGCAGTCTACCTGAAAAAGAATTCAGAATAATGATAGTAAAGATGATCCAAAATCTTGGAAATAGAATAGAAAAAATGCAATAAACATTTAACAAGGACCTAGAACAACGAAAGATGAAACAAACAATGATGAACAACACAATAAATGAAATGAAAAATACTCTAGATGGGATCAATAGGAGAATAACTGAGACAGAAGAACGAATAAGTTACCTGGAAGATAAAATAGTGGAAATAACTACTGCAGAGCAGAATAAAGCAAAAGAATGAAAAGAACTGAGGACAGTCTCAGAGCCCACTGGGACAACACTAAACGCACCAGCATTCGAATTATAGGGGATCCAGAAGAAGAAGAGAATAAGAAAGGGACTGAGAAAATCTTTGAAGAGATTATAGTTGAAAACTTCACTAATATGGGAAAGGAAATAGTTAATCAAGTCCAGGAAGCACAGACAGTCCCATACAGGGTAAATCCAAGGAGAAGTACGCCAAGACACATATTAATCAAACTGCCAAAAATTAAATACAAAGAAAATATATTAAAAGCAGCAAGGGAAAAACAACAAATAACACACAAGGGAATCTGGATAAGGTTAACAGCTGATCTTTCAGCAGAAACTCTGCAAGCACAAGAGACTGGCAGGACATATTTGAAGTGATGAAGGAGAAAAACCTGCAACCAAGATTACTCTACCCAGCAAGGATCTCATTCAGATTTGATGGAGAAATTAAAACCTTTACAGACAAGCAAAAGCTGAGAGAGTTCAGCACCACCAAATCAGCTCTACAACAACTGCTAAAGGAACTTCTCTAGGCAAGAAACACAAGAGAAGGGAAAGACCTACAATAACAAACCCAAAAGAATTAAGAAAATGGGAATAGGTACATACATATTGATAATTATCTTAAATGTAAATGGACTAAATGCTCCCAGAAACAGACACAGATTGGCTGAATGGATACAAAAACAAGACCCATATATTTGCTGTCTATAAGAGACCCACTTGAGACCTAGAGACACATGCAGACTGAAAGTAAGGGGATGGAAAAAGATACTTCATAAAAATGGAAACCAAAAGAAAGCTGGAGTAGCAATTCCCATATCAGACAAAATAGACTTTAAAATAAAGACTACTAGAATAGACAAAGAAGGACACTACATAATGATCAAGGGATCGATCCAAGAAGAAGGTATAACAATTGTAAATATTTATACACCCAACATAGGAGCACCTCAATCCATAAGGGAAATACTAACAGCCATAAAAGGGGAAATCGACAGTAACACATTAATAGTAGGGGACTTTAACATCCCCACTTTCACCAACAGACATATCATTCAAAATGAAAATAAATAAGGAAACACAAGCTTCAAATGATACATTCAACAAGATGGACTTAATTGATATTTATAGGACATTCCTTCCAAAAACAAGAGAATACACATTTTTCTCTAGTGCTCATGGAACATTCTCCATGATAGATCATATCTTGGATCACAAATCAAGCCTTGGTAAATTTAAGAAAATTGAAATTGTATCAAGTATCTTTTCCGAACACAACGCTATGAGACTAGATATCAATTACAAGAAAAGATCTGTAAAAAATACAAACACATGGAGGCTAAACAATACACTACTTAATAACGAAGTGATCACTGAAGAAATCAAAGAGGAAATCAAAAAATACCTAGAAACAAATGACAATGGAGACCCGACGACCCAAAATCTATGGGATGCAGCAAAAGCAGTTCTAAGTGGGAAGTTCATAGCAATACAATCCTACCTTAAGAAACAGGAAACAACTCGAATAAACAACCTAACCTTGCACCTAAAGCAATTAGAGTAAGAAGAACAAAAAACCCCCAAAGTTAGCAGAAGGAAAGAAATCATAAAAATCAGATCCGAAATAAATGAAAAAGAAAAGAAGGAAACGATAGCAAAGATCAATAAAACTAAAAGCTGGTTCTTTATGAAGAGAAACAAAATTGATAAACCATTAGCCAGTCTCATCAAGAAAAAAAGGGAGAAGACTCAAATCAATAGAATTAGAAATGAAAAAGGAGAAGTAACAACTGACACTGCAGAAATATAAAAGATCATGAGAGATTACTACAAGCAACTCTATGCCAATAAAATGGACAAACTGGAAGAAATGGACAAATACTTAGAATGCACAACCTGCCAAGACTGAACTAAGAAGAAATAGAAAATATGAACAGAGCAATCACAAGCACTGAAATTGAAACTGTGATTAAAAATCTTCCAACAAACAAAAGCCCAGGACCAGATGGCTTCACAGGCGAATTCTATCAAACATTTAGAGACGAGCAAACACCTATCCTTCTCAAACTCTTCCAAAATATAGCAGAGAGAGGACACTCCCAAACTCATTCTATGAGGTCACCATCACCTTGATACCAAAACCAGACAAGGATGTCACAAAGAAAGAAAACTACAGGCCAATATCACTGATGAACATAGACGCAAAACTCCTCAACAAAATACTAGCAAACAGAATCCAACAACACATCAAAAGGATCATAAACCATGATCAAGTGGGGTTTATTCCAGGAATGCAAGGATTTTTCAATATACACAAATCAATCAATGTGATACACCATATTAACAAATTGAAAGAGAAAAACCATATGGTCATCTCAATAGATGCAGAGAAAGCTTTCGACAAAATTCAACACCCATTTATGATAAAAACCCTGCAGAAAGCAGGCATAGAGGGAACTTTCCTCAACATAATATAGGCCATATATAACGAACCCACAGCCAACATCATCCTCAAAGGTGAGAAACTGAAAGAATTTCCACTAAGATCAGGAACAAGACAAGGTTGCCCACTCTCACCACTTTTATTCAACATAGTTTTGGAAGTTTTAGCCACAGCAATCAGAGAAGAAAAGGAAATAAAAGGAATCCAAATCGGCAAAGAAGAAGTAAAGCTGTCACTGTTTGCAGATGACATGTTATTATACATAGAGAATCCTAAAGATGCTACTAGAAAACTACTAGAGCTAATCAATGAATTTGGTAAAGTATCAGGGTACAAAATTAATGCACAGAAATCTCTGGCATTCCTATACACTAATGATGAAAAATCTGAAAGTGAAATCAAGAAAACACTCCCATTTACCATTGCAACAAAAAGAATAAAATATCTAGGAATAAACATACCTAAGGAGACAAAAGACCTGTACACAGAAAATTATAAGACACTGATGAAAGAAATTAAAGATGATACAAATAGATGGAGAAATATACCAGGTTCTTGGAGTGGAGGAAACAACATTGTGAAAATGACTCTACTACCCAAAGCAATCTACAGATTCAATGCAATCTCTATCAAACTACCACTGGCATTTTTCACAGAACTAGATCAAAAAATTTCACAATTTGTATGGAAACACAAAAGAGCCCGAATAGTCAAACCAATCTTGAGAACGAAAAATGGAGCTGGAGGACTCAGGCTCCCTGACTTCAGACTATACTACAAAGCTACAGTAATCAAGACATTATGGTACTGGCACAAAAACAGAAAGATAGATCAATGGAACAGGATAGAAAGCCCAGAGATAAACCCACGCACATATGGTCACCTTATCTTTGATAAAGGAGGCAGGAATGTACAGTGGAGAAAGGACAGCCTCTTCAATAAGTGGTGCTGGGAAAACTGGACAGGTACATGTAAAAGTATGAGATTAGATCACTCCCTAAGACCATACACAAGTAAAGCTCAAAATGTATTAAAGACCTAAGTGTTAGGCCAGAAACTATCAAACTCTTAGAGGAAATCATAGGCAGAACACTCCATGACATAAATCACAGCAAGATCCTTTCTGACCCACCTCCTAGAGAAATGGAAATAAAAACAAAAATAAACAAATGGGACCTAATGAAACTTAAAAGCTTTTGCACAGCAAAGGAAACCATAAACAACACCAAGAGACAACCCTCAGAATGGGATAACATATTTGCAAATGAAACAACTGACAAACGATTAATCTCCAAAATTTATAAGCAGCTCATGCAGCTCAATAACAAAAAAAACAAACAACCCAATCCATAAATGGGCAGAAGCCCTAAATAGACATTTCTCCAAAGAAGATATACAGACTGCCAACAAACACATGAAAGAATGCTCAACATCATTAATCATTAGAGAAATGCAAATCAAAACTACAATGAGATATCATCTCACACTGGTCAGAATGGCCATCATCAAAAAATCTAGAAACAATAAATGCTTGAGAGGGTATGGAGATAAAGGAACACTCTTGCACTGCAGGTGGGAATGTGAATTGGTACAGCCACTACGGATAACAGTATGGACGTTCCTTAAAATACTACAAATAGAACTACCATATGACCCAGCAATCCCACTTCTGGGCATATACCCTGAGAAAACCATAACTCAAAAACAGTCATGTACCAAAATGTTCATTGCAGCTCTATTTACAATAGCCAGGATATGAAAACAACCTAAGTGTCCATCATCGGATGAGTGGATAAAGATTATGTGGCACATATATACAATGGAATATTACTCAGCCATAAAAAGAAAGGAAATTGAGCTATTTTTAATGAAGTGGATGGGACTAGAGTCTGTCATACAGAGTGAAGTAAGTCAGAAAGAGAAAGACAAATACCATATGCTAACCCATATATATGGAATTTAAGGGAAAAATGTCATGAAGAACCTAGGGGTAAGACAGGAATAAAGACACAGAGCTACTAGAGAGTGGACTTGAGGATATGAGGAGGGGGAAGGGTAAGATGTGACAAAGCGAGAGAGAGGCATGGACATATATACACTACCAAACGTAAGGTAGATAAGTAGTGGGAACCAGTTGCCTAGCACATTGATATCAGCTCGGTGCTTTGTGACCAGCTAGAAAGGTGAGATAGGGAAGGTGTGAGGGAGGCCGACGCAAGAGGGAAGAGATATGGGGATATATGTATATGTATAACTGATTCAGTTTGTTGTAAAGCAGAAAATTACACACGACTGTAAAGCAATTATACTCCAATAAAAATGTTAAAACAATGTTTAAAATGTTAGAAAAAAAGTTTACATGTGTTTTTCATATGCTTAAAACGTATTCTCGGAAGGGAGGAGGAAGTTGGTGGAAGAGTAAGACACAGAGATCACCTTCCTCCTCACAGATACAACAGAAATACATCTGCACGTGGAACTGCTCCTATAGAACACCCACTGAACGCTGGCAGTAGACCTCAGACCTCCCAAATGGCAAGAAACTCCCCACGTACCTGGGTAGGGCAAAAGAAAGAAGAAAATACAGAGACAAAGGAATAGCGACGGGACCAGCACTAGTGGGAGGGAGCTGTGAAGCAGGAAAGGTTTCCACACACTAGGAAGCCCGTTCCCGGGCGGAGACTGTGGGTGGCGGAAGGGGGAAGCTTCAGAACTGCAGAGGAGAGCACAGCAACAGGGGTGCGGAGGGGAAAGCGGAGAGGTTCCCGCACAGAGGATCGGTGCCAACCAGCACTCACCAGCCCGAGAGGCTTGTCTGCCCACCCGCCGGGGCAGGAGGGGGCTGGGAGCTGAGGCTTGGGCTTCAGTCGTATCGCAGGGAAAGGACTGGCAGCGTGAACACAGCCTAAAGGGGTTAGTGCACCAAGGCTAGCTGGGAGGGAGTCCAGGAAAGTCTGGACCTGCCGAAGAGGCAAGAGACTTTTTCTTCCCTCTTTGTTTCCTGGTGCGCGAGGAGAGGGGATTAAAAGTGCTCCTTAAAGGAGGTCCAGAGACGGGTGCAAGCCGCGGCTATCAGCACGGACCCCAGAGATGGGCATGAGACGCTAAAACTGCTGCTGCAGCCACCAAGAAGCCTGTGTGCAAGCACAGGTCACTATCCACACCTCCCCTACCGGGAGTCTGTGCAGACCGCCACAGCCAGGGTCCCATGATACAGGGACAACTTCCCCGGAGAACGCACAGTGCGCCTCAGGCTGGCGCAATGTCATGCCGGCCTCTGCCGCCACAGGCTTGCCCTGTTCCCCTCCTTCCCCCCAGCCTGAGAGAGCCAGAGCCCCTGAATCAGCTGCTCCTTTAACCCCGTCCTTTCTGAGGGAAGAACAGACGACCTCAGGTGACCTACACACAGAGGCGGGGCCAAATCCAAAGCTGAACACCAGGAGCTGTGCAAACAAGGAAGAGAAAGGGAAATCTCTCCCAGCAGCCTCAGGAGCAGCGGATGAAATCCCCACAATCAACTTGATGTACCCTGCATCTGTGGAATACCTGAATAGACAACGAATCATCCCAAATTGAGGAGGTGGACTTTGAGAACAAGATATACTATTTTCTCCCCTTTTTGTGAGTGTGTGTATGCTTCTGTGTGAGACTTTGTCTGTATAGATTTGCTTTCACTATTTGTCCTAGGGTCTGTCCGTACGTTTTTTTTTTTACATTGAAAAAATAATATTTTCTTCATAATTATTTTTTATTTTAATAACTTTATTTTTTACCTTACATTATTTTATCCCCTTTCTTTCTTTCTTTCTTTCTTTCTTTCTTTCTTTCTTTCTTTCTTTCTTTCTTTCTTTCTTTCTTTCTTTCTTTCTTTCTTTCTTTCTTTCTTTGCTTTCTTTCTACTTTTTCTCCCTTTTATTCTGAGCTGTGTGGATGAAAGGCTCTTGATGCTCCAGCCAGGAGTCAGTGCTGTGCCTCTGAGGTGGGAGAGCCAAATTCAGGACACTGGTCCACAAGAGACCTCCCAGATCCATGCAATATCAAATGGCAAAAATCACCCACAGATCTCCATCTCAACACCAAGACACAGCTTCACTCAACGACCAGCAAGCTACAGTGCTGGACACCCTATGCCAAACAACTAGCAAGACAGGAACACAGACCCATCCATTAGCATAGAGGCTGCCTAAAATCATAATAAGGCCACAGACACCCCAAAACACACCACCAGACATCGACCTGCCCACAGGAAAGACAAGATACAGACTCATCCACCAGAAAACAGGCACTAGTCCCCTCCACCAGGAAGCCTACACAACCTACTGAACCACCCTTAGCCACTGGGGACAGACAACAAAAACAACAGGAACTACAAACCTACAGCCTGCAAAAAGGAAACCCCAATCACAGCAAGATAAGCTAAATGAGGAGACAGAAAAACACACAGCTGATGAAGGAGCAAGGTAAAAACCCACCAGACCTAACAAATGAAGAGGAAATAGGCAGTATACCTGAAAAAGAATTCAGAATAATGATAGTAAAGATGACTCAAAATCTTGGAAACAGAATAGAGAAAATGCAAGAAACATTTAACGAGGAACTAGAAGAACTAAAGAGGAAACAAGAAAGATGAACAACACAATAAATGAAATTTAAAATACTCTGGATGGGATCAATAGCAGAATAAGTGAGGCAGAAGAAAGGGTGAGTGACCTGGAAGATAAAAGAGTGGAAATAACCACTACAGAGCAGAATAAAGAAAAAAGATTGAGAAAAACTGAGGACAGTTTCAGAGACCTCTGTGACAACATTAAACACACCAACACTCGAATTACAGGGGTCCCAAAAGAAGAAGAAAAAAAGAAAGGGACTGAGAAAATATTTGAAGAGATTATAGTTGAAACCTTTCCTAATATGGGAAAGGAAATAGTTAATCAAGTCCAGGAAGCACAGAGAGTCCCATACAGGATAAATCCGAGGAGAAACATGCCAAGACACATATTAATCGAACTATCAAAAATTAAATACAAAGAAAACATACAAAAAGCAGCAAGGGAAAAACAACAAATAACACACAAGGGAATCTCCATAAGGTTAACAGCTGATCTTTCAGCAGAAACTTTGAAAGCCAGAAGGGGGTGGCAGGACATATTTAAAGTGATGAAGGAGAAAAATCTACAACCAAGATTACTTTACCAAGCAAGGATCTCATTCAGATTTGATGGAGAAATTAAAACCTTTACAGACAAGCAAAAGCTGAGAGAGTTCAGCACCACCAAATCAGCTTTAAAACAAATGCTAAAGGAACTTCTCTAGGCAAGAAACACAAGAGAAGGAAAGGACCTACAATAAAAAATCCCAAACAATTAAGAAAATGGGAATAGGGACATACATATCGATAATTACCTTAAAGGTAAATGGATTGAATGTGCCCACCAAAAGACACAGACTGGCTGAAGGGATACAAAAACAAGACCCATATATATGCTGTCTACAAGAGACCCACTTCAGACCTAGGGACACATACAGACTGAAAGTGAGGGGATGGAAAAATATATTCCATGCAAATGGAAATCAAAAGAAAGCTGGAGTAGCAATTCTCATATCAGACGAAATAGACTTTAAAATAAAGACTATTAGAAGAGACAATGAAGGGCACTACATAATGATCAAGGGATCGACCCAAGAAGAAGATGTAACAATTGTAAATATTTATGCACCCAACATAGGAGCACCTCAGTCCATAAGGCAAACGCTAACAGCCATCAAAGGGGAAATTGACAGTAACACATTCATAGTAGGGGAATTTAACACCCCACTTTCACCAATGGACAGATCATCCAAAATGAAAATAAATAAGGAAACACAAGCTTCAAATGATACATTCAACAAGATAGACTTAACTGATATTTATAGGACATTCCTTCCAAAAACAAGAGAATACACATTCTTCTAAAGTGCTCATGGAACATTTTCTGGGATAGATCATATCTTGGGTCACAAATCAAGCCTTGGTAAATTTAAGAAAACAGAAATTGTATCAAGTATCTTTTCCGAACACAATGCTATGAGACTAGATATCAATTACAGGAAAAGGTCTGTAAAAAATACAAACACATGGAGGCTAAACAATACACTACTTACTAACCAAGAGATCACTGAAGAAATCAAAGAGGAAATCAAAAAACACCTAGAAACAAATGACAATGGAGACACTACAACCCAAAAGCTATGGGATGCAGCAAAAGCAGTTCTAAGAGGGAAGTTTATAGCAATACAATCCTACCTTAAGAAACAGGGGAGGGAAGCGGGAAGATGGCGAGTGAGTAAAATGCAGAGATAACCTTCCTCCCCACAGATACACCAGAAATACATCTACATGTGGAACAACTCCTACAGAACACCTACTGAACACTGGCAGAAGACCTCAGACCTCCCAAAAGGCAAGAACCTCCCCCACGTACCTGGGTAGGGCAAAAGAAAACAGAATAAACAGAGACACAAGAATAGGGACGGTACCTGCACCAGTGGGAGGGAGCTGTGAAGGAGGAAAAGTTTCCACACACTAGGAAGCCCCTTCGCTGGCGGAGACTGCGGGTGGCAGAGGGGGAAAGCTTCGGAGCCGCAGAGGAGAGCGCAGCAACAGGGGTGCAGAGAGCAAAGCGGAGAGATTCCTGCACAGAGGATCTGTGCCTATCAGCACTCACCAGCCCGAGAGGCTTGTCTGCTCACCCGCCGGGGCGGGTGGGGCTGGGAGCTGAGGCTCAGGCTTTGGTCAGAGTGAAGGGAGAGGACTGGTGTTGTGGGCGTGAACACAGCCTGCAGGGGGTTAGTGCACCATGACTAGCCGGGAGGGAGTCCGAGGAAAAGTCTGGACCTGCAGAAGAGGCAAGAGATTGTTTCTTCCCTCTTTGTTTCCTGGTGTGCGAGGAGAGGGGATTAAGAGCTCTGCTTAAAGCAGTTCCAGAGACGGGCGCAAGTCGCGGCTAAGAGCGCAGACCACAGAGACGGGCATGAGACGCTAAGGACTGCTGCTGCCGCCAACAAGAAGCCTGTGTGTGAGCACAGGTCACTATCCACACCTCCCTTCCGGGGAGCCTGTGAAGCCCGCCGATGCCAGGGTCCAGGAATCCAGGGACCACTTCCCCGGGAGAATGCACGGTGTGCCTCAGGCTGGTGCAACGTCCCGCCAGCCTCTGCCGCCGCAGGATCGCCCGGCATCCGCACCCCTCCCCTCCCTCCCCCCCGACCTGAGTAAGCCAGAGTCCCCGGAGCAGCTGCTCCTTTAAACCCATCCTGCCTGAGCGAAGAACAGACGCCCTCTGGCGACCTACACGCAGAGGCGGGGCCAAATCCAAAGCTGAGCCCCGGGGAGCTGTGAGAACAAAGAAGAGAAAGGGAAATCTCTCCCAGCAGCCTCAGAAGCAGTGGATTAAAGCTCCACAATCAACTTGATGTACCCTGCATCTGTGGAATACATGAATAGACAACGAACCATCCGAAATTGAGGAGGTGGACTCTGAGAACAAGGTTTATTATTTTTTCCCCTTTTCCACTTTTTGTGAGTGTCTATATGTATGCTTCTGTGTGACATTTTGTCCGTATACCTTTGCTTTCACCATTTGTGCTTGGGTTCTATCCGTCCGTTTTTTAGTTTTTGTTTTTTTCTTAATAATTATTTTTTATTTTAATAACTTTTTAAATTTTATCTTACTTTATTTTATCTTCTTTCTTTCCTTCCTTCCTTCTGTCTTTATTTCTTTCTTTTTTCTTTCTTTCTACTCTTTCTCCCTTTTATTCTGAGCCATGTGGATGAAAGGCTCTTAGTGCTGCAGTGAGGAGTCAGTGCTGTGCTTCTGAGGTGGGAGAGCCAGCTTCAGGACACTGGTCCGCAAGAGACCTCCCAGCTCCACATGGCGAAAATCTCCCAGAGATCTCCATCTAAACACCAGCACCCAGCTTTACTCAACGACCAGCAAGCTACAGTGCTGGACACCCTATGCCAAACAACTAGCAAGACAGGAACACAACCCCATCCATTAGCAGAGAGGCTGCTTAAAATCATAATAAGTCCACAGACACCCTAAAACACACGACCAGAGGACAACCGGCCCACCAGAAAGACAAGATCCAGCCTCATCCACCAGAACACAGGCACTAGTCCCCTCCACTAGGAAGCCTACACAGCCCACTGAACAAACTTTAGCCCCTGGGGACAGACACCACAAACAATGGGAATTACGAACCTGCAGCCTGCAAAACAGAGGCCCTAAACACAGTAAGATAAGCAAAATGAGAAGACAGAAAAACACACAGCAGATGAAGGAGCAAGATAAAAACCCACCAGCTCTAACAAATGAAGTGGAAATAGGCAGACTACCTGAAAAAGAATTCAGAATAATGATAGTAAAGATGATCAAAAATCGTGGAAATAGAATAGAAAAAATGCAAGAAACAATTAACAGGGACCTAGAAGAACTAAAGATGAAACAGGCAATGATGAACAACACAATAAATGAAATTAAAAATACTCTAGATGGGATCAATATCAGAATAACTGAGGCAGAAGAACGGATAACTGACCTGGAAGATAAAATAGTGGAAATAACTACTGCAGAGAAGAATAAAGAAAAAAAATGAAAAGAACTGAGGACAGTCTCAGAACCCTCTGGGACAACACTAAACGCACCAGCATTCGAATTATAGGGATCCCAGAAGAAGAAGAGAAAAAGAAAGGGACTGAGAAAATATTTGAAGGGATTAGAGTTGAAAACAGCCCTAATATGGGAAAGGAAATAGTTAATCAAGTCCAGGAAGCACAGACAGTCCCATACAGGATAAATCCAAGGAGAAACACGCCAAGACACATATAAATCAAACTGTCAAAAATTAAATACAAAGAAAACATACAAAAAGCAGCAAGGGAAAAACAACAAATAACACACAGGGGGATCCCCATAAGGTTAACAGCTGATCTTTCAGCAGAAACTCTGCAAGCCAGAAGGGACTGGCAGGACATATTTAAAGTGATGAAGGAGGAAAACCTACAACCAAGATTGCTTTACTGAGCAAGAATCTCTTTCAGACTTGATGGAAAAATTAAGATCTTTACAGACTAGCAAACGCTGAAAGAGTACAGCACCACCAAACCAAGTTTACAACAAATGCTAAACGAACTTCTTTAGACAAGAAACACAAGAGAAGGAAAAGACCTACAATAACAAACCCAAAACAGTTAAGAAAATGGGAATAGGAACATACATATCGATAATTACCTTAAATGTAAATGGATTGAATGCTCCCACCAAAAGACACAGACCGGCTGAATGGACAAAAAAACAAGACCCTTATATATGTTGTCTACAAGATACCCACTTCAGACCTAGGGACACATACAGACTGAAAGTAAGGGGATGGAAAAAGATATTCCATGCAAATGGAAGCCAAAAGAAAGCTGGAGTGGCAATTCTCATATCAGACAAAATAGACATTATAATAAAGACTATTAGAAGAGACAAAGAAGGACCCTACATAATGATCAAGGGATCGATCCAAGAAGAAGATATAACAATTGTAAATACTTATTCACCCAACATAGGAGCACCACAATCCATAAGGCAAATACTAACAGCCATAAAAGGGAAATCGACAGTAACATATTCATAGGAGGGCACTTTACACACCACTTTCAGCAATGGACAGATCATCCAAAATGAAAATAAATAAGGAAACACAAGCTTTAAATGATACATCGAAAAAGATGGACTTAATTGATATTTATAGGACATTCCATCCATAAAAAGCACAATACACTTTCTTCTCAAGTGCTCATGGAACATTCTCCAGGATAGATCATATCTTGGGTCACCAATCCAGCCTTGGTAAATTTAAGAAAACAGAAATTGTATCAAGTATCTTTTCTGATCACAATGCTATGAGACTAGATATCAATTACAGGAAAAGATCTGTAAGAAATACAAACACATGGAGGCTAAACAATACACTACTTAATAAAAAAGTGATCACTGAAGAAATCAAAGAGGAAATCAAAAAATACCCAGAAATAAATGACAATGGAGCCACGACGACCCAAAACCTATGGGATGCAGCAAAAACAGTTTTAAGGAGGAAGTTTATAGCAATACGATCCTACCTTAAGAAACAGGAAACATCTCGAATAAATAACCTAACATTGCACCTAAAGCAATTAGAGAAAGAAGAACAAAAAACCCCCAAAGTTAGCAGAAGGAAAGAAGTCATAAAGATCAGATAGGAAATAAATGAAAAAGAAATGAAGGAAACGATAGCAAAGATCAATAAAACTAAAAGCTGGTTCTTTGAGAAGATAAACAAAATTGATAAAGCATTAGCCAAACTCATCAAGAACAAAACAGAGAAGACACAAATCAATAGAATTAGAAATGAAAAAGGAGAAGTAACAACTGACACTGCAGAAATACAAAAGATAATGAGAGATTACTACAAGCAACTCCATGCCAATAAAATGGATAACCTGGAAGAAATGGACAAATTCTTAGAAATGTACACCCTGCCAAGACTAAATCAGGAAGAAATAGAAAATACGAACAGACAAATCACAAGCACTGAAATTGAAACTGTGATTAAAATTTTTCCAAAAAACAAAAGCCCAGGACCAGATGGCTTCACAGGCGAATTCTGTCAAACATTTAGAGAAGACCTAACACCTATCCTTCTCAAACTCTTCCAACATATAGCAGAGGGAGGAACACTCCTAAACTCATTCTACGAGGCCACCATCACCCTGATACCAAAACCAGACAAGGATGTCACAAAGAAAGAAAACTACAGGCCAATATCACTGATGAACATAGATGTAAAACTCCTCAACAAAATACTAGCAAACAGAATCAAACAGCACATTAAAGGATCATACATCATGATCAAGTGGTGTTTATTCAGGGATGCAAGGATTCTTCAATATATGCAAATCAATCAACGTGATACACCATATTAAAAAATTGAAGGAGAAAAACCATATGGTCATCTCAATAGATGAAGAGAAAGCTTTCAACAAAATTCAACACCCATTTATGATAAAAACCCGCCAGAATGTAGGCATAGAGGGAACTTCCCTCAACATAAGAAAGGACATATATGTCAAATGCACAGCCAACATCGTCCTCAATGGTGGAAAACTGAAAGCATTTCCACTAAGATCAGGAACAAGACAAGGTTGCCCACTCTTACCACTCTTATTCAACATAGTTTTGGAAGTTTTAGCCACAGCAATCCGGGAAGAAAAGGAAATAAAAAGACACCAAATCGGAAAAGAAGAAGTAAAGCTGTCACTCTTTGCAGATGACATGATACTATACATAGAGAATCCTAAAGATGCTACCAGGAGACTACTAGAGCTAATCAATGAATTTGGTAAAGTTGCAGGGTACAAAATTAATGTACAGAAATCTGTTTCATTCCTATACGCTAATGATGAAAAATCTGAAAGTGAAATCAAGAAAACACTCCTATTTACAACTGCATCAAAAAGAACAAAATATCTAGGAGTAAACCTACCTAAGGAGACAAAAGACCTGTATGCAGAAAATTATAAGACACTGATAAAAGAATTTAAAAATGATACAAATAGATGCAGAGATATACCATGTTCTTGGATTGGAAGAATCAACATTGTGAAAGTGACTCTACTACCCAAAGCAATCTATAGATTCAATGCAATCCCTATCAAACTACCACTGGCGTTTTGCACAGAACTAGAACAAAAAATTTCACAATTTGTACGGAAACACAAAAGGACAGACTCTTTAATAAGTTGTGCTGGGAAAATTGGACAGGTACATGTAAAAATATGAGATTAGAACACTCCCTAACACCATACACAAAAATAAGCTCAAAATGGATTAAAGACCTAAATGTAAGGCCAGAAACTATCAAACTCTTAGAGGAAAACATACGCAGAACACTCTATGACATAAATCACATCAAGATCCTTATTGACCCACCTACTAGAGAAATGGAAATAAAAACAAAAATAAACAAATGGGAACCAATGAAACTGCAAAGCTTTTGCACAGCAAAGGAAACCACAAACCAGACCAAAAGACAACCCTCAGAATGGGAGAAAATATTTGCAAATGAAGTAACTGACAAAGGATTAATCTCCAAAATTTACAAGCAGCTCATGCAGCTCAATAACAAAAAACAAACAACCCAATCCAAAAATGGGCAGAAGACCTAAATAGGCATTTCTCCAAAGAAGATATACAGATTGCCAACAAACACATGAAAGAATGCTCAACAGCATTAATCATTAGAAAACTGCAAATCAAAACTACCACGAAGTATCATCTCATACCAGTCAGAGTGCACATCATCAAAAATCTAGAAAGAATAAATGCGGGAGAGGGTGTGGAGAAAAGGGAACACTCTTGCACTGCTGGTGGGACTGTGAATTGGTACAGCCACTATGGAGAACAGTATGGAGGTTCCTTAAAATACTACAAATAGAACAACCATATGACCCAGCCATCCCACTACTGGACATATACCCTGAGAAAACCATAATTCAAAAAGAGTCATGTACCAAAATGTTTATTTATTCTATGTACAATAGCCAGGAGATGGAAGCAACCTAAGTGTCCATCATTGGAAGAATGGATAAAGAAGATGTGGCACATGTATAAAATGGAATATTACTCAGCTATAGAAAGAAACGAAATTGGGTTATTTGTAGTGAGGTGGATAGACCTAGAGTCTGTCATACAGAGTGAAGTAAGTCCGAAGAGAAAGACAAATACCGTATGCTAACACATATATATGGAATCTAAGGGGAAAAAATTGTCATGAAGAACCTAGGGGTAAGATGGGAATAAAGATACAGACCTACTAGAGAATGGACTTGGGGATATGGGTAGGGGGAAGGGTAAGCTGTGACAAAGTGAGAGAGTGGCATGGACATATATACACTACCAAACGTAAAATAGATATCTAGTCGGAAGCGGCCGCATAGTACAGGGAGATCAGCTCGGTGCTTTGTGACCACCTGCAGGGGTGGGATAGGGAGGGTGGGAGGGAGGGAGACGCAAGAGGGAAGAAATATGGGAACATATGTTTATGTATAACTGATTCAGTTTGTTATAAAGCAGGAACTAACACACCGTTGTAAAGCAATTATGCTCCATTAAAGATTTTTAAAAAATCAATAGCGAATACTCTCCCCTCACTTTAGTCTGTTCTTGGTCAGAAAGCAGTGGTAGCAGCCCTATCAAGTCCTGCAGTGTTAGTGTGACCTATTTTGGAAGAGGTGCCTCTCTGGGCAAGAGCCGAAAGCAGTGGAGTGCTGGAGGGTACTCTTACTGGAACATAAGAGGCGACTATCACATTGTCGGGAATTTTGTGAGCCAACTTTTAAACACAGCTGTCATTAAAACTAAATCGTATACAGTAACAATTACATTACGTACATTATATTGAAAACGAACATAATACATGATCAAAAGTCATCGACTCCTAATATTTTCCTACATTTTTCTATTAGCTATGCTCTTGAGATTGTTCTTATTTATGGTAACCGAATGATGGAAACGCATCTCTTCCCAACTCTGCGTCAAAGGCCATCAAGTTGGTAGCTTGAAATCGGCAAATGCTACAACACAGTGCGATTCTTCCAACCCTCGTCCTCCCCCACAGAGCCTGTTGTTAAACATTTACCTGCATGGCACTGGTTGAGATTGATCCACTCTGCAGATACCCTGGTGTGGTGGATATCCTCAGATCCAACCAGTGTTGTTATATACCATACCAGAGTCAAGGGCTAACTCACAACTGTTATGTAAAGTGATATTTTAAACCTGCGACCAAAGGATGGTTCACGAAAGATGTTTAACGTCTACCATTTATAACAATGTCCTAAGACGCCCATACTATGCCATTAAGAGACTTTTAAAAGAGGTATAGCTCAACACGTGTCGGGGTGTGGTGGGGGTGGGTGGGCAGGATCATGAACATCAGCAGAGGACTGAGAAACAAGTGCAGGTAGATCTGATCAATTCCTATAGATTGTTATTTTGAGTATGAAATAAAGGGATGATTCTTGAAAGACCCTTCTGACTGGGCGTCTGTGGCTTGAAGCTTTGAACTTCTCACTCGACACTTTGTAAAAAAGTAAATTTATTAGCTAATTTAGGGCAAGGCAAAGAGAAGGGAGTCTCCACCCATCTTTGGCTAAACATTTCCCTTCAAACACTTGTGCAACTCTTTGAGCGCATTTCCTCATATGTAAAAGGTGATAATAATGCTTAGCTTACAGAGCTGTTGTGAGGTTATATGTGCTTAGCATACGGTGAACACAGAATAACGAAATGATAATGATTCTTCCTTGTATTTCCTGGGTCCTTCAAAAGTAGTCCCCAGGTCTAATTCATCTCCCCTCTTTGATTCTTCTTGTCCTGATTGGCTTCAGTTTCCCCCCACTGTAAAATACATATTGGACTAGAATCAAACTGGCATTCCATTGGCCAAAGTTGGCCTGCTTGGATGTGTTGTTTGGCCCATGTAAAGGGCTTAAAGAGGAAACCAGAGCCAACATTTGAAAATTGAGATATTTTACATAGAAATCTAGAATTTCATCTTCTCTTGAAAAATCAGGAGATGGGGCAACAATGAGCCCACATTCCTGCATGGCAACAATTGGCTAGAGCCAAGTGACAGCTGCCCCCTTAGGTAGAGCATGCACTGTCAATTGGCCAGACCCCATCTGGCCTGCTCTACTCATTTATATAATCTGCTTGATTCTGCAGACATCTCAATTTGTGGCCCTCTGGACAACTGGAAGCAGTCTATGCCAGGAAAGGCGTAGGCACTTACTTGCTGAATGAATAAATCTCCTACGCTTTTTTTTTTCCTCTACCATTTTCTTATCTAGCCATGTTAAGAAATCCCAGTTATTGAGTAAAGAGCTTTTCCCTTTGAAAAGTGAATTGAACGAGTCTGTTAGAGTCAGGAGAGTCTAAGTTATACTGTGGTAACAAACAACTCCTATATCTCAGTGCCTTACAACAAGGGTTTATTATTTGCTCACACACACAAACCTAGACACAAAATGAAAACATCCTCAGATTTTCACATGCATGGATAAGTATATGAGCGTGTCAGTATGTTCACAATCACGAATCCAATAAAACCTCTGGCAGATGAACATATGGACTCACACAGAACCCTATTTAGAGACTGATCAGCTTAGATTGTACAACCCTGTTTTCATAAGAGACATTAAAAGGCCCTGGGATCCAAGAAAGTAAAGGATGGAGGTACAAGAATATCCATCCTCAGTCAAGGAATTGCCCCGCATAAAAAAACGGGTCTGAAAGCTTATATAAGCGCCTAAGGGCTTAGAAAAAGACGTTAAGAATTTTGGACATTAAGCATTTTGCAAATGCATACATAGGCAGTATTTTAGTGAGTTCTCCCCCTCTGGGCTTCTAGCTCAAGGGGGAGATGCACCCCAGGTGTCCATTAGGCAGAGAAACAGAGCTGGCTGGCGCAGGTCCAAGAGAGGGGTTAGGAGGCTGAAGTCCTCTATCTCCAGCAGGAGCTGTAGACACGAAGAAAGGGGTCAGGGTCAGGTCACACCCATTTTCCCTCCTGGCTCTCCCCTCTTTTTTGTTCCACCCAATCAAGGCTTTGTCACCTGGACTGTATTGCACAGAACTCTTCCTTGCTGGTTTGCCCACCTCAAGTCCTGCCTCCTCCAAACCTTCCATCACAGCCACCACATTTCTTTTTGTCAAGCCCAGTGTCTCTGAATATGCTCCTCCCTAGTTCAGACATTCCCTGGCTCCTCATCACCCACAGTGGCTGATCTAACCTCCTAAGCCTGGCATGCCAGACCTCCGTGACTGGTAGCCTCTCCACCCTCATCCCCTCTGTTCCAGCAGTTCCTTCAGGGTGGCTGCTTCACTCACACTCCATACCGAATGCACCATTTTGGTCTGGTCGTGCCCAGCCTTCCCTCTCAGCCTCCCCAGGTGTCTATCTCGCCTCCAGTCCTTCCTCCCCAGGCTCATCAGTGAGATACAGCCGCAAAACACGCCTTGTGAAGGCATCCATGCTCCACCTTGAGACTGGAAGCTCCCTGAAGGCAGGAACCAGATCTCCTTCTGCACTAGGCTCTTGCCACCTATGTATGTCCTCCCCAGGTCACAGCAGACTTCAGGGGTCTGGATAGAAAGTCCTGGGCCGGGAATCAGGAGACCTGGTTCTTCCACTTGATATGCTGCATGCCCTAGGGTAGGTCCCTGCTACTCTTAGGGACTTGGTTTCCTTATTTCTTGACATCAGGGCACTGGACATTTGGTGTTGAGCACAATGCTCGATAAACCGATGATTCACTGAACAACCATGTACTGCCACTTCAAGAGTCAGACTGAGGAGCTTGGCTGCCTGGGCCCAAAGAGGTTCAACCCCCAACCCCCCTCCTACTCTGACTTCCCAGTCAGGCCCTGCTTAACACAACCGCCTCCCATTTCCCAACTATCCCCAACCCCATGTTCTCCTTTCAAAGACCAGGCTACCTGGTGCAACTCAGGGCTGGAGCACAGAGATGGAGCCAGAAGGGGCCTGGGAAGATTCTCTCAGAGCCAGCAGAGCCTCGGCCGCTTCCAGTTTTCGCTGCCACTCTGAGGAGGCAGAAACCGAGACCTGGTCGGAAGCTTTGGGAGCCTGCGAAGCAAAGGATGTGAGAGAATGGGAGCTGGGAACCCACACCTCCCCCGTGCCCCTTCAGTCCCCAGCTACCCTGAGGCCTTCTGCTCTTCTCCTTCACTAAGCTTGGCCCCTGCCAGGGTTCTGGACCCCACAATTTCCCCAGAATCCGTGGCTGCAGTAGAAGGGGGTTAAGGGTGGCACAGGGCTGGAGGATCAGAGTTGAGCATCTAGGAACAAGGAAAGGAGAAGCCAGGGGATTTACCCCTCTGGCAGGCACATACTACCAGTAGAGAGAGAGGAGCAAGGATTTTGCAATATCTGCATGTGGGAATCTGAATGCCAGCTGGCCATTAGTCGTTGTGGCTTGGACAAGTCCGTTCCCCTGCTTGGACTGTCTTCTTTTCTGTACCTTTCTTTTTCTATATCTTTCCTGAGACACTAATTCCTCCCAGCTTTTTCAAAACTCCCAAGGCAACAGTAAAGATTATGGGAAGTCAGAGGTGTCTGTGTTTTAATCTTCAAGGCACCTGGAGTGACGTGATTACTGTCCCTGTCCAAGGACTGGTTCTTGCCTCCATATTCCCCAATCAAGTTTCCCAAGGCACTTGAAGGGCCAGCTTGGCTCATCTCCAGGAACTTTTCTCTGACGGTTAGTAGACTCTCGCCTGGGTGAGATGGTGGGCCTCACCATCATGGCCCCCCTTCTCAGCAGGAGCTTCTATCCCATCGATTTGTTTCATGTGGAATAACAGCCTCCAGTTGTCAAAGGCCTGCTATGTGGCAGGCCTTGTGCTAGTCCTCTTGTCAATGTTATAGGTGTAGAATATTGTCCCCTCTCAGTACACTGATAGGAAAATAGAGGCTCAGAGATGTAAAGTTACTTTTCCAAAGTCTCACAAATTGGAAATGGCAAATCTGGGAGAGCTCTGTCGTTGCCCCATAGTCTGAGATGCCACCTTCTCCTCCTCCTCCTCCTCCTCCACTTGCACCGCACTGCCTTCACTTCCTCTTTCTTGCTGCCATGGCCTTAACCAGAAGGTTGGGCACTCAATAACAAAATATACAACTAGCTCCATGGTCCTTCTCACTCTACTCACCTGCTGGGCAGGGCAGGGGGTCTGTGTGTCTTCCTGGAAAGAGAAATTGTTAGTTGCTTCTTCAAGGGTGCTGGAGTCCAGGACAGAGACAAAGATTCCGAGGCCAGACCGATCAGCAGAGCTCCTTGGGAGCTTGCCTGCAGGAGCAGAGAGCACAGGTTGGAGTCAGGGACCAAGCCGGCCATGGAAAGGAGATGTGGGCATGTTTTAGGACAACGATAGGAGCCCAGGATGTCAGAGTTGGGAAGACCTTGAAGACCAGCTAGTCCTACTCTTCATTTTGGGACTGGGGACTATGAGACCCAGAGAGAAGTATTTTTTTTCCCCCAGGGTCATATGGCAAGTTGCAGTAGGGTTAGAGATGGTACCCAGGTCTTCAGGACACAGGAAGGGGTCTGGGCAGTGGCTGAGGTGGAAGCTTCCCACACTGGCCCCAGACTCCTCCCCAGGGGTTGCACAGGGGTGGGCCTCAAGCTGATGTTCTCCTTCCCAACTGTGAGAGACTGGGGACAGCTTAGGTGAGCCTTTCTCCCTGACCGTCTCCCCCCGACTCTACCTCCCACCCAATCTGAGGCCTCATCCCACTGTGGACCTTTTTGACCGCACCCCCCCCAGATGTCTCCAGCCCACCAACACTTGGTAGATAATATTGATGAGGTTTTATAGTTGGGGAAGCTAAGGCCCAAGGAGTAACTTGCCCAAAGCCACATCGAAATTGGGTGGTAGGACTGGTGACAGAAGTACTCATGCTCCCTACACCCAAAACTCAGACACCCTCCCTGGCCAGAGATACTCACTGGGGACTCCTGCTTGAATGGCCAACTTGTTGACATGACTGTGAGCTTTGGGAGAGGTGGTCCCACTCCTTATCAGTCCTTCAGTCAGGTGCCTCTTTCGGAGTGGCCCCTGCTCCGACTTCAAGGTACTCTCAGCAGGCAAGATGCTGCAGTGTTCCCTAAAGTGGGGGATTGCAGGTCTAAAGTCAGTCACCTTTAGAGGAGCCCACTCCCCTCCCCTTGTCAGACACCATACTCACGAGAAGAGGGCACACTTGTGACACTCGCCACCCTCGAAAAGGCAGTAGTGCTCCTGGTCCTTGACTTGGGCAGTGATGCCGTGTTTGTGGCAGCGGGCTCTGCGACGTTTAGCTCTTCTGGGGCCAGGTTCAATCCCCCATGGGGCTCCGGTCTCAAGTCCAGTGGTGGAGTCAGGGGGGCTGCAGGGCACAGCAGGCATTTCATTGGGATCCATGGTTCTAGAGCAAGGAGTGGAGGTCAGGGTGGCCACATGATCCCCTACCCACAACGTACTTCCTCTGCCCTTGGGAAGCCCTATCTGAGGCGGCTGGATTCTTCTCCACCCAGCTCACCGTTGAAATGAGATTGTACCCTCCCTTCTTACTTCGTGTAGCCTCCTTCCCAGGGCGCTCCACTCACGCATAGGCAGGTTGCAAGAAACTCTGGGCATGGGTCCTGTATATTTTCAATCCAATTACTAGTCTCTCTGCCTACCTTCACTCCACATAGACACCCTTCACAGGCATGCACATGCACTCTCACGCCCCCTTCAACAATTACTACTTCCCTTTCTCATGTATCATCTTGTATTCTGCTATGCCCAGCTATTATTCCTGGCATCCACTTCCACAATTGTCTTCCTAACCTCCTGCATTCATTCACTCCCTACTCATGATTCTATGCCCCTCTGCATTCAATTCTATTATTAGTCTCCTGTATGCCCTACATTCAATCTTCCTCTCACCTTCCATTCCGATTTTTTTTTCTTGCACCCCATTGAAATCTTAATTATTCTCTTGCTCCCTCTTTAAACTGACACCCCTTTGCATCTCATGAAATCATATTCTGCTGGATCTCAAGCTCCTGTTTCAATCATTATTTTCATTAATTCCCTCAATTATTTATCAAGTAGATGTTTGTTGATCCCCCCTAGTGAATGCCAGACCCTGATCTAGTCAAAAGCCAACTCCTCACTACACTAATTGTTCTCTTGCACCAACACACCCTCTCTGCTTTCATGCAAACCCGTGCATTCCCTCCACAGCCTCCCAACAATCTTCCATGCTCCTCTCCAAACTTCAACAATTATGCTTGGGCTTCCCTGGTGGCGCAGGGGTTGAGAGTCCGCCTGCCGATGCAGGGGACACGGGTTCGTGCCCCAGTCCGGGAAGATCCCACATGCCACGGAGCGGCTGGGCCCGTGAGCCCTGGCCGCTGAGCCTGCGCATCGGGAGCCTGTGCTCCGCAACGGGAGAGGCCACAACAGTGAGAGGCCCGCGTACCGCAAAAAAAAAAAAAAAAACCAATCACGTTTGAGCACACCTTCCCCTCCTCCCGCACCCAGAGTGCACCACCTCCTCTCAGGCTGCCAGACCATTCCCTGCCACACCCACCTCAGAATCAAAGGGAGGGGCATAAGCCCTGCCCCAGGGGCCAGAGGCCAGGTGTCAGGAGGCCTCAGCAAGCGGTCGTCCGTCCCACAGGACTTCAGCCAAGGGGGCTGGGGTTGGGTGTGGAGTGGGAGGTGGGGGTGGGGGTGGGGCAGAGTGGGATATGAGGTACCTGGCTGAGATGGAGGAGAGGAGAAGGGGTTGGGGATCCATAGCAGGAGGGAGGGAGGAAAGAAGAGGTGTGGAGAATGAGGGTCCTATTCCTGATGCCAGTCTGTGGTTACCCCAGCCTCCACCAGGTCAGAATCAATCTGCTGGGACGGGAGACCTGAAGGAAGCCTCAGCTCTCGCTCCCTTTCCCGCTCTGCCTTCAAAGGCCAATGAGCTTCCAGCTCTGCCTTTCACCTCCCACTGCTATGGCCAGCGACCAATGAGCTTCAAGCTCATCCGAAGGTCACTGACCAAAGTCCTGCCCCACTCGTCGCTTCCCTCCCAGTTCTCCTCTCGCTGGCTTTATTGGGCGGCCGGCCATTTAACTCCGGAAGTGAAGTAGAGCTTTGTGCTTTCCAAACCTTGTTTCCCGAACTGTTCTCTCTTTGGATGTGAAATACTGTACACGCATGCCTTTTAAACACACGTCCTTGGTATTCTGTAACTTAATTTTACAAAATTCAGCGTGTGTTTCTAAGGTCGCTCCGTATTCCTGTGTCAGGGATTCTCAGGCAGGGGTTCGTAATTCACAGTCAGATTTTGCATCTCCAGGGAACATTTGGCACTGTGTGGAGTCATTTTGGTCTTTATTCGTGTGTCTCTGTTTCTGAATTCCCTGTTCTGTTCCACAGATAAATTGGTCTATTCCTGTGCCAGTACTACACTGTGTTAATTTTTATCTCTTGGTAAGACATTTTGATCTCTGGTAGGACAAGTCTTCACACCTTATTCATCATCTCCAGGCTTATCTTTACTATTCTTCGCCTTTTGCCCTTCCTAAATTCTAAAATATAAATGTTAGGATCAGCATGACATGTTTCCTGAAAACTCATTTGCGGTAGATTTGGATTGCATTTTCATTGAATCTGTGGATCAGTTAAGAGAGAATTGGCTATCTTTATGATATCCAGCCTTCCTAGTCACCAACATGGGATGGCTGTCTATTTTTGTGGGTCTTCTTTAATGTTGGAATCTCTCAGCTTAGTATTTAGCTTTACCTTTTGTACGTTCAGATCTTGTACATCCTTTATTGCATTTATCCCAAGAACTCTGGAATGTTGTTGCTCTGGTGCTTGATATCTGGTTACAATAACATTTTCTATCTGTATCTGATTTCTAGAATTCCACTTGGCTTTTTAAAAAATATGTTGATCTCGGGGGCTTCCCTGGTGGCGCAGTGGTTGGGAGTCCGCCTGCCAGTGCACGGGACACGGGTTCGTGCCCCGGTCCGGGAGGATCCCACCTGCTCCAGAGCGGCTGGGCCCGTGGGCCATGGCTGCTGGGCCTGCGCGTCTGGAGCCAGTGCTCCGCAGCGGGAGAGGCCACAGCAGTGGGAGGCCCACGTACCGGAAAAAAAAAAAATATATATATATATATATATTTATATATTGATCTCAAAGTCAGCCACCATGCTAAACTCTGTGATATCTAATCATGTGCCTATAAGTGGTGCACAGTCTTCTGTGAATCTATGAGTAACAGAAGTAAGGTAATCAACTTACAAGTTTCTTACTGGCTGGCTAGGACATCCACTACAAGGTAAAATAGAGACTGCAAAATTGGGCATCTTTGGGTTATTCCTAATATTAAACAGAATGATGCCAACATTTCCATATTAAAATGGGCTTGCTGTGTTTCATTGTTTGCTTTAATTCTTCAATTCTTTCTCTGTTTCTCCTTCCTTTCTTTCTTTCCTTCCTTCTCTCTTTTGTTTCTTCCGTTCTCTCTCTCTTTTCTCATTCTTTCTTTCTTTCCCTTTATCAGATTAAGGAATATCCCTTGTATTTCTAGCTTAATAAGATTGTCTTAAAAATCATGAATAGATATAGGATTATACTTTTTTGGCCTCCACTGAAATGATCAAGACTCTAATCATTTAATCTGTTAACACAGTGAGGGTTATTTATAAGATTTTTTTTTTCGAAATCTTTAGTGAAGTACACATCTTAGTGAGTTTCCAAAAACTAAACATAAACATCCAGTTAGCACCTGGAGCAAACAGCAGAATATATTAGCAACACACAAACCTCTCTCATGCCCCCTTCCATCTATAGTTTTTCTAATGTTAAACCAGATTTGCTCTCCTAGGATAGATGTAACTTAGTTATGGCGTATCATCTTTTGTGTACACTGGTGGGCTCAGTTTGCTAAAGTTTTGCTTAGAATTTTTTGTGTCTTCGGTTCACGAGGAAGATTGACTTGATGTTTCATTCCTCATAGCATCTTTGCTGGTTCCAGGGTCAAGGTTTTCTAGTCTCATAGACTAAGTTGGGCAAAAGTCCCTCTTTGCTATCCTCTGGCAGTGTTCACGTAAGATTAGGATTATCTGTCTTGAAACTCTTTATTTATTTTTTAACAACTTTATTGGACTATAATTGCATTACAATGTTGTGTTAGTTTCTTCTGTATAACAAAGTGAATCAGCTATATGTATGCATATATCCCCTCCCTCTTGCATCACCCTCCCAACCTCCTATCCCACCCCTCTAGTTGGTCACAAAGCACCGAGCTAATCTCCCTGTGCCAGGCAACTGCATCCCACTAGCTATCTACTTTACACTTGGTAGTGCATATATGTCAATGCTATTCTCTCACTTCGTCCCAGCTTACCCTTCCTCCGCCCTGTATCCTCAAGTCCATTCTCTATGCCTGCGTCTTTATTCCTGTCCTGCCCCTGGGTTCATCAGAACAATTTTTTAACATCTTTATTGGAGTGTAATTGCTTTACAATGGTGTGTTAGTTTCTGCTGTATAACAAAGTGAATCAGCTATATGTACACATATATCCCCATATCCCCTCCCTCTGGCATCTCCCTCCCACCCTCCCTATCCCAGCCCTCTAGGTGGTCACAAAGCACCGAGCTAATCTCCCTGTGCTATGCAGCTGATTCCCACTTGCTATCTAGTTTACATTTGGTAGTGTATATACGTCAATGGTACTCTCTCACTTCGTCCCAGCTTACCCTTGCCCCTCCCTGGGTCCTGAAGTCCATTCTCTACGTGTGCGCCCTTATCCCCGTCCTGTCCCTAGTTCTTCACAACCATTTTTCTTTTTTTTTTAGATTCCATACATATGTGTTAGCATATGGTATTTCTTTTTCTCTTTCTGACTTACTTCACTCTGTATGACAGACTCTAGGTCCATCCACCTCACTACAAATAACTCAATTTTGTTTCTTTTTATGGCTGAGTAATATTCCATTGTATATAGGTGCCACATGTCCTTTATCCATGTATCTGTCGATGGACATTTAGGTTGCTTCCATATCCTGGCTATTGTATATAGAGCTGCGATGAACATTGTGGTACATGACACTTTCTTTTTTTTTTTTTTTTAACATCTTTAGTGGAGTATAATTGCCTTACAAGGGTGTGTTAGTTTCTGCTTTATAACAAAGTGAATCAGTCATACATATACATATGCCCCCATATCTCTTCCCTCTTGCATATCCCTCCCTCCCACCTACCCTATCCCAGACCTCTAGGTGGTCACAAAGCACCGAGCTGATCTCCCTGTGCTATGCGGCTGATTCCCACTAGCTATCTAGTTTACATTTGGTAGTGTATATATGTCAATGGTACTCTTCCACCTCGCCACAGCTTACCCTTGCCCCTCCCTGGGTCCTGAAGTCCATTCTCTACATGTGCGTCTTTATCCCCGTCCTGTCGCTAGTTCTTCAGAACCATTTTTCTTTTTTTTAGATTCCATATATATGTGTTAGCATATGGTATTTGTTTTTCTCTTTCTGACTTATTTCTTTCTGTATGACAGACTCTAGGTCCATCCACCTTAGTACAAATAACTCAACTTCGTTTCCTTCTATGGCTGAGTAATATTCCATTGTATATAGGTGCCACATGTTCTTTATCCATGTATCTGTCGATGGACATTTAGGTTGCTTCCGTGTCCTGGCTATTGTAAATAGAGCTGCAGTGAATATTGTGCTACATGTCTCTTTCTTTCTTTTTTAACATCTTTAGTGGAGTATAATTGCTTTACAAGGGTGTGTTACTTTCTGCTTCGTAACAAAGTGAATCTGTTATACATATACATATGTCCCCATATCTCTGCCCTCTTGCATCTCCCTCCCTCCCACCATCCCTATCCCGGCCCTCTACGTGGTCACAAAGCACCGAGCTGATCTCCCTGTGCTATGTGGTTGCTTCCCACTAGCAATCGGTTTTACATTTGGTAGTGTAGATATGTACATGCCACTCTCTTACTTTGTCCCAGCTTACCCTTCCCCCTCCCTGTGTCCTCAAGTTCATTTTCTAGTAGGTCTGCGTCTTTATTCCTGTCCAGCCCCTAGGTTCTTCATGACCATTTTTTTTTTAGATTCCATATATATGTGTTAGCATACGGTATTTGTTTTTCTCTTACTCACTTACTTCACTCTGTATGACAGACTCTAGGTCCATCTACCTCAGTACAAATGATTCAATTTTGTTTCTTTTTATGGCCGAGTAATATTCCATTGTATATATGTGCCACAACTTTTTTATCCATTCATCTGTTGATGGACACATACGTTGCTTCCATCTCCTGGCTATTGTAAATAGAGCTGCAATGAACATTATTGTGCATGACTCTTTTTGAATTATGGTTTTCTCAGGGTATACACCAAGTAGTGGGATTGCTGGGTCATGTGGTAGTTCTATTTTTAGTACTTTAAGGAACCTCCTTAGTGGCTGTATCAATTTACATTCCCACCAACAGTGCAAGAGGTTTGCCTTTTCTCCACACCAGCTCCAGCATTTATTGTTTGTAGATATTTTAATGATGGCCCTTCTGACTGGTGTGAGGTGATACCTCAATGTAGTTTTGATTTGCATTTCTATAATGATTAGTGATGTTGAGCATTCTTTCATGTGTTTGTTGGCAAGCTGTATATCTTCTTTGGAGAAATGTCTATTTAAGTCTTCTGCCCATTTATGGATTGGGTTGGGTTTTTTTTTTTTTTTCTCATATTGAGCTGCATGAGCTGCTTGTAAATTTTGGAGATTAATCCTTTCTCAGTTGCTTCATTTGCAGATATTTTCTCCTAATCGAAGCATTGTCTTCTCATCTGGGTTATGGCTTCCTTTGCTGTGCAAAAGCATTTAAGTTGCATTGGGTCTCATTTGTTTATATTTGTTTTTCATTTCCATTTCTCTAGGAGGTGGGTCAAAAAGGATCTCGCTGTGATTTGTGTCATAGAGTGTTCTGCCTATGTTTTCCTCTAAGAGTTTTATAGTGTCTGGCCTTACATTTAAGTGTTTAATCCATTTTCAGTTTATTTTTGTGTATGGTGTTAGGAAGTGTTCTAATTTCATTCTTTTACATGTAGCTGTCCGGTTTTCCCAGCACCACTTATTGAAGAGGCTGTCTTTTCTCCATTGTATATTCTGGCCTCCTTTATCAAAAATAAGTTGGCCGTAGGTGTGTGGGTTTCTCTCTGGGTTTTCTATCCTGTTCCTTTGATCTATATTTCTGTTTTTGTGCCAGTACCATACTGCCTTGATTACTGTAGCTCTGTAGTGTATTCTGAAATCCAGCAGCCTGATTCCTCCAGCTCCATTTTTGTTTCTCAAGATTGCTTTGGCTATTCGGGGTCTTTTGTGCTTCCATAGAAATTGTGAATTTTTTTGTTCTAGTTCTGTGAAAAATGCCATTGGTAGTTTAATAGGTTTTGCATTAAAGCTGTAGATTGCTTTGGGTAGTATAGTCATTTTCACAATGTTGATTCTTCCAATCCAAGAACATGGTATATCTCTCCATCTGTTTGTATCGTGTTTAATTACTTTCATCAGTGTCTTATAGTTTTCTGCATACAGTTCTTTTTTCTCCTCAGGTAGGTTTATTCCTACGTATTTTATTATTTTTGTTGCATTGGTAAGTGAGTGTGTTTCCTTAATTTCTTTTTCAGATTTTTCATCGTTATTGTATAGTAATGCAAGAGGTCTCTGTGCATTAATACTGTACCCTGCTGCTTCACCGAATCCATTGATTAGCTCCTCTAGTACTCTGGTAGCATCTTTAGGATTCTGTATGTATAGTATCATGTCATCTGCAAGCAGTGATAGTTTTTCTTCTTTTCCAATTTGGATTCCTTTGATTTCTTTTTCTTCTCTGATTGCCATGGCCCAAACTTCCAAAACTACGTTTAATAAGAGTGGTGAGAGTGGGCAATCTTGTCTTGCTCCTGATCTTAGAGGAAATGGTTTCAGTTTTCCACCATTGAGAACGATGCTGGCGGTGGGTTTTTCAAATATGGCCATTATTATGTTGAGGTAGGTTCCCTCTATGTCTACTTTCTGGAGAGTTTTTATCATAAATGGGTGTTGAATTTTGTCAAAAGATTTTTCTGCATGTATTGAGATCTTCATATGGTTTTTCTCCTTCAATTTGTTAACATGGTGTGTCACATTGATTTGCGTATATTGAAGAATCCTTGCATTCCTGGGTAAACCCCACTTGATCATGGTGCATGATCCTTTTAATGTGCCTTTGGATTCTGTTTGCTAGTACTTTTTTTGAGGATTTTTGCATCTATGTTCATCAGTGATATTGTCTCTACTTTTCTTTTTTTTGTGACATCTTTGTCTGGCTTTGGTATCAGGGTGATGGTGGCCTCGTAGAATGAGTTTGGGAGTGGTCCTCCCTCTGCTATAGTATGGAAGAGCTTGAGAATCATAGGTGTTAGCTCCTCTCTAAATGTTTCATAGAATGGAACTTTTAATTAAAACTTGACCATTCAACAGCTAGGATGCTTGTTTGATTTACTTAAAAAATGGTACTGTGGGTGATGTCAAACATATACCATTAGAGTTTGTATACAAACTTATAATCTCCAAGTTCATGACAGTAGATCGGTGGTCCTGGAACATGAGCTTGCATCAGAATCACCCAGAGGGTTTGCTAAAGCACAGGTTGCTGAGCTCTGCATCTGTAGTCTCAGATTAAAAATTCTGGGGTGAGACACAGAGTTTCCTTTTCTGACTAGCTCCCTGGTGATGCAGATGCTTCTGGAAGGGAACTACACTTTGAGAACCATTGTACAAGAGAGAAGAGCAAAGGAGCCCTCCAATTATCCATCACCCAACCGCAACCATCAATAACTCAGAGCCAATCTCAATTCACATATATCTTATCCCCTACCCCTCTCCCAGATTATTTTCAAGAAAGCATCAGAAATCATCTTATTTTATTGGGAACTGTTTCAACGCATAGCTCTAAAATATGAGCAATCCATTTTCCTCAACTTTTCATTTTGAAAATGCACCAGGTTGAAGAGTGAACATTCTTTTACTCAGATTCTTATTATCCCATTGCTTTCTCTCTTTTTTTCTTCTTTTTTGCTTAACCACTTAACAGTTGCAAACATTCCATCCAATTACTTCAGAATGTATCTCCTAAGTAATAGGATATTCTCCCGTCTAACCACAGTACTATTATCAGGTCGAAGGGATTTACCAATGACATGATAATATTATCGAAGTCCATGTACAGTCCATATTCAAATTTCCCCAATTGTCCCAATAATACCCTTTTGAGAATCAACAGTTCAATCAAGTATCATACATTGCTTTCAACTGTCATGTCTCTTTAGTATCCTGTGGTCCCAAACAGTCCCTCAACTTAAATCTTCCATGACAATGACATTGTCCAAGAGCCTCAGCTTGTTTGCTTGTAAAGTGTCCGCAATATGTGTTTGCTTGATATTTTCCTCTTGTTTAGATTTATGTCTTTAGGTTTAATATTCTTGGCAAGAATAAGCCGTCTGTGGCATTATATTTTGATACCATGTGGGTATCCTGTTCTCCAAAACCATTCTCAGCTCTTGGCCTTAATTTTCTTTCAGGGTTCTAGGTCCGGTTTGATTATATTACTTTGGTGGTTGAAAACATGGTGATTCTCTATTTCTAGCATTCCTTTCTGTTTTTATTAGTGGACATTTTGCTGTAAAGATGAGCATCCCAGCCTCCCAACCCCCTCCCTTATTGTTGTCGCTGCGTATTGCTGTGCTTGCAGCAACAAAAAAGATGAAAACCTGTTTATTTGTTGTGTTCAAAGAAATATGAAGAAAACAAAGTGAACAATATTAAGAGAAATGTAAGCAATTATAAGATGAATTTGACAAGAATTTCTTCTAACAGTGCAAACAGAATGACAAAATCTGTTGCCTGAAATTGGAATTAACTGTTCAGCAACAACTAAAAACAGTTTTTAACAATTATTAAGAGAACCTGAGGTTATAAATTTGGCCAGTTATAAAGTAGCTTGGATCTTGGGCGTGCGCACACACACACATGCCCTCTCTCTCACACACACATGCACTCTCTCTCTCACACACACAGACATTTTAAATGGAGATATAGTAAAAATTAAATAAATAAATAAATAAATACATTACTAATACAGTTACAGAATGTATGCTAGAGAATAGTGAAACCATATACAACATTTTACGGAAAGCACAAGATCTGCAACTAAGCCCATATAATACAGGACCTTTGCAACAATATGAAAGAGTAATTGATTCAAAACATGAAAAAAAGTTCAAATACCTTACGTTTCAAATACCTTCTCATGAGTCACGAGACATGAGACATTGGCCAATTAATACTTTAGGTTTTCTCCAAGGACTTTCCAATTTGCAGAGATATGATTGTAGCCTACAAATCTGAACTTGTGGCGTAGAGCCCAGGGAATCATTTCTATCACTTAGAAAAGAATTTGAGCAAACCACAAAAAAAAAAATTCCCCCAAAATAGTGTCTGTATGAAGGACAGCAATCCAGCGTCCGATTTTTCTCTTTTTTTTCTTTCCAATGTATGATACATGCGGAGAACATAGGTACTTAGGTTTCTAAAGTAGACTATATCATGAATATAGTTATTGAAGTCATTCAGTAAATGCAGTGCATCATTGTAGGTTTATTTTGTCAGTCTCACTAGAGGTTTGTAACTTTTACTGATCTTTTCAAAGAACCATATATTTGTTTCATTGATTGTCTCTATTGTTTTTCTGTTTTCAATTTCATTGATCACTGGACTTATCTTTAGTATCCCCTTCCTTCTGTTTGTTTTGGATTTACTTTGCTCTTCTTCTTCTAGCTTCCTGAGGTGAGAACTTAGATTACTGACTTGATACTTTTCCTTTTCCTTAATGTACGCCCTTAATGATGTAAATTTCCCTTCCAGCAACGCTTTAGCTTCATCCCACACATTTGGATATGTTTTGTAATCATTTCCATTCAGTTCAATTCACTTCTTGATGTGCTGGATCAAGTGGCCTCCTTACCACTGAGTGGTAGTGAACGTCCTGAAATCATCCCAGGAGGGATGGGGAGGGGTGCTGTCTTACTACCTAGTGGAGGTATATATAATTTCAGAAACTCCACGTGATTGGTTTCCACTGACATGTGGGGAAGGGGAAGGGTGGTCCCTGTTTCCTCCAGTACAATGTGAAATTCTTGGCTCCCCACTGGACCTTTGCTGGCTTGAGGGGTGGCCAGGCCAAAATGTGCTTTTTTTTTTTTTTTAACCCCGTACCGTTTGGCTGGTGTAGAGCAGTTACGGTCAAAACCTTTTCTGAAAACAAATACTGTATGCTAACACATATATATGGAATTAAAAAAAAAAAAATAAAGGTCAGAAGAACCTAGGGGCAAGACAGGAATAAAGATGCAGACCTACTAGAGAATGGACTTGAGGATACGGGGAGGGGGAGGGGTAAGCTGGGACAAAGTGAGAGAGTGGCATGGACATATATACACTACCAAACGTAAACTGGATAGCTAGTGGGAAGCAGCCACATAGCACAGGGAGATCAGCTCGGTGCTTTGTGACCACCTAGAGGGGTGGGATAGGGAGGTTGGGAGGGAGGGAGATGCCAGAGGGAGGAGATATGGGAACATATGTATATGTATAACTGATTCACTTTGTTATAAAGCAGAAACTACCACACCATTGTAAAGCAATTATACTCCAATAAAGATGTTAAAAAAATTAAATATAGCTTTGAGTTTAATACATCTATCTTTGATTAAAAATTATAATCACAAGAAACAAGCAGTTCTCTCTGAGTATCCATTTGAAAATACACAGAACAAACAAACATGTGGCTTGAAAAAATAGAAAATAACATTCAGAAGATTCCCAGATAAATCAGGAATAATTAAACGAACTTCATCATAGGTAAAACCCAAATTTTGTGTTGGTATGATAGTTTCCTGGGGATAGTGTTCAGTCCCTAATTTTGGATGTTTTTCCAAATTTCTAAGGTATATCTGCTTTGTTGAGTTAATATTCAGAAATATACACTTCATCTTCAAAATAAAAATGATTATGCCTGTAAAAGCTGCTAACGTGGCAATCAGGAAGTCCAGTAAATGTGGCAGATTGGTCATTTGGTAAACTCACTAATTTTAGGAGAGACGCAAATTTTGTGGTCACCCAGCATCACAAAACTTAACAGGGAAAATTCTGAACAAAGGGGCTCTCTCTGTCTCTCTGCGCCACTCTTCATCTGTGAAAATGCATGGAAGGAGGAGCTCACTGTTGGCCAAATGAGACAAATGGATTCTGAACCTCTTACTGTGGGTCACTCTTGTAGATTTTGTGTGTTTATGGCCTTTCAGACGTTGATCAATAGTAATGAGAGCTAATATTTCGGGTAGGCATTAGCTCTTTGCTATTTAGTGTAGATAACGCAGTAAATGCTTTGCAAACATTGTCCCATTTAATCCCTACAACCCCCCTATTATTATCCTCAGTTTGGCCAATTGGGAATCTTAGGCTGAGAGAGACTAAGTACTTTGCCCAAAGTCACACAGCTAAGAAGTGGTAGAGCCAAGTTTCAAATTAAAAATTGCCTCTCTTAAATATTATGGTGTCATTTGGGGGCTCCTGGCAACTTTCCAGACATATTTATCGAAGGCACCAGAATATCTTGAGAAGTCAAGCCCTGAACAAACTGGCTGTGAATAAATTAGCAGGCATCTCCTGCAGTTCAAGGGGCTTTACAGGCCCACATACTGTATGTAAACTCGGGTTTTAGGCTGCCATTGAGGATCTTTGATCAATGACCAAGCGATATTTGTTGGATAGGCAGAGATTGATTCGAAAGGAGAAAGATGGAGCTATATTTCCACACCATAGTGTGAAGAGTGGTCTCTTGTGTCCCTCCTACTTTTTACCCCAAATTCTATCAGTAACCAAAAGGGTTGTGGGCTGCATCAATATGAAAACAAGCCATTTCAGTGGAAAATACTAACTGGGTGCTATGGAATTATGAAAACCAAGACTGGTTGTTCAAATGAATCTCTGTTTCTAACTCTTCATATGGGAGACAGCTGCAGCTCCACCCCCGCCCCCCCCCCATCTGCACTCTTACTCCCTTGAAGCTCTCAGCTTCCTGAAGTGACTAGAGGTGAAATTAGTTGTGACCTGGAGGTATTAGTCAGGCTAGCTGCCAAATATCTAGGTGAAAACCTGGCTATATTTAAGCCATGGCGGCCAAAAATACTCCCCATTAAACCGAACTAGGAGAAAATTTGGTGACCAGACACTGGTTTGGCAATCATTATGCCTCAAAGGTTCCACTTAAAGTGAATCTATTTGAGAGTGACAACTTTGAGAGCAAAGATGGTGTCTTATACACCTTTGCTTAGTGCTCCTGTTGTGGTCCCTTTCACATGGTTGGTGACCCAAAAAGTTATTCTTTGGGAGACATGTAAGTACAAGCACAGTTTACTGCCCAGCAACAAGCACCCTAATAGACAAGCACAGTGAAAGATTGTACAGGAAGCCAGCCAAAATGGCAGAAGAAGGACCTCTGAAAATTCTCTCTTCCCTTAAAGCAATGAGAAAACTGGCAAAAATGTTCAGAATCAATGTTTTCAGAGCTCTAGAAATTCACCAAAAGTATGCAACAACCACAGGTATATTTATTCTACAAAAACAGCTGAATCTCAGTAGGAAGAGTGAGCCAGGTGGCATTTCAACTAATCCTGTTCTCATGCCCCTCTATCCAACTCTGTGGTAGCTTTGAATACTAACAGCCTGCAATCACGGTGAAAACCGGCCACCTGGCAGCCACCAGAGGGAGCAGAAATGGCACGGGCCTCCTGCAAAGCCTCATTCCCAGAGAACTGTCATTATTTGACCTGTCTGGTCATTCCCTGGAAGACCCCACTTGGGTGGCTGTCTCTGACTCAGAGCTTACCCAGTTTGAAATTCCTTTTCCCTGAGGGCATTTGTCAAAAACATTTAGAGTCACAAACAGAACCCAACAATATGTTAAAGGAATCATACACCATGATCAAGTGAGATTTATCCCAGGTGGGCAAGGATTTTTCAATATCCACAAATCAATCAATGTGATACACCACATTAACAAAGTAAAGAATATAAACCACACGGTCATCTCAAAAGTTGCAGAAAAAGCTTCTGATAAAATTCGACACCCATTTATGATCAAAATTCTCCAGAAAGTGGGCATAGAGAGAACATACCTCAACATAATAAAGGTCATTTATGACAAACCCACAGCTAACATCATACTCAATGGTGAAAAGCTGAAAGCATTCCCTCTAAGATCAGGAACAAGACAAGGCTGCCCACTCTCACCACTTTTATCCAACATAGTTTTAGAAGTCCTAGCCACAGCAATCATAAAAGAAAAAAAGAAATAAAAGAAATTCAAATTGGAAAGGAAGAAATAAAACTGCCAATGTCTGCAGATGACTTGATGCTATACATAGAAAACCCTAAAGACACCACCACAAAACATCTAGAGCTTCTCAATGAATTTGGTAAAGTTTTAGGATGCAATTAATATACAGAAATCTGTTGCATTTCTGTATACTAACAATAAAGTATCAGAAAGAGAAATTAAGGAAACAATCCCATTCACCATCGCAACAAGAAGAATAAAATACCTCGGAATAAACCTAACTAAGGCGGTAAAAGACCTGTACTCCAAGAACTATAAGACGCTAATGAAAGAAATTGAAGACAACACAAACAGATGGAAAGGTACAACGTGTTCTTGGACTGGAAGAATCAATATTGTTAAATTGACCATACTACCCGAGGCAGTCTACAGATTCAACACAATCCCTATCAAAATACCAATGGCAGGGCTTCCCTGGTGACGCAGTGGTTGAGAGTCCGCCTGCCGATGCAGGGGACACGGGTTCGTGCCCCGCTCCGGGAAGATCCCACATGCCATGGAACGGCTGGGCCCGTGAGCCATGGCCGCTTAGCCTGCGTGTCTAGAGCCTGTGCTCCGCAATGGGAGAGGCCACAACAGTGAGAGTTCCGCGTACCGCATTAAAAAAAAACAAAAAAAAACCAAAACAAAACAAAAAAAACCAATGGCATTTCTCACAGAACTAGGACACAAAAAATTTTCATTTGTAAGAAAACACAAAAGACCCTGAAGAGTCAAAACAATTTGAGGGAGAAAAAAAAAAAAACATTTAGAGGCAATTAATTATCATTGCAGCTGCCTGAGGCAGTGGGCCACACTTGGGGCAAACAATAGGAGAACCAAAATCTTATAAGGGAAACCTAGGTAATGAGATATCCATAGGGACTTTGTAAAGCTATGACATATCCTTAGGAAACTTGGAGGCCTGGTACCTTCCCAGGATGATGGCCAGCTCTGGAAAGACCCAAAAACAAGGAGAAATGAAAGCTAAAACAGAACTGACAAATAGCAGGCAGAGTTTTGAAGCCATACACACAGTCCTCCTTGGCAAAGTCTGGGAAATTTAGCAGTTCCAGCCAATTGAAGACATTTCTGTGCAATCATTTGGTAACCACCAAACTAACCAAGTGGTGAATTTGGTAACCACACACAACAGAGGATACAGAAGTCCAGAAAAGCCACTAAAAAATCAAATGACAGCAAGAATACCCACAACAAACAGCAACAACAAAACCTGGAAAGGAGGCAGTATCTGAATTCCAGAGTTGCCACATTCTATCATTGAAAATGTCCAGCTTTCCACCAAAACGTATCAGACATGCAAAGAAGCAGGAAAGTGTGGGAGATACACATGGATGTCCAGACACTGGACTTACTAGAAAGAGACTTTAGATCAGCTATTGTAAACTTGTTCAAACATCTAATGGAAGCCATGTCTTATGAATTAAAGGTAAGCATGAGAACGATGGCTCATCAAATAGAGAATATCATCAAAGAGATAGAAATCGTTTTAAAAATACCAACTAGAAATTCCGGAGCTCAAAAATATATTAACTGCAATGAAAAATTCACTAAAGAGTCTCTACAGAAATTAGAACTGGTATGATGAAACAAAATCATCAAGCATGAAATTTAGAGGCAATTGAGATTGTGCACTCTGAGGAAAAGAAAGAAAAATGAATGAAGAAAAATGAACAGAGCCTCAGAGGCCTTGTAGGGCATGATTAAGCACACCATCTTATGCATAATGAGAGTCCCTGGAGGAGAGAAGAGGAGAAAAATGGGAAGAAAGAATAAGGGGAAAACATGGCCCCCAACTCCCCAAATTTGATTGAAATTATTAATCTAGGCAAACAAAAAGCTCTGAAACGCCATGGAGGATAAACTCAAGGAGATCTGTACCTAGAACCAGCTTATTCAAGCTGATGACAGTCAAGGACAATGAAAGAATGTTGAAAGCAAGGAGACAAGCAGCTCATCACATACAAGGGATTAACAGCTGACTTCTCATCAGAAACTTTGGGGAACAGAAGACAGCGGGAAGTCACCTTCAAAGTGCTGAAAGAAAAAATCCCATCAACCAAGAATATTCTATCCAACAGAACTCTCTCTTCAAAAACGAAGGGAAGATAAAGCCATTCTCAGACAAAGAAAAGCTGAGTGAATATATTGCTAGCAGACCTGCCCTACAAGAACTACTAAGCGGAAATCCCCAAAAGGTACTAGAGAGTGACTTGAATCCACCTGAAGAAACAAAGAGCATCACTAAATGTAACTAAGCGGGCATTTATAAAAGACAGCATCAGTGTATTGTTGTTTGTAACTCTTTTCTACCTTTGTCTGGTTTAGAAGAGAAGTGCACAAAGCAATGATTATAAACCAATCTGGATGGGCTTAAAGTTAAGGTGTAAAGATGCAATTTGGGGGACAATAATAGTACAAAGGAGCTGGTGGGTCCAGAGGTATACAGGACCAAAGTTTTTGTATAATATTAAAATTAAGTTGGTATTATTCTGAGTTAGATTCTTTTAAGTTAAGACCTTAATTGTCAACTATGAGCTCACCACTAAGAAAATAATTCAAAAACAATAAGAGGATGAAAATGGTATGTCAGAAAATATCTATTTAACACAAAATGGCACCTCAATGGTAAGAGAGAGGAACATAAAGACACGAGGGAAAAAAACAAAAATGGTTGACATAAATCCCACCTTAACAGTAATCACATTAAGTGTAACTAGAATGAACACTAAAAGGTAAAGCAGATATTGGCAGAATGTCATACAGATAGAAAGCAGAATGGTCGTTGCCAGGGGCTGGGGGGAGAGGGGAGGAATGGAGAGTTAGTGTTAAATGGGAACAGAGCTTCGTTTAGGGAAAATGAAGATGTTCTGGAGATGAATATGGTGATCGTTACACAACAGTGTGAATATACTTAATGACACAGAACTCTATGCCTAAAAATGGTTAAATGTTAAATTTTATGTTATGTTTTATTTTATTTTTTTCCTTATAAAAAGGAAAAAACTGGAGAGACATCCCCTGCCCATTGATTGGGAAACTTAATATTGTTAATATGGCAATACACCCCAAACTGATCTACAGATTCAACGCAATCTCCAAAAAAATCTCAGCTGACTTCTTTGAAGAAATAAATAAGCTGATCTCAAAATTCACACGGAAATTGAAGCGTCCAAGAATAGCCAAAGCAATCTTGAAAAAGAATATTAAGTTGGACGGCTCACACTTTCCAATTTCGAATCTTGCTACAAAGCTCCAGCAATCAAGAGAGTGTGGGTTTGGCATAACGGTAGTTATATAGAGTAATGGAATGGAATTGAAAACCCATCAATTAACTTTCACATTTATAGTCAATTGATTTTTCAAACAGGATGGCAAGATAATTCTATGGGTTAAGGAAGGGTGTTTTCAACAAATGATGCTGGGACAACTGGATATCCACAAGCAAAATAATGAAATTGGACCCAATCCTTATTTCACTCCATATACAAAAATTAATTCAAAATGGGTTATAGACCTAAATATAAACACTAAAAATATAGAACTCTTAGAAGAAAGCATAGCAGTAAATCTTCCTGACATTGGATTAGGGAATGGCCTCTTAGATATAATACCAAAAGCCCAAGGAACAAAAGGAAAACTGATTTATTGGACTTGGTCAAATCTTAAACTTTATTTGATGCAAATCATACCATCAAAAATGTTGAAAGAGCACCTACAGAATGGGAAAAAGTGTTGGAAAATCATGTAACTTATAAGGGACTTATATCTGGATGCTATAAATTAGTTTTAAAAACCAATAATAAGATCATCTATACCATCTTTCTAGATTCCACATATACGGGTTAATATGCAATATTTGTTTTTCTCTTTCTGACTTACTTCACTCTGTATGACACTCTCTAGGTCCATCCACGTCTCTACAAATGACCCAATTTCGTTCCTTTTAATGGCTGAGTGATATTCCATTGTATATATGTACCACATCTTCTTTATCCATTCATCTGTCAGTGGACATTTAGGTTGCTTCCACGTCCGGGCTATTGTAAATAATGCTGCAGTGAACATTGGGGTGCATGTGTCCTTTTGAATTATGTTTTTCTCAGGGTATATTCCCAGTAGTGGGATTGCTGGGTTATAGGATGGTTCTATTTTTAGATTTTTAAGGAACCTCCATACTGTTTTCCATAGTGGCTGTATCAGTTTACATTCCCACCAACAGGGCAAATGGGTTCCCTTTTCTCCACACCCTCTCCAGCATTTATTGTGTTTGTAGATTTTTTTGATGATGGCCATTCTGACCACTGTGAGGTGATACCTCACTGTAGCTTTGATTTGCATTTCCCTAATAATTAGTGATACTGAGCATCTTTTCATGTGTCGCTTGGCTATCTGTAGTCTCCTTTGGAGAAATGTCTATTTAGGTCTTCTGCCCATTTTTGGTTTGGGTTGTTTGTTTTTTTGATATTGAGCTACATGAGCTGCTTGTATATTTTGGAGATGAATCCTTTGTCAGTTGCTTCATTTGCAAATATTTTCTCCCATTCTGAGGGTTGTCTTTTCATCTTGTTTATGGTTTCCTTTGCTGTGCAAAAGCTTTTAAGTTTCATTAGGTCCCATTTGTTTAGTTTTGTTTTTATTTCCATTACTCTAGGAGGTGGGTCAAAAAAGATCTTGCTGTGATTTATGGCAAAGAGTGTTCTCCCTATGTTTTCCTCTAAGAGCCTTATAGTGTCTGGCCTTACATTTAGGTCTTTAATCCATTTTGAGTTTATTTTTATGTGTGGTGTTAGGGAGTGTCCTAATTTCATTGTTTTATGACTAGCTGTCCAGTTTTCCCAGCACCACTTATTGAAGAATCTGTCTTTTCTCCATTGTATATTCTTGCCTCCTTTGTCATAGATTAGGTGACCATAGGTGGGTGGGTTTATCTCTGGGCTTTAAATGTATGAATACTAAGGGGGAAAGTGGGGGTGGGAGGAATTGGGAGATTGGGATTGACACGTATACACTACTGATGCTATATATAAAATAGACAACGGATGGGAACATTACTGTATAACACAGGAGATGGTACTTAATGTACTGTGGTCACCTGAATGGGAAGGAAATCCCCCAAAAAGGGGATATATGTATACGTATAGCTGATTCATTTTGCCGTACAGGAGAAACTAACACAACATTGTAAAGCAACTATACTCCAATAAAAATTAATTTAAAAAAAATAATAAAATATTAACCTTATTGAGAAATGGGCAAAAGATGTGTTTCTTCCCAAAAGATAGAGAAACGGCCAATAAGATCATGAAAATTGGCTCAATACAATTTAAAATTCCGTAGGGAAATTCAAATAAAAAGCACAACGAGATACAACTTCGCAGCCATCTAGATGGCTATTATTTTATAAGGTGTGGGGGGGGGGGGAAGGGAGAGAGGGAGTATGGGAAGAAGGAAGAAAGAAAAACAGAAGACAAGATTGTTGACAAAATGTGGAAAATGGGAACCCTTGGGCATTACTGGTAGGGCTGTAGCTGCTGTGGAAGACCATATGGTGGTTCCCCAGAAAATTAGGTTTGGGATTACCATATGATTCAGCAATTACACTTCTAGGAATTGCAAAAAGGGGCTCAATCAGATAAGGTGAAAAATCCCAGGTGTTCATCAGCAATGAAAGGATAAGCAAAATGTGGTATATACACACAATGCAATATTACTGAGGCTTAAAAAGAAATGAAATTTTGATACATGCCACAACATGGATGAACGTTGAAGACGTTGTGCTGGATGAAATAAACCAGGTACAAAATGACAATTATCTTATGACTTCACTTATATGAGGTAAGTAGAGTAGTCAGATTCATAGAGATAGAAAGTAGAATGGTGACTGCCAGGGTCTGGTGGGAGAGAGGCATGGAGAATTATTGTTTAATAGGTACAGGGTTTCAGGTTGGGGTGATGAAAAGTTCTGGTTGTGGATGATGGGGATGATTGCACATCCATGTGAATGTACTTAATGTCATTGCATTTTATACTTAGCATGGTTAAAATGGTAAATTTTATGTATGTTATGTATATTTTACCACAATAAAAATATAGAAAGAAAGAAAGACTCAGTCTCATGGAAAATTAGTTTGCCCTGCCAGGAAATTTCTTAGGTATCGAAGGCAAAATTTTCATTAGGAATATAGGTAGGGATTTACTAATGATAGTGTATGCATTTATAATCTTTAAAATTGAATTTGTATTTCAAAATTTTCCCAAAAAGAAAACTTCAGTTCTACATGGATACACTGATGAACAAGATCACACATTTAAAAGAAAAAATAGTGACAGCCCGACAGAACTTTTCCAGAAAATACAGGAGGAACTCTTGCCTATACATTTTATGAGGGCAGCATTACTTTCACACAAAAAATAGAAAAAGACACTACAAGGGGAAAAAAGCACCACAGACCAATATCCTTGATGAATATACATGTAAAACTACCTAATAAAATCTTAGAAATATGAATCCAGTGATATATAAGAAGTATAATCCATGACCAAGCAGATTTATCCTAGGAATGCAAGGTCATTTTAACATTAAAAAGTGCATCGATGTATTTTTTGTCATATTAAGGGAATGAAAGAAAAAATGATTATCACAATATAAGACAGAAAAGTCATTTGATAATATAAAACATCCATTCATGATTAAAACAAACAAAAAACTGATAACTTAAGAACAGAAGGGAACATACTTAACCAGATAAAGTGCTTCTACCAAACACCTGCTGTTGGAATCATACTTAATGGTGAAAGACTGAATGCTTCTCCCATAAGATTAGGAATGTACCAGAATGTCCACTCTCACCATGTCTATTCAATATTATACTTGTGGCCCTGGTTGATGAGTTAAGGCAAGAAAAAGAAATACAAGGCATACAGATAGAAAAGGAAGAAGTAAAAAATGATCTTCATTTTCAAAAGGCATTATAATCTACATAGAAAAATTTAGTAGTCTACGAAAATCAAAAATCATCTCCCAGATCAGATAAGCAATTTCACAAGGTCACAGGACAGAAATTCAATATTTAAAAAGTCCTATTTCAATAGAGTAGGAACAGATAATTGGAGATGAAGAAAAAAATTTTAATGTCACTAACAATAGCACTAAAATGAATGAAATACCTACTAAGAAGTTTAACGTAATATGTGCAAGACTTGTATGCAGGTAACTATAAAATATTGCTGAGAGAAATTATAGAAGACCCAAATAAATGGAGATATACTATGTTCATGGGTCAGAAGACTCCAAAAGGTTTAAGATGTCAAGTCTCTTATAATTCCTCTATACATTTGCCATAATCATAAGTAAAATGAAAAGCTATTTCTAAAACTTATATGGAAATGCAAGGGACATAACAATAGCCAAAGCCATTTGGATAAGAACAAAGATGGAGGACTTACACTACCAAATTCCCTGACTTAATGTAAAGGTATAGTAGTCATGACAGTGTGGTATTACCATAAAAATAGACGTATGGATCAACTGATAAAATAGAAAGCCTAGAAATAGATGTACACAAAAATATGGTCAGTTGATTTGTGACGCAGGTGCTAAGATAATTAAATTAACTGATAATTAACTAATAGAGCTGGAGAAAGTGGATCTCCATATGGAAACCGCAAACAAACGTGAATACCTCACACTATATGCAAAAAAAAAAACCCTCAAAATAAATAATAGAAAACCTGCAAGAAAATATGGGAGAAAACTTCCGTGTTGTGAGGTTAGGCAAAGATATCTTAGGTAGAACATCCATTCAAAAACTATGAATCATAAAGGAAAACAACCAATGGACCGTTAACAAAGTTAAAACAAAACCCGAAAACTTTTGCTTCTCTAAGTCCAGGGTTCAGTATCTCTGTGTGGCACCACATTTTACTCCTATACTGGAACCCTCATGACTGACCTTGACTTCTACTTAACCCCTAGAAGAGAAAACTGGGTCTACTTATTTTCAGTTGCAAAAACGTACTTTATTGTCTTGAGCATCTGCTTGCAAAGCTCCCCCCTTTCTCTATTTCCTGGCCAACTTCTTTCCTCACTAATTTCAGGCATGTCTTCTCTGGGGAATCTCCAAGACTCTATTCCAACACTCGAGGCGGGGTGGCTGTCCCTCTTCCATCCTCCCATAGCCATATAAACTTCCTTCTATCTCTCTCTATTGTAATCATCCTTTTTTTTTTTTTTGGCTTCTTTCCCACGGAATGACTTGAAGCAGCAACAAAACCTCATCTGTTTTTATAACCTCAGGCCATGGCCCGTGATAGACTCCTAGAGAGACAATCAGTCCTGTATCCTCACATGTATATAAGAGGTGCCTCCCTAAGCAACATTATTATTTCAAAAACCAAGTAAAGACCCTTAGGCCACCTACTTCCACTCTTCCTTCCAGGTACTGTTTGCAGAGAGCTCCCTTGAAGTCAGTGGAGCAGAGCCTCATAGTTCTGGGTGATAAACAGGGGGCAAAACTAAGCAACTTCTGTTGAAACCCAAGCGTCAAAGATGGAATCTCATATAACAGGACTAGGTAACAAGGAGCTCTCACCTCAGTTGTTCTGATTTCAACTTAGCCCAGCCCAGGTCCTTCCCCTCCGTCCCTCACATTTTTCAAGCCCTCCAGTCCCCAAGCCACCTGTCCACTACCCATCAGATGCTGACGGTCTCACAGTCAGCATCTCATATAACCCACTGAGAGGTAAACCTCTGCTGTTGATTTGGACTGTGGATACCATCACCCAGCTCACCCTCCTTGCTTTGATAACCCATTTAGACCCATACACCTCCCCAGGGCTTTAACGTACACAATCCTATGTATCTAAACGTGGGGAGGGTCCACACGAACACCCCTGTCTATGGCATCCCCACCAAAAGACAACTCACCATCTGCCGGAACACTTCTGCTTTATATGTTCAGCAATCAGAAACCTGGCTTAAGCCTGCTGGGAGGTTCAGAGGAAAGAAGAAAAAAAGAGACAGAGAGAGGGGAAGGGTGGGAGTAAGAGATACAGGAACAGAGGGGTTGTCACATACCAGAAATGTATCCACTGCTTGAGCACAGTGCACTGGGTTGCAGGAGGGAGGAAAGACAGGGCGGGGTCAGAGGGGCTGGAGGGGTGTGGAGGGCCAGGCCCTCAGCCTCTTTGCACACAGCAGAGTCAGGAGCTTAGCTGGTCTCTTCAAGGAAGTCCCGTCGGTCACTACAAGCACATCACACCCTCCTAGAAGCATGATATTCATTCCCTTCCTTCCACCTCCTGACGCGGTGAGTCTGCTTTCCCTCTGGTGTCATGGTTTGTCAGCCCCAGGAGCTGGGATGTGCTCTGTAGAGGTCACTGCTATATCCCCAGCACCTGGAACAAGGCCGAGATCTACATACTAACTTGTTGAATACCAGGGAAGGCAGGGACCATTAGGATGAGGCTATTCTTCTCCCTCTCTCCCTCTCCCTCTGCAGAACAGGAAAGGTCAGCTTAAAGACACTGAGGAATTTGTTGTTTTGTCTGACACCATGTAGAACCCATCCAATGGCACAGGATTGCCCAGGGAGCCTGCTGGTCCCCAAGGGTCTTGGAGGAGCCAGTTCCAGAGAGCCCTGGCCTGTTTCACCAAGTCCTTCAGGTGAGAGCTCAGAGCCAGCCTCTTCCTCTCTCACTGCTCACAGCCAAGCCAACATGCTTCCCCTTCCTGCTCCACCCAGAGAGTCCCCAGGCCATGCCTGACTTCCCCCAGCATTCCCAAGGGTCCAGTTGTCACTCTGCTTTCCTTTGTAGGGTAGGATATCAGACACTCAGAAGCTGAGACCTCAGGGCACAGACACAGACCCATGAACGGTGATCAAGCCCCCTGTGCTGCCACCTGTCCCTGCTTTCCCCAGTTTCTCGGTCGCTGGGCCCGAAACAAATGCTGCCACACTCGACTGTTTTCACCTCGCCTTTTCAACAGTGTAGTTTCCAACACTGACACCAGCCTCAGGTGAATTGGGGGTTGTCAGTGGTGGGGGGGTGTGGCAGAGGGAGGGAGCTAGCATCTTACTTAGCCCTATAAGGCTGTACATCCTTCTCCTTGGGGCAGTGCCGCTGGTTCCTCAGTCATGGTTGCAAGAGACTTCAGCCAATGAGGAGTGAATTTTCCACAGCAGACAGCTCTGACCCTGAGGGGAAAGGACTGCAGGAATGAGAAAGGAATAACATCTCTCTTCTCCTAACACCACACGGAGTCTTCATATCTGAGGACCACTGGGCAGTGGTTGTATAGAAGGGGATGGGGGAGGTACACGTGGAAAAAGCATCTCTGGATCCGAATAAAAACTCTTAGCCCCGCACACATAGAGTCAGATCCCAAGCACCCCCACTCCACCACAAGGCAGCCCCTCCAACAGGCAACCTGGTCTCTAACTACAGATTATTCATTTTCATAAGATGATTGTTTTTTTTCCCCTTTCTAAGGTGACCTTGATATGTATTGCAACATAATATCAGCAGGGGAAGTCTATCCCGGGAGTTGGACCATATTTGTCCCTTTAGCCCAACAACATGTGAAGGCCCTGTTAGATGTTGCAACACCAAAAATGACCAGGCAACAGATAAAGATACAGGATACGCTCTTCATATCAAAGAGCCTAACTGGCACACACCAAAATATCCTTTTCTCCACGTAGTCCCCTATTCAAGGCCAGGAGTGGAAAAAGTGCTTGGACAGTGCCTGCTGTGTGAATTAATTGTCCTTTAGCTGTTCAGAGGTGCAGTGTCTATAAGCACTAATGAGTCCCACGTGGAATAGGGCTCCGGTAGGAAACAACATTTGGGAGTCCCAAATAGATAGCTGTTTTATAGACCTTTTCCTACGCCCCTGGAGGGCAGTGAAGGTGGAACCCACAGGTACAGAATCTTAGTGTGATTGGTTTGCTTTAGGTCTAGTGTCTCAGCAGCTATTCCTGGTGGCCTAGGAACTGCCCATTTCCCCACATGGCTCTGTTCTCCTAGGCTGGGCCCTGTTTCAGGGGGATGCTCAGTTCCATATCGCTGCTTCTCCAAAAGAGGCTAGGATCTCACATCCTGGGGCTCTATCCTGTCCAAAGTATGAGAGTATCTCCAACTCCCAGGGTCTTGGGAGCCTGCTGGCCTTTCACTCCTTTGTAGCTGCTGTTACCTCTCACATCAGTCACTAGACACGACTGAGGGTTACAGAGAGTGTCTGCCCATGCATGCGTGCGTGTGTGTGGTGTGTGTGTGTGTGTGTGTGTTTAGGATGTGAATATTTGTGGAAACAAGGAATTATACGCTGAAATCTGGTGGATAAACATGGAGAGGGGTTCAGCGGCCACACCTGAAATCCAAGCAGCAGAGATGGGATTTTATGTAGCAGGATGTGGTATCAAGGAGTCCTCACTTCTGATCCGCACCCTCAGAAAAGCCCCACCCTGTCCAGGTTTCTCAAATCTGACCCTAACATTTTTGAAGCCCTTTAGGCCCAGAGCCACCTGCCCACTACTGTCCAGACTCCGACTGACACCCACACACAGCACTATACATCATCTCCTGGAAGGAACACCTCTGCTGTCGATTTGACCTCAGGCTGCCGTCACCCCTCTCAGCCCCTCTTGGGGCTTTGATGCACCACATGGCCTTACCTGCATCCCACTTTGTACAGGCCTTTGGATTCTGCAGCCTCACAGCAGTAGATAGTTTCCCCTGCAAGCCCCAGATTCATAAGGTATTCCCCATATGCCTCCCCAAGAACACTCCCTGCCTGGGAGAACCATAAGCTTTCTGGCTGACCTTGGGCAAGTCCTTCTTCTCCTTTGGGCTTGGCACTTCTGGAAGTGATTGCCTGCATTTTCAGTAAGTCATGTTCTCCTACCTGTGTGCATCCTTAAGCCTTCTGATCCTTGTCTGTTTGTGGCGGGCTCAGAATCAGCCGGAAATATGCCTCCCCTTCTTGTCAGCCATGATTAGGAACGCATGAACTTGTGCATCTCAAGAGAGGCCTCATTACCCCTTGAACAGTCAGGTGAACTGTCAGAGCACACAGGACAGTTGTGTGGAGGAAGTGGACAGACAGTTCAGCAGTAGGGAGAGGCGTGGGTCATCAGTTTTCCACCTTTGGTTCTCAAACATTACTGAGCCCAAGTTCTGAGCTCTCCTCCTTTGCATATGTTTCCCCCCACCCGCAAGTACATCATATCACAATCCCTGAACCCTAGGGATGGTTCAGGTAGGTGAAGAAAGTGGACAGTTCCTCAGGAGAGGGTATGGGTCAGCAGGATCTCCCAGCTCTTATGGTGAACAGATGACCATTGGAGCCTACAAGTGAGCAAGAGATTAAACATGGTTTGTTTGGTTTTTTCTTTTCTTTTTTTTTTTCTCACCCCATCCACCCTCATTCTCTCTGGTGCTATGTCCCAGTGAAATCCTGGGCAACCTTTGGAAGGTGGCAACATTTGTCTTCAGCTCTGCCAAACATTACACAGCCTGCTGTGTTACAGGGGCTTCACACGTGTTCAGTTTATTCTCCAGTCTTCCAAAACAAGGGGAGTGGTGTGAATGCCATTCTGAGGTCACATCACCAGCAAGGGACAGAGCCAGGATTCAGTCCCCGGCTGATCTGAGGCAAGGGCCCTTCCATTACAGCAGTGCAGCCTACACGCCATTGGTCCCAGCTAGGAGCCCTGGGTTCTCTCTGTCACAGTTCACCCTCTTAGGGACAGGGATTCTGTACATACAGTCCTACACCCAACAAAGCTAAAACACTAAGGGGGTCAGGGTTCCTAGGTGACAGGATCACCTGGAGATAGTTGCCACTGCTCAAGGTCCAATCTCATACCACGCCACACCCCACTGGAGAATTATCTACATTAATAGAATGATGGTGGTCATCCAATGGAAAAAGAATGACATCTGCTGTGCCCTTCACCTGTTGCTCCCTGAGGCAATTCTACAGACCTCCGGGACACTCCTGAGCATGGTCTGAAAACCACTGGTCTCATACAAAAGATGGAGTCTAACGGTGGGCCTTTCAAGCACAGAATAATGTGTGTAGCCCTCAGCTTTCCAAGGCAGGGAGCTCAATCATTCAACCTTCCCAATGGAGAGCACACTCTCGAGGACCACAAACACAAAAGGCTGACCCATCCGGGTAGTCTTAGGTTGGAGGGGGACCAGGACAGAGGGGCAAAGAGGGGCCAAGAATGATACCCAGGTCTCCAGCTTGAGTGACCTGTGGCGTGGGGTTGCCATTCACCAAGATAGGGATCACAAGTGGAGAAGCAGGATTCAGCGGGAAGCTGAAGACATCAGGTCTGGACGTAGACACTGCTAAAATTCACAGAGCCGATGGGATGGTGGGGAGCTACCTTAAATATGCTCACAATGACAAAGGAAATCAACAAAATCCTATGCCACTTGGGGAGTGGATACATATGCTGTTTCATTTATTTAATTTTTTTTACATACATGATTATCCACATAATAAGTGTGTTATGTTTTGGTGTATGTTGTGAAGGTAGGGCTCAAACTCTGTGGTAACTCTACAAGGCATTTAATAATGAATAGTTGTTACAGTTACCATTCATCTCAGTGGACCAGGAGCAGCTCTGTTTTTTCTTCAGTTGACCGAACTGCGTTGGACTTGTATCACCCTCAGCGCTTTCTTAATATCTCCCAGTGCTGTCGGATTTACCTCATCAATCTCCACAGCATTCCTGAAGGGTTGAGAAGGACTTTGGGGGCTAGGGATGAGTCCAGGGGCTTATAGGAATAATAGCTTCTGTCTCACAGAAGGGCTGTGAGGATTGAGTGGGATGCCCTTCCACAGAGCAGCAGGTGTTGAACCGGGCCCAGAGCCGACAGAGCAGTTTCTTCGAGGTCAGGCACTTTGGGGTAGGCTTTGGATCTCATTTGTCCCCCCTTCCCCCCAACCTGCCCCAGCAGCCATTTGCATGAAAATCATGAATACACTAGCGATAGCTGAGAGCTTGCAACGAGGAGGGCTATGGACTGCTGAAATGATTGCTGGAGATATAGCACATCTCCTTCCCTTTTAACCCAGCTAGGGTCAAAGAACTCTCCCCACCCCAGCTCTGTGAAGTGAGGGTCAGAACCGTCATTTTGGTTTAAGAGAAGTGACCAGGAGAGAATCGCGGTCAGCCAGTCACGGTCAGGGATGGGTCTGGTCCTGGCCCCCAGATCTCCGGACCCTCAGTACAGTGTTCTTCTGTCCAGCTGGCCCATTATCATGTCCCGTTCTTCTGAAATACCTTGTCGTGGGGGGTTAAAATAGGCATGTTCCTCTACGGGTAAAAGGGTCTAGCTTTGCTATGTACTCTATTCCTTCTATGCCTGGGAGGAGACAAGTGTGAAGGGGCTTTAGTGTTGGCTGACAACCTATCATGGGCCCAACTCATTACATAGTTTTCGATTCTTGCACATACATAGGTTAGGATCTCAGGTTGGCATCAGGGAGCACATCGCTGCACCTTCTCAAAGACTTGTTTTCGGTTATTGAAAATTGGGGTGAGTCTTACCAACCTTGCGTGGTTGTGGTGGGGGCTACATAAAGCAGCCAGTATGTACACCCCAAATGAAAAGCCATATGAGAAGACACAGGAAATAAAACGAAAAGAGAAGTGAGAGGCTGGGAGTAAACACATTCTTCAATTATAACACATTAAAGAATCATAGTTACATTATACAGAGAACTCTGATGAAACAGCTCGAGAAACACACACCCACAAACAAATAACAATAGGAAAGTTAGCAGAGAACCTGAACAGGTTGTTTACAGAAATACAAATGGTGATACAAAAGGAATAGGAGCTCAACACCACAGGCAATGATGGAAACAAAATAACAATGGGGTTACACTTTTCAAACTGCAAATTGACAAACATTTAAAAATTAATGATATCAAAAGAATAGCATACACCGATGTTGTGAGTGTGCGTTGGTGCAGATTGTTTGGAGAGCCGTTAAGCAGGGGTTGCTTGACTCTAATCTCTTGACCCTACAGTGCATCTCCACATTCTCCTTCTTCCTCCTGCCACAGACCAGAAGTAGAAGCAGACTGGGACAACCGTTACTTCCTAGACTAGAGCCCTGGGGGCTCAGGTGTCATGGCCTTAAGACCCATCGCAGTGTTCTACGAAACCTATTTCAAGCCCTGGACACACCTTTGGGCATCCTCAAGGTCAGGACCTTGGGAGCGTCCCCAGGGCTGAGCCTGAGCCTTGACTGAGCAGCCTGACTTCCAAGAATTACAGCCAAAGTTCTCCGGGTCTCTGTGAAACACAAATTTCTAGATCCGTGCTTCCCTCGATTGCACTACCTTGGCTTCCACTACCGTAGGCAAGAGAAATCTGGAGTTTGATTATGCATCCCCAGCATAGCTGTGGCTCCACTCCTTGCAAATTCAAGGGCAGTTTCAGGGATTTGGCAGCGCCTTCCTGTCTACAAACTGAGTTTCTGGATATGAGGATGGGTCTGGTGAAGAGAAGTACAATCTACAATTACCTGGGTTTGAATAAAATAAACAATGCGCAAGTCAGTCTTTCCTTAAGCCTCCAGGCTTATATATTCATAAATAGAGTAATGTAAAAATTGGGAGGCATCACTCTCAATTAGTCATTTAAGCATCTATGCTAAAGTGCAATGGTGGGGCTGGAAGCCTGATTAGAGTCAGTTTGAGGGAGAGCGAGGGAGAGGAAAGGGAAACAATGATATTAGTCAACGAGGCATCTCAGTACTTGAAGGAGAGCCAGAGAATGTATCAACTGCTTGAACACAGTGTACTCCTCTCCAGGATAGGGTAGTGGAAATCTGGGAGAGGGAGGCAGGGATGGGGTTTCAGACTCTTAGGCCTCTTTACGCCCAGCAAAATGATGAAGAGCTCTGCTGGCCTCTGACAATAAGCCCTTTCAGACATGACGTGCCCATTGCACCTCACAGAAAACATGAACTTCACTGGCATCTTGCTGCTGCTGAATCCCGACCAGGTGACTATGGCTTCTCTCCAACATCCCAGATCATCAGCTCCAGGAAGGCTGGGATCTAGGTCTCTAGAGTTCACTGTTGTATCCCCAGTGCCTAGAAGTGACCCTGGTGTGCACATAGCAGACCCGCAACACACTTGCTGAAAGAAGGAATGAATGTCAGTGTTAGCCAGGATGGTTTTTCTCTAGTTTCCAGGACAGGACTGGCTCAGCTAAAGGCACTGTGCCCTTCATGTATTTTGTCAGCACCATGGAGAATCCATCCAATGGCACAGGCTCACCTAGGGAGCCTGCTAGAGGAGCCAGTTCCAGAGAGCCCCGGCCTGTTTCACCAAGTCCTTCAGGTGAGAGCTCAGAGCCAGCCTCTGCTTCCCTCACTGCTCACAGCCAAGCCAACATGCTCCCCCTTCCTGCCCAACCCAGAGAGTCCCCAGGCCACGCCTGACTTCCCCCAGGGTTCCCAAGGGTCCAACGGTCACTCTGCTTTCCTTTGTAGGAGAGGATATCAGACACTCAGAAGATGAGACCTCAGGACCCACAGACACAGACCCATGAACGGTGATCAAGCCCCCTCTGCTGCTGCCTGTCCCTGCTTTCCCCAGTTTCTCTGTCACTGGGCTTAAAATGAATGTGGCACTCTTGATTCTTTTGGCTCCATGATATTTATTGTCCCTTTCCACACCAACATCCACCTCCTGTGGTTTATGGTTTGCCTCTTTTGGTGGGGGCACTGTGAGGGGGGATGAGTTGGGGGAGGGAGTTACCACATTACTTAGCCATATGAGTCAGTACTCCTGTACCTTGGAGCAGAACTGCTTATTTCTCAGCCACTGTTGGGATAGGACTGTGTTTGATGGACAGTAATGGTTCTACTGGTTTCAAACATTTCAAAAAGGGTGGCTGTTGGGTGTGACTGAGTGATAGCCATTGGGGCCGGGGGCCGGGGGGTGGTTCAAGGATCATGAGTAGAGGGACAGGGAGGCTGGGTCAAAAGGAGAGAAGATGTCATAGAACTCAAGGCTTTTAGAGGCGTTAGAGCCACTGGCCCCAACGACCCCCACCCCACCCTTAAAAAGAATCCCTCCAGCACATGGTCTCATCCATAACCTCAGGTCGTTGATCTCATATTATGACACCATGTCCTTTTGTAAGCTGCTCTTGGTATGTATTGCAGTAAAATAGCAGTACAGGAAGAGCTGAGTCTGACGAGTGCTTCCCAGAACTGAGAAGAGCCTGGGCTTTTCTGGGACTGCTCTGCTCCTGGCTAAGGTTCTGCTAGGGAAGTCCAGCCGCGAGCAGTCCACACCCCGATGGCCTGACAGAACCATTTGTTTCCTAGGAAACTCCAAGTCCACCAGGCCCCTCGACTTGCTGCCTTTGGCTCTGAGCCACACCAAGGAAATGTGGGGTGCAGGGGCTCTGAGAGTTTCTCCTCTTCTGTTTTCCACTTTTTACAGTATTTTTTACTATAATATTTCAAACCTGCAGAAAAACAGAGAGACTGGTACAACAGCTACCACCCCTATTTAATAACACTTTGCCATAAGTGCTTCAGAACTCTCTCTAGTTTTGAATTAAATATCTTGAACACATATGAAGCATCCCCGACTCATACTCACTCATCTCCTCCCTAAAGTAGGTCTCCCTCCCGGGTGTCTGAATAATCCTAGGTCTTCATGCAGCTTCAGAGCAGTTCCCCCTCCTGTATGGGTGACCCCACGTCGCCTTAGAAAAGGTCCCCTGATGCCTTCTGGTGAACGTGGGGGATTCTACACCCCTGAATCCCAACTCAGAGGGCAAAAGAAAGAACACCTCAGCAGCTTTTACAGATAATCCAGGACTCAGCCCCCTCCCATCTATAACTTTCTTCTCTTGAGGTGGGCCCTGTGTCAGTGGTGGAGCTGAGCTCTTCATCTGTTTTACCAAGAGAGGCCAAGAGCACCACCCTCAGTCCCAGCCCTGCTCAAGGGATAGGAGTGTTCCATTCACACAGGGGGCTGGTCCCTTGCCAACTGCTGTCACACCCCGTGGGCTCAATGACCAGGTATGGCTGGTGGGGATAGGGAGGAAGGCAGGACTATGCAGGCCCAAGTCCTGGTGAGACCCATCCAATGGGTCTACTGGAAGCCAGCTGGGATCACCAGACCATGCAGCACTGTCCAAGGTGACCCATCAACCATTAGCTCCATCAATGCAGCTGATTCCGGCAGGGGCTCACTATACCGAGGTGGATACAGAGAGCAGGCGTGGTAGGCGGCCTTCTAAAATGGCTTCTGCAGACCCCTGCTTCCTGGCACTCCTGCCCCTGTATAATCCCTTCCTCTTGAGTGTGGACTGGACCGAGTAACTTGCTTCTAACCAACAGAATTTGTCAAAAATGATGGCATGTCATTTCTAAAGTTAGGCTATAAAAAAAACTGTGTCTTCCGTCTTGCTGGCACTCATTCTCTCTCTCTGGCTCATTTTGCATTCTTGCTCTGATGGAGAGGGCCACACGGCAAGGAGCTGATGATAGTCTCTGGCCAACAGCCAGAGAGGAACTGAGGCCCCCAGTTCAATAACCCACGAGGAACTGGATCCTACCAATAGCCACACGAGTGAGCTTGGAAGTCGACCCTCCCCCAGTCACGCCTTCAGATGAGACCACAGTCTATGAGCTGACACCTCGATTGCAGCCTCGTGAGAGATGGAAAAAAAAAGGAGGATCTGGTTAAATCATGCCCAGGTCCCCAACGTACAAACACTGGAGATAATAACTGCGTACCATTTTAGGCCGCCATGTTTTGGGGTAATTTGTTATTCAGTAGTCAATAATAACGAAGACAGCAGGAATCTCTGGGGACTGGGGGCAGGAGACAGAGGCCTGACTCAGGCTGAGAGGGCTTCTTAGAGGCCAGGGTGGTACAGCGTGTGCCCACATCTTGGTCTGGCCTGGGGGCTTGTCCTGCTTTGTCACTAATCATCTGTGTCACCTTGGGCAAATCACTTGAAGTCTCTGGCTCAGTTTGCTATTCTGTAACATTTAACTGATGCTCAACTTGCAGGACTGTTGGAAAGATAACTGTCGATTTATCTGTAATTCACATGACAGAATGTCTGATACATACCAGGCCCTCAGTGAATGGCAGCCATGAGTATTAACATAGTTAATTTGGAACCCTGCATCCACCTCGCAGAAGCTCCCCAGAGATCCTGGAGGGTTCCAGTACTCAAAAACCCAATCCAGGGAAAAGTATCTCCCTATCAAGTAGTACAGAAGCATTTGTTCCTCCCAGGAAGGGAGGCTTATCTGAGTAGATACTTTTCTAAATATTCTGGGGTGAGGGAGGCAGGCCCAGCTGGATGCAATTCTGAGGCCTTATCCCTCATACAAAGGAACAAATACTCGCATTTCTCCCTCCCTCCCTTCCGCCCTCCCTCCCTCCTTCCATTCCTCTCTCTCAGTTGCCTGTTTTCAAGATCCTATCTCCGCAATTCTGCCTTTTTTCACTCATTTCATGTCTACTAAATATCCAACACTTCCTTATGTTTTCCTTGTTGTAGCCTGGATAAACTCATATCAGCATTCTCATTGTGCACTGGTCTCTGGCTCCTTCAGGCCACAGAGGAAAGTCCCTGGCCACTGACTTCTGGGGAACAGCTGAGGTGGGCATCACCCTGGCCTCCCCATTATCCCCTAGAGACGGTGCATTTAGAAGGCCCAGTTTATACGGGATAGAAATCTGTACAGGACAGGAGCTCAAGACACATTCTAGACCAGGAGTGGAGACTTCTTTTTGGATCACCCAGATCCCAAATGAGATGATCTGGTAAGAGCCCCTTTCCATCCAGGATTTTGTCTCTCATCCCTCAGACCTTCCCCTTGAACATCTGGACTCTGCTTTTCTCCTACAGCTTCATCTCTCTCTACAACATGTCTAAAATTTGCCTTCAGTCGCCCCCGCCCCCCCCCCAAAATAACAAAAACCTTTCAATTCTGCCCTGCCTCAGGGCCTTTGCACCTACAGCTCTCCTCTGAAAACACTATTTCTCTATTTGACCTTCCACTTGTCCTTCTGGTCTCTGATATTCCTACCCCCAAAAGGAACCCTTGCTTGTTCCCAGATCACCCCAGCCCTTGGTCACCTGTCCCCGCTCTGCTGTGCACACAAACATGCCAGGTACTTTTCCCCATCACAGCATTTTGCACAACTGAACTGTCACCTCTGGTAAGTTAATTTGCATGATTCTCCCACCCAAACTCTCACCTCTGGGGCAGGAGCTGTGCCTTGTTTGTTCTGGAACACCCAGTATCTGACACAGGGATTTCACATACAGTGGGGACCCAATAAATGTTTATTGAAAAAGCAATGAGTCAATGAGAACGTTTTCATTAAGTCTTTATTGTGCCTATACTCTCTGATCTGGGACAACATTGAGCAGTATCCTTTTATTTCCTCTAGCATGGAGTCCAGAGCCTCCTGCCCGACAGGAGCTGGATGTTTCCCAAGTCTGGGCTGAGAACAGTCTTCCTGGAGGTGTCAAGAGCTTTCCTGCATTCCTGACATGAATCTGGTCTGGCCCAATGTACGTAGGGCAGACCACAGAGGTGTGTGACCACAGGGGATACAGAGACGGGTGTAGCTGCCACCACAGCTGACAGATCCCAGGCCCAGGGGACAAAGCTCTGAGGCCTCCTCACTCCCTCTTTCACTTCAGGACAGTTTTCGGAAGGGGGCCCCCTGGTTGTGATGCTGCCACTCGCCAAATGATCCAGTGGACAAACAGGGCCATAACTTGGCAAACAGCACTAGAAACTCTAGAGGCCTGATTTCTTTTAACCTACTGTATGTGTTCTCCTTCAGCTCATCAAGCATTTAAAGTGGTTGCTTTAAATTCTTTGTCAAGCAAGACTTAGGCATGTGGTTTTTTATGTTGAGTTTCCGGGGATTTATGTTATTCCTTTGAATGGGCCAGGTATCTGTATATCTTCATATGCCTTGTGATCTTTCGGTGAGAATTTGGGAGGCTACCTCCTTATCATCTTGTGCTCTGCTGGGAAGGTGGTTGGGCAAGAGTAAGAAAAAATGCCATGGACTTTCCTATCATTTTTAGTGGGATTTTCTTTTTTTTTTAATTTGGGGGTTTACTTTGTTGTTGTAACTCTTTAACTTGTTTCTAAAGTTCCCACAAAGATACTTTGGTCTGTATGTTGCTGTTTACTTAGTATTTCCATATGAGAGTGATGGCCTAGAGTTTCCTAGTCTGTCCTCCTGTTGACATGACATCACTCTTTCAGGAACATCCCATTTTGAGAGCCCTGTTTCTCTCCATTTGCTTTTGCATTACAGGTAGTTCAGAATAAGAGACAAGCCGTTTCATGAGGTTTATACTGACTTTTTGGAAATGATATAGTGATCTTTTCTGATGGGTCAACAAATAGTTGAGAAACCATCCAAAGTTTACTGCCTTTACAACATGCAAGGTGTAGGTTGCAGCACATGTGTAATAGCTATGTACACTTTTCACATTTATGGTTCTCTTCATTGTCTCATCACACTGCTGCCTTAATCTGTCAGCTAAAGCATAATACTCTCTGACCAGACTGGCAAGGATCCTGAAGGGCTTTATAAAGTTTTCTATGTCTAGAAAGCTAAATGTTTTCTTTTCTCCATAGCACTTACTGTCTAATATATTTTTTACCTTAAAGATTTAGTTTGTTAATGGCTTCTCTCTCACTCCACTAGAATGTAAGCTCTATGAGGGCAGTGATTTGTGTCCATCTTGTTTAGTGCTCTACCTCAAGTGCTTAGAAGAATGACTAAAACACAGAAGACCTCAAAAGGTATCTGCTATATTGAGCTGGACTCATATCCTGAAACCTGAGGCTATCCTCAATAAAAGATTCACAACTGACCCCTTCCCCTGAATGCTCCAAAAGGCCAACGTTCAAGAGTGCCAACTTTGCTCACTATTTTATCCTAGCATCTCCAGCTAGATCATATTAGTGTACAATAAATGTCTTTCAAATCAATGCATGATAGACCATTTGGAAATTATGCAAGGTAATCCACTTGATGAACAAGTAAAAGGAGGAAAATCATACACGTGTCAATACATAATGTAAATGCATTCAATAATAACAGGGCCTAACATTTTTATAGAGCTCTAATTAATAAAAACTCTCTATATATTTATTAATTTCATCCCCACAGAAATCCTATGACGTTGGTAGTATCGTTATCCTTATTTTGGAAACGAAGAAATGGAAGAGTTGAGGAATAAGTAACTTGCCAACCCACACAGCTAACTAAGTGGCAGATCCTGATATAGTAGCGCAGGCACCTCAGCTCTAGCGTTTGTGCATCCAAAGACTACACTGTACTGCCTCTCTGGAAAACTACCAATAGCTAATCCTAAAGAAACCTTCAAGTGGTCAGGTAGGTTATCTGGATGGAAATACCAGAATCCATGAGTTAACTGCCTTTCAAATGACAAAATACTGAATCTATTACTGTTAAAATTTTTTAAGTGAGAAGAATACTCTGTATTATCACATTCAACATTTTTTAGGCATGTTGACAATATCAAAAGTCAAGAAAGAATGAAACAACTGGCCCTTTCCTTGAATATATAGCCTCGGGGTCTATTGGATGTCCCCAATTACACCATCTTTCCTCTGATCATAGTGTGTCATTCACACATGTGTGAATCCCACTCAACACAACTTCTTGCTGATGGTGATGATGGAGGCCCCATATGTCTGCTTGGACTGAGAGATCTCATCTGGTTACCATATGGACCCATGTGTCCTTCAGGCAGAACATCTTAGAGGAAAGTACATAGAACTTGCAGGCAGAAAATACCTTAGATAATTCTTGGTTCAGGCATTGCCTAGCTCTGGGTGAATTTGGGCAAACTGCTTCATCAACACAAACCTCAACTTCCTCATTAGGAGAATAAGGATACTAAAACCCACTAGATTGGGTTGTTGTGAGGAGTAGTTGAGGTCATGCAGGAAAAAGAGATCACACAGTGCCTGGAACATTGTAGGTACCCAATGCAGAACCACTAGTTTGAAATAATGTCAGAGTAGATAGAATCTATTTCCTCCACTCAATACCGCATAATGTGTTTTACTCTTCCTTTTCAAATTTCTGCAATACATAATAAGGAAAACCAAAGTTCTGGGACCTGCTGCTGATTTAACATGTGAAATAGTTTGGGTGCATATTTACATCTATAGATGAGTCCTGATTTTAAAGGAAGGTTGAGACAGCCTGTCTGAGACTGGTTGCCTTTTATCTGGGAGAGAATGAAATAATGCTGTACATAGCCATTCTTCCTGTCATGTAACACAGTAGGAAATAATTTCTCTGCCTTGAAAGGAGAGCTGAGACATAAGGCAGGAATTAAGAATACTCATCAAGTTGTGGGTTTCTCTAAAGCAGGTCTGTCTTGGGCTTCACTCTAGTGCCTACCAGAGGGACAGGTATAATGTTAACATATGTTTATTTCACTTCTTGGGCTTATATTTTCAAGTGCTTGTTTTGCTAACTCTGGCATTTAGTTCAGACAAAACTTATGTCTTCTATGGGAGGTGCGAGACAGGACTGGAAGCAACAATATTTCTTAAAGGCTTACAATGTGCCAGACACTTTACACAGCAATATATTGAAAGGAAACAGGGATTATAATAACCAGGAGGTTAATTATAGGGGGGTTGTCACTCTGCCTTCTTTGACTGTTTTGAATTTTTTTTTAAAGAATGGGAAGATATGAGTTCATGTTCATGTCTATGATTTTTCAGTGAGAAAATATAGGTATTCCCAATCCAGACTCATACGTTATGGAATGATCAATGGCTATTGAGTATAGGAACGTTTGATTGCTACAGTCACAACAGGATGAGAATGGGCATAGCTATACACATGCTAAACCAAACAGAAGATATATTTTTGTGATATTGGCTCCAAGAATCTATCACCTATACAGAGAGATGATCATCAAAAATCCATATCGTCATGGGATTTACTCCCATTGGGAAAGCTGCTGAGGGACAGTTAATATGAATAAAAGAACAAGAAGTGTATTTAACAGTTCATTTGTGATAGTCAGGAATTGTGGTCTGTATTAGGGATCTCCAGAGAAATAGAACCAATAGTTTCTCTCTCTGTCTCTCTCTGTAGATAGATAGATAGATATAGATATAGATAGATATTAGATATAGATAGATACATATAGGTATGTAGAGATATAGAGAGATATGTATCTATCTATCAAGATTGATTGATTGATAGACACACATATATATATATCATCATCATCAATATCTATCTATATATAGATTGACTGGTTGATTTTAAGGATTTGGCTTATGTGATTATGAGGCCTGGCAAGTCCAAAATTTGCAGGTAGGCTGGCAGGTTGGAGACCCAGGGAAGAGTTGCAGTTTGAATTCAAAGGCAGTTTTCTGGCAGAATTCCGTCTTCCCCAGGGAGATCAATCTTTTTTTTTTTTTTTCTATTAAAGCCTTCAACTGATTGGATGAGCCCCACCTACATTATGGAGTGTAATCTACTTTACTCAAAGTCTACTGATTTAAATATTAATCTCATCTTAAAAATATCTTCACAGAAACATCTAGAATACTCTTCAATCAAATATCTGGGTACCGTGGCCTAACCAAGCTGACACATTAAATTAACCTTCATATGGTCCTATGTATTTCATCATAGCCTATGGAAATTTTCTTTGTATTAACAATTGTTTTGGATACATGTATATGCTAGGTTAAAATAAAGAGACATTAGGAAGAGGTGGGTGTGTCTCATGGGATGTCCCACAGTAGGAAGGAAAACACTGCCAGTAAACTGATGCATAAGGCAAAAACAAAAGGGGCAGTGATATTGTATAGGAATCCTATGGTACAGACATCTGTCTCAGCCCAACAGTGGATTATTTAAAATATGGAGAGTCAGCACTGTGTTCAATTGATATGCCTAAGATAAGTCTCTGTCTTTGTGCTTCACTTATTGCTGATGGTGACTGAATTTGACTTTCATTCCCTTCTGTAAACACAGATGGCTTTCACAGCTGACATCTCCTTATGCCTCTCAACATTTCTAGGTGGATGGCAGGGTTAGGTATTATTTATTCTGTTTCACAGAAGACACCAGGGCAGAGGGAGAAACTAAGCCAAGGCCCTAATGATACTGGCACAGTGACCCATATCTCCTGACAGTACTCCTGTGTCCTCTCCAGCAGACCCATTATGATGCAATGTAGTTCTACAGCCAGTGAGGAACAAGCGGATTGGAGCCAGAATACCTCAGAAATGTTAAGGAAGTGGAGGCACCGGGCATCTCTGAGGACAGGGGTTTGGAGTAAGTACAAACACCAATTTATTAAAGGGATATTTAGACCCCCAGATCCTTTCTATGACCTACTCAGTCAGATAACTGCTCCACTCTGAACCCAGGGGAACATGGGAGGTTTACGTTCTGGACAGATTTATTTAGGGAAGCTGTGGGCTTAGGTATACCAGACATAGAGGAGGGTGAGGTGAAGCATGACCCAAGGGAATTAGGTGAAATTCAGAACCCTTAATGTTGACCAGTCCAGTGCAGGCCATGCAGTCCTCTTAGCTGCCAGAGAACTCACAGGTACCTACCACCCCAGGCAGGGATATCTGTTTTGCTGATGCAGTCTTATTAGCCTATGAATCATATCTGATCTTGTAGAAAGTCTTGGGGTCAGCTGCAGACTGCCCTAGCTGCAGGTCACCCACACTAGTTTAAACTAAAAATGATCCAAAAGTGTTTTCAGCCCTTGGCAGAAGCGACCCAAAGAGATACAACCAGCATACACTTCTTCCATGGCCCCTATAATACCCAAACCCTACCAGGGGACCAAAACAGTCTTTAAGTGTCACGGGTACACTTCTGAGGGAAACAATAAGTTCACATTACAAGAACATTGATTAACTTCCCTTTCCAATTTCTGTCACACCCCTACAAAATTTCAGGAAGTTAGCTGGCTGTGCCTATTAATCATCATGACTGAAACCAGTGAAGACAGTTTTCCCAGCACCACTTATCGAAGAGACTGTCTTTTCTCCATTGTATATTCTTGCCTCCTTTGTCATAGATTAGGTGACCATAGATGCCTGGGTTTATCTCCGGGCCTTCTATCCTGTTCCATTGATGTATATTTCTGTTTTTGTGCCAGTACCATACTGTCTCGATTACTGCAGCTTTGTAATATAGTCTGAAGTCAGGGAGCCTGATTCCTCCAGCTCCATTTTTCTTTCTCAAGATTGCTTTGGCTATTGGGGTCTTTTGTGTTTCCATACAAATTGTAAATTTTTTTGTTCTAGTTCTCTGAAAAATGCCCTTGGTAATTTGATGGGGGTTGCACTGAATCTGTAGATCGCTTTGGATAGTACAGTCATTTTTGCAATATTGATTCTTCCAATCTAAGAACATGGTATATCTCTCCATCTGTTAGTGTCAACTTTGATTTCTTTCACCAGTATCTTATAGTTTTCTGAGTACAGGTCTTTTGCCTCCTTAGGTAGGTTTATTCCTAGGTATTTCATTCTTTATGTTGCAATGGTAAATGGGATTGTTTCCTTAATTTCTCTTTCTGATCTTTCATTGTTAGTGTATAGGAATGCAAGAGATATCTGCGCATTAATTTTGTATCCTGAAACTTTACCAAATTCACTGATGAGCTCTAGTAGTTTTCTGATGGCATCATTAGGATTTTCTATGTATAGTATCATGTCATCTGCAAACAGTGACAGTTTTACTTCTTCTTTTCCAGTTTGGATTACTTTTATTTCTTTTTCTTCTTTGATTGCCGTGGCTAGGACTTCCATATCTATGTTGAATAATAGTGGCAAAAGTGGATATCCTTGTCTTGTTCCTGATCTTAGAGGAAATGCTTTCAGTTTTTCACCATTGAGAATGATGTTTGCTGTGGGTTTGTCGTCTACGGCAGGGGTCTCCTACCCCCGGCAGTGGGCCGGTACCGGTCCATGGCCTGTTAGGAACCCGGCTGCACGGCAGGAGGTGAGTGGTGGGTGAGCGAGCAAAGCTTCATCTGCCACTCCCCATCACTCCCCATTGCTGGCATTACCAGCTGAACCATTGCTTGCATTACCGCCTGAACCATCCTCTCTATTGCTCACATTACTGCCTGAACCACCCTCACCCCCCGTCCGTGGAAATATTGTCTTCCATGAAACTGGTCCCTGGTGCCACAAATGTTGTTGGGGACCGCTGGTATATGGCATTTATTATGTTGCAGTAAGTTCCCTCTATGCCCACTTTCTAGAGAGTTTTTATCACAAAGGTGTGTTGAATTTTGTCAAAAGCTTTTTCTGCATCTACGAGATGATCATGTGGATTTTATTCTTCAATTTTTTAATATGGTGCACCACATTGATTTTTTTAACATCTTTATTAGAGTGTAATTGCTTTACCGTGGTGTGTCACTTTCTGCTTTATAACAAAGTGAATCAGTTATACATAAACATATGTCCCCGTATCTCTTCCCTCTTGCAACTCCCTCCCTCCCACCCTCCCTATCCCACCCCTCTAGGTAGTCACAAAGCACCGAGCTGATCTCCCTGTGCTATGTGGCTGCTTCCGACTAGCTATCTATTTTACGTTTGGTAGTGTATATATGTCCATGCCACTCTCGCACTTTGTCCCAGCTTACACTTCCCCCTCCCCATATCCTCAAGTCCATTCTCTAGTAGGTCTGCATCTTTATTCCCATCTTGCCCCTAGGTTCTTCTGACCATTTTTTTCTTTTAGATTCCATATATATGTGTTAGCACACGGTATTTGTTTTTCTCTTTCTGACTTCACTCTGTATGACAGTCTCTAGGTCCATCCACATCACTACAAATGACTCAGTTTCGTTCCTTTTTATGGCTGAGTAATATTCCATTGTATATATGTGCCACATCTTCTTTATCCATTCATCTGTTGATGGACATTTATGTTGCTTCCATGTCCTGGCTATTGTAAACAGAGCTGCAATGAACATTGTGGTACACGACTCTTTTTGAATTATGGTTTTCTCAGTGTATATTCCCAGCAGTGGGATTGCTGGGTCATATGCTAGTTCTATTTTTAGTTTTTTAAGGAACCTCCATAGTGTTCTCCATAGTGGCTGTATCAATTTACATTCCCACCAACAGTGGAAGTTGGTTCCCTTTTCTCCACACTCTCTCCTGCATTTATTGTTTGTTGATTTTTTTCAGCCCCCACATTCAGGGTTGTCATCGTTACATAGTTGCTAACAGATATCACTTGAAAAGAAGATTACTGGATGAAATTTGAAAAATTTAGTTATGTTCACATCTTTATATATTCTCTCATGATTTCTAAAGCATTTGTTTCTTTTCCAACACCCAGAGTATATGGCATTGTATCACAAAAGGGAGTTGATTTGTCTGGAGGAGAGCAAGTAAATGAAGTATACTTGCAAAGCACCTTATAAAATGATTTTTATGTTATATATGCATTGAGATCTCAATGTATAAAATCTTACTATACATTGAATTGGGCAATTGGGATTGACATGTATACACTGATGTGTATATAATTGATGACTAATAAGGACCTGCTGTATAAAAACAATAAATAAAATAAAATTCAAAAAAAAAAAGAATGCATGAAACAAAAACGAATCAACTACTAGGTCACAAAACCTCAACTAAGCCTGGGTGGAAATGGTAAAAGTCATATTCTCTGACTACAATATATCAATAAAAAAGCTGTAATTTAATGACAACAGTTTAAAGAAAAAGGCTCACCATTGTGTAAAATGGGAAAGAAACATGTCCTAAATAATTGTTTGGTTAAAAGAAATCCAAAGCTACCAGTAAAGAATATTGAGAACATTAAAAAAATAAGAACTCGTTCCATTAAAATGTAGAAGACATGGCAAATTTATATGGAGGCAAACGCATAACCTCTTATACTTTATTATTTAATGGGGAATAACAATTTAAAAGAACAAGCACTTTAACAAAAATAAAATGGAAGATGTTAGAGCAATGAAAATAATAAACTAGAAACTGAAAAAAAATAAATCTTACTATACATACCCCCCGACCCCCCACACACACAATGCAGAGATGCAATGAGGCAATAGAGAATGTTAGTAGTGATACTATTGAACAGTGGAATTCAAGTGATTTTTATTTAATTACCTATATTTTTTTCTCTAATGTCCAGGGTTTAGCAAAAATTCTCCTTGTCTGTCAAGAAGGCAAGAAATGGTAATTCTTTACAAAACTGGAAAATATGCTTAAAATTTTTTAATTACCTTTATTTCACCTATCAAAGATGTTAAAATTCCATTTTTCCTTTTATTTAAAAACACAGGAAAGTTTAAATAGGAAGACACAAATGATCTGTTCTTCACCAACGCACACCAAAAATAAATCATTGCTAAGATACTGATAGTTTCTTCTCTTCTTTCTGCTGTGTATCCATGAAAACTGAGATTTTAATTATTAAACGATATTTGGATTCAGGTTTGTCTCATCGCTTTGGGAGTCACCTTGATTTTTCCCATATAGTTAAACAGTGGTTACAAAACTATTTACTGAAATAATGCTTATTCTCCCCAGTGATTGAAAATGTCTTATTTATCATTTTGCTAATACTTGTGTGACGTTGCTACTGTTTCTTGTATTTAGCTTCTACTCACAGGCCTTGTGTCAAGATGAATGCATGTTTACATATGGCAGTGTGAGTATGGCAACCCAGTTTTTCTCGGGTTGCAAGGGCCAGATGATGTGATATTGATTTATTCAAGGTGCTGTTCATGATTGGCAACACCCTGGGAACTCAGATCTCTTGACTTTGGCACCAATGTTCTGTCTAGTAGACTCATCATTATACTTTGTGCCTCTTCATTTTCTTGATTTCCAAGGGTTCAACTACAACATAGGACATAAAACTGAGCAAACATCAAAGTACAGGGATTAAAGGAAAAGGCTTTCTTAATCAGTGTCTTGTGTTTCAGGAGCTGGAGGTGGAAGACATCCACGCAATTCATGGGCCTCCAAGGTATACAACTACAGGTTAAAATAAGGGGACCGAAGAGCACAATGAACTGAGCCCTTTGTCTTTAAACTTAGGATAAGATGTTTTAGTATTTTTATTCATGGTATTTTTTCATTTCATGTTGTGTAACCTGAGTTTTGTACTTATACTAACAGTGGATAAAAGAAAGAACTGAATTGATTGGTTTTCCATCTTTCCCCTTTAATTTTTCTTGTTGAAGAAATGTGGCATGTCATTGTTTAAGTACAAGATGAACCTTGGGATCTGGTTAAATATGTTTCTAAAATTGTGGCGAGTCACTGTGTGAACAGAAAGGAATGGAACAGAGAGAAAGGACAGCCTGATAGGGCAAGATCAACAGTGCCAGTGCAGTCACTGTCCAAAAGACACCTTAAGTGAATCAGAGAATAGCAGCCGAACCAGACAAGACTGAATGGTAAATAAGCATTTAGACAGATGTGGTCTGGTGTATGCAACATTATAAATGAAGTGAAAAAAAAAGATATTTACTACTGCCCAGGAAGGGAAAATGGAAAGAATAGACAATTGATAAAAGAAGAAATTCAGTAAACAGAGGAAAAATGTTCAATCCTCCCAATTATCTAAGACATTTTAATGTATACAATAGGAGCAGCCTTTTGACTTTCACAATGACAGACTGCCACATGGTAAGCACTCAATAAACATTTGTTGGCAAATGAAGGAGCACGTATAAGAAGGGTTGTCTACATCTGGCAGTGACATCTTGGATCATTCAAAGAGCTCTGAATTGCCTAGCTGAACACTCTCTAACAAAGGTTTATTTTATCACAGCATTATTCAATTTGTTGGGGCAGATCCTACAATTGTCACAAAACTTTTTTCTATTTTAATAAAGACAAATATAGAAATTAATGTTTCTCCTTATTTGTTTCTGAGCTAATGGAAATGGCATGAGGACTTTTCCTGTTCACTTAGGAGTGTAGAAGTAGGATGAAGCTATTAAATGCAGCAATTATATCATTTAGGAGATTTAGACTTAATGGGTTCACCTACTTGTCAGACTGTGTTTCTGAAGATAATTTCCAAATAAAAGCAACCCAAGCTCAAACAGAGTGGGGTGAAAAGGGTCTCCTAGCTCGAGGATCTAATGGGGGGGTTAAGGAGGGGACAGATGTTCATATCTTAATGCCCACCACAGACTTCAACCCTAAACCATGCCCTGTATATGCATTGGGACATCACTTAAGGAAGAACCCTGGGAGTCTTCCCCAGGGCTGTGTGAAGAGACAAATGATAGGGCTTATAGGGACTACTAGAGTGATGATATTTCCTTTCTTTCTGCAGGCTGTCAATGACCCAGATGAGGAACCCGTGGCCTTTGTTGTTTTGATTGATATTATTGAGAACAAATCTCAAGTCAGTGGCTTGTCAAGCCAACCTGCTGCTCCCCATGAGTCTTGGAAGACCCCATTCAGGAGAGCCCTGGATTGCTTCACAAGATGCTTTGGGTGAGAACTATGCCCCACCTTCTAACTCTCTGATTTCTCCCTTCCAAAATGTCTCCTCTTTCTGATAAAACAGGAGAATCCCCAGGTCTCCTGACTTCAAGGTTCTCCCAGATCAGCTGACCTTCCATTTTCCTTTGTAGGATATAATACACATAAAAATTCCATGGCCTGGAACCATGCATGCTGCAAACACAGACCCATGAATGGATATAAATACACCTCTACTGCCACATTCCCCTCTTCTGTTCCATTGGTTGTTTTGTAATAAATGCTGGCATGCTTGGTTATTTTTGCTTCATCATATTTGTAGTGTCTATCAATACAGACAGCAACCTCAGGTGGGATGGGGTTGTCAGGATTGGTGAGGGTGGGGAGTTAACCATGAGGAGCTACCACTTTACTTAGCCCTATGAAGCTATACTTCCACCATCTAGGGGCAGTACTGCCTGTTCCTGAGTCACTGATGGAATAGGACTGTGACCAGTGGACAGTGTTTATTTTTCCCACAGATGTCAGTTCTCACCTTGAGTATGACCATTCCATGTAGAAGTTAGGAAGAAATAATCTCTCCCCAACCCTTAGCTCTCTAGATATACCAGCACATCATATAGTAGGCAGATGAGCTGTGATTTGAGGGGACCATTAGGCGACAAGTTGTCTCAGGATTCTAGAGAAAGGCCTTAAACTTTTTATTGTAATCAGTTTACAATCATCTCCAATATATCCTTAAACTGAACCCCACCAACATAGCACACCACCCCCAACATCAGGTTGTTCTTTCTCATATTAGGATGATTTTCCCCTTCCTCAGCTGCCCTTGGTAGGTATTGAAACATAATATTTTCCAAGAAAGAGGAAAGAATTTGGAGCATGAATGGACCTAACTCCCACAGACCTGGAGGAGACCTCCAGAGAATTTGTTTTAGGAATTTTCAAAATACATATTCCAGAGTAAACATGTATATTACTTACTAGATAGAATTAACAAGCCAAAAGCACATGCCACAATCAGCCACTTATACATATAAATCTGTAAATGAGTAGCAGTTATTTACAATTTGGAGAACACAGAAAAAACTCTTTCCAAAATCTGATGCAAACTATGAACTCTCTTCACAGAACAGTTCTTAGGCAGTCCACGATATTTTGCACAGAATTTCCCTGGAGAATTCAATCAATACATAGCAAAAATTAATACCAAACATACACAAAGTTTATAAGAAAATAAAGGAGGGAACACATCTTAACTCATTTTATGAGGCCAGCATTATCTTGATACTAAAATTCACAAAGATATTAAAAGAAAACTACAGGTCAATATTACTCATTAGCATAAATGCAAAAATCCTTAACAAAATACTATCAAATTGAATCTACTGTTACATAAAAGAGGATAATACATCATGAACAAGTGAAGGTTAACTCAGAATGCAAGACTGGTTCAACATTAAAAATCAAAATTGAAGGGCTTCCTTGATGGCGCAGTTGTTGAGAGTCTGCCTGCCGATGCAGGGGACGCGGGTTCGTGCCCCGGTCCGGGAAGATCCCACATGCCGCGGAGCGGCTGGGCCCGTGAGCCATGGCCGCTGAGCCTGCGCGTCCGGAGCCTGTGCTCCGCAACGGGAGAGGCCACAACAGTGAGAGGCCCGCGTACCGCAAAAATAAAAAATCAAAATAGAAAACTTCAGCCCCGTAAAGGACTCTGTGATGAGGATAAAAGAAAGCTACATGCTAGGAGAAAAGATTTGCAAAGCACATATCTGACAAAGGACTTGTATCTAGAATACATATTTTTTTAAACCTCAAAATTGACAGTAAAAAAATCCTCTAATTAGAAAATGGGCAAAGGACATGAACAGACATTTCACTGAAAAGGATATATAAATGGCAAGTAAACACACGACAAGATGTTCATTAGCCATTAGGGAAATGAAAATTAAAACCACAATAAGGTATCACTACACATCTTTCTGAATGGCTAAAATAAAAAATAGTGACAACAACAAATGCTGACAAGGAAGCAGAGAAGCTGAATTACTCATACGTTGCTGGTAGGAATGTAAAATGAAACAGTTACTCTTTTTTTTTTTTTTGAAACAGTTACTCTTGAAAACAGTTTGGCAGTTTCTAAAACAAAAAACAAAAAACAACTGAACATGTAACTACCATATGACCCAGCAAATGCACTCCTGGGCATTTATCCCAGATAAATGCAAGTTCATGTTCACACAAAAATCTGAGCACATTTATTTATAGTAACTTTATTTGTAATAGCCCAAAATTGGGAACAACCAAAATGTCCTAGGTAGCTAAATGACACAGTAAACAAAGTGTGGTATATCCATACTGTGGAATACTAGTCAACAATAAAAGAGAATGAACTGTTTATATACACAACAACTTGGATTTTTCTAAGGACTTTATGCTCAAAGTAAAAGCTGGTCTGAAAAGATCATATACTGTATGAGTTCATTTATATAGTTTTCTTGAAGTTATGAAAGTCAAAATGACAAAGTTATAGAAATGAAGAACAAATTAGTGGTTGCCAGGGGTTATGGGTAGAGTGGCGGACAGGGAAGGGTGGCTATACAAGGGCAACTTGTGGTATCCTGGTGATAATAGAAATACCCTGTATCTTGACTGTGGTAGCGGACTCATGAACTTAAAAAATTGAAATCGAATGTGGCAAAATCTAAAAGAAACGACCGCACACGCACACACACACATACACGAGTAGATGTAAAACTAGGAAAATGTGTTTAAGATCAGTGGATTGCATCAATGCCAATATCCTGCTTGTGACAGGGTACTATAGTTTGTCAAGATGTTATTATTGAGGTAAATTGGACAAAATGCATACAGGACCATTCTGTATTATTTCTTAAAAATGCATCTAAAGAGGGAGGAGGTATGGAGATATATGTATACATAAAACTGATTCAGTTTGTTATACAGCAGAAACTAACACAACTTTGTAAAGCAATTATACTCCAATAAAGATGTTAAAAAAGCATCTACATTTATCTAAAAATAAAAGTTTAATTAAAAAAAAGATGACATTGAAAGCTGGCCTTCATCCCTTGCTGGACGTTATATTCCTCTTAATACTACTATCAGTCACTTTGCAACCCAGGTAGATATGGTGGAGAGCAAAGGAGAAGGATTTCAGGAACCTGGTCCTCCAAGATTTCATCAAGCCACTGGAGCAACAAAATCTAAATCCTTCCTAAACTCTGGACTTCCTATTATTCAAGATAATACTCTCCTCATGGTTTAAGCCAATTTGAGTGATTTTTTGTTATTTGCTGCCTAAAATATCCTTAATGATATTCAGATAATCTGTGGGTGCTGTTTTCATTTGATTTGCTATAGGGTTACACATGAAGATTTTTAAAAGTGTGTCTAATATGTCCAAGAATGTCTCTTTCATTGATTTTTCCCCCCTAGAATGTGTTTAGTTCTCTTGATCTGCATGCTCACAACTTTTTCTGACTTGGCCAGATGTTCCTCACTTACACTTTTGAGTATTGCTCCAGTTGCAGCAAGTGTGAATCCTCCTCAGGACACCCCTAATCTAGGGCCCTTTCCCTGTTCTCCCTTGTGATCATTGTTCTTGTCATCCTTTTCACCTATCTACTTTTTGCAACCGATTGTTTAATTTCGTTGGCACCATTAATATATGCTTTTCCTTTTTATACATGATACATTGTTTTTTTCTGTTGCTTCAAATGTGGATTTTAAATCTGCTACTACATTTTATTTTACCTGTCACTTTACTGATAAAGAAACTCTGGTTGGAAGGTTAAAGGAAATTGCACAAGGGTGCACTGCTGGAAGATAGCTGAAGTGGGATTCAAACTCAGATATGTCTAACTCTAAAGCTGATGCTTTGCACCACCTTGCTCTTCTGAGTTGCTGGTTGATAAACAGGGAGGTAAGTCAGTGCCTGTGTCGCTGCTTAAATTTATAATTAAAACCTTCAAGTAGAAATTAGAGGTGAGGTTATTTTAAAATCTGACAGGCTCATGACTGTGGCAAAGTGGACAGATAGCTTATGCAAGAAGATTCATACTGGCAGGTTAGGCACTTTTTCATTCTCTCCCTCTTAGAATGAAGGAGGAAGGAATCTTTTTACTGTCTATTGCTGTAGCAACGCACTGATCCCCATAAATAAGGGTCTCCCACAATGCTGGGGGTGAAGGGGATTCTAATACGTGAATCACAAGAGGATTGACCATATGGATAGAATCAGATAGCTCATCGGACAGCCCTACTTTCCTCCTCCCTGCTCCCATCACTGAAACTCACAAGCAAGCCTATTGCATCTCACCCTGTCCCTGGTTTCCCTTCTCTTGGTTCCGCCCTCTGTCTCATTCTAGGTTCCGAGGCACTGTTATGTACTGAATGTCTGTGTCCTCCCCAAATTCATGCATTAAAGCCATAATCTCTACTGTGATAGTATTTGGAGGTGGGACCTTTGGGAGATAATCAGGTTTATATGAGGTAATGAGGATGGAGCCCTCATGAATCTGATAGTGCCCTTATAAGAAAAAGAGAGAAAAGTTCTCTCTCTTTCTCTCTACAAACACGCAGTGAAGAATGTCCATGTGAACACACATCAAGAAGGTGGCTGTTCGAAAGAGACTCACAGATATAGAAAACAAACTTATAGTTACCAAAGGGGAAGTGGGGGATAAACTGGGAGTATGGTATTGACAGATGCACACTACCATATACAAAATAGATAAGCAATCAAGATTTACTGTATAGCACAGGGAACTAGATTCAATATCTTGCAATAAACTGTGATGCAACAATAAGGGAAAAGAAGAATATATATATATATATATATATATATACATTCATATATATATATTCAGTTATATGTTTTGAATAATTGAATCACTTTGCTGTATACCTGAAACTAACACAATATTGTAAATCAACTATACTTCAATCAATCAATCAAAAAAAAAGGTTAGTAAGGAAGTAGGCCTTCACCAAGAACTGAAGAAAAAGGAAGAAGGATCCTAAAGGCAATTCAGATATCATCAGGGCTGCTACGCCCACCACAGACCCAGAGTGCACAGGCCCAGAGTACACAGCTGTCTCCACCTTGGTTTCAAAGGGCAGGATCACTACAGAGAGCTGCAGCATGGGCTGGGCCTTCATAGAGAGTCATGTGGGCTGTGTCCTGCCTAGCTGAAGGGAGGGTTCCCCAATGAGTCGTAGGTGTGATGCTGCCTCCCCATTGGGCCTGAAGGGTGGAGCCAAAGAGGATTATTCTCCTGCCTTAAGATCTAATCATATTTGCCTTGCTGGGTTTTGGACTCGCTTGGGACCTATCACCCCTTCCTTCTTTCCTGTTTCTCCCTTTTGGAGTGGAAATGTCTATCCTATGTTCATGACACCATTACATTTTGGAAGCATGTAATTTGTTTGGTTTCATATGTTCACAGCCGGCGAGGAATTTTCATCAATATGAATCATACCTTGAGTCTCATCTATATTTGATTTAAATAATATTTAGATGAGCCTTTGGACTTCAGACTTGAGACTTGATGCTGCAATGGGTTAGGACTTTGGGTCTATTGGGATGGAATGAAAGTATTTAATACGTGAGGACATGAATTTTGGGGAGCCAGGTATAAAATGTTATGAACTAAATGTATCCCCCCACCAAGCTCATGTCTTTCACTAATCCCCAATATGATGGTATTCGGAATGGAGCCTTTGGGAGGTATTTAGGCTTAGATGAGGTCATGAGGGTTGGGACCCTCATAATAATATTGGTGTCCTTGTAAGAAGAGGAAGAGAGAAGAGATCTCTCCATCTCTCTCCATATGCGTGCACCAAGGAAACCATGTGAGCATATTTCAAGAAGGAAACTGTCTAGAAGCCAGGAAGTGGGGTATTACCCACTGAGTCTGCTAGCACCTTGACTTTGTACTTCCTGGTCTCCAGAACTGTGAGAAATAAATATCTGTTGTTTAAGCCACCTACTCTATGGTATTTTATTCTAACAGCCCAAACTAAGACAAGTGTATTTATACACTTACCTTTATGTGAGCCTTCTCTGTCATTCCTTTTTCACACATAGGTCAAAAGAAGTCTCTTTGCTCAGATGTCTTTCTTATTCCCTTTTTTCTCAAGGTTGACTAACTGCCACTTTTCCAGGTTGGCACCTCTTTTCTATTTCCCTTGTTCAAACCCTGATGAAAGATTGGCACAAATACTACATACTTGTGTAATCCTGAGCACAGATGTGGGTAGTAGTCGAGTGGGTGGTGGTGATTCTATGAATCTCCTTTTTATTCCAAGGTTCTAGGGCCTCTCCAGAAGGCCAAAGGCTCTACAATATTGATTTGAATTAAATAATTTTACTCTTTTCAAATGACTTGTTTAGCTATAACCACTTGTTAATGTGTCAACTCAAGTACAGCAAGTTAGGGAGACCCATTATAAGCAAGGTGTGGAAGGAATGATTTACACTGTTTGTGCTAGAATGTCAAGCTTTACACACACATGCAGAAACACACACACATACCCAAACAAACACACGTCTATATTGTTATAAATTTTAGATGAGTAGAATTAATTCCTTTGATTACTTACATTGGGAAGTATCATGTAGCCCAAGCAAACAACTACCAGCAGGTCATGTGCCTATACAATAAAGCTAATCTCAAATAAGTCAGACTTCCAAAAGTTAAGATGTAAATATAGTATGCTTACTGTAATAGAGTCTGATGTTTGACTGCTTACATCTTTCAAGCTCCACACTTACCTCCTCCTCTTCCTCATCTGGGCAAGGTGCTAAGAAAGCCTAGGAGCTCCCTCCTTTTGTGCTAGTGGGAAGTTTAAACCATGCAGGGGACCCTCACCCCAGTCTCACCTTTTTACCACAAAACCAGTCTCTTATATTTGCTCCATCAAGTCATTTCCAGACCTACATGGGAGCCTGCCCTGTTCTCCCATGAAAGTCCATTGTTTGAGTAAAAAAAGAAATCTCTTTATACCCTCTTAATGCATGTGTGGCATCATCAGTCTCACTATCTAAACCAGTCTTGGATGGAATGGGTTCACCCTGATTCTTCAGGATGACCACCACAATTGACACCGTGAGAAGGGTATCTAGAAGATGACCATCACCACTAGGCCTTTCTTCTCTTACTTTGGCTTGCTAACTGGCTCTGTTGTCTGCTGGCTAGCATGCTTTTTGAGTTATGCTGCTATCTGCTGGCAAGCTTATGCTTTTAGCTGTGCAGGGTCTTCAGGATTGAAATTCACTATACAACACCTATTTAGAGAAGGAGTCATTATCTCCACTGTTTCTCCATTTAACAGCCCAATTTAGCCTGTTCTTAAACCTGGAAAATACAAATGGTACACTTTGGTGAATTTCCACAACCCACCTAATAAGGTCCCAACACCCAATATTATTGAAACTACTGACTCCATCCAATCAAAAACTGGTAAATAATTTGCAGCTACAGATTTGGCTAATATATTCTGCTCAATGCCTATTTTAACAGCTTTTCAGTTGCAGTTTGCATTCACCTTCAAAGGGACACAGTACAAATTTACCTGGCTATCCATGGACGCCTCAACAGCTTTGCCATCATACACAATCTTTTCAGGTGTATAATTTCCCATTACTGCTATTATAAATTATTATAAACTTAGTGGCTTAAAGCAATACACACTTTATTACCTTACAGTTACAGTGGTCAGATTTCCAAAATGTATCTCACAGGGCTAAAATCAAGGTGTCAGCAGGGCTGCATTCTTTCTAGGGGATAATCTGCGGGGGGGTTTTTTTGTTTGTTTTGGTTTGGTTTTTTTGCCTTTTACAGTTTCTAGAGGCAGCCCACATTCCTTGGCTCATGGCCCCCTTCCATCCTAAAATCAGAAATAGCATCACTTCAAACACTGCTTCTATTATTACAACTTTTCTGACTCTGATTCTCCTACATCCCTCTTTTACTTATAAACACTTTGTGATTACACTGAGCCTACTAAACGGATAAACCAGGATAACCTCCTTATCTCAATATCTGTAACTTGTATCACACCTGCAAATCCCCCCCTTTTTTTGAGATGTCTGGTGTTCCTTAATTAACAGTAATTTTTTAAAACATTTTTATTGGAGTATAATTGTTTACAATGGTGTGTTAGTTTCTGCTTTATAACAAAGTGAATCAGCCATACATATACATATATCCCCATATCTGACCCTTTTGCCATGCAAGATAACATATTCACAGTTTCTAGGGATTAGAGCATGGTCATTTTGTGGGGGGAGCCATCGTTCTGCATACCAGAGTGCAAGATATTAACTACATCCAATTTTCTCCAAGAGCATAGGTGTGACATTACAATGATGTCATACTCCTCCAAGCATATCATTTGACTCATTCAGGACATAAAACATTGATAAAGGAGGACAAAAAAGGAGATGGGCCATTGTCACACACATAACAGTGTCTCACTACTTCAGTTAAATTCTTGAAAATTATCTGATAAGCTGAGGGCTGCTCTATCTCTGGCATTGTCAAAGAAACAGCTATTGGCATTCAGCACTCACAATGTTAAGACAAACACAACATCTTTTAGGTCCTTTTGGTTCTAGAAGCAACAGATTTTCTCATTTACAAATTTTGCTTAAGCTCATTTCTTCTCTTATTTGCAAATAAACTCACTACAAAGTGTAACCTCCTATAATAAAAAGCTCTAGACTCTATACAAATTGCAATACAACAGGTATTCCCATTAGTGACAGCAGAAACTCCTTCACTATAGAGGCTTGTGTACATTCCTTTCATGCCTTCTGGCGTCTCTGACAATGATGGTCATAAGTTGCCCACACATTTCTGGTGCAAAAATCTGCTCTTCTCCAACCCATGCTACACAGCCTTAAAGTGACTACTGCTGGCCAAATACTGAGCCCTTCTGGGAATGGAGGGTATCACAGGACTGCACTTATGACTTTCTACATCTAGTTACCCATTATGCCTCAATTCATGGATATAGGAACTCTACAGAACTTATATGGCCACAGAGGCCCTTTTATTGAAATAAAATGGTACTTACATGATAGATCCAAACCTGAGCCCTCTGGTGTATCACACCGACAAGAGGAAATGATTTCCTTCTCCTCAGTCCCTTGACAGATCCAATGGTGCCAGAGGGGGTCCACTTCTCTTAGAACCCATTGGCCACCTGGGGACCCCGTTGGGAACAACTGAATGATTAGAAATGGGAGTCGATGTGCTACATGGTGGTATTGCTGCCATTGCATATGATAGTGCCTGCTGGAGAGCTGATGCTATCCATCCCATAACTGAGACATCACTGATAAAGGATGGGATCTAAAGGTCAGGATAATTGGCCAAACTTCAGGCAGTCATTTGCTGGCCATCTTGTCTGAGCAATGGCAACAATTCATGGTCCAAAGTTGCCCCAATTGGGGCAAAGAACTCTGCAAATTTCTTGCCTTATAGGTAAAGATAACCAAAATATAAATCAAAGTTGCACATTTCTCTGTACATAGTGGAGTCAGAACACAAAACTATACCAAAACTCTTCTAACTCCCTTCAGAATTCCAGACATCACTGATGGAAAGTAGAAGTTGTATTGAATGACTTATTCAAGAACTCAATGTTGTATATTTTGAGAAGTTAAAGAGTAACTTGAACATTTACTGGCCTCAGGCCACAAGTCCCATAGAGTGCCATAATGCTTAGTTAAACAGGTTTGAATTCAATTAAATGCAATATAACATATTTCAGTCATGAGTAAAATATCAGAGGTGAATTTTAATAAATAATCTGACTCCATTTTTGATGTTTGATTACTGAGAATATTTAGGCCCCACACCTCTCCTTCTCCCTCTTGCCCTACATCTGGGCAAACAAGTAAGAATGTCTGAGTGCTCTGTGCCATGGTGCCTGTGGGGATGTTCAAACTATGCAAACCCCCAGCCCATGTGTGGAAACCCTCATCTGGTCCTACTCCCTAAACATAATAAAAAACAAGGTCGCTTCTCCTCCTTTCACGGAAGCCAATCTAGACCATCTTGGCTGTCTACCCTACTATCCTCAGAAAGTTAAAGTGTGTGAAGAATCAACCTATTAAGTTTTACTTTATATATCTATGATATCCTCAGTTGCCACATTAGATCCGATTTTGGGTAAATAAGAGCTGATCCCAATCTCCAGAAGCCACCACAAATAGTCAAATAGTTGGATCTACATGAATGATAAATGAGCATTGGTGAAGGGATAAATGAATGTAAAATAAAATTTGTAACTTTTTCTTATTCTTAATTTATCAAGAAGATAAATGGTTTTAATAAACCATCTTGGATGGAGCACAAACACTGTACCTACTATGCAGAGTCCTTAAATCGTCTACCCTAAATATGCACAAAGAGCCAAAGGAAAACATGGACAAAAAAATAAATTGCAAAAAGGATTTATGAACAAAATGAGAATATCAACAAAAAGATAACAATTATAAAAGGAAACTGAAGTTGAAACGTAAAATAACTGAAATGACAAACAGCAGATTTCAATAGACAGAAGAAAGTATCAGGGAACCTGAGGACACGAAAATTGAAATTATTGATATTAAGGAGCAGAGAGGAAAAGAAAAAAGGAAACAGAGTCTAAGAAATGAGTGGGATATCAGCAACTAGATCAACATATGCATTATGGGAGTCCCAGAAGTAAAAGAGGGAGAGAAAGGGTGGAAAAAATATTTGAAGAAATAATGGCTGCAATCATCTCAAATTTAATGAAACACATGAATCTACAAATTCAAAAAGCACAAACAAATACAAGCAGGATGAACCCAAAGAGAACCCAGCAAGACGCATTATAATCAAACTGTCAAAAACCAAAACCAGAGAATATAAAAGGCAGCAAGAAGTGACCTATCACATACAAGGGCTTCTCAATAGATTGTCAGCCAATTTCTCATCAGAAACTAAAGTGCTTAATGGAAAAAAAAAACTCTCAATGGAGAATTCTATAACCAGCAAAAATGTTCTTCAAAAAAGAGGGAGAAATTAAGACATTTCAAGATAAACAAAAGTTGAAGGAGTTATCACTAGAACTACCCTAAAAGAAATGCTAAAGGGAGTCCTTTAGGTTAAATAAAAGGTAAAAATCACACTAGACGATAACTAGGATCTGTATGAAGATATAAAGATCTTTGGTAAATGTAATCACATGATAGAAACAAATGTCATTATTTTTTTAATTGAGGGGTAAATGACATTATATTAGTTTCAGTTTTACAATATAATGGTTTGAAATCATCTATTTCTGCCTGATTCAAACTTGGCAGTTTGTATACTTCTAGAAATTTCTCCATTTCTTCTAGGTTGTCCAATTTGTTGGCATATAACTGTTCATAGTATTCACATATGATTTTTTGTACCTCTGTGTTATAGAAAATGTCACTTCTTATCAGTAAGCTATTTAAACGTAAATGGTTTAAGCTCTCCAATTTAAAGGTAGAAATTGGCAGGATGGCTTGAAAAAAATCACCCATCAATATGTTGTCTATAAGTGACTCACTTTAGATCCAAAGACACAAACAGGTTGAAGGGAAAGGATTGAAAAATGTGTAACGTGCAAAGACGAATCAAAAGAGAACTGAGATGACATAGTAACATCAGATAAAACAGACTGTAAAGGGGGAATGCGGAAGATGGCGGAAGAGTAAGACGCGGAGATCACCTTCCTCCCCACAGATACACCAGAAATACATCTACACGTGGAACAACTCCTACAGAACACCTACTGAAGGCTGGCAGAAGACCTCAGACCTCCCAAAAGGCAAGAAACTCCCCACGTACCTGGGTAGGGCAAAAGAAAAAACAGAGACAAAAGAATAGGGACGGCACCTGCACCAGTGGGAGGGAGCTGTGAAGGAGGAAAAGTTTCCACACTCTAGGAAGCCCCTTCGTGGGCGGAGACTGCGGGAGGCGGAGGGGGGAGCTTCGAAGCTGTGGAGGAGTGCACAGCAACGGGTGCGGAGGGCAAAGCGGGGAGATTCCCGCACAGAGGATCGGTGCCGACCGGCACTCACCAGCCCGAGAGGCTTGTCTGCTCACCCGCCGGGGCGGGCGGGGCTGCGACCTCAGGCCGGAGCGCAGGGAGAGGACTGGGGTTGGCGGCTTGAACATAGCCTGAAGGGGTTAGTGCACCACAGCTAGCCGGGAGGGAGTCCGGGGAAAAGCCTGCACCTGCAGAAGAGGCAGGAGACTTTTCCTTCCCTCTTTGTTTCCTGGGGCGTGAGGAGAGGGGTTTAAGAACGCTGCTTAAAGGAACTCCAGAGACAGGCGCGAGCCGCGGCTAAAAGCGCGAACCCCAGAGACGGGCGCGAGCCGCGGCTGAAAGCGCGGAATCCAGAGACGGGCGCGAGCCGCGGCTGAAAGCGCGGAATCCAGAGACGGGTGCAAGCCGCGGCTAAAAGCGCGGACCCCAGAGGCGGGCGGGAGACGTTAAGGCTGCTGCTGCCGCCACCGAGGGGCCTGTGTGCGAGCACAGGTCACTCTCCACACCCGTCTTCCGCGGAGCCTGTGCAGCCCGCCACTGCCAGGTTCCCGGGATCCAGGGACAACTTCCCCGGGAGAGCGCACAGCGCGCCTCAGGCTGGTGCAAAGTCACGCCGGCCTTTGCCACCGCAGGCCCGCCCCGCACTCTGTGCCCCTCCGTCCCCACCGGCCTGAGTGCGCCAGAGCCCCCAATCAGTGGCTCTTTTAACCCCATCCCGTCTGAGCAAAAAACAGACGCCCTCCAGCGATCTACACGCAGTGGCAGGGCCAAATCCAAAGCTTAGCCCTGGGAGCTGTGAGAACAAAGAAGAGAAAGGGAAATCTCTCCCAGCAGCCTCAGAAGCGGCGGATTAAAGCTCCACAATCAACTTGATGTACCCTGCATCTGTGGAATACCTGAATAGACAACCAATCATCCCAAATTAAGGAAGTGGACTTTAGGAGCAAGATCTATGATTTTTTCCCCTTTCCTCTTTTTGTGAATGTGTATGTGTATGCTTCTGTGTGAGATCTTGTCTGTATAGTCTTGCTTCCACCATTTGTCCTAGGGTTCTATCCGTCCATGTTTTCTGTTTTAATTTTTTTCTTAATAATTAATTTTAATAACCTTATTATACTTTACCTTCGTTCTTTCTTTCTTTCTTTCCGTCCTTCCTTCCCTCCTTTAGACAACGAATCATCCCAAATTGAGGAGGTGGTCTCTGACAGCAAGATTTAGGATTTTTCCCCATTTACCTCTTTTAGTGAGGGCGTATGTGTATGCTTCTGTGTAAGATTTTGTCTGTATAGCTTTGCTTCCAACATTTGTCCTAAGGTTCTTTCCGTCCCTTTTTTTTTTTTCTAAATAAGAAGTTTTTAATTCAATAACTTTATTATACTTTATTTTATTTTTACTGTATCTTCTTTCTTTCTGTCTTTTTTCCTTCTTTCCCTCCTTCCTTCCTTCCTCCCTCCCTCCCTCCCTCCTTTCTTTCCTTCTTTCCTTCTTTGCTTCTTTCTTTCTTTCTTCCTTCCTTCCTACCCTCCTTTCCTTCTTTCTTTCCTCATACTTCTACTAATTCCCTCTACTTTTTCTCCCTTTTATCCTGAGCCTGTGGATGAAAAGCTTTTGGTGCTCCAGCCAGGAGGCAGGGCTCTGCCTCTGAGGTAGGACAGCCAACTTCAGGACACTGATCAACAAGAGACCTCCCAGCTCCACATAATATCAAACGGCGAAAATCTCCCAGAGACCTCCATCTTAACACCAGCACCCAGCTTCACTCAACAACCAGCAAGCCACAGTGCTGGAAAACCTATGCCAAACAACTAGCAAAACAGGAACACAACCCCACCCATTAGCAGAGAGGCTGCCTAAAATCATAATAAGGCCACAGACACCCCCAAACACACCACCAGACGTGAACCTGACCACTAGAGAGACAAGATCCAGCCTCATCCACCACAACACAGGCACTAGCCCCCTCCACCAGGAAGCCTACACAACCCACTGAACCAACCTTAGCCACTGGAGACAGACATCAAAAACAGGAGGAACAACAAACCTGCAGCCTGCAAAAAGGAGACCCCAAACACAGTAAGATAAGCAAAATGAGAAGACAGAAAAACACACAGCAGTTAAAGGAGCAAGATAAAAATGCACCAGACCTAACAAATGAAGAGGAAATAGGCAGTCTACCTGAAAGAGAATTCAGAATAATGATATTAAGGTTGATCCGAAATCTTGGAGATAGAATGGACAATAGATTGGACAAAATGCAAGAATCAGTTAACAAGGACCTAGAAGAACTAAAGATGAAACAAGCAACGATGAACAACACAATAAATGAAATTAAAAGTACTCTAGATGGGATCAATAGCAGAATAACTGAGGCAGAAGAACGGATAAGTGACCTGGAAGATAAAATAGTGGAAATAACTACTGCAGAGCAGAATAAAGAAAAAAGAATGAAAAGAACTGAGGACAGTCTCAGAGACCTCTGGGACAACATTAAACGCACCAACATTCGAATTATAGGGGTTCCAGAAGAAGAAGAGAAAAAGAAAGGGACTGAGAAAATATTTGAAGAGATTATAGTTGAAAACTTCCCTAATATGGGAAAGGAAACAGTTAATCAAGTCCAGGAAGCACAGAGAGTACCATACAAGATAAATACAAGGAGAAATACGCCAAGACACATATTAATCAAACTGTCAAAAATTAAATACAAAGAAAGCATATTAAAAGCAGCAAGGGAAAAACAACAAATAACACATAAGGGAATCCCCATACGGTTAACAGCTGATCTCTCAGCAGAAACCCTACAAGCCAGAAGGGAGTGGCAGGACATACTGAAAGTGATGAAGGAGAAAAACATGCAGCCAAGACTACTCTACCCAGCAAGGATCTCATTCAGATTTGATGGAGAAATTAAAACCTTTACAGACAAGCAAAAGCTGAGAGAGTTCAGCACCACCAAACCAGCTTTACAACAAATGCTAAAGGATCTTCTCTAGGCAAGAAACACAAGAGAAGGAAAAGACCTATAATAACGAACCCAAAACAATTTAGAAAATGGGAATAGGAACATACATATCGATAATTACCTTAAATGTAAATGGACTAAATGCTCCCACCAAAAGACACAGATTAGCTGAATGGATACAAAAACAAGACCCTTATATATGCTGTCTACAAGAGACCCACTTCAGACCTAGAGACACATACAGACTGAAAGTAAGGGGATGGAAAAAGATATTCCATGCAAATGGAAGCCAAAAGAAAGCTGGAGTAGCAATTCTCATATCAGACAAAATAGACTTTAAAATAAGGACTATTAAAAGAGACAAAGAAGGACACTACATAATGATCAAGGGATCGATCCAAGAAGAAGATATAACAATTGTAAATATTTATGCACCCAACATAGGAGCACCTCAATACATTAGGCAAATACTAACAGCCATAAAAGGGGAAATCGACAGTAACACATTCATAGTAGGGGACTTAAACACCCCACTTTCACCCATGGACAGATCATCCAAAATGAAAATAAATAAGGAAACACAAGCTTTAAATGATACATTAAACAAGATGGACTTAATTGATATTTATAGGACACTCCATCCAAAAACAACAGAATACACATTTTTCTCAAGTGCTCATGGAACATTCTCCAGGATAGATCATATCTTAGGTCACGAATCAAGCCTTGGTAAATTTAAGAAAATTGAAATTGTATCAAGTATCTTTTCTGACCACAACGCCATGAGACTAGATATCAATTACAGGAAAAGATCGGTAAAAAATACAAACACATGGAGGCTAAACAATACACTACTTAATAATGAAGAGATCACTGAAGAAATCAAAGAGGAAATCAAAAAATACCTAGAAACAAATGACAACGGAGACACAACGACCCAAAACCTGTGGGATGCAGCAAAAGCAGTTCTAAGGGGGAAGTTTATAGCAATACAAGCCCACCTTAAGAAGCAGGAAACATCTCGAATAAACAACCTAACCTTGCACCTCAAGCAATTAGAGAAAGAAGAACAAAAAAACCCCAAAGCTAGCAGGAAGAAAGAAATCATAAAAATCAGATCAGAAATAAATGAAAAAGAAATGAAGGAAACAATAGCAAAGATCAATAAAACTAAAAGCTGGTTCTTTGAGAAGATAAACAAAATAGATAAACCACTAGCCAGACTCATCAAGAAAAAAAGGCAGAAGACTCAAATCAATAGAATTAGAAATGAAAAAGGAGAGGTAACAACTGACACTGCAGAGATAAAAAAGACCATGAGAGATTACTACAAGCAACTCTATGCCAATAAAATGGACAATCTGGAAGAAATGGACAAATTCTTAGAAATGCACAACGTGCCAAGACTGAATCAGGAAGAAATAGAAAATATGAACAGACCAATCACAAGCACTGAAATTGAAACTGTGATTAAAAATCTTCCAACAAAGAAAAGCCCAGGACCAGATGGCTTCACAGGCGAATTCTATCAAACATTTAGAGAAGAGCTAACACCTATCCTTCTCAAACTCTTCCAAAATATAGCAGAGGGAGGACCACTCCCTAACTCCTTCTACGAGGCCACCATCACCTTGATACCAAAACCAGACAAGGATGTCACAAAGAAAGAAAACTACAGGCCAATATCACTGATGAACATAGATGCAAAAATCCTCAACAAAATACTAGCAAACAGAATCCAACAGCACATTAAAAGGATCATACACCATGATCAAGTGGGGTTTATTCCAGGAATGCAAGGATTCTTCAATATACGCAAATCTATCAATGTGATAAACCATATTAACAAATTGAAGGAGAAAAACCATATGATCATCTCAATAGATGCAGAGAAAGCTTTTGACAAAATTCAACACCCATTTATGATAAAAACCCTGCAGAAAGTAGGCATAGAGGGAACTTTCCTCAACATAATGAAGGCCATATATGACAAGCCCACAGCAAACATCATCCTCAATGGTGAAAAACTGAAAGCATTTCCACTAAGATCAGGAACAAGACAAGGTTGCCCACTCTCACCACTATTATTCAACATTGTTTTGGAAGTTTTAGCCACAGCAATCAGAGAAGAAAAGGAAATAAAAGGAATCCAAATTGGAAAAGAAGAAGTAAAGCTGTCACTGTTTGCAGATGACATGATCCTATACATAGAGAACCCTAAAGATGCTACCAGAAAACTACTAGAGCTAATCAATGAATTTGGTAAAGTGGCAGCATACAAAATTAATGCACAGAAATCTCTGGCATTCCTATATACTAATGATGAAAAATCTGAAAGTGAAATCAAGAAAACACTCCCATTTACCATTGCAACAAAAAGAATAAAATATCTAGGAATAAACCTACCTAAGGAGACAAAAGACCTGTATGCAGAAAATTATAAGACACTGATGAAAGAAATTAAAGGTGATATAAATAGATGGAGAGATATACCATGTTCTTGGATTGGAAGAATCAACATTGTGAAAATGACTCTACTACCCAAAGCAATCTATAGATTCAATGCAATCCCTATCAAACTACCACTGGCATTTTTCACAGAACTAGAACAAAAAATTTCACAATTTGTATGGAAACACAAAAGACCCCGAATAGCCAAAGCAATCTTGAGAACAAAAGAAGGAACTGGAGGAATCAGGCTCCCTGACTTCAGACTATACTACAAAGCTACAGTCATCAAGACGGTATGGTACTGGCACAAAAAGAGAAAGATAGATCAATGGAACAGGATAGAAAGCCCAGAGATAAACCCATGCACATATGGACACCTTATCTTTGATAAAGGTGGCAGTAATGTACAATGGAGAAAGGACAGCCTCTTCAATAAGTGGTGCTGGGAAAACTGGACAGGTACATGTAAAAGTATGAGATTAGATCACTCCCTAACACCATACACAAAAATAAGCTCAAAATGGATTAAAGACCTAAATGTAAGGCCAGAAACTATCAAACTCTTAGAGGAAAACAGAGGCAGAACACTCTATGACATAAATCAAAGCAAGATCCTTTCTGACCCACCTCCTAGAGTAATGGAAATAAAAACAAAAATAAACAAATGGGACCTAATGAAACTTCAAAGCTTTTGCACAGCAAAGGAAACCATAAACAAGACCAAAAGACAACCCTCAGAATGGGAGAAAATATTTGCAAATGAAGCAACCGACAAAGGATTAATCTCCAAAATTTACAAGCAGCTCATGCAGCTCAATAACAAGAAAACAAAAAACCCAATCCAAAAATGGGCAGAAGACCTAAACAGACATTTCTCCAAAGAAGATATACAGACTGCCAACAAACACATGAAAGAATGCTCAACATCATTAATCATTAGAGAAATGCAAATCAAAACTACAATGAGATATCATCTCACACCAGTCAGAATGGCCATCATCAAAAAATCTAGAAACAATAAATGCTGGAGAGGGTGTGGAGAAAAGGGAACACTCTTGCACTGCTGGTGGGAATGTGAATTGGTTCAGCCACTATGGAGAACAGTATGGAGGTTCCTTAAAAAACTACAAATAGAACTACCATATGACCCAGCAATCCCACTACTGGGCATATACCCTGAGAAAACCAAAATTCAAAAAGAGTCATGTACCAAAATGTTCATTGCAGCTCTATTTACAATAGCCCGGAGATGGAAACAACCTAAGTGCCCGTCATCGGATGAATGGATAAAGAAGATGTGGCACATATATACAATGGAATATTACTCAGCCATAAAAAGAAACGAAATTGAGCTATTTGTAATGAGGTGGATAGACCTAGAGTCTGTCATACAGAGTGAAGTAAGTCAGAAAGAAAAAGACAAATACAGTATTTAAGACAAAAATGTCATGAAGAACCTAGGGGTAAAGCAGGAATAAAGACGCAGACCTCTTAGAGAACGGACTTGAGGTTATGGGGAGGGGGAAGGGTGAGCTGTGACAGGGCGAGAGAGAGTCATGGGCATATTACACACTAACAAACGCAGTAAGGTAGATAGCTAGTGGGAAGCAGCCGCATGGCACAGGGATATTGGCTCGGTGCTTTGTGACAGCCTGGAGGGGTGGGATGGGGAGGGTGGGAGGGAGGGAGACGCAACAGGGAAGACATATGGGAACATATGTTTATGTATGACTGATTCACTTTGTTATAAAGCAGAAACTAACACACCATTGTAAAGCAATTATACCCCAATAAAGATGTTAAAAAAAAAAACAGACTGTAAATAAAAAAGTATTACAAGAGACAAAGAAGCACATAACATTGACAAAAGGGTCACTCCACCAAGAAGATATAAATATACACACACTGAAGAACAGATACACAAATTTTATCACGCAAAAATTGACAAAAATGAATGGAAATAGTATCTTGGTAAATAAATATTGAATGGCAATAGTAGTTGAAAATTTCAACGTCTTGTGATCAATAAGGGATCAAGACATCTAGAAATCTAGCCAGATCAATAAGGAAACTGAGAATTTGAACAATATAAACCAATTCGACCTAAAAGATGCATAGAACATTTCACCCAACAAGAACAGAATACATATTTTTCTCAAGTGCACATAGAATATTCTCCATGATAGACCATATGTTAGGTCATAAAACACTATCAATAAGTTTAAAAAATTGAAAGAGTACAAGACATCTTTTCTAACCACAATGGAATGAAACTACATGTAAATATCATAAGAAAAACTGGAAATTTCACAAATAATGGATATTAAACAACACACTCTTATTTTTTCCATAAAAGAAAACTTTACTTTGACTGTATATAATTTAGAAATGTTTAAAGTATAATGAGTGTTAGAAACAACACAACAAAATTTTAAGAAAGAAACAAATGCTTACCAAATGTCAACTCCCCAAAATTGATCTATGAATTTAGGGCTAAATTAATAAAAATATGAATAAGTTAACAAGGGTGTGATAGTTGATTTGATTGTTTTGTTTTGTGTTGTTTTGGTTTTATTTATTTTTTTACATCTTTATTGGAGTATAATTGCTTTACAATGGTGTGTTAGTTTCTGCTTTATAACAAAATGAATCAGTTATACATATACATATATCCCCATATCTCTTCCCTCTTGCATATCCCTCCCTCCCACCCTCCCTATGCCACCCCTCTAGGTGGTCACAAAGCACCGAGCTGATCTCCCTGTGCTATGCAGCTGCTTCCCACTAGCTATCTATTTTACATTTGGTAGTGTATATATGTCCATGCCACTCTCTCACTTTAAACAACACGCTCTTATGGGTCACCATAAAACAGTCCAATGTATGCATTATGGAAATCCCAGAAGGATAACAAAAGAAAGAGAGAGCTTATTTGAAGAAATAAAGACTGAAAACTTCCTAAATCTGAAGAATGAAATGGACATACAGATCCAAGAAACTCAAAATCTCCAGCTATGAAAAATCCAAAGAGAGCCACATTTAGTCACAATATAATCAGTGTCTAAAGTCAAAGATAATCTTGAAAGCAACAAGAAAAAATAGTGATTCATCACATAAAATGGAGTTTCCATAAAATTGTCAGAGGATTTCCCTGCAGAAACCTTTGCAGTCCAGAAGGGAATTGGGTGGAATATTCAATTTGCTTAAAGGTAAAGAATTGTCAACCAGTACAGAAATACCTCATTTTGTTGCACTTCACTTTATAGTATTTTGCGTATACTGAGGGTTTTTTTTACAAATTGAAGATTTGTGGCATCCCTGCATCAAGCAAGTCGATAGATAGCACCATTTGTACAACAGCATTTGCTCACTTCATGTCACAAATTTTGAAATTTTGGTAGTTCTTGCAGTGTTTCAAACACTCCACCAGAAAAAGACTATTAATCACTGAAGGCTTAGAAAATGATCAGCATTTTTTAGCAATAAAGTATTTTTAAATTAAGGTATTGAAAAAAAATTAAGGTATGTACATTTTCACTAGACACAATGATATTGCACACTTAGACTACAGTATAGTGGAGAAGGGATCAACATGGTGGAGCAAGAGAAAGTGGAGCTAACCTCCCCAAAAAAACACATTAAAAATACATCTACATGTGGAATAATTCTCACTGAAAACTAACAGGAAACTGGCAAAGGACTCTTGTAAAACCAAGGCTGTAAGAAAGATACACATGTAATTGGGTCGAAAGGGAAGAAAAGCAATCAGGCAAGGACCCATCCTCTGGGAGGGAACTCAGAGGAAAAGGAAGAATACATGGCTGGACAGCCACCCTGGGGAGTTAGTAAGTCAAGCCAAAGATTGGGCACCATAATCCTGGGGTCCTACACAAAGGAGACAAATCCCCTTGGCTGATTGGAGGACCCATGGGACACATAGAAGATCTATGGGAAGCCTGGACTCCACTTGTGAGGAGCTCCTACTTGCTGGCTAGGTACCAAGGCAGGGTGAAGAGAGGTCTGCTGTAGTGGCTGCTGAGTTTCCAGTGACCAACTAGCCCTCAGAAGCAGACCAGACATCTGACGGTGGTCACTTCACCATAGCTCACCCCCTTACACACATGCAGTAGAGACCATGTGGCCCCACCTGCCCAGCAAAATGGTTCCACAACACAGCAGGAGCAGCAGAGGCTGAGGGCAGTGATCAGCTGTGAGAGACAAAGAGGATCTGCTCCCAAGGCAGAGGAGAGAGGTCTACTCTAGCAGCTGTGGAGTTTCCAGCAACCACCTAACTGCACGCCCAAGCCTGAGCCAAGTGAATGCTCTACCCTTGCTCACTCCATGCCCCTGTGGGACGCTGGATGTGGGTCACTGATGATGAGGAAAAAGAGTAGCCCATGGGACAGAGAGGTGATCTGGTCCCAGGGCAGAGCCTGGGTGAGGTAGCAGCAGCCATTGTTGGTGCTTACTCAAGCAGCACCTCAGAAGCTGCCCAGGTGTCTGACAGCAACCGCTCCAACACAGCTCATCTTCCAATAGCTGATGAGAGTCCATGCGGGCCCGCCACCAGCCTTGCAGAGCAGTTCTTCAGCAGAATGGGGAGCAGAAGAGGCTGGGGACAATGATAGGCTGTGACAGAAAAAGGGGGAATGCACCCAAGGCTGCTTATGAGCAGAGTTGTGGGTACCCATACAAGCAGCACATCAGAAACCCGTCCACAAACAGGCCCCACCTGCTTCACCACTGCCCTACTCTGGGGCAAGTGTTCTAGTGTGAAAGGTAAAAACATGCTTAAAGGGAAGAGAGCCAGCTAGGTCCCAAACCTCAGGGCTTCTACTCCAGAAACTTGCCATCAGATGTCACCCCTGATAGGGCTGTGATGGCCACTGAGCATGGAGGAAGTCTTGCTTCACACTCAACACCAGCTCTAGCCCCTCCATCTCCAGGCCCACCCCCTACCAAGTTGATAGCTACTAGCACTCCCTGAGGAAAGACATCCATGAAACTCCTAGAAGAGAGTATAGGCAGAACACTCTTTGACATAAAACATAGAATATTTTTTGGATCTGTCTCTTAAGACAAAAGAAATAAATAAATGGCATTCTCTGTATGGCCTACTTCACTTAGTGTGATAATCTCCAGGTCCATCCATGTTGCTGCAAATGGCATTATTTCATTCTTTTTAATGACTGAGTAGTATTCCACTGTATATATGTACCACATCTTCCTTATCCATTCATCTGTTGATGGATATTTAGGTTGCTTCCAGATCTGGGCTATCGTAAGCAGCACTGTGATGAATATTGGGGTGCATGTATCCTTTTGAACCATGGTTTTCTCTGGATATATGCCCAGGAGTGAGATTGCTAGATTATATGGTAGTTCTATTTATAGTTTTTTAAAATTAATTTCTATTGGAGTATAGTTGCTTGAAAGTGTTGTTAGTTTCTGCTGCACAGCAAAGTGAATCAGCTATAAATATACATATATCCCTTATTTTTGGTTTTCCTTCCCATTTAGGTCACCACAGAGCACTGAGTAGAGTTCCCTGTGCTATGCAATAGGTTCTCAAGAGTTATCTATTTTATACATAGTATCAATAGTGTATATATCTCAATCCCAATCTCCCAATTCATCCAACCCCCCCTTCACACTTGGTATCCATGCGTTTGTTCTCTATGTCTGTGTCTCTATTTCTGCTTTGCAAATAAGATCATCTATACCTTTTTTTCTAGATTCCACATATACACATTAATATTCTTGGTTGGCAGTATTTTCTTTCAGTACTTTGAATATATCCATCGCCCTCTCTCCCGCCCTGCAAGTTTTCTGCTGAGAAATCAACACACTGATATATTTCTGGAGGTTCCTGTGCATGTGATGAGTTGCCTTCCTCTTGCTCCTTTCTAAATTCTCTCTTTGTCTTTGACTTCTGACAATTTGACTATGTGTCCTGTTGAAGACCTCTTTATGTTCAGTCTATTTGTGGTTCTTTGCATGTTATGGATCTGTATGTTCATTTCCCTCTCTAGGTTTGAGAAATCTTCTCTATCTCTTTAAGTAAACTTCCTGCTCCTTTCTCTTCCTCTGCTCATTTTAGTATCCTATAATGCATATATTAGGGGTTTGGAGGGGGTGGTTTTATTCCATAAGTCCCAAAGGCTGTCTTCATTTTTTCCCATTCTTTTTCCTTTGAGTCCCCCTGACCTGGTAATAGGAAATGAGCTGTCTTCCAGCTCACTATTCTCTCTTATGCTTTATCAACTCTGATATTGATGTTCTCTATTGAATTTTTCAGTTCAATTATTGTGTTCTTCAGCCCAAAATTTCTGTTTCATTCTCTTTTATGATTCTTATCTCTTTTATTGGACATACCAATTTGTTCATGTATTGTTTTCCTGATTTCATTCAGTTTTCTATCTGTGTTCTCCTGTAGCTCAGTGAACTTCTGTAAGATAATTATTTGAATTCTTTATCAGGCAGTACATATATCTCCAGAAAGTGAAATATTGAGGGTTAGTTACTGGTGCTTAATTTTCTTTCTTTGATGTTGTCATGTTTCCCAGACTCTTTGTGATCCTTTTAGCCTTGCATCTGTGTCTGGACATTTAAAGCAGTAAGCACAGAGTCGAAGCAAGAAGAACTACAATCCTGCAGCCTGTGGAATGAAAACCACATTCACAGAAAGATAGACAAAGTGAAAAGGCAGAGGAACATGTACCAGATGAAGGAACAAAATAAAACCCCAGAAAAAAAACTAAATAAAGTGGAGATAGGCAACCTTCCAGAAAATGAAGTCAGAATAATGATAGTGAAGAGGATCCAGGACCTCGGAAAAAGAATGGAGGCAAAGATTGAGAAGATGCAAGAAATTTTTAACAAAGACCTAGAAGAATTAAAGAACAAAAGTCTAGGGCTTCCCTGGTGGCGCAGTGGTTGAGAGTCCGCCTGCCGATGCACGGGACATGGGTTCGTGCCCCGGTCCGGGAAGATCCCACATGCCGTGGAGCAGCTGGGCCCATGAGCCATGGCCGCTGAGCCTGCGCGTCCAGAGCCTGTGCTCCACAATGGGAGAGGCCACAACAGTGAGAGGTCCGCGTACCACAAAAAAAAAAAGTCTAGAAGAATTAAAGAAAAAACAGAGATGAACAATACAAAAACTGAAAAGAAAACTAAATTAGAAGGAATCCATAGCAGAAAAACTAAGGCAGAAAAACGGATAAGTGACCTGAAAGACAGAAAGGTGGAATTTACTGCCATGGAACAGAATAGAGAAAAAAGAATGCAAAGAAATGAAGACAGCCTAAGAGACCTCTGGTACAAAATTAAATGCACCAACATTCACATTATAGGGGTCCCAGAAGGAGAAGAGAGAGGGAAAGGACCCAAGAAAATAATTGAAGAGATTATAGTAAAAAAATTCCCTAACATGGGAAAGGAAATAGCCACCCAAGTCCAGGAAGCACAGAGTCCCAGGGAGGATAGACCCAAGGAGAAACACAGCGAGATACATAGTAATCAAATGGACAAAAATTAAGACAAAGAAAATTATTAAAACAACAAGGGAAAAATGACAACATACGAGGGAACTCCCATAAGGTTAACAGCTGATTTCTTATCAGAAAATCTATAAGCCAGAAGGGAGTGGCATGATACATTTAAATTGATGAAAGGGAAGAACCTACAACCAAGATTACTCTACCTGGCAAGAATCTCATTCAGATTTGATGGAGAAAACAAAAGTGTTACAGACAAGCAAAAGATAAGAGAATTCAGCACCACGAAACCAGCTCTACAACAAATGCTAAAGGAACTTCTCTAAGTGGGAAACACAAGAGAAGAAAAGGACCTACAAAAACAAACACAAAACAATTAAGAAAATGGTAATAGGAACATACATATCAATAATTACCCTAAATGTGAATGGATTAAATGCTCCAACCAAAAGACACAGGCTCGCTGAATGGATACAAAGACAAGACCCATATATATACTGTCTACAAGAGACCCACTTCAGACCTAGGGACACATACAGACTGAAAGTGAGGGGATTAGAAAACATATTCCATGCAAATGGAAATCAAAAGAAAGCTCATAACAATACTCATAACAGATAAAATACTCATATTTTATACTCATAGATTTAAAATAAAGAATGTTACAAGAGACAAGGAAGGACACTACATAATAATCAAGGGATCAATCCAAGAGGAAGATAATAATAATCAAGGGATCAATCCAAGAGGAAGATATAACAATTATAAATATATATGCACCCAGCATAGGAGCACCTCAATACATAGGCAAAAGCTAACAGCCATAAAATGGGAAACTGACAGTAACACAATAATAGTGGGGGACTTCAATACCTCACTTACACCAATGGACAGATCATCCAAACAGAAAATTAATAAGGAAACACAAGCTTTAAATGACACAATAGACCAGATATATTTAATTGATATTTATAGGACATTCCATCCAAAAACAGCACATTACACTTTCTTCTTAAATACACATGGAACATTCTCCAGGATAGATCATATTTTGGGTCACAACTCAAGCCTCGGTAAATTTAGGAAAATTGAAATCATGTCAAACACCATTTCTGATCACAATGCTATGAGATTAGAAATAAATTACAGGGGGAAAAAAGTAAAAAAACAAAAACACATGGAAGCTAAACAATACGTTATTAAATATCCAAGAGATCACTGAAGAAATCAAAGAAGAAATAAAAAAATACCTAGAGACAAATGACAACAAAAACATGATGATGATCCAAAACCTATGGGATGAGGAGGGACCTTCAAGATGGCAGAGGAGTAAGACATGGAGATCACCTTCCTCTCCACAAATACATCAAAAATACATCTACATGTGGAACAACTCCTACAGAACACCTACTGAAAGCTGGCAGAAGACCTCAGATTTCCCAAAAGGCAAGAAACTCCAGACATACTTGGGTAGGGCAAAAGAAAAAAAGAAAACACAGAAACAAAAGAATAAGGATGGGACCTGCACCTATGGGAGGGAGCTGTGAAGGAGGAAAAGTTTCCACACACTAGGAAGTCCCTTCACTGGTGGAGAGGGTAGGTGGGTAGGGGAGAAGCTTCAGAGCCCTGGAGGAGAGCACAGCAACAGGGGTGCAGAGGGCAAAGTGGAGACATTCCTGCACAAAGTGTCAGTGCCAATGAGCACTCACAAGCCTGAGAGGCTTGTCTGTTCACCGCTGGGATGGGTGGTGGCTGGGGACTGAGGCTTGGGCTTCAAAGGTCGGACACCAGGGAGAGGACTGGGGTTGGTAGCATGAACACAGCCTGAAGGGGCCTAGTGTGCCACAGCTAGGAGGGAGGGAGTCCAGGAAAAAGTCTGGACCTGCCTAACAGGCAAGAGACCATTGTTTTGAGATGCATGAGGAGAGGGGATTCAAAGCACCGCCTTAACGAGCTCCAGAGACAGGCGTGAGCCGCGGATATCAGTGCAGACACCAGAGTCAGAAATGAGACAATAAGGCTGCTGCTGCCACCACCAAGAAGCCTGTGTGCAAGCACAGGTCACTATCCACACCTCCCCTCCCAAAAACCTATGCAGTCCGCCACTGCCAGGGTCCCGTGATCCAGGGACAACTTCCCTGGGAGAGCACAAGGTGCACCTCAGGCAGTTGAAAAGTTACGCTGGCCTCTGCCGCCACAGGCTTGCCCCACATACCGTACCCCTCCCTACCCCCGGCCTGAGTGAGCCAGAGCCCCCGAAGCAGCTCCTACTTTAACCGTGCACTGTCTGGGGGTAAAACAGAAGCCCTCAGGTGACCTACATGCAGAGGCGGGGCCAAATCCAAAGCTGAGCCCCAGGAGCTGTGTGAACAAAGAAGAGAAAGGGAAATTTCTCCCAGCAGGCTCAGGAGCAGCGGATTAAATCCCCACAATCAACTTGATGTACCCTGCATCTATGGAATACCTTAATAGACAGTGAATCATCCCAAAATTGAGGTGGTGGACTCTGGGAGCAACTGTAGACTTTGGGTTTCCTTTCTACATCTAACTTATTTCTGGCTTTATGTTTATCTTAGTTTAGTATTTAGAGATTATTTTCATTCATAGATTTGTTTATTGATTTGGTTGATCTCTTCCTTTTTTATGTGCATATATATTTTTTCCTTTTTCTCTTTTTGTGAGTGTGTATGTGTATGTTTCTTTGTGTAATTTTGTCTGTATATCTTTGCATTCACAATTTGTCCTAGGGTTCTGTCTTTTTTTTTTTTTAGTATATTTTTTAGCACTTGTCTTTGGTGGATTTGCTTTATGGTTTGGTTGATCTCTTCTTTCTTTTTGTGTTTTTTACGTTTTCATTTTTTAATTTTTAATATTTTTTAATTTTTTATCTTAATAAACTTATTTATTTTCTTTTATTTTCATTTTCTTTCTTTCTTTATTTTTCTCTCCCTTTTCTTCTGAGCCATGTGTCTGACAGGGTCTTGGTGCTTCAACCAATATTCAGGCCTGAGCCTCTGAGGTGGGAGAGCTCAGTTCAGGACATTGGTCCACCAGAGATGTCCCAGCCCTATGTAATATCAAACAGCAAAAGCTTGCCCACAGATCTCCATCTCAACGCTAAGACACAGCTCCACTCAACGACCAGCAAGCTACAGTGCTGGAGACCCTATGCCAAACAGCTAGGAAGACAGGAACACCACCCCACCCATCAGCACAGAGGCTGCCGAAAATCATAATAAGTTCACAGACACCAAAACACGCAGCACCAGAAACGGTCCTACCCACTAGAAAGACAAGATCCAGCCTCATCCACCAGAACACAGGCATGAGTCACTTCCACCAAGAAGCCTACATAACCCACTGAACAAACCTTACCCACTGCAGTCAGACACCAAAACAATGGAAACTACAAACCTGCAGCCTATGAAAAGAAGACCATAAACACAGTAAGTTAAGCAAAATGTGAAGACAGAGAAATATGTAGCAAATGAAGGAGCAACGTAAAATCTCAACAGACCAAACAAGTGAAGAGGAAATAGGCAGTCTACCTGAAAAAGAATTAAGAATAATGATACGAAACATGATCCAAAATCTTGGAAATAGAACGGAGAAAATACAAGAAAAGTTTAACAAGGGCTTAGAAGAACTAAGAGCAAACAAACAATGATGAACAACACAATAAATGAAATTAAAAATTCTCTGGAAGGAATCAATAGCAGAATAACTGAGGTAGAAGAACAGATAACTGACCTGGAAGATAAAATGGTGGAAATAAGTACCACAGAGCAGAATAAAGAAAAAGGAATGAAAAGAATTGAGGACAGACTCAGAGACCTCTGGGACAGTATTAAACCCAACATTTGAATTATGGCGGTCTCAGAAGAAGAAGAGAAAAAGAAAGGGACTGAGAATATATTTGAAGAGATTAGAGTTGAAAACTTCCCTAATATGGGAAAGGAAATAGTCAAACAAGTCCAGGAAGTGCACAGAGTCCCATACAAGGTAAACCCAAGGAGAAACATGCAAAGACACATAATAATCAAACAATCAAAAATTAAATACAAAGAAAAAATATTAAAACGAGCAAGGGAAAAATAATAAGTAACATACAAGGAAATCCCCATAAAGTTAAGAGCTGATCTTTCACCAGAAACTCTGCAAGACAGAAGGGAGTGGCAGGACATATTTAAAGTGATGAAAGGGAAAAAACTACAAGCAGGATTACTTTATCCAGCAAGGATTTCATTCAGACTCAACAGAGAAATTAAAACCTTTACAGACAAGCTAAAGCTAAGAGAATTCAGCACAACCAAACCAGCTTTACAAAAAATGGTAGAGGAGCTTCTCTAACTGGGAAACACGAGAGAAAGAAGACGTCTACAATAACAAACCCAAAGCAATTAAGAAAATAGTAACAGGAATATACATATCGATAATTACCTTAAATGTAAATGGATTAAATGCTCCAACCAAAAGACATAGACTGGCAGAACGGATACAAAAACAAGACCCATATATATGCTGTCTACAAGAGACCCACTTCACACCTAGGGACACATACGGACTGAAAATGAGGGGGTGGAAAAAGATATTCCATGCAAATGGAAATCAAAAGAAAGCTGGAGTAGCAATTCTCATATCAGAAAAAATAGACTTTAATTAAAGACTATTACAAGAGACAAAGAAGGATACTACATAATGACAAAGGGATCAATCCAAGAAGTAGATATAACAATTGTAAATATTTATGCACCCAACAGAGGAGCACCTCAATACTAAAGCAAATAGTAACAGCCATAAAAGGGGAAATCGACAGTGACACAAAAATAGTAGGGGAGTTTAACACCACACATTCACCAATGGACAGATCATCCAGACAGAAAATTAATAAGGAAACACAAACGTTAAATGAAGCATTAAACAAGATGGATTTAATTGATATTTATAGGGCATTCCATCCAAAAACAATGGAATACACTTTGTTCTCAAGTGCTCATGGAAGATTCACCAAGATAGATCATAATTTGGGTAACAAATCAAGCCTTGAATATTTAAGAAAACTGAAATCATATCAAGTGTCTTTTCCAACCAAAACACTATGAGACTAGATGTCAATTACAGGAAAAAGATCTTTAAAAACTACAAACACATGGAAGCTAAAAATTACACTACTAAATAACAAACAGATCACTGAAGAAATGAAAGAGGAAATTAAAAAAATACCTACAAACAAATGACAATGGAGACACGATGACCCAAAACCTATGGGATGCAGCAAAAGCAGTTCTAGAGGGAAGTTTATAGCAATACAATCCTACCTCAAGAAATAAGAAATATCTAAAATAACAACCTAACCTTACACCTAAAGCAATTAGAGAAAGAAGAAGAAAAGTCCCAAGTTAGCATAAGGAAAGAAATCATAATGATCAGACAGAAATAAATGAAAAAGAAATGAAGAAAACAGGAGCAAAGATCAATAAAACTTAAAGCTTGTTCTTTGAGAAGATAAACAAAACTGGTAAACTATTAGCGAGACTCATCAAGTAAAAGGGAGAAGACCAAAATCAACAGAACTAGAAATGAAAAACGAGAAGTAACAACTAGCACTTCAAAAATAAAAAGGATCATGAGAGATTACTACAAGCAACTATATGTCAATAAAATGGACAACCTGGAAGAAATGGACAAATTCTTAGAAAACCACAACCTTGTGAGACAGAACCAGGAAGAAACAGAAAATATAAACAGACCAATCACAAGCACTGAAATTGAAACTGTGATTAAAAACCTTCCAGCAAACAAAAGCCCAGGACCAGATGTATTCACAGGCGAATTCTATCAAAGGATTAGGAAACAGCTAACACCTATTCTTCTCAAACTCTTCCAAACTATAACAGAGGGAGGAACACTCCCAAACTTGTTCTATGAGCTTGCCATCACCCTGATACCCAAACCAGACAAAGATGTCACAAAAAATGAAAACTAGAGGACAATATCACTAATGAATATAGACGCAAAAATCCTCAACAAAATACTAGCAAACAGAATCCAACAGCACATTAAAAAGATCATACAACACGATCAAGCTGGGTTGATCCCAGGAATGCAAGGATTATTCAACATATGCATATCAATCAATGTGATGAACCATATTAACCAACTGAAGGAGAAAGACCATATGATCATCTCAGTAGATGCAGAAAAACCTTTGACAAAATTCAAAACCAATTTATGATAAAAAAAAAACTCTCCAGAAAGTAGGCATAGAGGGAACTAACCTCAACATAATTAAGCCCATATATGACAAACCCAAAGCCAACATCATTCTCAATGGTGAAAAACTGAAACCACTTCCTCTAAGGTCAGGAACAAGACAAGGTTGCCCACTCTCAACACTATTATTCAACATAACTTTGGAAGAATTAGCCACAGCTTTCAGAGAAGAAAAAGGAATCCAAATCAGAAAAGAAGAAGTAAAACTGTCACCATTTGCAGATGACAGGATACTATACAAAGAGAATCCCAAAGATGCTACCAGAAAACTACTAGAGCTAATCAATGAAGTTGGCAAAGTAGCAGGATACAAAATTAATGCACAGAAATCTCTTGCATTCCTATACACTAATAATGAAATATCTTAAAGAGAAATTAAGGAAACACTCCAATTTACCATTGCAACAAAAGGAATAAAGTATCTAGGTATAAACCTACCTAAGCAGACAAAAGACCTCTATGCAGAAAACTATAAGACACTAATGAAAGAAATTAAACATGATACAAACAGATGGAGAGATATACCATGTTCTTGGATTGGAAGAATCAACACTGTGAAAATGAGTATATTACCCAAAGCAATCTACAGATTCAATGCAATCTCTATCAAACTACCAATGGCAATTTTCACAGAACTAGAACAAAAAATTTCACAATTTGTAAGGAATCACAAAAGTCCCCGAATAGCCAAAGAAATATTGAGAAAGAAATGCGGAGCCAGAGGAGTCAGACTCCCTGACATTAGACTATACTACAAAGCTACAGTAATCAAGACAGTATGGTACTGGCACAAAAACAGAAATATAGATCAATGGAACAGGATAGAAGGCCCAGAGATAAACCCACACACATATAGTCACCTTATCTTTGATAAAGGAGGTAAGCATATACAATGGAGAAAAGACAGCCTCTTCAATAAGTGGTGCTGGGAAAACTGGACAGCTACATGTAAAAGAACGAAATTAGAACATTCCCTAACCATATACAAAAATAAACTCAGAATAGATTAAAGACCTAAATGTAAGGCCAGACACCATAAAACTCTTAGAGGAAAACATAGGCAGAACACTCTATGACATAAATCACAGAAAGATCCTTTTTGACCGACCTCCTAGAATAAGGGAAATAAAAACAAAAGTAAACAAATGGGACCTAATGAATCTTAAAAGCTTTTGCACAGCAAAAGAAACCATAAATAAGACAAAAAGGCAACCCTCAGAATGGGAGAAAATGTTTGCAAATGAAGCAACTGGAAAAGGATTAATCTCCAAAATATACAAGCAGCTCATGAAGGTCAATATCAAAAAACAAACAACCCAATCCAAAAATGGGCAGAAGTCCTAAATAGACATTTCTGCAAGGAAGATATACAGATTGCCAACAAACACATGAAAGGATGCTCAATATTGCTAATCATTAGAGAAATGCATATCAAAATTACAATGAGGTATCTATCCACCATTCCTCATTACTGCTGATCATCTCCCCAATCCAAGCCACCATTATGTCACCTGAACAAGTACAGTAGCTTCTGTAGGTCCAATCCATAGACCACCAGAGGGATCTTAATTAAATGTAAATTAGGCAATGTGTTTCCCCTGATTTGAACCTTATATACACCATTTTCCACTGCAAATAAAATCAAAACTCCTTTCTATGGTCTGAAAGCCACCACACAGTCCAACCCCTGCCCAGATCCTGACCACAATCCAGGTTATTCTGCCTCTCTCACCCTAGCTGAGTACACTTTCTCCATCTCTTTTTTACATCTAGATAGTAAACAAAGCAGGGAATCAAGCCTGATATGTAGCATTTGCCCATTTCTAGGGTGTAAATACACCCACCTTGACCAATTCCAAGCTATGAATACAATGTCACTGGAAAGGGAGCTGGGCAGAGATGCACAGTTGTCCCCCTTTGTAGTGTTTCCACCATACAGATAACAGGAGGTGTAAAAGCTACTAGAGCACAGATAATAGTAAATTTTATAATATAATTAGGAAGTAATAAATTTTGAGTTTTTATTGCCATTGCTTTCAATAAAATTTAATTGTAATGTTAAAAAAAACTACAATGAGGTATCACCTCACACCAATAAGAATGGCCATCATCAACAAAATCGACAAAAAAAAAATGCTGGAGAGGTTGTGAGAAAAGGGATCCCGCTTACACTGTTGGTAGGAATGTAAATTGATACAGCCACTATGGAGAACAGTATGCAGGTTTCTTAAAAAACTAAAAATAAAACTACCCTATGACCCAGCAATCCCACTGCTGGGCATATACCCTGAGAAAACCATAATTCAGAGATACATGTACCACAATATTCATTGCAGAACTATTTACAATACCCAGGACATGGAAGCAACCTAAGTGTCCATTGAAAGATGAATGGATAAAGAAGATGTGTCACATATGTACAATGGAATACTACTCACCTATAAAAAGAAACAAAAGTGAGTTACTTGTAGTGAGATGGATGAACCTGTCATACAGAGTGAAGTCAGAAAGAGAGAAACAAATATTGTATGCTAACACATATACATGGAATCTAAAAAAAAAAAATGGTGCTGAAGAAACTAAGGGAAGGACAGAAATAAAGATGCAGATGTAGAGAATGGACTGGAGGAATGGGGAGGGGAAGGGTAAGCTGGGACGAAGTGAGAGAGTGACATAGAAATATATACACTACCAAATGTAAACTAGATAGCTAGTGGGAATCAGCTGCATAGCACAGGGAGATCAGCTCAGTGCTTTGTGTCCACGTAGAGTGGTGGGATAGGGAGGGTGGGAGGGAGAGGCAAGAGGGAGGAGATATGGGGATATATGTATATGTATAGCTGATTCCCTTTGTTGTACAGGAAAAACTACCACACCATTGTAAAGATATTATACTCCAATAAAGATGTTTAAAAAAAAAACCTATGGGATGCAGCAAAAGCAGTTCTAAGAAGGAAGTTTGTAGCAATAAAATCTTACCTCAAGAAATAAGAAAAATCTCAAATAAACAGTCTAACCTTACACCTAAAAGAACTAGAGAAAAAAGAACAAACAAAACCCAAAGTTAGTAAAAGGAAAGAAATGATAAAGATCAGAGCAGAAATAAATGAAATAGAAACAAAGAAAACAAAAGCAAAGATCAATGAAACTAAAAGTTGGTTCTTTGAGAAGACAAAAAAAATTGATAAACCTTTTGCCAGACTCAACAGAAAAAGAGGGAGAGGACTCAATAAAATTAGAAATGAAAAAGAAGTTACAACAGACACCACAAAAATAAAAAACATCATAAGAGACTACTGCAGGCAACTCTATGCCAATAAAATGGACAACTTGGAAGAAATGAACAAATACTTAGAAAGGTATAACCTTCCAAGACTGAACCTGGAAGATAGAAAATATGAGCAGACCAATCACAAGTAATGAAATTGAAACTGTGATTAAAATCTTCCAACAAACAAAACTCCAGGACAAGATGGCTTCACAGGTGAATTGTATCAAACATTTTGAGAAGAGCTAGCACCCATCCTCCTCAAACTTTTCCAATAAGTTGCAGAGGAAGGAACACTCCCAAATTCATTCTAAATGGTCACCATCACCCTGATACCAAAATCAGATAAATATGCTACAAACAAAGAAATTTACAGACCAATATCACTGATGAATATAGATGCAAAGTCCTCAGCAAAATACTAACAAACAGAAACCAACAACACATTAAAAGGATCATATACCATGATCAAGTGGGATTTATCCCAGTGATGCAAGGATGCTTCAATATATGCAAATCAATCAATGTGATACACCATATTAACAAACTGAAGAATAAAAAACATATGATCATCTCAATAGATGCAGAAAAAGCTTTCGAAAAAATTCTACACTGATTTATGAGAAAAACTCTACAGAAAGTGAGCATAGAGGGAACCTACGTCAACATAATAAAGGCCATATACAAAAAAACCCCACAGCAAACATCATTCTCAGTGGTGAAAAACTGAAACCATTTCCTCTAAGATCAGGAACAAGACACAGATGTCCACTTTCGCCACTATTATCCAAAATAATTTTGGAAGTCCTAGCCACAGCAATCAGAGAAGAAAAAGAAGTAAAAGGAATACAAATGGGAAAAGAAGAAGTAAAACTGTAACTGTTTGCAGGTGATATGATACTACACATAGAGAATCCTAAAGATGCCACCAGAAAATTACTAGAGGTAATCAATGAATTTGGTAAACTTGCAGGATACAATATTAATGCACAGAAGTCTCTCGCACTCCTATACACTAACAATGAAAGATCAGAAAAAGAAATTACGAAACAATCCCATTTACCATCCCAACAAAAATAATAAAATAGCTGGGAGTAAACCTACATAAGGAGGTAAAAGACCTGTACAAGAAAACTATAAGACACTGATGAAAGTAATCCAAGATGACACAAACAGATGGAGAGATGTACAATATTCTTAGACTGGAAGAATCAATACTGTGAAAATGAATAAACTACCCAAAGCAATCTACAGATTCAGTGCAATCCCTATCAAATTACCAATGGCATTTTTCACAGAACTAGAACAAAATATCTTATAATTTGTATGGAGGCACAAAAGATCTCGAATAGCCAAAGCAATCTTGAGGGAAAAAAACAGAGCTGGAGGAATCAGACTCCCTGACTGCAAATCTACAGTAATGAAGACAATATGGTACTGGCACAAAAACAGAAATATAGATCAATGGAACAGGATAGAAAGCCCAGAGGTAAATCCATGCACCTATTGTCAACAAATCTATTACAAAGGAGGCAAGGATTTACAATGGAGAAAAGACAGTCTCTTCAATAATTGGTGCTGGGCAAACTGGACAGCTACATGTAAAGAATGGAATTAGAACACTTCCTAACACCATACACAGAAATAAACTTAAAGTGCATTAAGACCTAAATGTACAGCCAGACACTGTAAAACTCTTAGAGGAACACATAGGCAGAACACTCTATGACATAAACAGCAAGATCCTTTTTGACCCACCTCCTAGAGTAACAGAAATAAAAACAAAATTAAACAAATGGGACCTAATGAAACTTAAAGCCTTCTGCACAGCAAAGGAACCATAAACAAGACGAAAATACAACCCACAGAATGGGAGAAAATATTTTCAAATGAAACAACTGGCAAAGTATTAATCTCCAAAATTTACAAGCAGCTCATGAAGCTCAATATCAAAAAAATAAACAACCCAATCCAAAAATGGGCTGAAGACCTAAACAGACGTCTCCAAAGAAGATACACAGAATGCCAACAAACACATGAAAGGATGCTCAACATCACTAAACATTAGAGAAATGCACAGCAAAACCCTAGTGAGGTATCACCTCACACTGGTCAGAATGGCCATCATTAAAAAAATCTATGAACAATAAATGCTGGAAAGAGTGTGGTGAAAAAGGAACCCTCTTGAACTGTTGGTGGGAATGTAAATTGATACAGCCACTATGGAAAACAGTATGAAGGTTCCTTAAAAAACTAAAAATAAAACTACCCTATGACCCAGCAATCCCACTACTGGGCATATACCCTGAGAAAACCATAATTCAAAGAGATACATTCACCCCAGTGTTCATTGCTGCACTGTTTACAATAGCCAAGATATGGATGCAATCTAAGTGTCCATTGACAGATGTGGCACATAAATACAATGGAATGTTACTCAGCCATAAAAAGAAACAAAATTGAGTTATTTGTAGTGAGGTTGATGGGACTAGAGTCTGTCATGTAGAGTGAAGTAAGTCAGAAGGAGAAAAACAAATACCATATGCTAACACATATGTACGGAATCTAAAAAATACATGGTTCTGATGAAGCTATGGGCAGGGCAGGAATAAAGATGCAGACATAGAGAATGGACATGAGGACATGGGGAGGGGGGAGGGGAATCTGGGGCAAAGTGACAGAATGGCATTGACATATATACACTACCAAATATAAAATAGATAGCTAGTGGGAAGCAGCTGCATAGCACAGGGAGATCAGGTCAGTGCTTTTTTACCACTTAGAGGGGTGGAAAGGGAGCGTGGGATAGAGGCTGAAGAGGGAAGGGATATGGGTATATATGTATACATATATGTATACATATATGTATATAGATAGCTGATTATACTCCAATAAAGATATAAAAATAATAATAAATATTTTTAAAAATTTTTAAAGATTTATGATGCACATTAGGATCTGCAAATTGAGGCAAGTCCCTGAGGGAGGGAGGAAGTAACAGGGAGAGGGAGGAGAGAGAGTCTGGGAATATGTATATGACAGGAGCCCACTGTGGGACTTTTTAATAGTGCCAGAAACAAACAAATTTCTTCCAGCCCATGGCAGGAATCGGGTAGTGGAAGAAGAAGAGCAGGGTTAACAGTGTGCAGGTGAGGCTGCTAAGAATGAATTTAAAAGCGAGTTTCTAGAACAAAGCTTTAAGTATAACAAATAATCCTAAAATTTGTATGGAACCACAAAAGATCCTGAAGAGCCAAAGCTATCTTGAGAAAGAACAAAGCTGGAGGAATCATGCATCCTGATTTCAAACTACACTATAAAGCTACAGTAAAGAAACAGAATGGTACTGGGACAAAAACAGACACATATCAGTGGAATAGAATAGAGAGCCTAGAAATAAACCCACACACGTATGGTCAATCTATGGCAGAGGAGGGAAGAATACACAATGGGGAAATGACAATCTCTTCAATAAGTGATACTGGGAAACTGGAAATCTACATTTAAAAACTGAAACTAGAACATTTTCTCACGCCATATACAAAAATAAACTCAAAATGGATTAAACAATTTAAATGTAAGACCTGAAACCATTAAAATCCTGGAAGAAAATATAGACAATTCACTCTTTTGCATTAGTGTTAGTAATTTTTTTCTTGGATCTGTCTCCTCAGGCAAGGGCCACAAAAGCAAAATTAAACAAATGGGGATACATCAAACTTAAAATATTTTGCTCTGTGAAGAAAACCATCAACAAAATGAAAAGGCAACATACTAAATGGGAGACGATATTTACAAATGATATGTCCAATAAGGGGTTATTATCCAAACTATTTGAAGAACTTATACAACTCAATAGAAAAAAATAATCAAAAAACAAAAACAATCCAATGTAAAAATGGCCGTAGGACCTAAATAGACATTTTTCAAAGGAAGATATACAAATGGCCAACAGGCACATGAAAAGATGCTCAACATCACTGATCATTGGGGAAATGCAAATCAAAGCCACAACGATGAGTTGAGGAAGATGGCAGAAGAGTAAGAGGCGGAGATCACCTTCCTCCCCACAAATACATCAGAAATACATCTACACGTGGAACTACTCCTATAGAACACCCACTGAACGCTGGCAGAAGACCTCAGACCTCCTAAAAGGCAAGAAACTCCCCACGTACCTGGGTAGCAAAAAAGAAAAAAGAATAAACAGACAAAAAAGAATAGGGACAGGACCTGCACCAGTGGGAGGGAGCTATGAAGGAGGAAAGGTTTCCACACACTAGGAGGCCCTTTGCAGGTGGAGACTGCGGGTGGGGGAGCGGGGAAGCTTCGGAGCCGCAGAGGAGAGCGCAGCCACAGGGGTGTGGAGGGCAAAGGGGAGAGATTTCCGCACAGAGGATCAGTGCCAACCAGCACTCACCAGCCCAAGAGGCTTCTCTGCTCACCCGCCGGGGTGGGCGGGGGCTGGGAGCTGAGGCTCAGGCTTCAGTCGGATCACAGGGAGAGGAACGGGGTTGGCGGCGTGAACACAGCCTGAAGGGGGTAGTGCACCACGGCTAGCCGGGAGGGAGTCCGGGAAAGAAGTCTGGAGCTGCTGAAGAGGCAAGAGAATTTTTCTTGCCTCTTTGTTTCCTGGTGTGGAAGGACAGGGTTAAGAGCGCTGCTTAAAGGAGCTCCAGAGATGGGTGCAAGCTGTGGCAAACACCGCGGACCCCAGAGATGGGCGTGAGATGCTACAGCTGCTGCTGCTGCCACCAAGAACCCTATGTGTGAGCATAGGTCATTATCCACACCTCCCCTCCTGGGAGCCTGTGCAGCCCGCCACTGCCAGGGTCCCGTGATCCAGAGACAACTTCCCTGGGAGAACGCACGGCGTGCCTCAGGCTAGTGCAACATCACGCCAGCCTCTGCCGCTGCAGTCTCACCTGCATCCGTACCCCTCCCTCCACCGGGCCTGAGTGAACCAGAGCCCCCGAATCAGCGGCTCCTTTAACCACTTCCTGTCTGAGCGAAGAACAGATGCGCTCAGGTGACCTAAGTGCAGAGGCAGGGCCAAATCCAAAGCTGAATCCCGGGAGCTGTGTGAACAAAGAAGAGAAAGGGAAATTTCTTCCAGCAGCCTCAGGAGCAGTGGATTAAATCTCCACGATCAACTTGATGTACCCTGCATCTGTCGAATACCTGAACAGACAACGAATCATCCCAAATTGAGGAGGTGGACTTTGAGAGCAAGATTTGTTATTTTTTCCCCTTTTCCTCTTTTTGTGACTGTGTATGTGTATGCTTCTGTGTGAGATCTTGTCTGTATATCTTCGCTTTCACCATTTGTCCTAGGGTTCTGTCCATCCGTTTTTTTTGTTGTTGTTGTTGAATTCTTTTAAAAAAAATTTTTCTTAATAATTGTTGTTTATTTTTATTTTAATTATTTTATTTTATCTTTATTTTATTTTATCCTCTTTCTTTCTTTCTTTCTACTTTTTCTCCCTTTTATTCTCAGCTGTGTGGATGAAAGGCTCTTAGTGCTCCACCCAAGAGTCAGTGCAGTGCCTCTGAGGTGGGAGAGCCAACTTCAGGACACTGGACAACAAGAGACCTCCCAGCTCCATGGAATATCAAATGGCGATAATCTCTGAGAGATCTCCATCTCAACACCAAGACCCAGCTTCACTCAATGACCAGCAAGCTACAGTGCTGGACACCCTATGCAAAACAACTAGCAAAAGAGGAACACAACCCCACCCATTAGATGAGAGGCTGCCTAAAAGCATAATAAGGCCACAGACACCCCAAAACACACCACCAGTTGTGGACCTGCCCACCAGAAAGACAAGATCTAGCCTCATCCACCAGAACACAGGCACTTGTCCCCTGCACCAGGAAGCCTACACAACCCACTGAACCAACATTAGTCACTGGGGAAAGACACCAAAAACAGCGGGAACTATGACCCTGCACCCTGCAAAAAGTACAACCCCAAACACAGTAAGATAAGCAAAATGAGATGACAGAAAAACACACAGCAGATGGAGGAGCAAGGTAAAAACCCACCAGACATAACAAATAAAGAGGAAATAGGCAGTCTACCTGAAAAAGAATTCAGAATAATGAGAGTGAAGATGAAGCAAAATCTTGGAAATAGAATAGACAAAATGCAAGAAACATTTAACAAGGACCTAGAAGACCTAAAGAGGAAACAAGCAATGATGAACAACACAATAAATGAACTTAAAAATACTCTATAAGGGATCAATAGCAGAATAATTTATGCAGAAGAACGGATAAGTGACCTGGAAGATAAAATAGTGGAAATAACTACTGCAGAGCAGAAAAAAGAACGAAAAGAACTGAGGACAGTTTCAGAGAATTCTGGGGCAACATTAAACGCGTCAACATTCGAATTACTGCGGTCCCAGAAGAAGAAGAGACTGAAAAAGGGACTGAGAAAATATTTGAAGAGATTATAATTGAAAACTACCCTAATATGGGAAAGGAAATAATTAATCAAGTCCGGGAAGCACAGAGAGTCCCATACAGCATAAATCCAAGGAGAAACATGCCAAGACACATATTAATCAAACTATCAAAAATTAAATACAAAGAAAACACATTAAAAGCAGCAAGGGAAAAACAACAAATAACACACAGGGGAATCCCCATAAGGTTAACAGCTGATCTTTCAGCAGAAACTCTGCAAGTCATAAGGGACTGGCAGGACATATTTAAAGTAATGAAGGAGAAAAACCGACAACCAAGATTATTCTACCCAGCAAGGATCTCATTCAGATTTGAATGAGAAATTAAAACCTTTAAAGACAAGTAAAACCTGAGAGAGTTCAGCACCACCAAACCAGCTTTACAACAAATGCTAAAGGAACTTATCTAGGCAAGAAACACAAGGTAAGTAAAGGACCTACAATAACAAACACAAAAAAATTAAGATAATGAGAATAGGAATATACATATCGATAATTACCTTAAATGTAAATGGATTGAATGCTCCCACCAAAAGACACAGATTGGCTGAATGGATACAAAAACAAGAACCATATATATGCTGTCTACAAGAGACCCACTTCAGACCTAGGGACAAATACAGACTGAAAGTGAGGGGATGGAAAAAGATATTCCATGCAAATGGAAAACAAAAGAAAGCTGGAGTAGCAATTCTCATTTCAGACAAAATAGACTTTAAAATAAAGGGGAAATTGACAGTAACACATTCATATTAGGGGATTCAACACCCCGCTTTCACCAATGGACAGATCATCCAAAATGAAAATAAATAAGGAAACAAAAGCTGTAAATGATACATGAAACAAGATGGACTTAATTGATATTTATAGGACATTCCATACAAAAACAACAGAATACACATTTTTCTCAAGTGCTGATGGAACATTCTCCAGGATAGATCGTATCTTGGGTCACAAATCGAGCCTTGGTAAATTTAAGAAAATTCAAATTGTATCAAGTATCTTTTCTGACCACAATGCTATGAGACTAGATATCAATTACAGGAAAAGATCTGTAAAAAATATAAACACATGGAGGCAAAACAATACACTACTTAATAACGAAGTCATCACTGAAGAAATCAAAGAGGAAATTAAAAAATACCTAGAAACAAATGACAATGGAGACACAAGTACCCAAAATCTATGGAATGCAGCAAAAGCAGTTCTAGGAGGGAAGTTTATAGTAATACAGTCCTACCTTAAGAAACAGAAAACATCTTGAATAAATAACCTAACCTTGCACCTAAAGCAATTAGAGAAAGAAGAACAAAAAAACCCCAAAGTTAGCAGAAGGAAAGAACTCATAAAGATCAGATCAGAAATAATTGAAAAAGAAATGAAGGAAACAATAGCAAAGATCAATAAAACTAAATGCTGGTTCTTTGAGAAGATAAACAAAATTAATAAACCATTAGCCAGACTCGTCAAGAAAAGAAGGGAGAAGACTCAAAACAATAGAATTAGAAATGAAAAAGGAGAAGTAACAACTGACACTGCAGAAATACAAAAGATCATGAGAGATTACTACAAGCAACTCTATGCCAATAAAATGGACAACCTGGAAGAAATGGACAAATTCTTAGAAAACCACAACCTGCCAAGACTGAATCAGGAAGAAATAGAAAATATGAACAGACCAATTACAAGCACTAAAATTGAAACTGTGATTAAAAATCTTCCAACAAACAAAAGCCCAGGACCAGATGGCTTCACAGGCGAATTCTATCAAACATTTAGAGAAGAGCTAACACCTATTCTTCTCAAATTTCCAAAATATAGCAGACGGCGGAACACTCTGAAACTCATTCTACAAGGCCACCATCACCTTGATACCAAAACCAGACAAGGATGTCACAAAGAAAGAAAACTACAGGCCAATATCACTGATGAACATAGATGCAAAAATCCTCAACAAAATACTAGCAAACAGAATCCAAAAGCACATTAAAAGGATCATACACCATGATCAAGTGGGGTTTATTCCAGGAATGCAAGGATTCTTCAGTATACGCAAATCAATGTGATACACCATATTAACAAATTGAAGGAGAAAAACCATATGATCATCTCAATAAATGCAGAGAAAGCTTTCGACAAAATTCAACACCCATTTATGATAAAAACCCTCCAGAAAGTAGGCTTAGTGGGAACTTTCCTCAACATAAAAAAGGTCATATATGACAAACCCACAGCCAACATCATCCTCAACGGTGAAAAACTAATACCATTTCTACTAAGATCAGGAACAAGACAAGGTTGCCCACTCTCACCACTCTTATTCAACATAGCTTTGGAAGTTTTAGCCACAGCAAACAGAGAAGAAAGGGAAATAAAAGGAAACGAAATCGGAAAAGAAGAAGCAAAGCTGTCACTGTTTGCAGATGACATGATACTATACATAGAGAATCCTAAAGATGCTACCAGAAATCTATTAGAGGTAATCAATGTATTTGGTAAAGTAACAGGATACAAAACTAATGCACAGAAATCTCTGGCATACCTATACAGTAATGATGACAAATTTGAAAGTGAAATTAAGAAAACACTCCCATTTACCACTGTAACAAAAAGAATAAAATATCTAGGTATAAACCTACCTAAGCAGACAAAAGACCTGTATGAAGAAAATTATAAGACACTGATGAAAGAAATTACAGATGATACAAATATTGAGAGATATACCATGATCTTGGATTGGAAGAATCAACATTGTGAAAATGACTCTACCACCCAAAGCAATCTACAGATTCAATGCAATCCCTATCAAACTACCACTGGCATTTTTCACAGAACTAGAACAAAAAATATCAGACTTTGTATGGAAACACAAAAGACCCCAAATAGCCAAGGCAAACTTGAGAAAGAAAAACGGAGCTGGAGGAATCAGGCTCCCTGATTTCAGGCTATAGTACAAAGCTACAGTAATCAAGACAGTATGGTACTGGCATAAAAACAGAAATATACATCAATGGAACAGGATAGAAAGCCCAGAGATAAACCCACACACATATGGTTACCTTATATTTGATAAAGGAGGCAGGAATGTACAGTGGAGAAAGGACAGCCTCTTCAATAAGTGGTGCTGGGAAAACTGGACAGGTACATGTAAAAGTATGAGATTAGAGCACTCCCTAACACCATACACAAAAATAAGCTCAAAGTGGATTAAAGACCTAAATGTAAGGCCAGACACTCTAAAACTCTTAGAGGAAATCATAGGCAGAACACTCTATGACATAAATCACAGCAAGCTCCTTTTTGACCCACCCCCAAGAAAAATGGAAATAAAAACAAAAATAAACAAATGAGACCTAATGAAACTTCAAAGCTTTTGCACAGCAAAGGAAACCATAAACAACACCAAAAGACAACCCTCACAATGGGAGAAAATATTTGCAAATGAAGCAACTGACAAAGGATTAATCTCCAAAATTTACAAGCAGCTCATGCAGCTCAATAACAAAAAAACAAACAACACAATCCAAAAGTGGGCAGAAGACCTAAATAGGCATTTCTCCAAGGAAGATATACAGATTGCCAACAAACACATATCATTAGAGAAGTGCAAATCAAAACTACAATGAGACGTCATCTCACACCTGTCAGAATTGCCATCATCAAAAAATCTAGGAACAATAAAAGCTGTAGAGGGTTTGGAGAAAAGGGAACACTCTTGCACTGCTGGTGGGAATGTGAATTGGTACAGCCACTATGGAGAGCAGTATGGAGGTTCTTTAAAAAATTACAAATAGAATTACCATATGACCCAGCAATCCCACTACTGGGCATATACCTTGAGAAAACCATAATTCAAAAAGAGTCATGTACCAAAATATTCATTGTGGCTCTATTTACAATAGCCAGGAGATGGAAACAACCTAAGTGTCCATCATCCAATGAATGGATAAAGACTATGTGGCACATATATACAATGGAATATTACTCAGCCATAAAAGAAACAAAATTGAGTTATTTGTAGTGAGGTGGATGGACCTAGAGTCTGTCATACAGAGTGATGTAAGTCAGAATGAGAAAGACAAATACCGTATGCTAACACATATATATGGAATCTAAGAAAAAAAAGTCATGAAGAACCTAGGGGTAAGACAGGAATAAAGACACAGACCTACTAGAGAATGGACATCAGGATATGGAGAGGGAGAAGGGTAAGCTGTGACAAAGTGAGAGAGTGGCATGGACGTATATACACTACCAAAAGTAAAATAGATAGCTAGTGGGAAGCAGCCGCATAGCACAGGGAGATCAGCTCGGTGCTTTGTGACCACCTAGAGTGGTGGGATAGGGAGGGTGGGAGGGAGGGAGATGCAAGAGGGAAGAGATATGGGAACATATGTATATGTATAACTGATTCACTTTGTTATAAAGTAGAAACTAACACACCATTGTAAAGCAATTATACTCCAATAAAGGTGTTAAAAAAATCTGTAAATGTCCTTTCACTGATCTTTGCCTGGAAGGTATTTACACAAATGGAGTTTCCCCCCACGATTCAGCTGAAGTACTCACTGAGTTGGACCAAGGTTCTCAACTCAATAATATGTACATCTGAGACTCTTTATATTTCTTCCTATTCAAAGTGCCATCCTACCCATGGCTCATAGAAAGTTCATGCTGAATAAAGCTCTGATCATCTGTTGAATCCCTTCTTCGTTGAGTTTATTTTTTTCCCCTAGGAATAAGGTCTCTTGAGATTTATTTGATTATTGACCAGAATTGTGTAGCTCCCTGGGAAAATTGTTTTCTGGCCTTCTAACAGCTTCTTTTATGGTGTATCTTCTTGTGTAGTGTCTTAAGTGTCATTTGTCTATAAGGTGAAAAGTCAATAGAAATCTTTACGGGCACTAACCAAATACGTCTGTCCTTAAGCCAGTCTCAGAGGTGGAGGAGCACCGGAGGTCTCCTCAGACCTGTGCTTTTAGACATGTGTTGCCTCAAGTCACCATAGCAAAACACTATAAAGGCTTCTCCTCAGTCTTGTCTCTGTGTCCTTGAAAAATGCTTTGTTTAGGTTCACCTGCCCAGGATCAGGAGATTTTACATGGCCCCTGATTGGTGAAAATTGACCTTTCACCAAGTTTCTGAGACACCACGTTAAACAAGCATTATCCTTATGTATCTTTTTTCTCATGGGGTCATCTTAATCTAAAACTGCATTTCTTTTCAGCCAGGGACCTCTTTCCTTTATGTTTTCTCATTATAATGCTAATTGGTATACTTGTCTCTAACTAGCACAATTTCACTAGGGATAAATTTAAATTGCTGAAGACTTTTGTGGGACTTATGACATGAAGTAGATCTTTTCCTTTGAGAGGCATCATTAAAAAATAAGTGGAAAAAATCCTCATGAGGAGATAGATTTTCCTAGTTGTCTAAAAGAAAGAACTTTTTGTTTAATATACGAGGCAGTTCCTTCATTTCCATCACTTGGGGGATTAATAAGTGCTGGCTTTTTAAATTAAAGACTTTATTTTTCAAAGTATTTTTAAGTTCACATCAAAACTGAGAGAAAGGTACAAAGATTTCCCGTATGCCCTCTCTCCCCACACGTAAAGCTTCCTCAATTTGTAACATTCCCCACCAATGTGGTACATTGAGGAACCTACACTGACACATCATAATCACTCAAAATCCATAGTTTACATTAGGGTTCACTCTTGGTGTTGTACATTTTATGGACTTAGAATTTATCCATCATTATACTGTCATACAAAGTATTTTCACTGTTCCAAAATTCTCTGTAATCTATTTATCCCTACATCCCTCCTGGCACCCAATCCCTAGCAACCACTGAACTTTTTACTGTCTCCATAGTTTGCATTTTCCAGAATGTTATACACAATGAGCCTTGAACAACATGGGTTTTTTTGAACTGCATGGATCCACTTATACATGGATTTTTTTCAATAAATATATATTGCAGTACTACACAATCTGAAGTTGGTTGAATCTGTGGGTGCAAACCACAGATACAGAAGGTGAACTGTAAAGTTATATGCAGATTTTCAACAGCTCAGGGGTTGGCTGCCCTAACCACCTCTATGTTCAGGGGTCAACTATAGTTGGAACCAAACAGTATGTAGCCTTTTCAGATTGGCTTCTTTCACTTTGTAATATGCATTTAAGGTTACTCCATGTCTTTTTATGGCTTGATAGCTCATTTATTTTTTTTTTTATTTTTTAAAGGGCTTCAAATGCTTGGCATTTATTTATTTATTTATTTATTTGTTTATTTATTTATTTATTTATTTATTTATTTATTTTTGGCTGTGTTGGGTCTTCATTTCTGTGCCAGGGCTTTCTCTAGTTGTGGCAAGCGGGGGCCACTCTTCATCGCAGTGCATGGGCCTCTCACTATCGCGGCATCTCTTGCTGTGGAGCACAGGCTCCAGAGGCGCAGGCTCAGTAGTTGTGGCTCACGGGCCTAGTTGCTCTGCGGCATGTGGGATCTTCCCACACTAGGGCTTGAACCCGTGTCCCCTGCATTAGCAGGCAGATTCTCAACCACTGTGCCACCAGGGAATCCCTAGCTCATTTATTTTTAGTGTTCAATAATATTCCATTATCTGGGTGTAGCTCAGTGTATTTATTCATTTACCTACTGAACGACGTCTTTGTTTCTTCCAAGTTTTGACAGTTATAAATAAAGCTACTATAAACATCTGTGTGCAAGTTTTTGTGTGGGGATAAGTTTTCAGCTCCTTTGGGTAAATACCAAGAAATGAGATTTCTGGATCATATGGTAAGAGTATGTTTAGTTTTGTAAGAAACTGACAAACAGCCTTCCAAAGTGGCTGTAACATTTTGCTTTCCCACCAGAGATGAATGAGAGTTCCTGTTGTTCCACATCCTTGCCAGGATTTGATGATGTCAATGTTTGGATTTTGGTCATTCTAAAAGGTGTGTAGTAGTATCTCATTGCTGCTGTTTTTGCTTTTTTTAATTGAAGTACAGTTGATTTACAATATTGTGTTGGTTTCATGTGTATAGTATAGTGATTCAGTTAATTTTTGCAGATTATATTCCATTTAGATTATTAAAAGATATTGAATATAATTCCCTATGCTATACAGTAAATCTTTTTGCTTATCTATTTTACATATAGTAAGTTGTATCTGTTAATCACATACTGCAATTTGTCCCTCACTCCCTCCCTCTCCTCTTTAGTAACAATAACTTTGTTTTCTGTGTCTTTGAGTCTATTTCTGTTTTGTATCCAGATTTATTTGTATAATTTTTTAGATTCCACATATAAGTGATATCATATAGTATTTGTCTGACTTATTTTACTAAGCATAATATTCTCTAGGTCCATCCTTGTTGCTGCAAATGGCAATATATCATTCTTTTTAATGGTTGAGTAATATCCCATTATATATATATATATATATACATATATATATATATATATATGTATATACGCCACATCTTGTTAAGCCAATCATCTGTTGATGGACACTTGGGTTGTTGCCTTGTCTTGGCTATTGTAAATAGCGCTGCTATGAACATTGGGGTGCATGTATCTTTTCCAATCAGAGTTTTCATTTTTTCCAGATACTATATACCCAGGAGTAGAATTGCTGGATCATATGGTAGCTCTAATTTTAGTTTTTAAAGAAACTGCTATACTGTTTTCCATAGTGGTTGCACCAATTTACATTCCCACCAACAGTGTGTGAGCATTCCTTTTTCCCCACACCCTCTCAAACATTTATGATTTGTAGACTTGTTTTTTTCACTTCACAGGTCACTTTTTTATTATATTTATTTTTTTTTATTTTATATTGGTGTATAGTTGATTAAGAATGTCATGTTAATTGCAGGTGTACAGCAAAGTTATACATATACTTATATCCATTCTTTTTCAAATTTTTTTCCCATTTAGGTTATTACAGAATATTGAGCAGAGTTCTCTCTGCTGTATAGTAGGTCCTTGTTGGTTATCTATTTTAAATTTAGCTGTGTGTAAATGTCAATCCGAAACTCACAATCTATCCCTCCCCCCAACCCTTCCCCCCGGTAACCATAAGTTCATTCTCTAAGTCTGTGAGTCTGTTTCTATTTTGTAAATCATTTGTATCATTTTTTTTAGTTTCCACATATAAGCGATATTATATGATATTTGTCTTTCTCTGTTTGACTTACTTCACTTAGTCTGATAATCTCCAGTTCCATCCATGTTGCTGCAATGGCATTATTTCATTCTTTTTAATGGCTGAGTAATATTCCATTGTATATATGTACCATATCTTCTTTATCCATTTCTCTGTCGATGGACATTTAGGTTGCTTCCATGTCTTGGCTATTGTAAGCAGCACTGCAATGAACATTGGGGTGCATGTATCCTTTTGAACCATGTTTTTCTTTGGATATATGCCCAGGAGTGGGATTGCTGGATCATATAGTAACTCTATTTTTAGTTTTTTAAGGAACCTCCGTAGTATTCTCCATGGTGGCTGTACCAATTTACATTCCCACCAACAGTGTAGGAGGGTTCCATTTTCTCCACTCCCTCTCTAGCATTTACTGTTTGTAGACTTTTTGAGAATGGCCATTCTGACTGGTGTGGGCTGATACCTCACTGTGGTTTTGATTTACATTTCTCTAATAATTAGCAATGTTGAACATCTTTTCATGTGCCTCCTGGCCATCTGAATGTCTTTTATGGAAAAATGTCTATTTCGGTCTTCTGCCCACTTTTTATTGGGTTGTGTGTTTTTTTTTGTTTTTGAATTGTATGCACTGTTTGTAAATTTTGGATATTAACCCCTTATCAGTCATATCATTTGCAAATATTTTCTCCCATTCCATAGTTATCTTTTTGTTTTGCTTATGGTTTCCTTTGTGGTGCAAAAGCTTTTAAGTTTGATTAGGTCCCATTTGTTTATTTTTGCTTTTATTTCATTTGCCTTGGGAGATTGATCTAAGAAAATATTGCTAAGATTTATTTTGCAATAAATAAAGAATATTTTGCCTATGTCTTCTAGGAGTTTTATGGTGTCATGTCTTACATTTAGGTCTTTAAACCATTTTGAGCTTATTTTTGTATACAGTGTGAGGGAATGTTCTAATTTCACTGATTTACATGTAGCTGTCCAGCTTTCCCAACACCACTTTCTAAAGAGGCTGTCTTTTCTCCATTGTATATTCTTGCCTCCTTTGTTGTAGATTAATTGACTGTAGGTGCATGGGATTATTTCTTGGCTCTCTATTCTGTTCCATTGATCTATGTGTCTGTTTCTTTGCCAATATCACACCGTTTTTATTACTGTAGCTTGGTACTATAGTCTGAAGTCTTGAAGGGTTATATCTCCAGTTTTGTTCATTTTTCTCAGGATTGTTTTGGCAATTCTGAGTCTTTTGTGGTTCCATATAAATTTTAGGATTATTTGTTCTAGTTCTGTGAAAAATGGCATGGGTATTTTGATAGAGATTGCATTAAATATGGAGATTGCTTTGAGTAGTATTGACATTTTTAAAATATTAATTCTTCCAATCCAAGATCACAGGATATCTTTCCATTTATTTGAATCATCTTCAATTTCCTTTATCAATGTTTTATAGCTTTCAGCATATAATCTTTCACCTCTTTGGTCAAGTTTATTCCTAGGTATTTAAATTTTTTGATGCTATTTTAATCAGGATTTTTTTAAACTTTCTCTTTTTGATATTTTATTGTTAGTGTATAGAAATGCAACAGGTTTCTGTATATTAAGCTTGTATCCTGCTACCTTGCTGAACTCATTTATTAGTTCTAACCGTTTTTGTGTGGAGACTTTAGGGTTCTCTATATAGAGTATCATATCATCCACAAATAGTGACGGTTTTACCTCTTTTACCTTCCAATTTGTTATCTCATTGTGGTCATTTTTTTCTTTGCTTTATTGTTATAATTAACACACAATATTATAGTTTCACGTGTACAACATAATGATTCAATATTTTTATATAGTATGAAATAATCACAATAAGTTCACTTACCATCTGTCACTATAAAAAGTTCTTACAATAGTTTTGATGGAATATTCCCTATGAGTACTTTACCTCCCCATGAATTATTTATTTTATAACTGGAATTTTGTACCTCTTAATCCCCTTCACCCATTTCATTGTCCCCCCAGTCCTCTCCCCTCTGGCAACCACCAGTTTGTTCTCTGCATCTGTGAGTCTGTTTCTGTTTTTTTTGTTTGTTCATTTGTTTTGCTTATTAGATTCCACATATAAGTGAAATCACACAGTATTTGTCTTTTCTGTCTGGCTTATATAACTTAGCATAATACCCTCTAGATCCATCAATGTTGTCACAAATGGCAATATTACATTTTTTTTTTTTTTGGTACGTGGGCCTCTCACTTTTGTGGCCTCTCCCATTGTGGAGCACAGGCTCTGGATACGCAGGCTCAGCAGCCATGGCTCATGGACCCAGCTGCTCCGTGGCATGTGGGATCTTCTCAGACTGGGGCACAAACCCGTGTCCCCTGCATCAGCAGACAGACTCTCAACCACTGCGCCACCAGGGAAGCCCAATATTACATTTTTTATGCTGAGTAATATTCCATTGTATATACATACCACCGGTTCTTTAGTCACTCATTTACCAATGAACACTAAGGTTGTTTCCATATTCTAGATATTGTACATTGGTGTACATATATATTTTCAAATTAGTGTTTTTGATTTCTTGGGATAAATACCCAGAGGAGAAATTTTTGGTTCTTATAGCAGTTTTTTTGTCAATGTTTTAAGGAACCTCCATACTCTTTTCCATGCTGGTTGTACCAGTTTACAATTCCACCAACTTTGAACAAGAGTTCCCTTTTCTCTGTATCCTCACTAACATTTGTCTTTTGTTGTTTTTTTTGATGATAGCCATTCTGACAGGTGTAAGGTGACATCTCACCGTGATTCTGATTTGCATTTCCCTGATCATTAGTGATATTAAGCATCTTTTCATGTGCCTGTTGGCCAACTGTATATCTTCCTTGGAAAAATGCCCATTCAGTTCCTCTGCCTATTTTTTAACCAATTTTTAAAAATTTAATTTGTATGAGTTCTTTATATATTTTGGATAGTAACCTTTTATCAGATGTGTCATTTGCAAATATCTTTTCTTAGTCAGTAGGGTGCCTTTTAATTTTATTGATGTTTTCCTTCACTATGCAAAGGCTTTTTAGTTTGATGTAGTTCCATTGTTTATTTTTCTCATAGATAGTTGCCCTATAAATAGTCAGAATTTTGGTGTGCCTGGGGGAGGAGGTGACCTCAGGGTCTTCCTACTCCATCATCTTGGCCACACCTCCTACAGGTCCTATGGTCTTTGTTTTAAAATCTATACTATCTGATATGAGTATTAATATCTCAGCTTAATTTTCTTTTTTATTTGCATAAAATATCTTTTCCCATCCCTTCACTTTCAGTCTGTGTGTGTCTCTAGGTCTGAGGTGAGTCTCTTGAAGGCAGCATACAGACAGGTCTTGCTTTTTTTATCCATTCAGCAACCCTAAGTCTTTTGATTGGAGCATTTAGTCTATTGACATTTAAAGTAATTATTGATAAGTATGCATTTATTTCCATTTTGTTAATTGTTTTATGGTTGTCTTTGTAGTTCTCTGTTCCTGTCTTCTTCCTTTGGTTTCTTCCCTTGTGGTTTGATGAATTTGAGGAATACTTTCTCTTTATTTTTGTGTCTCCATTGTATGTTTTGGCTTATGGTTACCATGAGGTTCATATACATTGACCCATATATATAACTATCTAGTTTAATGTGGTAATCACTTAAGTTTGAAGACATTCTAAAAGCACTACATTTTTACTCCCTTTCCCCCACATTTTATGTTTTTGATTTTACATATTTTTATTTTGTATATCCCTTAACTAATTATTGTAGTTATAAGTGATTGTACTACATTTTGTCTGTTAACCCTCATAGTAGCTTTTTTTTTTTAGCTTCAGGGGTCTTCGTTGCTGGGTGTGGACTTTCTCTAGCTGCGGTGAGTGGAGGCTACTCTTCATTGTAGTGTGCAGGCTTCTCATTGTGGTGGTTTCTCTTGTTGCAGAGCATGGGCTCTAGGAGTGCGGGCTTCATTAGTTGTGGCACATGGGCTCAGTACTTGTGGCTCATGGGCTCTAGAGTGCAGGCTCAGTATTTGTGCTGCATTGGCTTAGTTGCTCCATGGCATGTGAGATCTTCCCAGACCAGGGCTCAAATCCATGCCCCCTGCATTGGCAGGCAGATTCTTAACCACTGCACCACCAGGAAAGTCCCCTCATAGGAGCTTTTTAAGTGGCTGCTCCAGTGCCTTTATATTTGTCTTTAACAGGGAGATTATTTTCTTTCATATATTTTCTTATTTCTAGCTGTGGCCTTTTCTTTTCTGCTTAAAGAAGACCCTTCAATTAGCTAACCTCTTGGATGCTCCTGTAGGTGCTCAGGATCGCTTTTCACCTGCCCTTTAGGGATCTGGGTGTCTCTGCTGCAGTATCTATTGTGCTGTGAACTGCATAGGTGGCAGGAGTGGAATGGAAGATGCCAGTGAGACCCCAGAAACCAAGAAATAATTTTATTGATTTGGAGAGGAGTCAAGATGGCGGAATAGGAGGATGTGGAGGACTTCATTTCTCACAAGTACATCAAGTATACATCTATAAATGGAACAATTCTCACAGAGCACCTGCTGAACATTAGCAGAAGACTTTGGACACCTAAAAGGACAAGAAAAACTCCCCTCACAACTGGGAAGGATGAAAGAAAAAGAAAAGAGGAATCAAAAAAGGGACCAGCAACCCTGAGAGGAAGCTGCAGGTGAGGGGAGGTCCCTGCACTCAGAAAAATTCCCTCATGGTTGGGAAATAAGCTGGGGCATAAAGGCTCCTTTGGGGGAATCAAAGGAGAATGCAGCAGATGGTCTGTGGAAGGCAGGATAAAGGAAGAAGTGCACACATGTTCTGCGCCACAGCTCTGCTCATCCCAGACTGAGTTGCCTGCTATGGAAGGGGGCTGGGTGCTGTAAAGTGGGGTTTAGAGCACGGATCCAGGGAGAGGACAGCTGTTGGCTGTGAAAAGACAGCCTGAAATGACAGGAGTAAGGAGCTCTACGACCAGGAAAGTCTGTGGGAAAAGCTCGGGACACCATAGATGCAACGCATCATTGTTGAGTGGCGCGCAAGGGGCACGGCCACCATTACAACCCATTTCCCAACCCGTCAGCTTCTTCAGCTTCTGTGGGCACTGGGAGGGGCTCCCATCTGAGCAGGCTCACCCACCAATCAAGTGGAGGCCAGCTCTGCCTGCATAGGCTCCGGGGTCCTGAGCCCTGCCCATTGCAAAGCCTCCTTGGGAATCAGCCCTGGGCTCCCCTGCCTGAGAAGAGAATCCACCAATGCTGGTGGGGGCAGAGTGCTAAAGCATGGGGTTAAGGGAGGGGATCCAGGAAGAGGACTACTGTTGGCTGCACGGATACAACAAAGGGTATGCGAGTGAAGGGCTACGCGACCTTGAATGCCCCTAGAAGAAACGTGGTCTGCCTAAGAAATGAGGTGTCATTTTTGAGTAGCATGCAAGGGGTGGAATCCCCACTGCCCCACACAACAGCCCCTGCCTCTGTGGGCACTTGGAGGGTCTCCCACAAGAGCAAGTGCACCACAGTCTGTTGCAACTGCCTGCTGGTCCCCACCACAGCAGGCAACTCGTGCACACCCCAATTGTGGCCACCACACCCTTCCCCAGTCTGAGGGAGTAAGTGTGCCCCAATCAGCTGCTGTTTTCATTCCCTTTCACATGGGCTGGAACAGATGCCTGAGGGTTGCACACATGTAAAGGTGGGGCCAAAACCAAACCTGAGCATCAAGGGTGGTGCAACTAAGGAAAAGGAACAGAAATATTTCCATGCAGCTGCAGAAGCTGCAGATTAAATCCCTGAGATCAGCTTGGTAAATACTGCATCTGTGGAATACCTGATTAGACAATGAGTGTTTCCACATCTGAGACTGGTCTAGCTTTTGCAGCAGTGGACTATGGGGGCAAGTACATGTGGGAGTTGAGCCAGGTCAGAGTCTGAGCTTGACCCACAGTGCCCACAGCAGGTCCAGAGACCTACTTAGAGATATTGGAGGACCTCCTGGGGAGGCTGAGATTGGCTTTGGCTCACTGTGGGAGCAAGAACAGTGACAGAGGAGGCCCCAGGAAAATATTCTTATTACTATTATTCTTTTTGGTTTCTTTCATTTTCTTTAGTGTTGGATATGTTGTTTTAATTATTCTTTGTTTTTATTTCTTATTTTTTTAATATATATTTCTTTACTTTTCTGTTTTTACTTTACTTTTTTGATGTTTTGGTTTTTTCTCTTTTTTGTTCTTTGTTTTTATTTTATTTTTTGATTGTTTTATGTGTTTATTTTATGTTTTCTTCAGTTTTTTTTCTCTTTTTTTTTCTTCAGTTTTTTTGTTTCCTTTCTGTTTTTGTTTGATTTTCCTTTTTTTTTTTGTTTTTGTTAGTTTAGTCCATACTGAGTGTTCTCATTTTTTAATTCCTTTTTTCGTTTGTTTGTTCTCTTGGGGTTTCTTTTTTTTTTTTTTCTTTTTCTCTTTTCTGTCTGCTTCTTTATTTCTTACTGTTACCTTGGTTTTGTTGTTATCATTTTTCTTGGATTTGGTGTGTCTGTTTGTTTTCTTTCTTCCTTTTTTTCTGTGTGTGTGAGTGTTGTGTTGTTGTTGCTATTTGTATTTGCTTTTGCTATTTGTCTTGGGTTTTGTTTGTCTGTTTGTGTTCTCTTTTTTTCCTTTCCTTTCTTTATTCTCTGGCCACACTGCACAGCTTGCAAGCTCTTGGATGCCCAGTCAGGGGTCAGACCTGGGCTTCCGGGGTGGGAGTGCAAAGTCCAGGACTCCAGACTGCCAGAGAATTCACAGGCCCAGGAAATATTAATTAGCATGCACTTTCCCAGAGGTATCCAACTCAACTGCAGGACCCAGCTCCACCCAACTGCCTGCAGGCTCCAGTGCTGGATGCCTCACACCAAACAACCAGTAAGACAGGAACACAAACCCACCCGTTATCACACAGACTGTCTAAACCTATACTAAGCTCACAAACATCCCAAAACACATCACCTGATGCAGCCCTGCCTATCAAAGGGAAAAGACTCAGCTCTACCCACCAGAGCACAGGCAACAGTCCCTTCCACCAGGAAGCCTACAGAAGTCTCTGGACCACGAGGGAGCAGACAACAGAAGCAAGAGGAACTACGACCCTGCAGCCTGTGGAAAGGAGACCATAAACACAGTTTTAGACAAAATGAGACAACAGAGAAATATGTTGCAGACCAAGGAGCAAGGTAAAATCCAAAAAGACGAAATAAATGAAGAGGAAATAGGCAATCTACCTGAAAAAGAAATCACAGTAATGATAGTAAAGATGATCCAAGATCTTGGAAATAGAATGGAGGCATGGATCAAGAAGATAAAAGAAATTTTTAACAAGGGCCTAGAAGAACTAAAGTACAAATAATCAGTAATGAGCAACACAATAACTGAAATAAAAATTACACTAGAAGGAAAAATACCAGAATAACTGAGGCAGAAGAATGGATAAGTAAGCTGGAAGACACAATGGTGGTAATAACTGCCAAGGAGCAGAATGAAGAAAAAAGAATGAAAAGAAATGATTACAGTCTAAGAAACCTCTGAGACAGGACTAAATGCACTAACATTCAAATTATAGGAGTCCCAGAAGAAGAAGAGAAAGAGAAAGGGCCTCAGAAAATATTTGAAGAGATTATAGTAGAAAACTTCCCTAACATGGGAAAGGAAATAGTCAATCAAGTCCAGGAAGTGCAGAGAGTCCCATACAGGATAAACCCAAGGAGAAACACACCAAGATATATAGTAATCAAATTGACAAAAATTAAAGACAAAGAAAAAATATTAAAGGTAATGAGGGAAAAACAACAAATAACATACAAGGGAACTCCCACAAGGATATCTGCTGATTTCTCAGCAGAAGCTCTGCATGCCAGAAGGGAGTGGCAGGACATATTTAAAGTGATAAAAGGGGAAAAGCTACATCCAAGATTACTCTACCTGGCAAGGATCTCATTCAGATTCGAAGGAGAAATCAAAAGCTTTACAGACAAGCAAAAGCTAAGAGAATTCATCACCACCAAACCAGCTTTACAATAAATGGTAAAGAAATTTCTCTACATGGGAAACACAAGAGAAGAAAAAGACATACAAAAACAAATGGTAATAGGAATATACATATCAATTATTACCTTAAATTTAAATGGATTAAATGCTCAAACCAAAAGACACAGAATGGCTGAATGGATACAAAAATAAGACCCATATATATGCTGTCTACAAGAGACTGACTTCAGATCTAGGGACACATACAGAATGGGAGTGAGGGAATGGAAAAATATATTTTATGAAAATGGAAATCAAAAGATAACTGGAGTAGCAATACACATATCAGACAATATAGACTTTAAAATAAAGACACAGGAGACAAGGAAGGACGTTACATAATGATCAAGGAATCAATCCAAGAAGATATAACAATTGTAAATATTTATGCACCCAACAGAGGAGCACCTGAATACATAAGGCAAAGGGTAACAACCATAAAAGGGGAAATTGACAGTATCACAATAATAGTGGGGGAATTTAACACTCCTTTTACACGAGTGGATAGATCACCCAGACATAAAATAAGGAAACACAAGACTTAAATGACACATTAGACCAGATACACTTAATTGATATTTATAGGACATTCCATCCGAAAGCAGCAGAATACACTTTCTTCACAAGTGCACACAGAACATTCTCTAGGATAGATCACATCTTGGTCACAAATCAAGCCTCGATATATTTAAGAAAATTGAAATCATATCAAGAATCTTTCCAGACCACAATGCTATGATATTAGAAGTCAATTACAAGAAAAAAATGTAAAGAACAAAAACTTGGAGGCTAAACAATATGGTACTAAATAACCACGAGTTTACTGAAGAAATCAAAGAGGAAATTTTAAAAACCTAGAAACAAATGACAATGAAAACACGACCACCCAAAACCTATGGGATACAGCAAAAGCAGTTTTATGAGGGAAGTTTATAGCATTACAATCCTACGTCAAGAAACAATAAAAATCTCAAATAAACAAATTAACCTTACACCTAAACCAACAAAGGAAAAAAGAACAAAAAAACCCCCAAAGTTAGTAGAAAGAGAGAAATCCTAAAGTTCAGAGCAGAAATAAGTGAAAGATAAATGAAGAAAACAATATCAAAAGATTAGTAAAACTAAAAGCTGGTTCTTTGTGAAGATAAACAAAATCGATGAACCTTTAGCCAGACTCATCAAGAAGAAAAGGGAGGGGACTCAACTCAATAAAATTTGAAGGGAAAAAGGAGAAGTAACAACTGACACTGCAGAAATACAAAGGATCATGAGAGATTACTACAAGCAACTATATGCTAATAAAATGGACAACCTGGAAGAAATGGACAAATTCTTCGAAAAGTACAGCCTTCCAAGACTGAACTAAGAAGAAACAGAAAATAGAAACATACCAATCACAAGCACTGAAATGGAAACTGTGTTTTAAGATCTTCCAACAAACAAAAGTCCAGGACCAGATGACTTCACAGGAGAATTCTATCAAACATTTAGAGAAGAGCTACCACATAAACTTCAAAACCCTTCCAAAATATTGCAGAGGGAGGAACACTCCCAAATGCATTCTAGCAAGGCAACCATCACCCTGATACCAAAACCAGAGAAAGATATCACAAAAACAGAAAATTATAAACCAATATCACTGATGAACACTAACACAAAATTCCTCAACAATATACTAGCAGACTGAATCCAACAACATATTAACATATACACCATGATCAAGTGGGATTTATCCCAGCGATGCAAAGATTCTTCAATGTATGCAAATCATCAATGTGATACACCATAGTGACAAATTAAAAACTAAAAACGATATAAGCATCTCCATAGATGCAGAAAAAGCTTTTGTCAAAATTCAACACCTATTTATCATAAAAACTCTCCAGAAAGTGGGGATAGAGGGAACCTACCAGAACATAATGAAAGCCATATATGAAAAACCCACAGCAAACATTACTCTCAATGGTGAAAAACTGAAAGCATTTCCTCTAAGATCAGGAACAAGACAAGGGTGTCCACTCTTGCCACTATTATTCAAAATAGTTTAAAAGTCCTAGCCATGGCAATAAGAGAAGAAAAAGAAATAAAAGGAATACAAATTGGAAAACAAAAAGGAAAACTGGCACTGTTTGCAGATGACATGATACCATACATAGAAAATCCTAAAGATGCCACCAGAAAACTACTAGAGCTAATCCATGAATTTAGTAGAGTCACAGAATACAAAATTAATGCAGAGAAATCTCTTCCATTTTCATACACTGACAATGAAAAATCAGAGGGCTTACCTGGTGGGGCAGTGGTTGAGAGTCCGCCTGCTGTTGCAGGGGACATGGGTTTGTGCCCCGGTCTGAGAAGATCCCACATGCCACAGAGTGGCTGGACCCATGAGCCATGGCCGCTGAGCCTGCGTGTCCAGAGCCTGTGCTCCACAATGGGAGAGGCCACAACAGTGAAAGGCCCGCGTACTTCAAAAAAAAGAAAAAGAAAAATCAGAAAGAGAAATTAAGGAAACACTCCCATTCACCACTGCAACAAAAAGAATAAAATACCTAGGAATAAATCTACCTAAGGAGGCAAAAGATCTGTACACAGAAAACTATAAGACACTGATGAAAGAAATCAAAGATGACACAAACAGATAGAGAGATATACCATGTTCTTGGATTGGAAGAATCAACATTGTGGAAATGAGTATACTTCCCAAAGCAATCCACAGATTCAATGCAATCCCTATCAAATTACCAATGGCATTTTTTACAGACCTACAACAAAAATTTTTACAATTTGTATGGAAACACAAAAGGCCCCAAATAGCCAAAGGAATCTTGAGAAAGAAAAGCAGAGCTGGAGGAATCAGGCACCCTGACTTCAGACTATACTACAAAGCTACAGTTCAAGACAGTATGGTACTGGCACAAAAACAGAAATATAGATCAATGGAACAGGATAGAAAGCCCAGAGATAAACCCATGCTCATATGGTCACCTTATTTTTGGTAAAGGAGGCCAGAATATACAATGGAGAAAAGACAGGCTCTTCAATAAGTGGTGCTTGGAAAACTGGACAGCTACATGTAAAAGAATGAAATTAGAACACACCTTAACACCATACACAGAAATAAACTCAGAAGACCTAAATATAAACTAGTTACTCTAAAACTCTTAGAGGAAAATATAGGAAAAACACTCTTTGACATAAACAACAGTAATGTCTTTTTTGACCTACCTCTTAGAGTAATGAAAATTAAAACAAAAATAAACAAGTGGGACCTAATTAAACATAAAAGCTTTCCACAGCAAAGGAAACCATAAACAAGATGAAAAGACAACCCTCAGAATGGGAGAAAATATTTGCAAAGCAATGGATAAATGATTAATCTCCAAAATATACAAACAGCTCCTGGAGCTCGATATCAAAAACACAAATAACCCAATTAAAAGATGGGCTGAAGACCTAAATACTCATTTCTCCAAAGAAGAGATACAGATGGCCAAGATGCATATGAAAAGATGTTCAGCATCTCAGCATCACTAATTATTAGAGAAATGCAAATCAAAACTTCAATGAGGTATCATGTCACACCGGTCAGAATGGTCGTCATCAAAACATTTACATACAGTAAAGGCTGGAGAGGGTGTGGATAAAAGAGAACCATCTGGCAATGTTGGTGGGAATGTAAATTGACAGAGCCACTTTGTGGAACAGTATGGAAACTCCTTAAAAAACTAGAAATAGAACTACCCCATGACCCAGCAATCCCACTACTGGGCATATACCCTGAGAAAACCATAACTCAGAAGGTCATGTACCCCAATGTTCATTGCAGCACTATTTACAATAGCTAGGACATGGAAGCAACTTAAATGTCCAATGACAGTTGAATGGATAAAGAAGATGTGGTACATATATACAATGGAATATTACTCAGCCTTAAAAAGGAACAAAGTTGGGTCATTTACAGAGATGTGGATGGACCTAGAGTGTGTCATACAGAGTGAAGTAAGCCAGAAAGAAAGAATCAAATATCATATATAAACACATATTTGTGGAACCTACAAAAATTGGTACAGATGAACATATTTGCAGGGCAGGAATAGAACGTAGACATAGAGAATGGACATGTGGACACATGGGGGGAAGGGCAAGTTGGGATGAAATGGGAGATGAGGTTTGACATAAATACACTGCCACGTGTAAAATAGATAGCTAGTGGGAACTGCTGAATAGCACAGGGAGCTCAGCTCGGTGTACTGTGACAACCTAGATGGGTGGGATGGGTGGTGAGAGGGAGGTTTAGGACGGACGGGATATAGGTATACATCTAGCTGATTCACCTCACTGTACAGCAGAAACTAATACAACATTGTAAAGCAATTTTACTCCAATAAAAAAATCCTCTAAAAGATAATAAATTTTTTTAAATAGGCAGAAGACCTAAATAGACATTTCTCCAAAGAAGACATATAGATAGGCAAAAAACACATGAAAAGATGCTCAACATCACTAATTGTTAGAGAAATGCAAATCAAAACTACAATGAGGTATCACATCACACGGGTCAGAATGACCATCATGAAAATAATCTACAAAAAATAAATGCTGGAGAGGGTATGGAGAAAAGGGAACCCTCTTGCACTGTTGGTGGGAATGTAAATTGATACAACCACTATGGAAAACAGTATGCAGGTTCCTTAAAAAACTAAAACTGGAACTACCCTATGACCCAGCAATCCCACTACTGGGCATATACCCTGAGAAAACCATAATTCAAAGAGATACATGTACCACAATGTTCATTGCAGAACTATTTACAATAGCCAGGACATGGAAGCAACCTAAGTGTCCATCGACAGAGGAATGGATAAAGAAGATGTGGCACATACATACAATGGAATATTAGCCATAAAAAGAAACAAAATTGATTTATTTGTAGTGAGGTTGATGGGCCTAGAGTCTGTCACACAGAGTGAAGAAGGTCAGAAAGAGAAAAACAAATACTGTATGCTAACACATATGTATGGAATCTAGAAAAAAAATGGTTCTGAAGAACCTAGGAGCAGGACAGGAATAAAGACACAGACGTAGAGAATGGACTTGTGGACATGGGGAGGGGGAAGGGTAAGCTGGGATGAAGTGAGAGAGTGTCGTGGGCATATATACACTACCTAATGTAAAATAGATAGCTAGTGGGAAGCTGCTGCACAGCACAGGGAGATCAGCTCAATGCTTTGTGACCACCTAGAGCAGTGGGATATGGAGGGTGGGAGTGAGACGCAAGAGTGAGGAGATATGGGGATATATGTATATGTATAACTGATTCACTTTGTTATAAAGCAGAAACTAACACCACTGTAAAGCAATTATACTCCAATAAAGATGTTAAAAAAATACTTCCAAGATTGTGTCATGTATAAATGTGGCATTTTGTTAATTAAAAGAACCGTTTATTTTAATTTGGAAAATTTAATCTAAAGATAGTTTTCATTTCACCTTTCCTGGTTCCTTTTATATTCTGTGCCTCTAGACCATAGAAAATGTGTGGTAGACAGGATAATTAGAAAATCAGCATTTTACAAATGAGATGCCAGATGAGCGAGATATGTTATTTTAGAATGCAACTTGTAACCTTCACCTTTATGTGTTATAAACCTATATAGCCTGAAAAAAAATCTACAAACAATAAATGCTGGAGGGGGTGTGGAAAAAAGGGAACCCTCATGCACTGTTGGTGGGAATGTAAATTGATACCGCCACTATATAGTATGGAAGTTCCTTAAAGAACTAAAAATAGAATTACCATATGACCCAGCAATCCCACTACTGGGCATATACTTAGAGAAAACCATAACTCAAAAAGAGACATGTACCACAATGTTCATTGCAGCACTATTTATAATAGCCAGGACATGGAAACAACCTAAATGTCCATCAACAGAAGAATGGATAAAGAAAATGTGACACATATATACAGTGGAATATTACTCAGCCATAAAAAGGAATGAAACTGGGTCATTTGTAGAGATGTGGATGGACCTAGAGACTGTCATACAGAGTGAAGTAAGTCAGAAACAGAAAAACAAATATATTAATGCATATATGTGGAATGTAGAAAAATAGTATAGATGATCTTATTTGCAAAGCAGAAGTAGATACACAGATGTAGAGAATGAAAGTATGGATTCCAAAGGGGAAAGGTGGGGTGGGCGGAATTGAGAGATTGGTATTGACATATATACACTATTGATAGTATGTATAAAATAGATAACTAAGGGACTTCCCTGGTAGTCCAGTGGCTAAGACTCTGCACTTCCAATTCAGGGGACCTGGGTTTGATCCCTGATCAGGGAACTAGATTCCACATGCCACAACGAAAAAAGATCCTGCATGCCAAAACTAAAAAACAAAACAAAACAAAAACATAACTAATGAGAACCTACTGTATAGCACTGGGACCTCTACTCAATGTTCTGGGGTGACCTAAATGAGAAGGAAATCCAAAAAAGAGAGGCCATAATGTATACGTATAGCTGATTCATTTTGCTGTACAGTAGAAACTAGCACACGATGGTAAAGCAAGTATATTTCAATAAAAATTAATTTTTAAAAAGATATTAAAAAATAAAATAAAGAAGGCCCTTTAACATTTCCTGTAAGGCCAGTTTCATGGTGATGAACTCCCTTAGTTTTTGCTTGTCTGGGAAAATCTTTATCTATCTTTAAATTCTGAATGATAACCTTGCTGGATAGAGTATTCTAGGTTGTAAGTATTTTACTTATAGCACTTTAAACGTATCCTGCCACTCCTTTCTAGCCTGTAAATTTTCTGCTGAAAAATCAGCTGATACTCATGGGATTTCCCTTGTATGTGGTTAGTTGTTTTTCTCTTGCGACCTCTAAGATTCCCTCTTTACCTTTAAATTTTGCCATTTTAATTATAATATGTTTTGGTGTGGATCTCTTTGGGATCATCTTGTTTGGGACTCTGTGCTTCCTGGACCTGGATGTCTGTTTCCTTCTCCAGGTTAGGGAACTTTTCAGCCATTATTTCTTCAGATAAGTTTCCTGTACCTTTCTCTCTCTCTCTCTCTTCTCCTTCTGGGACCACTATAATGTTAATGTTAATATGCTTGATGTTTGTCCCAGAGGTCCCATAAACTCTGCTCATTTTTAAAAATTCTTTCTTCTTTTTGCTGTTCTGATTGGATGATTTCCACTATTGTCTTCCAGATCACTTATGCATTCTTCTGTATCATCAAATCTGCTGTTGATTCCCTGCAGTGTATTTCTTTTTTATTTCACTAAATGGTTCTGTCTTATATTTTCTAAGTCTTTGTTGACATTCTCATTGTGTTCCTCCATTCTTCTGAGTTTGGTGAGCATCCTTATGAACGTTTCCTTGAACTCTTTATCAAGTAAATGACTTATCTCTGTTTCATTAGGGTTTTTCTGGGATTTTATTTAGTTCTTTTGTTTCTAACGTACTCCTCTGTCTACAAATTTTCTTTGACTTTCAGTTTTTGTTTTTATGAATTGGGCAAAGCAGGTACATCTTCCAGTCTTGAAGGAGTGTCTTTGTGTGGGAGCATCCCCTGTGTAGACTACTTGCACCTTGAGGCTTTGGCAGGCCAGACAGAGCTGAAGCAGTTGTGGGCCAAGGGAAGCCTCATGGCATGCCACACAAAAGCTACCTTGGCAGGGTGACTGGAGCTGGAGAGGGCACAAGCCTGGGGCAGTCCTGGGGTGCACCATACCTGAGGCCACCTTGAAGGATGGCTGGAGCTATAATGGGTGTGGTCCAGGGCGTGTTCTGGGGGAACTCAAACAGTGGCACTCACCATTGCCTCTGACTCTAGAGAGGGATCCAGCATTTCCCTACCCGTTTGGCAGAAGCTCTAGTGTTAGTACATGGATTTTCTTTCTGTATAGTCTAGATGCCCTTAAACTGCTGGGGGTTTTGCTGTGTCCCAGTGCAGGTGAATCTCTACTCAGGCACCTCAGCTATACCCCTCCCTACTGCATGTCACTACATCAGGGATGGAGTTCCTCTGGATATCATACCTCTGTCTTTCCTACCCATTTCTATGTGGTGCTTCTATGTGAAGTAGCTCTTTAATCAGCCTTCAGGTCTTCTTCAGAAGGAATTGCTCTATATGTAGATATAGATTTGATGTGTCTGTGGGAGGAGGAAAGCTCAGGGTCTTCTAAACCACGATCTTGGACCTGAATCCCATCATTGTTGTTTTAATTTCCCTGATGACATATGGTATGGATCATCCTTTCATATGCTTATTTCCCATCTGTATATCTTTTTTGTGAGTTATCTGTTACTGCTGGCTTTTTATTCATGTGGCTTGATAGCGTGCCAGTGGCTCAAGTTGTGTAAACCAGCTATACTGTCACTCTCTTTAGTGTGTATGTTTATAAAAATTTGTTTCTCTACATCTAAATATTTTTTCTCTCCTTACAAGTACCCCTATAAAACGGATATAAAATTTTAAAACCTTGAGATGGTTTTACCTAAGAAGACAGCAGTAATAAAAGTGGAGTTTAATAGAAATGCTTCAGGATATTACTTACAATAGCAGAAATAAGTTGGCCATGATATGGAATCAACATTGGTTAGGTAATTTTAAGGATATTGCCTAAGATGTTTCCAATGTATATCCCATCTGCCAATGACACAATCCTGGCAATAGTATAAAGGTAGGACATGGACAGAAACCAAATCGTCAAGGCCCCTTTGAACACTTCCAAATGGATTTTACACAAATATCCCTAAGAAATGACCCATAAATATGTTCTAGCTATTGTTTGTAATTTTTAGAGTAGGTGTACTCTCTTAAATGGAGAGCTTTGGTTATAACGATTTTTAAAATTTGATTTTCTCTTCCAAAATTGAAGGTTTCCAATTTTACAGTAACAGGGAAACATATTTCACTGGTACTGTTATTAAACAACACTTTAAAGCCTTTTACTTAGAATCCCACTGTCCTTATCATCCACAGCTTCATGAAAAGTATTGAGAGCTAGTGGAATTCTCAAACTCTAATTATCAAAGCTCTCAGAAAACTTCAAGCTTCTAAGAGCCAAACTATGGACATTAGCCTTAACGACAATAAGACCAATCTCCTCTAGGATCTACAAGTTGTCTCCTCCTGAGTTAATAACAGGCTGCCTCATGCATTTGAAAATTGCTTCCAGCCCTAGATTCTTCCATAATGAAGGCTAATGTGTCTGAATATAAGAGATTGTTTGGTGTTTTCAGATGTATCACCAACAAGCACAAGCTTTATTTCCAGAATCCCACCCAAATAGCTTCTGTATGATCTGAAGCTCGGAGATTTAATGTTGCATAAATGACATAAGAGAAAAACCACCCTTGAGCCTCAATGAATTAAACCATATCAGGTACTCCTAATAACTGGCATAACAATAAAATAATGAGGTGTTCATCCTTGGAATCATATTTTTCAATAAGAAAGACATTGTCTTGGTCCATTTGGGTTACTATAATAAGATATCACAGACTGGGTGGCTTATAAATATCGTAAATTTATTTCTCAAAGTTCTGGTTGAGTGAGGGCCCTTTTCCTGGCGAGGGCCCTTTTCCTGGTTCATAATCAGCTCCTTCTCACTCTGACCTCAAAAGGTAGAAGGCACAAGAGATCTCTGTAGGGCCTTTCATAAGAACACTAGTCCCATTCATGAGGACTTCACCATTATGAACAAAGCTCCTCTCAAAGGCCCCCCTCCCTAATACCACCATTTTGAGAGTTTAAGATTTCAACACATGAATTTGGGGGGCCACAAACATTCAGAGGCTGGTAGACATACATCTTTTTGTCCTGACTACTAGGTGTCCATTCCACTGAGAGACATCAAACTGATAATTCTTAGGAATTCTCCAGAAGCAGGTGAATTCAGAAATACACTGATTCTGTATTCTGTTGGGCAAAACACACTCTCAAAGGGAACATACCTTGATGGAGCCCAAGCCTCAAGGCTTCTACTCCAACAACAGGAGACAAGACCCCATCCCTGACAGGACGGCAACAACCACCAAGCCAAGAAGAGGTTCCATTTCACATGCTGCACAGGCTTTAGCTCCTCCAACACCAAACGCACCACCCCCGTCAAGGTGATAGCAGTCAGCACACCCTGAGTAAAGACATGGCTGGCATCCACATCAAAACCAGCCCCTGCCCCCAAAACATTTAACATACACAGTCTACATAGGGACACTCCCACATAAAAACACCACTTAAAGGCAACAATAGATAACTGTTTCTCCTAAATTCAGAGAGGTGGAGAAAGTTAAGGAAAATGAAAAGGCAGATGAACTACTCCCAATAGAGATAGTGAGAGAAAACCCCTGAAAAAATAAATAATGAAACAGAAACAATTAGTGTACCAGACAATGAGCTCAAAAAACTTGTAATAAAAATGCTAACTGAATTAAGATTTTTTTAATTCTTTTTTTTAACATCTCCATTGGAATATAATTGCTTTACAATGGTGTGTTAGTTTCTGCTTTATAACAAAGTGAATCAGTTATACATATACATATGTTCCCATATCTCTTCCCTCTTGTGTCTCCGTCCCCCCCACCCTCCCTATCCCACCACTCTAGGTGGTCACAAAGCACTGAGCTGATCTCCCTGTGCTATGCGGCTGCTTCCCACTAGCTATCTAATTTACGTTTGGTAGTGTATATATGTCCATGCTACTCTCTCACTTTGTCACAGCTTACCCTTTCCCCTCACCATATCCTCAAGTCCATGCTCTAGTAGGTCTGTGTCTTTATTCCCGACTTACCCCTAGGCATTTCATGACCTTTTTTTTTTTCTTAGATTCCATATATGTGTGTAAGCACACTGTATTTGTTTTTCTTTTTCTCACTTACTTCACTCTGTATGACAGACACTAGATCCATCCACCTCACTACAAATAACTCAATTTCATTTCTTTTTATGGCTGAGTAATATTCCATTGCATATATGTGCCACATCTTCTTTATCCATTAATCTGTTGATGGACACTTAGGTTGCTGCCATGTCCTGGCTCTTATAAATAGAGCTGCAATGAACATTTCGGTACATGACTCTTTTTGAATTATGGTTTTCTCAGGGTATATGCCCAGTAGTGGAATTGCTGTGTTGTATGGTAGTTCTATTTGTAGTTTTTTAAGGAGACTCCATACTGTTCTCCATAGTGGCTGTATCAATTTAAATTCCCACCAACAGTGCAAGAGTGTTTCCTTTTCTCCACACCCTCTCCAGCTTTTATTGTTTCTAGATTTTTTAATGATGGCCATTCTGACCGGTGTGAGATGATATCTCACTGTAGTTTTGATTTGCATTTCTCTAATGATTAATGATGTTGAGCATTCTTTCATGTGTTTGTTGGCAATCTGTATATCTTCTTTGGAGAAATGCCTATTTATGTCTTCTGCCCATTTTTAGATTGGGTTGTTTGTTTTTTTGTTATTGAGCTGCATGAGCTGCTTGTAAATTTTGGAGATTAATTCTTTGTCAGTTGCTTCATTTGCAAATATTTTCTCCCATTCTGAGGGTTGCCTTTTCGTCTTGTTTATGATTTCCTTTGCTGTGCAAAAGATTTTAAGTTTCATTAGGTCCCATTTGTTTATTTTTGATTTTATTTCAATTTCTCTAGGAGGTGGGTCAAAAATGATCTTGCTGTGATTTATGTCATGGAGTGTTCTGTCTATGTTTTCATCTAAGAGTTTAATAGTGTCTGGCCTTACATTTAGGTCTTTAATCCATTTTGAGTTAATTTTTGTATATGATGTTAGGGATTGTTCTAATTTCATTCTTTTACATGTAGCTGTCCAGTTTTCCCAGCACCACTTATTGAAGAGGCTGTCTTTTCTCCACTGTATATTCTTGCCTCCTTTATCAAAGATAAGGTGACCATATGTGCGTGGATTTGTCTCTGGGCTTTCTATCCTGTTCCATTGATCTATGTTTCTGTTTTTGTGCCACTACCATACTGTCTTGATTACTGTAGCTTTGTAGTATAGTCTGAAGTCAGGGAGCCTGATTCCTCCAGCTCCTTTTTTCGTCATCAAGATTGCTTTGGCTATTCGGGGTCTTTTGTGTTTCCATACAAATTGTGAAATTTTTTGCTCTAGTTCTGTGAAAAATGCCTGTGGTAGTTTGATAGGGATTGCATTGAATCTGTAGATTGCTTTGGGTAGTAGAGTCATTTTCACAATGTTGATTCTTCCAATCCAAGAACATGGTATATCTCTCCATCTGTTTGTGTCATGTTTAATTCTTTCATCAGTGTCTTATAATTTTCGGCATACAGGTCTTTTGTCTCCTTAGGTAGGTTTATTCCTAGATATTTTATTCTTTTTGTTGCAATGGTAAATGGAAGTGTTTCCTTAATTTCTCTTTCAGGTTTTTTATCATTACTGTATAACCATGCCAGAGATTTCTGTGCATTAATTTTGTATCCTGCAACTTTACCAAATTCATTGATTAGCTCTACTAGTTTTCTGGTAGCATCTTTAGGATTCTCTCTATATAGTGTCATGTCATCTGCCAACAGTGACAGTTTTACTTCTTCTTTTCCAATTTGTATTCCTTTTATATCTTTTCTTCTCTGTTGGCTGTGGCTAGGACTTCCAAAACTATGTTGAATTATAGTGGCGAGAGTGGACATCATTGTCTTCTTCCTGATCTGAGAGGAAATGCTTTCAGTTTTTCACCATTGAGCATGATGTTTGCTGTGGGTTTGTCATATATGGCCTTTATTATGTTGAGGTAGGTTCCCTCTATGCCCACTTTCGGAGAGTTTTTCTCATAAAAGGTGTTGAATTTTGTCAAAAGATTTTTCTGCATCTATTGAGATGGTCGTATGGTTTTTATTCTTCAACTTGTTAATATGGTGTATCACATTGATTGGTTTGCGTGTATTGAACAATCCTTGCATCCTTGGGATAAATCCCACTTGATCATGGTGTATGATCCTTTTAATGTGTTGTTGGTCCTGTTTGCTTGTATTTTGTTGAGGATTTTTGCATCTATATTCATCAGGGATATTGGTCTGTAATTTTCTTTTTTTGTAGTATCTTTGTCTGGTTTTGGTATTAGGGTGATGGTGGCCTCATAGAATGAGTATGCAATTTTTTGGAAGAGTTTGAGAAGGACGGATGTTAGCTCTTCTCTAAATGTTTCATAGAATTCACCTGTGAAGCCATCTGGTCCTGGACTTTTGTTTGTTGGAAGGTTTTTAATCACAGTTTCAATTTCATTACTTGTGACTTGTCCGTTCATATTTTCTATTTCTTCCTGGTTCAGTCTTAGAAGGTTATACCTTTCTAAGAATCTGTCCATATCTTCCAGGTTGTCCATTTTATTGGCATAAAGTTGCTTGTCTCTTAGGAAGCTTTGTGTTTCTGTCCTCTCTGTTGTAACTTCTCCTTTTTCGTTTCTAATTTTATTGATTTGAGTCCTCTCCGTCTTTTTCTTGATGACTCTGTCTAATGGTTTATCAATTTTGTTTATCTTCTCAAAGAACCAGCTTTTAGTTTTATTGATGTGTGCTATTGTTTTCTTTGTTTCTATTTCATTTATTTCTGTTCTGATCTTTATGATTTCTTTCCTTCTGCTAACTTTGGCATTTGTTTGTTCTTCTTTCTCTAGTTCCTTTAGGTGTAAGGTTAGATTGTTTATTTGAGATTTTTCTTGTTGCTTGAGGTAGGCTTTTAGAGCTATAAACTTCCCTCTTAGAACTGCTTTTGCTGCATCCCATAGGTTTTGGATCGTCGTGTTTTCATTCTCATTTGTCACTAGGTATTTTTTGATTTCCTGTTTGATTTCTTCAGTCATTTCTTGGTTATTTAGCAATGTATTGTTTAGCCTCCATATGTTTGTGTTTTTACGTTTTTTCCCCTGTAATTCATTTCTAGCCTCATAGCATTGTGGTCAGAAAAGATGCTTGATATGATTTCAATTTTCTTAAATTTACTAAGGCTTGATTTGTAACCCAAAATGTGATCTATTTTGGAGAATGTTCCATGCACACTTGAGAAGAAAATGTAATCTGTTGTTTTAGGATGGAATGTCCTATAAGTATCAATTAAATCTATCTGGTCTATTGTGTCATTTACAGCTTCTGTTTCCTTATTTATTTTCATTTTGGATGATCCGTCCATTGGTGTAAGAGAGGTGTTAAAGTCCCCCACTATTATTGTGTTCCTGTCGATATCCTCTTTTATAGCTGTTAGCACTTGCCTTATGCATTGACCTGCTCCTATGTCAGGTGCATATATATTTATAGTTTTTATATCTTCTTCTTGGATTGATCCCTTGATCATTATGTAGTATCCTTCCTTGTCTCTTGTAACATTCTTTATTTTAAAGTCTATTTTATCTGATATAAGTATTGCTACTCCAATTTTCGTTTGATTTCCATTTGCATGGAATATAATTTTCCATCCCTCGCTTTCAGTCTGTATGTGTCCCTAGGTCTGAAGTGGGTCTCTTGTAGACAGCATATATATGGGAATTATTTTCATATCCATTCAGCAAGCCTGTGTCTTTTGGTTGGAGCATTTAATCCATTCATGTTTAAGGTAATTCTCGATATGTACGTTCCTATGACCATTTTGTTAATTGTCTTGGGTTTGTTTTTGTAGGTCATTTTCTTCTCCTGTGTTTCCCACTTAGAAAAGTTCCTGTAGCATTTGTTGTAGAGCTGGTTTGCTGGTGGTGCTGAATTCTCTTAGCTTTTGCTTGCCTGTAAAGCTTTTGATTTCTCCTTCGAATCTGAATGAGATCCTTGCCAGCTAGAGTAATCTTGGTTGTAGGTTCTTCCCTTTCACCACTTTAAATATATCATGTCACTCCCTTCTGGCCTGTGGAGTTTCTGCTGAGAAATCAGCTGTTAACCCTATGGGAGTTCCCTTGTATGTTATTTGTAGTTTTTCCCTTGCTGCTTTCAATAATTTTTCTTTGTCTTTAATTTTTGCCAATTTGATTACTATGTGTCTCTGCGTGTTTATCCTTGGGTTTATCCTGTATGGGACTCTCTGCATTTCCTGGACTTGGGTGGCTATTTCCTTTCCCAAGTGAGGGAAGTTTTCGACTATAATCTCTTCAAATATTTTCTCTGGTCCTTTCTCTCTCTCTTCTCCTTCTGGGACCCCTATAATGTGAATGTTGTTGTGTTTAATGTTGTCCCAGAGGTCTCTTAGGCTGTCTTCATTTCTTTTCATTCTTTTTTCTTTATTCTGTTCTGCAGCAGTGAATTCCACCATTCTGTCTTCCTAGGTCACTTATTCTTTCTTCTGCCATTGATTCCTTCTAGTGTAGTTTTCATTTCAGTTATTGTATTGTTCATCTCTGTTTGTTCTTTAATTTTTCTAGGTCTTTGTTAAATGTTTCTTGCATCTTCTCGATCTTTGCCTCTATTCTTTTTCTGAGGTCCTGGATCATCTTCACTATCATTATTCTGCATGTTTTTTCTGGAAGGTTGCCTATCTCCACTTCATTTAGTTGTTTTTCTAGGGTGTTATCTTGTTCCTTCATCTGGTACATAGCCCTCTGCCTTTTCATCGTGTCTATCTTTCTGTGAATGTTGTTTTTGTTCCACAGGCCGCAGGATTGTAGTTCTTCTTGCTTCTGCTGTCTGCCCTCTGGTGGATGAGGCTATCTAAGAGGCTTATGCAAGTTTCCTGATGGGACCGACTGTTGGTGAGTAGAGCTGACTGTTGTCCTGGTGGGTAGAGCTCAGTAAAACTTTAATCAGCTTGACTGCTAATGGGTGGGGCTGTGTTCCTTACTTGTTGGTTGTTTGGCCTGAGGCAACCCAACACTGGAGCCTACCTGGGCTCTTTGGTGGGGTTAATGACATATTCTGGGAGGGCTCACACCAAGGAGTACTTCCCAGAACTTCTGCTGCCAGTGTCCTTGTCCCCACGGTGAGCCACAGCCCCACCCCCGGGGTCATTGCTCCTTTCCCTGGGTCCTGATGCACACACTACTTTGTGTGTGCCCTCCAAAAGTGGAGTCTCTTGTTCCCCCACTTCTGGCAAAGTCTTGTCATCAAATCCCAGTAGGCTTCAAAGTCTGATTCTCTACGAATTCCTCCTCCTGTTGCCGGACCCCCAGGTTGGGAAGCCTGACGTGGGGCTCAGAACCTTCACTCCAGTGGGTGGACTTCTGTGGTACAAGTGTTCTCCAGTCTGTGAGTCACCCACCCAGCTATTATGGGATTTTATTTTACTGTGATTACGCCCCTCCTACCATCTCATTGTGGCTTCTCCTTTGTCTTTGAATGTGGGGTATCTTTTTTGGTGAGTTCCAGTGTCTTCCTGTCGATGATTGTGCAGCAGCTAGCTGTGATTCTGGTGTTCTTGCAAGAGGGAGTGAGAGCACGTCCTTCTACTCCACAATCTTGGTTCCAATCCGTCACTTTTTTATAAAGCAGAAACTAACACACCTTTCTAAAGCAATTATACTCCAGTAAAGATGTTACAAAAAGAAAAAGTAAGAGCACAATCTCTATCTTGTGTTCCCATTGTTCCTGACATGACTGATAAACTGTTCTTGGTATGACTTAGCAAGGTACCATATACATAGAGCATTCCTATTTGGGGTTTCCCTAGGAATGAAAAACAGATAATTGACCAGAACCCTGCATTTTAAATGTTTGCAAGAGTCAATCTGTCATTCCCATTAGAGAACAGGGAGGATGTAACCTCACAGGGATTTTAAAGATTTATTTACTTGGTTGGGGAGAGGGTATAGAATACTTATGAGAAAACAAATCGAATCAGGTGATTGACTTCTGAGAGGATGTGGTTGGCTGAATGTAAGAAGGGGAAGCAGAATGAAAGCACATTTTCTGGAATATATACTGCTGAGGAGAGGAGTTTCTTAGAGGTTATAGTCCACTGCAGCACTTGGAAACAGAGATGGAGAAGAAAGAACTTTTTCACTCAATAAGTCTCTTGGAAATAATAGAAAATTGCCACCAGTCTCCTTCTTCAAAGGCCTAAGGCCAGGCCTGTTGGCCCAGACAAAGCTGTTTATGTCCCTTGGAGGTCTTTGTCTCTTGCACAAGAGACTTCTGGGGATTAAAGGCCTTGGTAGCACCAGTACTGGTAGGGTGATGCATTGACACTAGGCTTTCATATTTATTAAGAACAACTGGGTACTGCTTCAAAAACGTGGGAAATCAAGAGGCTCCAAGAGACAAAGAGATACAGAGAACAAACTACTAGTTACCAGTGGGGGAAGGAAGGGGGGAAGGGCAAGATAGGTGTAGGGGAATAAGAGGTACAAACTACGATGTATAAAATAAATAAGCTACAAGGATATATTGTACAACATGGGAAATATAGGTGATATTTTATAATAACTTTAAATGGATTATAATCTATTAAAATATTGAATCACTATGTGGTACACCTGAAACTTGTATAATATCATACATCAACTATACCTCATTAGAAAATGAAGAAACATGCAAGAAATTGTGACTGGATTGAACATATTTTCAGAAGAAAATGAGGCTTAATATGAGAATTAAGAAGTTTGGTATAATTACAAATAAATAATTCAGAAAATCACGAGGAAATTCTTGACATCTGTTGGTATATCTCAGAATAATTCATTTGGAATACTGTGGTCTTATTGATCATCAACGACTTTTCTAGTATTCAAGCACTATCAGCAAAAATGATCTCTGCATCATTGCTCAGAATTTGGCCATGCAGATTTGCATTTTTGTGTTTATTGCTGATATTTGAAGTACCATAAGCTTTTTATCAAAGTATAGTTGATTTACAATGTTGTGTTAGTTTCTGGTAGACAGAAGAGTGATTCAGTTATATATACATATATATGTATTGTTTTTCAGATTCTTTTCCATTATAGGTTATTATAAGATTTTTAATATAGTTCCCTGTGCTATACAGTAAAACCTTGTTGTTTATCTATTTTATATATAACAATAGTATCTCTTAATCCTAAATTCCTAATTTATCCCTCTCCCCTCTTTCCCCACTGGTAACCATAGGTCTGTTTTCTATGTCTGTGAGCCTTTCTGTACTGTAAATATGTTCATTTGTATCATTTTTAAGATTCCATATATAATTGATATCGTATGATATTTGTCTTTCTCTGACTTACTTTACTTAGTATGATAATCTCTAGGTCCATCCATGGTGTTGCAAATGGCATTATTTCATTTATTTTTATGGCTGAGTAATATTCCATTGTATATGTATACCACATCTTCTTTATCCATTCATCTGTTTATGGAAACTTAGGTTACTTCCATGTCCTGGCTATTGTAAATAGTGCTGCAATGACCATTGGGGTGCATGTATCTTTTCAAATTATAGTATTCTCCAGAAATGTGCTCAGGAGTGGGATTGCTGTATCATATGGTAGCTCTATTTTTAGTTTTTCAAGGAACTTCCATACTGTTTTCCATAGTGGTTGCACCAATTTGCATTCCCACCAACAGTGTACAAGGGTTTCCTTTTCTCCATGCCCTCTCCAGCATTAATTATTTGTACACTTTTTGCTGGTGGCCATTCTGACTGGTGTGAGGTGATACCTCATTGTAGTTTTGATTTGCATTTCTCTAATAATTAGGGATGTTGAGCATATTTTCATGTGCCTCTTGGCCATCTGTATGTCTTCTTTGGAGACATGTCTATTTAGGTCTTCTGCCCATTTTTTGATTGGGTTGTTTGTTTTTTTATATTGAGCTATATGAGCTGTTTGTATATTTTGGAAATTAAGCCCTTATCAGTTGCATCATTTGCAAATATTTTCTTCCATTCTGTAAGCTGTCTTTTCATTTTGTTATGGTTTCCTTTGTTGTGAAAAAGCTTTTAAGTTTGATTAGGTCCCATTTGTTTATTTTTGCTTTTATTTATTTATTTTTTTGCCTTGGGAGACTGACTTAAGAAAACATTGCTACTGTTTATGTCAGAGAATGTTTTGCCTATGTTCTCTTTTAGGAGTTTTATGGTGTAATGCCTTATATTTGTCTTTAAGCCATTTTGTGTTTATTTTTGTATATAGTGGGAAGGAGTGTTCTAACTTCATTGATTTACATGTGGCTGTCCAGCTTTGCCAACACCACTTGAAGAGACTGTCTTTCTCCATTGTATATTCTTGCTTCCTTTGTCATAGATCAATTGACCATAGGTGTATGGGTTTATTTCTGTGTTCTCTCTTCTGCTCCATGCATCCATATGCCTGTTTTTGTGCCAATACCATGCTGTTTCGATTACTGTAGCTTTGTAGTTTTGTCTGAATTCTGGGAGGGTTATGCCTCCAGCTTTTTTCTTTTTCAAATTACCATAATCTTTACATACATTCTAGTATCTTTGACTTCCAGAAAGTTTCCCCTTAACGTATTCAGCTAGAAAATTCTTATCAGGATGTTATTTAAGAACACAAAAGTTATCATAAACACTATCATGTGACAAAGCAGGAAGAAAAGCTTCAGAAAGTATTTCAGGGTTCTAGTTCAAGATGGCAACATAGGAGGATCCTAAACTCGCCTCCTCCTATGGATACACTGAATCTACAGCTACATACAGAACAATTGCCTCTGAAAAGAAACTCAAAAACTAGCTGGACAACTCCTACACATCAGGTGAATGAGAAAAAAATCCACATTAAAATGGGTATGAGAGGCTGAGACACAGTCTCACCATAAACCTTACTCCCATCAAGGTAACCCACAATCAAGAAGGAATTCACAATCCCAAACTTCTCCTTGAGGAGAGAAGGGTTTGAAATCCACATCTGGCATCCTAATGTTTAAGACCTGCACCTAAGAAACAAGGCCCCAAAACATCTCACTTTGAAAGACAACAGGGCTCACCTCCACAAGACACACAAGGCTATAGTGATCTGAGAAACAATTCTTAAAGGGTTCATGCAGACCCAACCATCGTAGTGTCCACAGCAGAGGCAGCAACTGAAAAGCACCCAAAACTTCTGTGAAAGTGGCCTATTTGCTTATCTTAAACCTTTGGTCTGGAGTGACATCAGCATCATGGCAGCATGACATGCTTTCTTCGTCTCTCCCCTTCAATCTACAATTAGTAAAACATCCATAACTCAACAAAAGTTTCTCTACCCACACACCAGGAGACATACCTGTATGTCTGAAGGTGAGCGGACTGGAACACATAGAGGATGCAGAACCAGGGAGACGTTAGGGGCAGTGTCCGTTATTCCAGTCCCCCAGCTGCCTTGGCTGAGCCTGAAGCCACAGAGAACTCAGTAGTAGCAGAGGAGGTGGCACACATGACTCCAGCCTGCCAGCTGCAGCAGCACCAGCAGCTAAAGGTAACTGAGCTGCAGCTGTGGCAGGACACACGACCCCAATCCCTCCAGCCAAAACAGAGCCTATGACTCTTGCGCCCAGCCCCCCAACCCCTGCAGTGGCAGCACCCACGAATCCAACAAACCTGAATGCAGTGGAGGTGATTAAGACCCTGGCTTCTTCCCCACACCCTCCTCCCCACCACTTCAGTGGAAATAAATGTTGTTTCTAATAAAAAATAGAAAAGTCAGTGAAACTAATAGCTGGTTTTTTGGAAAGATAAACAAAATTGACAAACTGTAGCTGGACTCACTAAGAAAAAAGGAGAGAAGACTCAGATAAATAAAATCAGAAACAAATGAGGATAAATTATAGCAGATAAAACAGAAATAAAAGGATTATAAGAAAATCTATTTGCTGACAAATTGGACAAGCTAGAAGAAATGGATAAAGTCGTAGAATCATATAATCTTCCAAGACTGAATCATGAAGCAATAGAAAACTTGAATAGACAAATCACTACTAAGGAGATTGAAACAGTAATCAATAACTTCCCAAAAAATGAAATTCCAGAATTAGACAACTTTACAGGTGAATTCTACAAAACATTCAGAGAAGATTTAAAACCTATCCTAAAACTCTTCCAAAAAATTGAAAAGGAGGGAATGTTGCCAAACTCATCTTATAAGACCAACATTACTGTGATACCAGAACCAGACAAGGACAACACAAAAAAGAAAATTACAAGCCAATATATCTGATGAACGTAAATGCAAAAATCCTCAACAAAATATTAGCAAACTGAATACAACAATACATTAAAAGGATCATACACCATGATCAAGTGGGATTTATTCCAAGGATGCGAGGGTGGATCAACATCTGCAAATCAATCAATGTGATAAACCACACTAATAAAATGAAGAATAAAAATCATATAATCATCTCAATGGATGCAGAAAAAGCATTTGAAATGATTCAAAACCCACTTATGATTTAAAAAAACTATCAATAAAATAGATATAGAAGGAATGTACCTCAACATAACAAAGGCAATATATGACAAACCCACAGCTAACATCATACTCAATGGTGAAAAGCTGAAAGCTATCCCTCTAAGATCAGAAACAAGACAAGGATGCCCACTCTCACCGTTCTTATTCAGCATGGTATTGGAAGTACTAGCCAGTCCAATCAGGCAAGAAAAAATAAATAAAAGGCATCCAAATTGGAAAGGAAGAAGTCAAATTGTCACTATTTGCAGATGATATGATATTATGTATAGAAAACCCTAAAGATTCCAAAAATATTTCAGAAATAACAAATACAGTAATGTTGCAGGGTACAAACTCAATATACAAAAACCTGTTGTGGGGACTTTCTTGGTGGTCCAGTAGTTAAGACTTTGCCTTCCAATGCAGGGGGTGCAGGTTCAATCCCTGGTTGGGGAGCTAAGATCCCACATGCCTTATGGCCAAAAAACGAAAACATAAAACAGAAGCAATGTTGTAACAAATTCAATAAAGTCTTTAAAAATGGTCTACATCAAAAAAAATCTTTAAAAAAATCTGTTGTGTTTCTATACACTAATGAACTATCAGAAAGAGAGATTAAGAAAACAATCCCATTTATAATTGCAACAAAAAGAATAAAATACCTAGGAATAAATTTAACCAAGGAGGTGAAAGATCTCTATACTGAAAAATATAAGACATTGTTAAAAGAATTGAAGAAGACACAAATACATGGAAAGATATTCCATGCTCATGGACTAGAAGAAATAGCAATGTGAAAATATCCATATTACTTAAAGCAATCTGCAGATTCAATGCATTCCCAATCAAAATTCTGACATTTTTCACAGACCTAGAACAAAAAAATCCTAATATTTTTATGGAACCACAAATGACCCCAAATAGCCAAAATAATCATGAGAAAGGTCAAAGCTGGAGGCTTCATGCCTCTTGAGTTCAACTATATTACAAAGCTATAGTAGTCAAAACAGTATGGTACTGGCATAAAAACAGACACATAGATCAATGAAACAGGCTAAAGAGCCCAGAAAATAAACCCACATATATATTACGATTTACAGCAAAGGAGTCAAGAATATACAATGGGGAAAGGATAGTCTCTTCAATAAATGGTGTTGGGAAAACAGGACAGTCACATGCAAAAGAATGAAACTGGACCACTATTTTACACTTTACAAAAAATTTAACTCAAAATGGGTTAAACACTTGAATGCAAGAATTGAAACCATAAAACTCCTAGAAGAAAGGATAGGTGATAAGCTCTTTGACATCAGTCTTGGTGATGATTGTTTGGATTTGACACCAAACACAAAGGTAACAAAAGCAAAACTAGACAAGTGGAACTTCATCACACTAAAAAATTTCTGCACAGCAAAGGAAACCATAAACAAAATGAAAAAGCAACCTACAGAATGGTAGAAAATATTTGCAACTCATCTGATAAGAGGTTAACATCCAAAACATATAAAGAATTTATACAACTCAATAGCAAAAAATAAAATCTGATTAAAATGTAGGCAGATGATCTGAATAGGCATTTCCCAAAGAAGACATACAGGCAGCCAACATGTACATGAAAAGGTGCTCAATATCCCAGTCATCAGGGAAATGCAACTCAAAACCACAATGAGATATCAGCTCACACCCGTTAGAATGGATATTATCCAAAAGACAAGAAATAGAGTGTTGACAAGGATGTGGAGAAAAGAGAATTCTTGTGCAACGTTGGTGGGAATTTAAATTGGTGCAGCCACTGTGGAAAACAGTATGGAGATTCCTCAAAAGAATAAAAGTAGAGCTGATAGATGATCTAGCAATTCCATTCCTGGATATTTATCTGAAGGAAATGAAAACACTAACTCCAAAAGATATATGCACCCCCATGTTCACTGCAAAATTATTTATAATAGACAAGATATGGAAATAACCTAAGTGTTCATTGGTAGGTAAATTTATAAAGAAAACATCATACACACACACACACACACACACACACACACACACACACAATGGAATATTATTGAGCCATGAAAAGGAAGGAACTCTTGCAATTTGCAACAACATGGATGGACCTTGAGGGTATTATGCTAAGTTAAGTAAGTCAGACAGAGAAAGACCAATACCATATGATCTCACTTATTATGTGGAATCTTTTAAAAATACCTAAACTCATAGATACAAAGAACAGATGGTGGTTGCCAGAGGCAGGGGTCGGGGTGGTCAAAATAGGTAAAGGTAGCCAAAAATACAAACTTTCTGTTATAAAATAAATAAGACCTGGGAATATAATGTACAGAATGGTGACTATAGTTAATAATACTGTATTGCATATTTGAAAGTTGCTAAGAGAGTAAATCTTAAAAGTTCTCATCACAAGAAAAAAATTTGTAACCATGTGTAGTGATGGATGTTAACTAGACTTATTGTGGTTATCATTTTGCAATATATATGAATAGAATCACTATTGTTGTACACCTGAAACTAATATAGTTCTATATATCAATTATATCTCAATAAAAAAGATATTAAGAAAGTCCAATTCCATTTACAATAGCATCTAAAAGAATAAGATATCTCAGAAGAAATTTAATCAAGGAGGTGAAAGACTTACACACTGAAAATTACAAAACACTGCTGAAAGAAATTAAAGACCTAAATAAATGGAAAGATATTCTGTGTTTATGAATTGAAAACTTAATATTGTTAAAGACGTTATTGCTATCCAAAGCGATCTACAGATTCAACACAATCCGTATCAAAATTCCATCAGCCTGTTTTGCAGAAATGAAAAAAACAATCTGCAAATTCATATAGAATTTCAAGGGGCCTCAAATAGAGGAAATAATCTTGAAAAAGAACAAAGTTGGAGGACCCACACTTCCCTACTTCAAAACATAGTAAGCTACAATAACCAAAACAGTATGATATCACTTGTATGTGGAATCTTAAAAAATGAAACCTATTAAAAACAGAGTAAAATGTTGGTTACCGGGGAATGGGGGTTAACAGTGATGGTGTTTAAGGGTACAAACTTATAAGGAATGGTAAATGAATCATAGACATCTAATGCACAGTATAATGAATATAGACAATAATATTGTACTATAGTACATAACATGATAAATATAGCTACCTTGGCAATCATATTACAATATATAAATGTACCAAAGTAACATAGCTGTACACCTTAAATTTATACAATGTTACATGTCAAATTTATTCAATTAAAAAATTGAGATATGATTCACATAAAAAATAAACCAGTATGGTGCTGGCAAAGGATAGAAATGTGGACCAATGGACTAAAATTGAGGGTCCAGAAATAAACCCATACATTTATGACAAATTAATTTTTGACAAGTCCATTCAGTGGAGACAAGTTCTTTCAACAAATAGTACAGAGACAACTGATTTACGCATACAAAAGAATGAATTTGGGCCCCACTTCACACATATACAAAAATTAACCAGAAATTGATCAATTACCTAAATATAAGAGCCAATATCAGAAAACTCACTAAAGAAAACGTAAGGGTAAACTTAATAACTTTGGATTTGGCAATGGATTCTTAAATATAACACCAACAGTATGAGCAACAAAAGAAAAAATAGATAAATCAGACTCTATCAAAATTTTTAAACTTTTGTGCATAAAGAATGCTATCAAAAAAGTGAAAGGACAACTTACAGAATGGTAGAAAATATTTGCAAATCACATATCCAATAAAGTTTAATATCCAGAATAAAGAACTCCTACAACTCAACAACAAAAGAACAACCCAATCAATTGAAGTCACTTATGCAAACGACTTGAAGAGATGTTTCTCCAAAGAAGATATACAAATGGCCAATAAGCCCAACATCATTAGTCATTAGGGAAATGCAAATTAAAACCACAGTGAGATACCATTCATACCACTTCACATCTACAATTTTTTTTAAAAAGGAAAATAACAAGTGTTGGCAAGGCTGCAGAGAAATTGGAACCCTCAAACCTTGCTGGTGGGAATGTAAAATGGTGCAGCCACTGTGGAAAACAATTTGGCAGTTTCTCAAAAATGTTAACATAGAATTACCATAAGACCTAGAAATTCCTCTCCTAGGTATATCCCAAAAAGAATTGAAAATAGAAACTTAAACAGGTACTTTTATGCCAGTGTTCATTGCAGCACTATTCACAATAGCTACAAGGTGGAAACAACCCAAGTGTCCATCAATAGATGAATGGATAAATAAAATGTGGTATATACGTGCAATGGAATATAATTCAACTGTAGAAAAAAATAACATTCTGATATATGCTACAATATGGATGAAACTTGAAAACATTATGCTAAGTGAAATAAACCAGACACAAAACACATAAAGTAGATTAGAGGTTACTGGGGCAGGGAGGAGAGGGAAAATGCAGAGTTAGACCTAATGAATGCAGAGTTTCTATTTGGGGTGATGAAAAAGCTTTGGAAATAGTTAGCAGTAATTGTTGTACAACATTCTAACTATAATTAATGCCCCTGAGTTATACATTTAAAATGGCAAATTCTATGTTTTATATATATTTTAGCACAATAAAAAATTTTTTCAAAATAAAAAGAAAGAAATCTAGCATTACAGGAGACACAGCCTGTGCCCCACAACTCCTTTACCTCAATGTTTAAGAACATTCAAATTGAACACAGTAATGAGATACTGTAAGCCACAATTCATAAACAACGCTTGGCAGCAAACTTCTTTCAGTATCATCATAACAGCTGTATCTGAGGCAGCTGCTAACTTTCCTCTCTCTCTCTTCTGCTTCTTTGGTTACAGCTTTACCCTAACAACTTCTCTTTCCCACTCTGCCAGCATATTGGCTGTTTCTCACCAATAACTTCCTGTGAAAATCCTCTGCCTATATTTATGACCCTATCACCATGCTGTACATTATATTCCCAGGTCTCATTTATTTTATAACAGAAAGTTTGTATTTTTGGCTACCTTTACCCATTTGGCCCACCCCGAACCCTGCCTCTGGAAACCACCATCTGTTCTTTGTATCTATGAGTTCAGGTATTTTTAAAAGATTCCACATAATAAGTGAGATCATATGGTATTGGTCTTTCTCTGTCTGACTTACTTTCCCCCTGTGAAAATCCTCTGCCTATATTTATACCCCTGTCTTATGACCAATCTATGGTCTAGAACAGGACTATTAACACTATCCTACTTTAGGTCATACCTCCAGCTTGACAAGACTGTTTGAATAGTCAGTCTAGAATATGGTAATTGACTAGGGCAAAGACATTTAATATTAAGCCTACATTTTACCTTTATCCTGGCTCTATGTGTCATCATAGATAAAATATCACTCTGAGCTCAACATTCTCATCTATAAGATAGAAATAGCAGCATCTTCCTCCAAGAGTTTTTTTTTTTTTTTAGGATTAAATAAGATTAACATATGGAATGTATCTAGCACATAATGGAATCAGTAAATTTTAGTTAACTTCCACTTCTCCATAACATGTTATTAAGAGAAACTTCAATGCTGGGGTGGGGGTGGCCTGTAATTCTTACATTTTGAGAACCACATCAGGGGTATAACCTTACCTTCAGACACACTATTATTCATGCCTCTGCCAAGTAACAATCATGAGCTGAAGAGTGGATACGTTTGCCTTATTATGGCAAAACTTCTGTTATTCTGCACTAAAGGCACTTGACATTCAGACAAAACTCTCTTGTGAATAATTTTGCAAATTAACTACTTTTGAAGCAATTGTTACATCTTTTGAGTAAAGCTGAATTTTCATATATTTTACATATTAAGCTTGACACACTCTATAATAGAGTACTACAGTACTGAGAAAGTGGAATTACCCTTCTTTTTTTTTTTGCAGTACGTGGGCCTCTCACTGTCGTGGCCTCTCCCACCACGGAGCAACAGGCTCCGGACGCGCAGGCTCAGCGGCCATGGCCCACAGGCACAGCCGCTCTGCAGCATGTGGGATCCTCCCGGACCGGGGCACGAACCCGCGTGCCCTGCATCGGCAGGCGGACCCCCAACCACTGCGCCACCAGGGAAGCCCAGAATTACCCTTCTTGCAGACAAAGAGTTATTCATTCATACATGTATCCATTCAACATATATTATGTGTCTGATATGTCATCTCCTGGGGATACAGAGATGAATAAACCATGGTTCCTATTCTCAAGGAGCTCACAGTCTAATGAGGGAGACAGACGAGTAATTAGACAATTACTAAATAGTGCACTAAGTGCTACGATTGAGGGGAATTTTAACAACAGGTACTCAATCCAGGCTGGTAGGAAGTGACACCTGAATTGTCTTGAAATTCATGTATGAGCTATAAAAGCATACACAATTGCTATTATTATTTCTCTGGATCTGTACATATGTATATAAGTTCATAAGAAATCTTCTGGAAGGATCACACCAAACTAAAATTTTTTATGCAACAATTATCTCCTGAATGCTTACCACATGCCAGGTGCTTTTCTAGGCACTTAGGATAAATCACTGAATGTGACAGAACAAGATCCCTGTCTGAAGTTGGGGCTTATATTTTGCAGGGGGAGATACACAATAAAAATTAAATTTAAATGAGTAAAATATATATTGTATGTTATAAGGCAATAAGTGCTATGAAAGGAAAAATAAAAAGTCTAGTAGAGATGAGGAGTGCTTGTGGAAAGGTAGTCAGGGTGCAGTATTAAATAGGGTGATCATGGTTGACTTCATTGAAAAGGTGCAAGTTGAGTAAAGACCTGATGTAGCTGAGGAAATTAGCCAAGTGAATACCTGGGGACATAGTGTTCCACGCAGAGGGAAGAATTATAGAAAGGCCCTAAAATGGAAGTGTGATTGACATGGCACATGGGAGAAACAGCAAGGTCACTACTGCCAGAGCCAAATGAATCAGAGACAGAACAGAAGGAGGGAGGCTAGACAGCTAAGAGGAAAGGGAAGCCAGTTAGTTGCTACCTTGTAAAATATTATAATAATTTTGGGTTTTACTTTGAATAACATTGCAGGAATTTGATAAGAGAAATAATGTGCTATTTAATGTTTTAATATGATATAATTTAATGTTTTATCAATCTGGTTGCTGTGTGAAAAATAGGCTTGGGGAAAGGGGCAAGGGTGGGAGCAGAAAAATCAGTTAAGAGCTTTTTGCAATAATCCAAGTGAGAGATGATGTTGGTTCAAAGCAAGGTGATATCAGTTCAGGTGGTGGAAAATGGTGGGCTTCTGGATGTATTTTGTTGGTAGAACCAATTGGATTTCCTATGAATTTGGACATGGGTGGGAGAGAGAGAGGTGTTAAGAATGAATCCAATATTTGGGCTTGAATAACTGGGATAATAGAAACTGTGGTTAGAGCAGATGTGGGGAGGATGATCAGGAGTTCAATTTTGAACATGCTAAATTTGAGATGTCTATTGACATTCAAGTAGAGAACATAAGTAGGCAGTTGGATATTTGGATCTGGAGTTCAAGAGACAGTTCTGGGCTGGAGTTATAAATTTGGGAGTCACTGGAATATAGATGGTATCTAAAGCCTCAGACTGGATGAGAGCACCAAACAAATGATTGTTCTAGTTAGAGAAGAAAAGAGTGATTCAAGGAGTGAGCCCTGGGGACTTCACTGGTGGTCCAGTTGTAAAGAATCCACCTTACAATACAGGGGACACAGGTTTGATCTCTGGTCACAGAACTAAGATCCCACATGCTGCAAGGCAACTAAGCCTGCATGCCACAACTACTGAGTTCACGCACCTCAACTAGAGCCCACATGCTGCAAACTACAGAGCCCATGCACTCTGGAACCCATGCATCACAACTCCAGAGCCCACACATCCTGGAGCCTGTGTGCCACAACTACAGAGAGAAAACCCACACACCACAACAAAGAGCCCGCTCACCACAACAAAAGATCCAGCATGCCTCCACAAAGATCCTGCATGCCGCAGCTAAGACCCAACACAGCCAAAAAAGAAAAATAATAAATAAATTAAATAATTTTTTTTAAATCCTTTAAAAAAATAAAAAAAGAGTGAGCCCTGGAACATTTCAATATTAATAGGTTGGGGAGAAGACGAGGATGCAGCAAAGAAAAATAAGAAAAATCAGGAGTGTTTGGTATTCTAAAAGTTAGGTGACAGATGAAATCACACCTCATTTGGAAGGTTTCCCTGACTCCCATGTGTGATTTCCTAAGGGCACCTAGCTGAGTAGCATCATTCATCCTATGTGGTCCTCTGTGTCCTCATCCATAAAATGGGGGAAAACTATTGCCCACCCCCTAGTGTTGTTGTGAGCCTTGAATGAGGCAATCTATGTGAACCTCACTAGTGCTTAATTAATATTACCTACTGTAGCCCTCTCTTCCCTTTAGACTGAATGGTCTTGAAGGACCCGAGGTCTTACTCATCTTAATATCTTATTTCTGCTTTTCCTTCTTCCTTCCCTACCTCTTGGCCATGATCCCCTAGTACAGTTTCTAGCACAGAGGGCACTCAATAAACTATTTTTGAATGAAAAACACCTACCCCCCCCAATTATTCCAACATCTTCCTAAACAAGTTTTATGTCTTCATCATTCTGATTTTTTTTAATACCCACGTTGATGTGTTTCTACTTTGTACCTCTATATACTAGTCTGGTCAACACTTTGTGTCTCAAATGTGAGTAATTTATGGACTCTTTAAACATTACAATAGAGGATTAGCTCAAGAAGTTGAAGTGGGGGGAGGAGTCAAGATGGCGGAATAGGAGGATGTGGAATTTGTTGCTTCGCAGAAGTTCATCAAAAACACATCTACAGGGGCTCCCCTGGTGGCGCAGTGGTTGAGAGTCCACCTGCCAAGCAGGGGACACAGGTTCATGCCCCGGTCCGGGAAGATCCCACATGCCATGGAGTGGCTGGGCCCATGAGGCATGGCTGCTGAGCCTGCGCGTCTGGAGCCCGTGCTCCGCAACGGGAGAGGCCACAACAGTGAGAGGCCCACGTACCGCAAAAAAACAACAACAAAAACAAAACAAAACAAAAATACCACATCTACAAACAGAACAATTCCCACAGAGCTCCGGCTGAACAGTAGCAGTAGACTTCAGACACCTAAAAGAATGAAAGAAAGAAGAAAAAAGAAAGGAAAAATAAAAAAAGAGACCAGCAACCCTGATGGGAAGCTGAAGCTGAGCAGAGATCCCCACATTAAGAAAGACTCCCTCACAGAGGGGAAATCAGCTGGGACAGAAAAGGAACTTCAGGGGATCAAAGGAGAATGCAGCAGACGGTCTGTGGAAGGCAAGACAACATAAGAACCACACACATGATGTATACCACAGCTCTGTGCATTCTAGCCTGAATCGTGAGTCACTTGTTGCGAAGGGGAGCTGTGTGCTGGAAAGACGGGTTCTGAGTGCAGACCCAGGGAAAGGACAGCTCTTGGCTTTGAAAAGACAACCTGAAGGGATAGGAGTAAGGGGTGCCACAACTGGGAAAGTCTATGGAAAAAGCCTGAGACACCATAGCAAGGTGTCATTGTTGAGCAGGGTGCAAGGGGTGGAGCCACAATCATGACCCCCTTCCCTACCCACCAGCTTCTTTGGCCTCTGCAGGCATTAGGAGTGGCTCCCACCTGAGCGGGCACTCCCACCCCTTGGGCTGGGGTTGCCTCCGCCTGCGTAGGCTCCAGAGGCCTGAGCACCACCCACCCCAAAACCTACTTGGGAAAGAGCCCTGGGCATCCTGCCCGGGACGAGAGTCCACCAAATTTGGCAGGGTCAGAGGGCTAAAGAATGGGGTTGGATGAACAGACCCAGGGAGAGAAATGCAATTGGCTGCACAGAAACAATAGAAGGGATGGGAATGAGGGGGCACATGGCTGGGAATGCTCCTAGAGGAAGTGAGGTCTGCCTGGAATGCAAGGTGCCATTGTTGAGAGGTGCATGGGAGGGGGTGACAATGCTCCCATACACCAGCTCCTGCTGCTGCAGCTACTGGAAGTACCCAATTGTGCTCCAAGCAGCCGCTGCTTTCGCTCCCATTCACCTGGGCAAGGATCAGATGCCTGAGGGCAGCACACAGGCAGAGGTGTGGTTAAAAACAAAACTGAACCTGAGGGGCAGTGCAACTGAGGAAGAGAAACGCAAATATTTCTATGCAGCAGCACAAGCTGTGAATTAAATCCCCAAGATCGGCTGGGTAAATCCTGTGCTTATGGAATACCTGAATGGACAACAAGTGTTTCAGCATCTGAGACCAGTGTAGCCTTTGCAGCACTGGATGTTGTGGGCAAATACACATGGGAATCAGGCCAGATCAGAGTCTGAGCTGGCCCAACAGTGTCCAAAACAGATCCAGAGACCTACCTAGAGGTATTGGAAGGCCTCCTGGGGAGGTGGCCCCAAGAAAATATTCTTATTACTAATATTCTATGTTGGTTTGTTTCATTTTGTTCAGTTGTTGGTGTTGTTGCTTTTATCATTTTTATTTTTTATTATCTACTTTTATTTTTTATCTTTTATCTTATGTAATTTTCTTAATATATATAACGTTTTTATTTTTATATTTTTCCTTTACTTTTTTGTTGCTCTGTGGCTTTTGTCTTGTTTTGTTCTTCACTTTATATATTTTTTCCCTTTTGCTTTTTTTTCAATTGTTTTTAAGTGTATATTCTATGTTTTATTTGCTTTGTTATTGTTGATGTTGTTTACTTGCCTGCATTTCTGTTTTATTTTTCATTCTTTGTTTTTGTTAGCATAATCCTTATCAACTGTTCTCATATTAAAATTCTCTTATTTGGTTGTCTGTTCCCTTGTTTTTTTTGTTTCCTTTCCTCTGTGTGTGTGTGTGAGAGTGTGTGTTATGTTGCTGTTGCTGCTGTTGGTTTGCTACTGTTATTGTTATTTGCCCTGAGCTTTGTTTGTCTGGGTTTTGTTGTTGTGGTGGTTTATTTTTGTTTGGTTTTGGGTTTTTTTTTGTCTTGTTTTGTTTTGTTTGTCTTTATTTAATTTCTTTTCTCTATATTTTAACAGTTCACACTGTGTGGCTTGTGGGATCTTGGTTCCCCAATCAGGGGTCAGTCCTGGGCCTCTGGAGTGGGAATATAGAGTCCTGGATGCTGGAATACCAGAGAATGCCCGGGTATAGGGAATATTAATTGGCATGTGTGTTCCTGACAGTATCCATAAACACAGTAGGTTAGACAAAATGAAATAACAGAGAAATACGCTGCAGACAAAGGAGCAAGGTAAAATCCCACAAGACCAAATAAATGAAGAAGAAATAGGCAAGCTATCTGAAAAAGAATTCACAGTAATGATAATAAAGATGATCCAAGATCTAAGAAAAGAAATGGAGAAAATACAAGAAACATTTGACAAGAACCTAGAAGATCTAAAGAACAGTCAGTGATGAACAACACAAAAATTGAAATGAAAAACACACAAGGAATCAAGAGCAGAACAACTGAGGCAGAAGATCAAATAAGTGAGCTGGAAGATAGAATGGTGGAGTTAACTGTTGAGGAACAGAATAAAGAAAAAAGAATAAAAAGAATTGAGGACAGACTCAGAGACTTCTGACTTCTGGGACAACATCAAACAAACAAACATTCAAATTATAGGTGTCCCAGAAGAAGAAGAGAAAGAGAAAGGGCCTGAGAAAATATTTGAAGAGATTATAGCTGAAAACTTCCCTATAAACATAAATGCAAAAATCCTCAACAAAATGTTACCAATCCGAATTCAACAACACATTAAAAGGATCATACACCATGATTAAGTGGGATTTATCCCAGAGATGCAAGAATTTTTCAGTATCTGCAAATCAATCAGTGTGATACACCACATAAGCAAATTGAAGAAAACCATGTGATCATCTCACTAGATGCAGAAAAAGCTTTTGACAGAATACAACAGCCGTTTATGATAAAAAAAAAAAAACTCTCCAGAAAGTGGGCATAGAGGGAACCTTCCTCAATATGATAAAGGCCATATACAACAAATCTACAGCTAACATCATACTCAACAGTAAAAGCCTGAAAGCATTTCCTTTAAGATCAGGAACAAGACAAGGATGTCCAGTCTCACCACTTTTACTCAACATAGTTTTGGAAAGCCTAGCTACAGCTATCAGAGAAGAAAAATAAATAAATAAAAGGACTCCAAATTGGAAAAGAAGTAAAACTGTCAGTGTTTACAGATGACATGATACTTTACCTAGAAAATCCTAAAGATGCTACCAGAAAACTACTAGAGCTCATCAATGAATATGGTAAAGTTGCAGGTTACAAAATTAATACAGAGAAATCTGTTTCATTTCTATATACTAACAACAAATGATCAGAAAGAGAAATTCAAGAAAGAATCTTATTTACCATCGCATCAAAAATGGTAAAATACCTAAGAATAAACCTACCTAAGGAGACAAAACACCTGTACTTGATAAACTATAAGATGCTAATGAAAGAAATTGAAACTGATATAAACAGATGGAAAGATGTACCATGTTCTTCTATTAGAAGAATTAATATTGTCAAAATGACTATACTACCCAAGGCAATCTACAGATTCATTGCAATCCATATCAAATCACCAATGGCATTTTTAACAGCACTAGAACAAAAAATCTTAAAATTTGTACGGAGACAAAAAAGACCCTGAATAGCCAAAGCAATCTTGAGAAAGAAAAACGGAGCTGGAGGAATCAGGCTTCCTAACTTCAGACTATACTACAAAGCTATAATCATCAAAACAGTATGGTACTGACAGAATATCAAAATTATACATCAATGGAACAGGATAGAAAGCCCAGAAATAAACCCATGCTCCTATGGTCAATTAATCTACGACAAAGATGGCAAGACTATACAATGGAGGGATGACAGTCTCTTCAACAAATGGTGCTGGGAAAACTGGACTGCTACATGTAAAAAAATGAAACCAGAACAGTCTTTAACACCACAGACAAAAATAAGCTCAAAATGGATTAACGACCTAAATGTGAGACTGGAGAGTATAAAACTCTTAGAGGAAAACATAAGCAGAACACTCCCTGACATAAATCAGAGCAATCTTTTTCAATCTGTCACCCAAGTAATGGAAATAAAAAGAAAAATTAAAAAATAGGACCTAATTGAACTCAAAAGCTTTTGCACAGCAAAGGAAACCATAAACAAAATGAAAAGACAACCCACAGGATTGGAGAAAATAGTTGCAAGTGATCTGACGGACAGTGGATTAGTCTCCAAAATCTACAAACAGCTCATGTGGCTTAATATCATCAAAACAAACAACCCAATCCAAAAACGGGCAGAAGACTTAAATAGCCATTTCTCAAAAGACATACTGATGGGCAAGACACACATGAAAAGATATTCAATATAACTAATTATTAGAGAAATGCAAATCAGAGCTACAATGAGATATCACCTCACACCAGTCAGAAGGGCTATCATCAAGAAATCCACAAAAAATAGTTGCTGGAGAGGATGTGGAGAAAAGGGAACCCTGCTACACTGTTGGTGGGAATGTAAATTGGTAAAGCCACTATGGAGAAAAGTATGGAGGTTCCTTAAAAAATTAAGAGTGGATCTACCATATGATCCTGCAATCCCACTCCTGGGCATATATCTGGAGAAAAACGGTCCGAAAGGATACATGCACCCCAATTTTCATTGCAGCACTGTTTACAATAGCCAAGACATGGAAACAAACTAAATGTCCAATGACAGAAGAATAGATAAAGAAAATGTGGTACATATATACAATGGAATATTGCTCAGCCATAAAAAAGAATGAAATAATGTCATTTGCAGCAGCATGGATGGACCTAGTGATTGTCATGAGTGAGGTAAGTTACACAGAGAAGCAGAAATATCCTATCGCTTATATGTGGAATTTTTTTAACGTCTGTATTGGAGTATAATTGCTTTACAATGGTGTGCTAGTTTCTGCTTTATAACAAAGTGAATCAGCTATAAATATACATATATCCCAATATCTCCTCCCTCTTGTGTCTCCCTCCCACCCTCCCTATTGCACCCCTCTAGGTGGTCACAAAGCACTGAGGTGATCTCCCTGTGCTATGAGGCTGCTTCCCACTGTCTATTTTACATTTGGTAGTATATATAAGTCCATATCACTCTCTCACTTCGTCCCAGCTTACATTTCCCCCTCCCCGTGTCCACAAGTCCATTCTCTACATCAACGTCTATATTCCTGTGATGCCCCTACGCTCTTCAGAACCTTTTTTTTTTCTTTTTTAGTTTCCGTAAGTATGTGTTAGCATATGGTATTTGTTTCCCTCTTTCTGACTTACTTCACTCTATATGACAGAATCTGGGTCCATCCACCTCACTACAAATAACTCAATTTCACTTCTTTTTATGGCTGAGTAATATTCCATTGTATGTATGTGCCACATCTTCTTTATCCATTCATCTGTCGATGGACACTTAGGTTGCTTCCATGCCCTGGCTATTGTATATAGAGCTGAAATGAACATGGTGGTACATGATCCTTTTTGAATTATGGTTTTCTCAGGGTATATGCCTAGTAGTGGGATTCCTGGGATGTACAGCAGCTCTATTATTAGTTTTCTAAGAAATGTCCATGCTGTTCTCCATAGTCACTGTATCAATTTACATTCCCACCAATGGTGAAAAAGGGTTCCCTTTTCTCCACACCCTCTCCAGCATTTACTGTTTGTAGATATTTTGATGATGGCCACTCTAACTGGTGTGAGGTAATACTTCATTGTAGTTTTGATTTGCATTTTTCTAATGGTTAGTGATGTTGAGCATCCTTTCATGTGTCTGTGGGCGATCTGTATATCTTCTTTAGAGACATGCCTATTTAGGTCTTCTGCCCATTTTTGGATTTGGTTGTTTGTTTTTTTCACGTTGAGCTGCATGAGCTGCTTGTAAATTTTGGAGATTAATTCTTTGTCACTTACTTCATCTGCAACTATTTTCTCCCATTCTGAGGGTTGTCTTTTCATCTTGTTTCTGGTTTCCTTTGTTGTGCAAAAGGTTTGAAGTTTCATTAGGTCCCATCTTTTAATTTTTGTTCTTATTTCCATTTCTCTAGCAGCTGGGTCAGAACAGATCTTGCTGTGACTTATGTCATAGAGTGTTCTGCCTAGGTTTTCCTCTAAGAGTTTTATAGTGTCTGGCCTTATATTTAGGTCTTTAATCCATTTTGAGCTTTTTTTTGTGTATGGTGTTAGGGAGTGGTCTAATTTCATTCTTTTACATGTAGCTGTCCAGTTTTCCCAGCACCACTTATTGAAGAGGCTGTCTTTTCTCCATTGTATATTCTGGCATCCTTTATCAAATAAGGTGACCATATGTACGTGGGTATATCTCTGGGTTTTCTATCCTGTTCCATTTATCTATATTTCTGTTTCTGTGCCAGTACCATACTGTCTTGATTACTGTAGCTTTGTAGTATATTCTGAAATCAGAGAGCCTGATTCCTCCAGCTCCATTTTTCTTTCTCAAGATTGCTTTGGCTACTCGGGCTCTTTTGTGTTTCCATACAAATTGTGAAATTTTTTGTTCTAGTTCTGTGGAAAATGCCAGTGGTAGTTTGATAAGTCTTGCATTGAATCTGTAGATTGCTTTGGGTAGTATATTCATTTTCACAGTGTTGATTCTTCCAATTCAAGAACATGGTATATCTCTTCATCTGCTTGTATCATCTTTAATTTCTTTCACCAGTCTCTTATAGGTTTCTGCATACAGGTCTTCTGTCTCCTTAGGTAGGTTTGTTCCTAGATATTTTATTATTTTTGTTGCAATGGTAAATGGGAGTGTTTCCTTAATTTCTCTTTCAGATTTTTCATCATTAGTGTATAAGAATGCCAGAGATTTCTGTGCATTAATTTTGGATCCTGCTACTTTACCAAATTCATTGATTAGCTCTAGGAGTTTTCTGGCAGAATCTTTCGGATTCTCTATGTATAGTATCATATCATCTGCAAACAGTGACAGCTTTACTTCTTCTTTTACGATTTGGATTCCTTTTATTTCTCTTTCTTCTCTGATTGCTGTGGCTAAAAGTTCCAAAACTATGTTGAATAATAGTGTTGACAGTGGATAACCTTGTCTTGTTCCTGATCTTGTGGAAATGTTTTCAGTTTTTCACCATTGAGAACGATGTTGGCTGTGGGTTTGTCATATATGGCCTTTATTATGTTGAGGTAAGTTCCCTCTATGCCTACTTTCTGAAGAGCTTTTATCATAAATGAGTATTGAATTTTGTTGAAAGGTTTATCTGCATCTATCGAGATGATCACATGGTTTTTATTCTTCAATTTGTTAATATGGTGTTTCACATTGATTTGCATATATTGAAGAATCCTTGCATTCCTGGGATAAACCCCACTTGATCATGGTGTATGATCCTTTTAATGTGCTGTTGGATTCTGTTTGCTAGTATTTTGGTAGGATTTTGCATCTATGTTCATCAGTGACATTGGCCTGTAGTTTTCTTTCTTTGTGACATCTTTTTCTGGTTTTGGTATCAGGGTGTTGGTGGTCTCATAGAATAAGTTTGTGAGTGTTCCTCCCTCTGCTATATTTTAGGAAGAGTTTGAGAAGGATAGGTGTTAGCTCTTCTCTAAATGTTGCATAGAATTCTCCTGTGAAGCCATCTGGTCCTGGGCTTTTGTTTGTTGGAAGATTTTTAATCACAGTCTCAATTTCAGTGCTTGTGATTGGTCTGTTTATATTTCTGATTTCTTCCTGGTTCAGTCTCGGAAGGTTGTGCTTTTCTCAGAATTTGTCCATTTCTTCCAGATTTTCCATTTTATTGGCATAGAGTTGCTTGTAGTAATCTCTCATTCTCTTTTTTATTTCTGCAGTGTCAGTTGTTACCTCTCCTTTTACATTTCTAATTCTATTTATTTGAGTGTTCTCCCTTTTTTTCTTGATGAGTCTGGTTACTGGTTTATCAATTTTGTTTATCTTCTCAAAGAACCAGCTTTTAGTTTTATTGATCTTTGCTATCGTTTCCTTCATTTCTTTTTCATTTATTTCTGATCTGATCTTTATGATTTCTTTCCTTCTGTTAACTTTGTGGGGTTTTTGCTCTTCTTTCTCTAATTGCTTTAGGTGTAAGGTTAGGTTGTTTATTTGATATGTTTCTTCTTTCCTGAGGTAGGACTGTATTGCTATAAACTTCCCTCTTAGAACTGCTTTTGCTGCATTCCATAGGTTTTGGGTCATAGTTTTTTCATTGTCCTTTGTTTCTAGGTATTTTTTGATTTCCTCTTTGATTTCTTCAGTGATCTCATGGTTGTTAAGTAGTGTATTGTTTAGACTTCACGTGTTTGTATTTTTTACAGATTTTTTCCTGTAATTGATATCTAGTGTCATAGCTTTGTGGTTGGAAAAAGATCCTTGATACGATTTAAATTTTCTTAAATTTACCGACGCTTGATTTGTGACCCAAGATATGACCTATCCTCGAGAATGTTCCATGAGCACTTGAGAAGGAAGTGTATTCTGTTGTTTTGGGATGGAATGTCCTATAAATATCAATTAAGTCCATCTTGTTTAATGTATCATTTAAAGCTTGTGTTTCCTTATTTATTTTCATTTTGGATGATCTGTCCATTGGTGAAAGTGGAGTGTTCGAGTCCCCTACTATTATTGTGTTACTGTCGATTTCCCCTTTTATGGTTGGTAGCATTTGCCTTATGTATTGTGTTGCTCCTATATTGGGTGCATAAAGATTTACAATTGTTATATCTTATTCTTGGTTTGATCCGTTGATCATTATGTAATGTCCTTCTTTTTCTCTTGTAATAGTCTTTATGTTAAAGTCTACTTGGTCTGATATGAGAATTGATACTCCAGCTTTCTTTTATTTAACATCTTTATTGGAGTATAATTTCTTTAAAATTGTGTGTTAGTTTCTGCTTTATGACAAAGTGAATCAGTTATACATATAAATGTGTCCCCATATTTCTTTCCTCTTGCACCTCTCTCCCTCTCTCCAGGTTTCTTTTGTTTTCCATTTGCATGGAATATCTTTTTCCATCCCCTCACTTTCCATCTGCATCTGTCCCTAGGTCTGAAGTGGGTCTCTTTTAGACAGCATATATGTGTTTTTGCATCCATTCATCCAGTCTATGTCTTTTGGTTGGAGCATTTAATCCATTTACATTTATGGTAATTATCGGTACGTACATTCCTATTACCATTTTCTTAATTGTTTTGGGTTTGTTATTGTAAGTCTTTCCTTTTCTTGTGTTTCCTGCTTAGACAAGTTCCTTTAGCATTTGTTGTAAAGCTGGTTTGGTGGTGCTGAATTCTCTTAGCTTTTGCTTGTCTGTAAAAGTTTTTAATTTCTCTGTCAAATCTGAATGAGATCCTTGCTGGGTAGAGTAATCTTGGTTGTAGGTTTTTCCCTTTAATCACTTTAAATATGTCCTGCCACTCCCTTCTGGTTTGCAGAGTTTCTGCTGAAAGACCAGCTGTTAACCTTATGGGGATTCCCTTGTATGTTATTTGTTGTTTTTCCCTTGCTGCTTTTAATATTTTTCCTTTGAATTTAATTTTTGATAGTTTGATTAATATGTGTCTTGACATGTTTCTCCTTGGATTTATCCTGTATGGGACTCTCCACACTCCTGGACTCAATTAACTACTTCCGTTGCCATATTAGGGAAAATTTCCACTATAATCTCTTCAAATGTTTTCTCAGCCCCTTTCTTTTTCTCTTCTTCTGGGACCCCTATAATTCCAATATTGGTGCATTTAATGTCCCAGAGGTCTCTGAGACTGTCCTCAATACTTTTCATTCTTTTTTCTTTATTCTGCTGTGCAGTAGTTATTTTCACTATTTTATGTTCCAGGTCACTTATCTGTTCTTCAGCCTCAATTATTCTGCTATTGATTCCTTCTAGAGAGTTTTAACTTTCATTTTTTTATGTTGTTCATCATTGTTTGTTTGTTCTTTAGTTCTTTTAGATCCTTGTTAAACGTTTCTTGTATTTTCTCCATTCTATTTCCAAGATTTTGGATCATCTTTACTATTGTTACTCTGAATTATCTTTCAGGTAGACTGCCTATTTCCTCTTTATTTTTTTGGTCTGGTGCGTTTTTACCTTGCTCCTTTATCTGCTGTGTGTTTCTCTGTCTTCTCATTTTGCTTAACTTTCTGTGTTTGGGGTCTCCTTTTTGAAGGCTGCAGGTTCGTAGTTCCCGTTGTTTTTGGTGTCTGCCCCCAGTGGCTAAGGTTGGTTCAGTGGGTTGTGTAGGCCTGGTGGAGGGTACTAGTGCCTGTGTTCTGGTGGATGAGGCTCTATCTTGTCTTTCTGGTTGGCAGGACCGTGTCCCATTGTGTGTTTTGGGGTATCCGTGACATTATTATGATTTTAGGCAGCCTCTCTGCTGATGGGTGGGGTTGTGTTCCTGTCTTGCTAACTGTTTGACATAGGGTGTCCAGCATTGTAGCTTGCTGGTTGTTGAGTGGAGCTGGGTCTTAGCGTTGAGATGGAGATCTCTGGGAGAGCTTTTGCCATTTGATATTACGTGGAGCTGGGAGGTCTCTAGTGGACCAATGTCCTGAACTCAGCTCTCTCACCTCAGAGGCACAGGCCTGACCCCCTGTTAGAGCACCAAGACCCTGTCAGCCAAACAGCTCAGAAAAAAAGTGAAAAAAATGAAAGAAAAAAATAAAATAAAGTTATTAAAATAAAAAATAATTAATAAAATTTTTTAAATTAAAAAGTAATTTAAAAAAAAGAAAGAAGAGAGCAACCAAACCAAAAAACAAATCCACCAATGATAACAAACGCTAAAAACTATACTAAAAGAAAAAAAAATGGACGGACAGAACCCTAGGACAAATGGTGAAAGCGAAGCTATTCAGACAAAATCACACAAAGAAGCATACACATCCATACTCAGAAAAAGAGAAAAGGGAAAAAAATTTATATATCATTGCTCCCAAAGTTCACCACCTCAATTTTGGGATGATTCACTGTCTATTCAGGTATTCCAGAGATGCAGGGTAGATGAAGTTGATTGTGGACATTTAATCCGCTGCTCCTGAGGCTGCTGTGAGAGATTTCCCTTTCTTTTCTTTGTTCGCACAGTTCCTGGGGTTCAGCTTTGGATTTGGCCCCACCTCTGCATATAGGTCTCCTGAGGGAGTCTGTTCTTCGCTCAGACAGGACGGGGTTAAGGAAGCAGCTGATTAGGGGGCTCTGGCTCACTCAGGCTGGGGGGGAGGGAGGGTTACGGAATGCAGGATGAGCCTGCAGCTGCAGAGGCCCGTGTGACATTACAAGAGCCTGAGGTGCTCCGTGTGTCCTCCCAGGGATGTTGCCCCCGGATCACAGGACCCTGGCAGCGGTGGGCTGCACAGGCTCCTGGGAGGGGAGGTGTGAAAAGTGAACTGTGCTTGCACACAGGATTCTTGGTGGCTGCAGCAACAGCCTTAGCATTTCATGCCCGTCTCTCGTGTCCGCGCTGATAGCCGCGGCTCACGCCCATCTCTGGAGCTCATTTAGGTGGTGCTCTGAATCCCCTATCCTCGCGCACCCTGAAACAATGGTCTCTTGCCTCTTAGGCAGGTCCATACTTTTCCCCAGACTCCCTCCCAGCTAGCTGTGGTGCACTAGCCCCCTTCAGGCTGTGTTCACGCAGCCAACTGCAGTCCTCTCCCTGGGATCTCAACTCCAAAGAAGCCAGAGCCTCAGGTCCCAGCCCCCAACCATGCCGGCAGGTGAGCAGACAAGCCTCTCAGGCTGGTGGGTGCTGGTTGGCACCAATCCTCTGTGCAGGAACCTCTCTGCTTTGCTCTCTGCACCCCTGTTGCTGCACTCTCCTCCATGGCTCCAAAGCTTCCCCCCCACCCCCATCTCTGCCAGTGAAGGGGCTCCCTAATGTGTGGAAGCTTTTCCTCCTTCACAGCTCCCTCCCAGAGGTGCAGGTCCCATCCCTATTCTTTTGTCTCTGTTTTTTCTTTTTTCTTTTGCCCTACCCACGTATGTGGGGAGTTTCTTGCCTTTTGGGAAGTCTGAGGTCTTCTGCCAGTGTTCAGTAGGTGTTCTGTAGGAGTTGTTCCACATGTAGATGTATTTCTGATGTATTTGTGGGGAGGAAGGTGATCTCCACTTCTTACTCCTCTGCCATCTTGAAGGTCTCCCCCTGTATGTGGAATCTTAAGAAATGATACAAATGAACTTATTTACAAAAAAGAAAGAGACTTACAGAGTTAGAGAATGAATTTATGGTTACCAGGGGGAAGGGTGTGGGGGGGGAGATAGTTAGGGAGTTTGGGATTGACATGTACACACTGCTATATTTAAAATGGATAACCAACAAGGACCTACTGTATAGCACATGGAACTCTGCTCAGTATTATGCAACAACCTAAATGGGAAAAGAATTTGTAAAAGAATAGACTCATGTATATGTATGACTGAATCAGTTTGCTCTACACCTGAAACTAACACAACGTTGTTAATCAACTGTAGTCCAATATAAAATGTTTAAAAAATTACAATAAATTCTAATATACTTCTAAAAAATAAACAAATAAAAGTTGGGTGAAGAAAATAAATCAAGGAGGGAGTGATCAAGTGCATCACATGCTACCGATAGGTCAAGTAAGATGAGGACTGAGAAATGACCACATGATTTAGCACATTTTTTAAATGGATGAAAGGAAGTCTTCAGACAGAGGGAATAGTGCAACTGTGTGAGAATGCACAGTGATTTCAGGCAACTGCAAATAATTCAAGATAACTAAAGTTTAGGGATATAGCAGAAACGAGAGAGCAGCACTGCTGGGTGGATACACACAGGCTAGATCACAATGTCATGCTAAAAATTTTGGATTTATGCTAAAGGCTATGAGAATCCACAGGAAAACTTTAAGTTGGGGAGTAACAGAGCCAAGTATTTAAAAAATCAATCTGAGACCAGTATGAAAAATGGAGAACAAATCTGAAGGCAAGGAAACCGGTTAACAGGCTGTTACTATAGTCCAGGGAGAAACTAAAGGCAGTGACAGCGGGGATCAAAATGAGAGGATGGGTCAGACAGTTAGGAAGTTGTAGGACTTTGTGACAATTTTGAAATGCAGGAAGGAGATATTAGAGGGAGGAAGGAGTCAAGGATGACTTGGGTTCTGGTTTGGACAAGTGGGTAGGGGTAACCATTCACAGAGGGAACACTGGAGAAAGAGTAAGTTTGGCAGTAAAAAAAATCACGCACAAAGGAATGCAGAAGACCACGTGGTATCTTGGAATTATACAGTATGTCACATATACTTTCTCATTCAATCCTGTTAGTTAGGGAGATGAGAAACAGGCTTGTAGAGATTAAATAATTTACCCAAGTTTACACAGCCAGGATGTGAGAGTGTAGACTAGAACTCAAGCTCACTGTTCTTCCACTTCTTCAAAGCTACTGTGCCAAAGATTTTGAGGCAAGGAGGAAGAGCACTTAAAAAAATGAGTGAAGATGAGCAAGCGGAGAAAGAAGGGGACTCTCAGCATTTGAGGGCAGTTTTCCCAAATATCTTTTTCTTTAAGTCTGCCTGGATGGAAGATAGAGACAATAAAAATGTTGATCAGCAACATATTTGGCTTATTAAATTGAATGGTATGTTATATAAAGTAGGGGAGATAACAACTTGGTAGTTTTTCCACACCTCTCAGTGTCTTCTTGGCTTATCTTAATCATCCTAAGTTTGTCCCCAATAACTATCGATGAACACAGGAATAGTGCTGAATGGTCCAGGCTCTAGTACTTCTCACAGTCTAGTGAGGGAGATAGACACATAATTATAATAGAGGGTAACCATAAAATCTAGGAAGAGAATTTAAAAATAAACTATTTTGGAATAATTTCAGATTCACAGAAGAGTTGTTGCAAAGGTAACAGAGAACTATTGGATAACAGTAACCCAGTTTCAGTTTCTCCTAATGTTATCATTTTACACTACATTTATCAAAACTAAGAAACCAACATTTGTACATTACTATTAAATAAACCCTAGACTTTGGATTTCACCAGTTTTTCATTTATGTCATTTTTCTGTTCTAGGATCCAATCTGGTGTCCCCCATTGCATTTTCACTTGTCATGATTCCTTAGCTTCCTCTGATCTATGGTAGTTTCTCAGTCTTTCCTAGTTTTTCTGGAAACATAGATATTTTAAAACATTACATATAATATACAGCATATTACATATACATATATTTTACAGATTGAACCCTCTTGATTACCTTTGCTGGGACATGCTAAAGGCACAAGCTTATTCAGTGAAAATCAGAGATGTAAAACATCTGAGGCAATGCATCAGATACCTTGTGCAAAGATTGCTACATATGCGCTGTATTAATGCACTGTGTTCATGACAATTTTGCACAGTGCATTGAACTATGCATTGCCAATGGGGAATAAACATTGAACATATCATGCATTGTAATGTAATTATTATATGTATTTACCCATGTCTCTGAATTTTATTGCAACCCTATACAAAGTAGTAATTTGTAAATTTAACATCATCCAAATAAAAATATCAACAGAGTTAATTTTTTAATTGGGCAAGCTAATTATAAGTTCATATAGAAAAATAAATAAGCAAAAATAACCAGGAAATCCTGGAAAAGAAGAATAGTGACAGGTAGCCCTACCAGATATTAAAATATTTTAAAGTTTCAATAATTATAAACAAAGGGTATGGCCACATAAATAGACATACAGACCAATTTAAAAAAAAACGAAAGTTCATAAGTAGAAACAAATAAATATTGAAATTTAGGATCTGATATAGACGACATTTTAAATTAATGGAGAAAAGATAGACTATTTGGTAAATAGTTGGGACAACCGGTAGCCATCTGAAATAATAAAATAGTTCCATACTTAAGGCTGTACACCAGGATAAACTACAAATGAAAAAATGATTTGAATGTACAAAGGAAAATAATAAAAGAGCACTAGAAGAAAAGTTGGGAGAATTACTCTATAACATTGGAGTTTTGGGGAAAGCCTTTCTAACTATGATTCAAGATCCAAATGCCATAGAAGATGCCATCACATTCCATAAAAGACCAACACCCCAACAGAATATGGGCAAAACTCATGAAAAAATAACAGAAAAGAAAATATAAATAGCCCTCAAAGATTCTTGTCCTCTAGATGACATGATACTATACATAGAGAATCCTAAAGATGCTATCACAAAACTACTAGAGCTAATCAATGAATTTGGTAAAGTAGCAGGATACAAAATTAATGCACAGAAATCTCTGGCATTCCTATACACTAATGATGAAAAATCTGAAAGAGAAATTAAGGAAACACTCCCATTTATCACTGCAACAAAAAGAATAAACTATCTAGGAATAAACCTACCTAAGGAGACAAAAGACCTGTATGCAGAAAACTATAAGAGACTGATGAAAGAAATTAAAGATGATACAAATAGATGGAGAGATATACCATGTTCTTGGATTGGAAGAATCAACATTGTGAAAATGACTCTACTACCCAAAGCAATCTATAGATTCAATGCAATCCCTATCAAACTACCACTGGCATTTTTCACAGAACTAGAACAAAAAATTTCACAATTTGTATGGAAACACAAAAGACCCTGAATAGTCAAAGCAATCTTGAGAAAGAAAAACGGAGCTGGAGGAATCAGGCTCCCTGACTTCAGACAATACTACAAAGCTACAGTAATCAAGACAGTATGGTACTGGCACAGAAACAGAAATATAGATAAATGGAACAGGATAGAAAACCCAGAGATATACCCACGTACATATGGTCACCTTATTTTTGATAAAGGAGGCCAGAATATACAATGGAGAAAAGACAGCCTCTTCAATAAGTGGTGTTTGGAAAACTGGACAGCTACATGTAAAAGAATGAAATTAGAACACTACCTAACACCATACACAAAAATAAACTCAAAATGGATTAAAGACCTAAATATAAGGCCAGACACTATAAAACTCTTAGAGGAAAACCTAGGCAGAACACTCTATGACGTAAGTCACAGCAAGATCCTTTTTGACCCAGCTCCTAGAGAAATGGAAATAAAAACAAAAATAAACAAATGGGACCTAATGAAACTTCAAAGCTTTTGCACAGCGAAGGAAACCATAAACAAGACTAAAAGACAACCCTCAGAATGGGAGAAAATATTTTCAAATGAAGCAACTGACAAAGGATTAATCTCCAAAATTTACAAGTAGCTCATGCAGCTCAATATCAAAAACACAAACAACCCAATCCAAAAATGGGCAGAAGGCCTAAATAGACATTTCTCCAGAGAAGATATACAGATTGCCAACAAACACATGAAAGGATGCTCAACATCACTAATCATTAGAAAAATGGAAATCAAAAGTACAATGAGGGCTTCCCTGGTGGCGCAGGGGTTGAGAGTCCGCCTGCCGATGCAGGGGACACAGGTTCGTGCCCCGGTCCGGGAAGATCCCACATGCCGCGGAGCGACTGGGCCCGTGAGCCATGGCCGCTGAGCCTGTGCGTCTGGAGCCTGTGCTCCGCAGTGGGAGAGGTCACAACAGTGAGAGGCCCATGAAACGCAAAAAAAAAAAAAAAAAAAAAAGTACAATGAGGTATCACCTCACACCAGTCAGAATGGCCAGCATCAAAATATCTACAAACAATAAATGCTGGAGAGGGTGTGGAGAAAAGGGAACCCTCTTGCACTGTTGGTGGGAATGTAAATTGATACAGTAACTATGGAGAACAGTGTGGAGGTTCCCTAAAAAACTAAAAATAGAACTACCATGCGACGCAGCAGTCCCACTACTGGGCGTATACCCTGAGAAAACCATAATTCAAAAAGAGTCATGTGTCACAATGTTCATTGCAGCTCTATTTACAATAGCCAGGACATGGAAGCAACCTAAGTGTCATCAACAGATGAATGGATAAAGAAGATGTGGCACATATATACAATGGAATATTACTCAGCCATAAAAAAACAGAATTGAGTTACTTGTAGTGAGGTGGATGGACCTAGAGACTGTCATACAGCATGAAGTAAGTCAGAAAGAGAAAAATAAATACCGTATGCCAACACATACATATGGAATCTAAAAAAAAAATGGTTCTGAAGAACTTAGGGGCAGGACAGTAATAAAGATGCAGACTTGAAGACACAGGAAGGGGGACGGGTAAGCTGGGACAAAGTGAGAGAGTGGCATGGATTTATATGTACTACCAAATGTAAAACAGATAGGTAGTGGGAAGCAGCTGCATAGCACAGGGAGATCAGCTCGGTGTTTTGTGACCATCTAGAGGGGTGGGATAGGAAGGTTGGGAAAGAGATGAAAGAGGGAGGAGATATGGGGATATATGTATATGTATAGCTGATTCACTTTGTTATAAAGCAGAAACTAACACACCATTGTAAAGCAATTATACTCCAATAAAGATGTTAAAGAAAAAAGAAGATTCTTGTTCTCTCTTACATAAGAAAAATGCCAAATATAACTACTAAGATTTGTAACCACCCCCAAAATTGATAACACACTTTTTTTTTTTTTTTTGCGGTATGCGGGCCTCTCACTGTTGTGGCCTCTCCCGTTGAGGAGCACAGGCTCCAGACACGCAGGCTCAGCGGCCATGGCTTATGGGCCCAGCCACTCTGTGGTATGTGGGATCTTCCCGGACCAGGGCATGAACCCGTGTCCCCTGCATCGGTATTCGGACTCTCAACCACTGCGCCACCAGGGAAGCCCGATAACACACTTTATTAGCAAGGCTGTGGGAAATTATACACTCTCATACATTCCTGGTGGGAATGCAAATTGATACTACCCTGATAAAGGGCTCTTTGGCTATATCTATTGAAACAAAAAATACATTTTTCATTGAATGAGCAATCCAACTTCCGGGTGCTTACCAATATACCTGAACATCTATAAAATAAAATATGTACAAGATTATTAATTTCAACTTTAGCATATAGCAAAAGATTGGAAACAATCCAAGTATCTATCAACAGGGTACTGATTAGATAAATTAAGGATCAATCACACAATAGGATATTATGACATATAAATGAATGAGGAAGATCTACTTGTATTGATGTGGAAAGATATCCAAGTGAAGAAAAATAAAGGTGCCAATCAGAATGTGTAGTATTCTATACTATGTAAGAAGGAGATAAAATAGAGTATATATTCATAGTTACATAAAGAAACTCTGGAAAGTATGTATTTATTGAGATTAACTGATTGGAGCAATAGGGTGAATGGGAAAGATGGGAGAGGAGTAGGAGCAAGACTTTTCACAATATACCCTTTATTGCTTCAGTTTTGAATCATATGAGTGTATTACCTATTCAAGAAAAGGTAAACTACAAATAAAGATAAATATAAAACTCCAGGTTAGAATAACAAGATGAGAAAAGGGTTGTTCAATGAGTCAGTAAAGCATGCTACAAACTTTGTTGTGTTTCAAAAAATAACAGAAATACTGAATCATTTTAGGTATGTTAAAACATTTTATAGTTAAGTGTACATATTAAAAATTAAGGGCAGCCACTAAAGGAATATAAATGCAAACTATAGTTTCTAAGCCATCACAGGAAACAAAAGGGGATATAGACAAATTTATCAATTCAAGAGAAGGAAAAAATGTCAGAAAGCGTGGTAAAAAGAAAGTACAAAACAAAATGGTGAAAACAACTCTCCAAATGTGGCAATCATAATACACTTAAACAGGTGGAATTAATCAATTAAAAGGAAGATTTTCAGAATGAATAAGAGACATGCACAAGGTTATTTCTTGCAGCGTTATTTATAATAGGAAAAGGCTAGAAACAATCCAAATGTTCCATCAATAAAGGTCTGGTACATCCACAATATGAAGTACTCTATTGCTTTGAAAAGGAATTAAGAATATATATACTCTGATGGAGTGATCTACAGGACTTAATATTCATTAAAAAAAAAAGCAAGGTGGAGGGGCTTCCCTGGTGGCAGTGGTTGAGAATCTGCCTGCTAATGCAGGGGATAAGCCCTGGTCTGGGAGGATCCCACATGCCACGGAGCAACTAGGCCCGTGAGCCACAACTACTGAGCCTGCGCGTCTGGAGCCTGTGCTCCGCAACAAGAGAGGCCGCGATAGTGAGAGGCCCGCGCACCATGATGAAGAGTGGCCCCTGCTTGCCACAACTACAGAAAGCCCTCGCACAGAAACGAAGACCCAACACAGCAAAAATTAATTAATTAATTAATTCCTACCCCCAACATCTTTAAAAAAAAAAAAAAGCAAGGTGGAAAAAAGTGTGAATATGACACCACCCACATAAGAAGGGAAGAGATAGAAATACCTATATACATATTTGTTTCTATAGGGAGTATGAAGGAATAGCATAAAGAGACAGGGATTAAAAACTAGACTTCTTTGAGTATACTTTGTTCCATAGATTTGACTTTGAAACCATGTGAGTATATTACAAAATTGTGAAACTATTTTTTTAAAAAGCAATCCCTAAAAATCAAAAGCAAAATGAAACAAATGAATCTGTGTATCCAGATGGTGACATAATAACACAGAAAGTGACTTTAAAACACAGCAACATTAATGTATATCCCTAACAGGATACATCTTAAGGTAAGGACAAAAAATCTATAAAAGAATCTTAAACTCTTTGTAAGTAACCATATTTTTGGTGGTATGGTGTTGGTATTGTTATTCTGAAACTGTTGTCTCTATATTATGGAATAAAGCAAATTAGTGATTATGTTGTTATTTTGAGAATCAGGATATTTGTTGTGGGAGAAAGGAGATATAGATTGTTGAGGTGAAGTAAAAATCCTATACTGTAGCCCTGAATTTAAATTGGAAGGATCACGATGCCCAGGGCCCAGATTTTTATTTCAAAATACCATTTCACACTAAAAAGAACCAGGACTCCTGAGAGAAATGGCTGATTTCTAGTCTGAGGTAGGAAACATACAAGTAGAACCTTCAATATCTTGCTTTCTCAGAAAACAAGGAGGTTATCACAGACCACTAGGGTTGTGTCAAAAGGACACAGGGGCCAGAGTGTAGGGACCAAAGATGGGACAATCTGAGCTCAGTAAGGAGAATAACTGTAATGGACTGAAATATATCAAATGTTTAAATCCATATGTTTATGATAATACTAAAAAAAGGTCACATTTGAAAAATGATAGATAATTAACTCATTATTTTGCAAGTCAATAAATAAAGGCATTTAACCTGCCTTTCCTATGTGAACTGTACCACTAGGTACAAAATAGTAGAGGAGGGGAAGTTTCTTTTTATAAAAGAATTTCAGCTAATAAATGAATATGGAATGATAGAATATCACTATTTTGCAACTCTTAATGAATAAGTGGATCTTACCATTGAGAGACAACCAGACATTATGTGCCTCCTGATGGGAGAACTCCATATGAGCAGTCTAGCCAAGAAAACTGAACCTGAATCTGATTAAGCCTTTAAAGTGAAACACCAATCTGTAGGAAATACAGAAGACAGAGAATATGTTAATACCATGGGAATGGAATCAGGAAAGTCCAGCTGGGGAAACCCTACAAGACAAACAATCAGATTTCTTCAACAAATTGCAAGGAAAAAAGGAGAGATAAGAGGGAAAACCTATGGCTTAAAAGAGACTTAAAAACCTTATGAGACATATAAACCAAACGCAATGCATTGACCTTGTTTGTAGCTTGATTCTCTCTCTCTCTCCTTCACGCGCACACACACACACACACACACACACACACACACACACAAAACACACACTCATTTCTGAAACAGTTGAGCAATTTGAACAAAGAAAGCATATTTGATGATATTAAGGAGTTGTACTTTTAGGAATAATAATGGTAGTGTGGTTGTATTTAATAAGGCCTTCTTATCTTTTATAAGTATTAATATATAATATTTATGGATGAAAGGATATGAAGTCTGAGATTTACTTCAGAATAATATGGGAGGAAGAGAAGATGGGAGTATAAATGACAGAAACGAGATTAGCTATTAGCTGATAATTGTTGAAAATAGGTGGTGGGGCTTATTGTATTATACATTTTCTTTTTTTATAATAAAATATTTTAAAAATTTGTCCATTTATTGGGTCACAGAGGTATACAAAAATAAAGATATAATCAATCAATAAAGCTAAGAACAGGCTCTGGGAAAAGAGTAATAAAGGAGACAAACTTCTGGGCAGATTCATCAAATAAAAGAGAGAAGACACAAATAAAGTATGTCAGGAGTACAAAGGTGGCCATGATTCAGATTCAGAAAAGTCAAAAGCAAAGTTTTGCACAACTTTCTACTAATAAAGTTTGACCCCCAAAAGATATTTGGCAGGATCTGGGGAGTGGTTGTCACAACCTAGGTGATGGTATGGGGCAGGGGACGTGGGGGGGAGTGCTACTGACATCTAAAATGCACAAGACAGCCCCCACAACCAAGAATCATCCAGCCCCAAATGTCAGTAGTGCCAAGATTAAGAAACTCTGACTTGGATTAAATTGGCAAGCTTCTAGGAAAGTATTATTATCAACAATGACCCAAAAAGAAATTGAAATCATTTTCATAAAGCCACCTGTTTCCAAAATCCACCAGGTCAGCAAGTTCTGCCCGATGAGTTCTACCAAGACTTCAAGGAACACATGCTTTTCTTTTCACATAGACAGTTTTAGGAAATAGAAAAAGATGGGAAACTACCAAACTCATTTCACAAGCAAGCATAACCTTGTTACTGAAACCAAACAAGGACAGCATAAAAATAAAAGATTATAGGCCAATATAATTTAAAAACAATGATGCAAAAATTCTAAAAATATATTAGTAAATTGAATCTAGTGCATATTAAAAGAATAGTTTATCATGACCAAGTGATATGAATGAAAATATGGATAAAAATATGGATCATCAAAAGGAAACCTATTGATGTAATTCACACATTAACCAAGTAGAGGAATAAACTATATGACTTTTTCAATACATGCAAGAAAAGCATCCAATAAAATTCAACATTTATTCATAATAATATTAATGATAAAGTTCTAGGAAACCAAGGAGAGAAAGAAATTATTTTAAAGTGATAAATGGTAACTTCCAGAAACCTACTGCAGACATATTTAATAGTGAAACATTAGAATCAGTCTGTTAAAGTCTGGAACAAGAAATGATAACCACTATACCCACTACAAGAGTTATAAAGATTTGAAAGGTAAAGACACAACTGTTACTATTTGCAAATGACATGACTGTCTATTTAGAAAATCCAAAACCATCACCTTTAGGCCAGTACATCTAGTGAGCTAACATAGAGACTGGATATAAGATAAACATACAAAATCATTTTCCTATACATGATAATAACCAATTAACGTATAACAGGGGAAAATGTTAATAGCAACAAAAACTAAAAAGTACCAAAAAATAAGCTTAACAAAAAGTACAACTCTTTCATGGAAAAAACTATAAAGTTTACTGAAAGAAATAAGAGAAGGTCTGAATAAATAAATAGACATTGTAGATAGGAAAGCTAAATATTCTCAATATATCTATTCTCCTCAAATGAATCCATAAATTCAGTGCAATCACAATAAAAATTGGGATTTTCCTTAGAACCTGACCAGATAATTCTAAAGTTCTTATGGAAGATTAAAGCTCAAGAACAGCCAAGGCAGTTCAACAATGGTGAAGGAATAGAAAAATAGATTAATGGAACAGACTAGTGATCCAGAAACAGACCCATGGGTACTTGACGTAGCATTTCAAATCAATGGGAAAAGAATATTCATGAAGTGGTGTTAATGCAATTAGCACTAACATTTAGGAAAACATTGTTAAATTTCTATCTAAACCCATTAATAAAAATAAATTATAGAGGAATTAAGAGCATTATGGATAAAAAGCAAAACAATAAAATTAATACAAAAAATAATGTGTTGATGATCTTGAGGGCAGGAAGGCTTTATCAATTTCTTAGGGCTGCCATAACAAATTACCACAAACTGGGTGGTTTAAAACAACAGAAATTTATTCTCTCACAATCTGGAAGCCAGAAGTCCAATATCAAGGTGTCAGCAAGGTTAGTTCCTTCTGGAGGCTCTGAGGGAGAAGCTAGTCCATGCTTTTCTCCTGGCTTCTTGTGGCTGTGGGCAATCCTTGGCGTTCCTTGGTTTGTAAATGCATCACTTCCATCTCTGCCTCTGTCTTCACATGGCCTTCTCCTCCCTATGTGTCTCCTTTTCTTAGAAGGACACGTATCACTGGATTTAGGGCTCAGTAGGAAAATCCAGCATGATCTCATCTCCAGATCCTTAATTACATCTGCACAGGCCCTGTTCCCAAATAAGGTCTCATTCACAAGTTCTGGGTAAACATATCTTTTGTTGGGCCAACATGCAACCTACTACATAGGCCTTCTAAAATAAGACAAAAAGGAAGACTCATAAATTTGACTTCATTAAAAACTATATGAATGAAAAGACACCATAAATAATGTTAATAGAAAACCACTTATGGGAAAACGTTCATTATCTCTTTTGGATTTCTTTTTTTTTTTAAGTTAAATTACAGATTATGTAGTTTTTTAAAAAATCCTATAAATCAATAAGGAAAACAGTCCAATAGAGAAATGACTAAGTATATAAAGTTGTTACCCAGAAGAAATAAAATAAAATAAACAAATATTACATAAATTAAATAAGATAAACATAAAAAGATGCTCAATGACATTAGTATTCAGATAAATTAGGCTTAAGGTAAGATACCATTTTTGTACCCATCGGATTGCTCAAAATTAAGGTTTAATAATATCATGTATTGGTAAGGATGGGGAAAATGGAGACTTTCATATACTACTGGTTGGTGCAGATAATTTAAATGTGTTTTTGGATATATCAAAAATTTAAATGCGTATTTCCAAAACACCTGTTTGCATTCACAAGCAGACATACATGTATGTTCACTGAAGTATTTTCAAGAGTTCTAACCTGGAAACAAAGTGAATGTTCATCAACAGAGGAATGCCTACATAAACCACAGTATATGAAGTAGATCTCTATGTAATAACATGACTAGATCTTCATGACATAATTTTGGATGAATAAGGCACTCTGCACAACAGTAGGTACAGCATAATATTGTTTGCATTAAAAGAATATGCAGAAAACAACAATATTTTATATGTATTGCTGTGTGTGTGTGTGTGTGTGTGTGTGTGTGTGTGTGTAAATTCATAGGGAAAAATCTGGAAGGATACAAACCAATCCTGTAACAGTGGTTACCTTTGGGGAGGGAGATAAAGGAGACTGTGATTATGGGTGACAGACATGGGGAACTTTAACCTTATCTATAATATTTAAATTATTTTCATAAAGAATGTGTTTATATATTACTTATACAATTTTTAAAAAATTTAAAGAGAGTGAATGGGAAACAACAGAAAGGAGACAGTGTGTGAACTCTTTTTTCAAGAAATGTAATAATAAAAGATTTATTATTAATAGTGAGAGAATAGCTAAGCAAACTGGAACATCTCCTAGAAGGAAGATTAATGTAGACATTAACATAAAATGCAAAACCATGGAAAACATTTATAAAATGTGAAGTTTAAAAAATTTTGGATTTTTGAAAATTAGTATGATTAAAACTTCCAGGTAATATAAGGGAGCAACAATAAAATATTCCCAGGAACTTGGAAATAAAATGTTATTCAAGAGTTAAACTATAAAATTAATGTATGGTGAATCAAATGGAAAAATCACCTTCAAGAAATATAATGGCTTCCAGACAAGCAAGATTTGACTATAATTTGGGTGGATAGTTTTGACATATCTAAAGCAAGAATGTGTCAGTGAACCATGGAAGCGTAGAAAAAGGAGACAGTGAAGTCCACATAGAGCAGACTTGTTAGTTACTTAATCTTAGGGCGCCTTAGCTTCTCCATCTCTAAAGCGTGGTTAATCATAGTATTTACTTCATAGGGTTATCGTATAAAACAAAATAGCACTTGGTAAGGACGGAGGCTTACACATTATTAAAGGAAGGGAATGTGGTGGTCAGGCCACTATACTCCAATATAAAATAAACTGTTACTGTTCTATTTCTCATCAACAACCAGCATCCTGGTTTTCACACATCAGTCTCTCATGAGTTAATCAGTATGAGTCAGCCTCCTGAGACTGACCAGTTCAGGGACACTGAGGAGATCAAGTTTCTGAGATGGAAAGGTCCAGCCTGGACTGAGGTTGAAAGCACCAAGGTAATGCCATCCAACAAGGCATCTTGGTAGCCAGCCAGTTAACCTTCCTTGGTGACACACTACCTTTGGCTTTTCTAATCTATTCATACTTCTGAATAACTTGCCAGGGAAGGTGGTATATGCAGAAGGAATAAAAAGACTAGAAAAAATAAGCTAAAATATTAACTAGTGGTTGTTTGTGAGAAGGAATTATGGGTGATTTGCTCTACTTTTCTATACTTTCCAAGTTTTCTTTAGTGAGCATATATTACTTTAATATTTTAAAAACATCTTTAAAGGATGATGAGGTGAAGAAAAAGAGAAGGCAGTAGCTTCAAGGGGCCAAGGGTAGAGTTAGGATCAGAGTAGGAGCAGGCAAGCACTCTTTCTTCCAAAATGAAGTAGCTTTCCCTGGAAAGACTTTTTCTCCCCATGTGTACCTGGGCCTTTAAGTAGCTTGTTATTTGCCAGTCATGGCATTTGCATAACCAGTGAATGCGATGGAAACCATTTGCTTGAGAATTCTAAATGTATCTCTGTATCTAACTATATCGCTGGCTGGCCGTTGAACCCAAAAGTCCCAGATCTGAGTTCTTGAGCATTCCCTCCCTCTTTCTTCATCATCATTACCAAATATTTGCTAGTCACCTCCTAGGTGCCTGACTTTATGCTAATTTAGGCGGGGGTGAGTGTGGGTTGGAACGGAGGGAGCTTACGAGGAGAGACTATACTCCAATATAAAATAAAAATTAAATTGAAAAAAAGATAAACGAAAATGCAAAATCACTGTGGCCTAGGTGAGGTGGCTAGGGAAGGCTTAGAATCACAGATTTTCCGAGTTGGACCTGAAAGGTCAATCGGTCTAGTTCTCTTACCCCGCGATTCAGAGAGCAGGTGGTACTCAAACCTTGACTTGAAAGACGTGCAGGGTTTGGATCGACTGAGATCAAGATGTGGGGGTTGGGGCAGTAAACAAAGGGAGCAAAGGCCCTGGGGCCAGGACACCTAGCGGGGTGTGGTCCGATTACCCTGCGGCCAGTGATCAGCTTTACCTACAGGTTTCCTTTCTAGCTTCCCTTTCTGCCTTTATTTTCAGCTGAGTCTTTGTTGCCTCAGTCTTGTGACCTACGTACGCACGAGGGAGCCTTCCAAAGCCGTTATACAATCTCCTCCAGCTCCTCTCCGGCCAAGGCTGCCCTGAGCACCGCTCCCTCCCAGCCCAGTTCCCGCTTGGGGCACTCGCTTCCTCAAAGCACACCACTGCCCTCCTTCCCAAGCGCGCCGATTCGCCACTTTCTGAGGAATAAAGTATTTACCTTAGGGAGTTGTTTCTTGTTTGGTTTGGATCGGAGTAAGGAGTTGAATCTGAGCTTTGAGTCAAAAGGATAAAATACAATAAAGACCCGGAAATTCCAATTCTTTAGACCTTGAATGCAAACGATCGTTCTTTCCTTTTAGGTTTGAAGTTACCATAAGTTCCTAAAACTAGTCCGGCAGAAGAAACAGCCTCCCTAACATCCTGTGTCCACAGCAAGTGTGGACAACTGAAATAGTCATTTGAGGTGTTTCGAAAATAACCCCCTGATAGCACATTGCCTACGGTGACACATTCTCGTCCCCGGGGCGGGCTGGGTCGCCGGGGGCGGGGCGAGTCCCCAGGCGCCGAGCGCAGCTGCTGGGACACCGGGCGTCAGCCCCGCCTCCGGCTTGCGTCTCGTGGTAGGTGGAGGCGGCCCCGCGGCCTGTGACCTGCAGCTGCCGGCGGCCACGCTGGAGGCTGCGGGCCGCGGTTGTCTTCGGTCTCTGGGAGTGGAGCAGAGGATGCAGGAGGCACCCGCGGAGACCGGACGGGCTTAAGAGAGACGGCGAGCGGCGCCAGAGGCACTCCAGCTGGGCTCTAGAGCGCGGGAGGCTCGGGCGCGCGCGGGGCTGTGGTGGCCGCGGAGGCCGCCTTGGCCGGGACAGCCGGCCCCAGGCCCGAGCGGTGGTAGGACTGTGCCCGGGCCTGGTACTCGGGCTTCCCACAGCGAGGGTGGGGCTGCGTTGGAGCCTCCTTTCTTGGAAAATCGTGGGCCCCTGTGGTACTGCGGCCGTCTCTCTGAGGGGATTGGAAACGGAGCGCGATGAGGAGCCGGAGTAACTCGGGGGTCCGGCTTGACGGCTATGCTAGGCTGGTGCATCAGACCATACTGTGCCATCAGGTAAGTGATGGGGTGTCGCTTGTGATCACCGAGGATGCGCAGTGTGATAACCTGGACGGAGACCCTGGGTGAACCTGTGTGTGTGTGTGAGGGGGGTGTATTGCAGGTTCTCCCACCCCCTAGCTGGGGAGGCCGTAAAGGACCCTGAAGAAAGGTGTTGGGCCAGGAACAGAACCAGAGTCAGGCACCATTAGCCACGAGTCCTGAGTCAGAGCTTCTGAGTCCCCCCTCCCAACCCTCCGCGTCCCCCAAACCACTGCTGGGTTCCTGGGGCTGGAGTTGTAAGATGTGTCGAAGCTTGTTTATCGACACCGCCCCCGGCCCCCTCCGCAGGCTTGGGAGTCGTTTCCTTCCCCTCCTCTGAAGGAAAAAGAGGTAGAACTTTTAGCCATCTTAAGACTAGACTGTTGTGAAGAGCTGAAGTACCGTGTATATACTCTTCATTATAGTTTTTCTAATCTTTTAATGCTGATTTTTCGTTGGTAGTTCATTCTTTCTAAAACACCTCCTTTCTTTTAAGAATTCCCACATTTCAGACTTGTAAGGCTTCAGCCAGCTCTTTCCCTTTATTCAAGATAGCATTTGCTTGCACTTGGTCAGAAGAGGAGATTTTAAAACTCAGGAGTGGGGACATAGAAGAAAGACCAAAGTCCCTCAGTACCCATTTGATAGATTCTGTTTCCTCATATTAACACCCTATGGTTACCTGCCTGTCCCCTTTTTCTTGTCCTTACAGAATCCAGTGACTGGCTTGCTTCCAGCCAGCTATGATCAGAAAGATGCCTGGGTCCGGGATAATGTGTACAGCATCTTGGCTGTGTGGGGTTTGGGGCTGGCCTATCGGAAGAATGCAGACCGGGATGAGGATAAGGCAAAGGCCTATGAACTGGAGCAGGTACTCAATAAAAATACAAAGAGCTCTGGAACTGGGAGGAGGAGGAAGGAAATGTAGTCCACAGGAGCTAAGACAGATATGTTTTGCCTCTCACTCTTTCTTCACCTTGCTGAAATTGCATTCCATAAAGCTTTCCTGTATTGTACGGAGTTTTTTTTTTTTGCAGTGGAAACATGAAACTTGCTGATTCAGGGGGAGAGGACACAGTCTGTTCTGTTACAGTGGAAAATCCTATCCTCAGATCTTTGCTAAAATTTGTAATCCTTTTTCCAAGTAAATGTATTTTGTAGTCTCCAGCATATTTATTCTAATTGAGAAGAATTTTCGGCGGCAGGTATCTACTATTTTACTTCTTTTTTGAAAATGATAGATGGTATTTATATGAGGGTAACTGATATAAATTAGCAGACTTTCCCAACTAGACACAAGTAAAAGACATTATTTGTTGATTTTTATACCTAGGCCACTGTTTCAGAGTCTGTTGTGTGTCCTCCCCCTGCCCCATACCCACCCTCACCCCTTGGGGCAAAATAAGGTCAGAGTCAACAGATGCCTTTAAGCCAACTTTTAAGGCCCTCCCCTCAGTAAAGAAGTATCCTCTATAGAACTGTTTAGACACAGGATGTACGTCCTCTTGAATGACCAAGAAATTAATATTCTGGGCTACATGAGACTCTTAATGTTAAGGTACTCTGCCGTCAGTTGTAAGGTGTATGTGAATTCTTTTACATTAGTGGAAAAGATTCTCTCCACACCAGCCATTTTCTCAAGTGGTCTCCCTCAGCTTAGGCAATCTGAGCTCCAGTCTTCATCTATAAATCAGAATATTGAGATTTGGTTATTTTTAAGGGCACCAACATATTGTGGGGTTATAGTCCTTGGCAGCAGGAAAGTTTCACTGTGTTGTCCTCTGCAACAGCAGGTGTTTCTTATTCCCTCAAGCCATAATTAAGAGGTACTTAGGTCCACCAGAAAAAAATTGTTGGAGTGTTTGCTCTAGCCCAGGAAGTACAGATCATAACCATTGTGACATACATAACCATTGTGAGAATTTGGAAAATATAGAGGAGTGTTAAAAAAAATCATCTGTAATCTTACTCCCCTCCCTTATCCTATGTCCTACTCTAATGTTTTGCTATTTTGATCTCAGTATTTTGTTTGTCTTGTTTTGGTAGAAATTGATATTGGTGGAACAATACCCAAGATTTTATACCCAGTATGATTTGACAAATTTCTTTTTCAACACTGTTAGAAGAAATCTGTGTCTCCTTGTTGATCAGTCATTCTGCAGAGTTGACATTTTTCCTTATGTGGCCCAGGAAGAAAGAATGTAACAGAGGAAGAGGGGAAAAATGAACAGAAAATTGTTCATTCTAAAATTCTAATGTTTCATTAAATAATTTTTCACACAGCACAAAAATATTTTCCATACCACCTCAGTAATAACCTTGGGATGTCTCAAAAACATTATGGCAATAGGAAACATCTTCAAAAAAACACACATTTCTCTGGGAATTCTAAAATTTCTACCAACTTTCATTATAAATTAAAACAGATTGTATTATTAAGTCTCATTAATTTTCTTCTCAAATTTGACTTAGTTAATTCAGACTAGGGATCAGAGAACCACCTCTGTAAAGGCCAGATTGTAAATACTTTTGGCATTGTGGGTCATGTGTGATCTCTACGCAACTACTCAGGTCTTCTGCTACTATGTAAAAGCAGCCAGAGATGATACATAAATGAATGAGTGTGGTTATGTTCCAGTAAGTTCTTTTTTTTTTTTAATCAGTAAGTTCTATTTACAAAAACACACCGTGAGCTAGATTTGTCCCCACTCTACACGAATGATTCTAAACTCTGGCTGTGCGTTGGAATGATTTGAGAAGCTTTTAACAATTACCCTTACTGGACCTCACCCTAGAACGATTTAGATAAATCTCTGTAAGTGGAGCCCCAGGAGCATCAATATTAAAAAAAAAACTGCTCTAGTAATTCTAAAGTGCAGCCAGAGATAATCACTGATCTATGGCTAATAAGTGAGCATAGGTGAAATCAAATAGAATAAATTCATAGATTAAATTCCTACCTACTGTGAGCCTTCCATTACTGTGTAGATTTTCCCAAACCATTAACTGTTAATCATTTCTACCCTTCCTTCCAACTCTCAACTAGATTTCTCTCTGAGAAATAATGTCAGAGAACTAAAGAGAATTCTGGATGAAGAGGGGACAAGGGTTTAAGTGACTGTTCTATCCTAGGTTGAGAATAAAAGTATGCACGTACATGTTTTTACAAATGCCCTTTCTCTTAGTCACACAGATAAAAACTCACACCCATAAAAATAAATAGACACACAAATAGAGATAGCTCTTTGGCTGCCCCCAGTTCCACTTCTTCCTCAGTTTTGTTCTCCTTGTGTAGTCTCTCATTTTTTCTCGTGTCTTTAACTACTACCTTTATGAGAATGACTTCCAAAGCTTCATCTTTAACTCTGACCTCACTTCAGTTTCAAACCCAGATTTTTATTTGTCTTCTGATCAGTTGCACCTGAATATCTTGTGGCTCCTCAAAATCAGCAGGTCTGAAACCCCACCTTCCCTACTAAAAACAAACAAAATAGACTACTAAACAACAGCAACTCACCAAATGTCCCTTTTTTTCTTACTGGTGTCCTCATTCTACTAGTCACCTGGGCAACATTACTTAGAACATTTCCCATAGTGTGTTCCATGGAATACTAGATTAACTAAGTTTGGAGCTATGTTAAACAGCAGGTTTCTTACTCTGTAATTTCTCAGAGCTTTTGATGTACTGATGTGCATTTTGAATCTAAGATGGGGGTGGATTTTACAGCCTTCCCAGAATTTCCTGGACTAGTGTTTTATAAAACAGTGTTTGAAAAGTGCTGCCCTTTTGGTGATTTTTGACTTGTCCCTTTTGCCTTTTGATACATGCAGACCAAAGTCTGTTAGTTCTTATAATTTTTCTCGAATCCATCCCCTCCTTTCTATTCCCTTCTGCCTCAACCCTAGTCTAAACCCTGATCACTTAGTGAAAGGGTTTAGACTTTAAGTTAAAACACTTAAATTATGTATTTTCATTCTCAGCAATCTTTTTGTAGTTCTCATTTCCCTACAAGTAAAATCCAAATGTTCTGGATTGGCAGACAAGGCTCTTTAGGGTTTGGTCCTAGGCTGCTTTTTCAATATCATATCATGCTGTTCCCCTGCATTCTACCCCCAGTTCCAACCAGGTTGGTGTCTTCATTACTTCTCTAACAGTACCTTGATAAAAATACCTGACATTTGTGTAAAGACTTTTCATTGTACTGTATACTTTCCCATAATTACTAGTATTTTATTCCTATAACACCCTATGAATTAGGTATTATTTTCCCCAATTTACAGGTGAAGGGATTGACAGAAGGAGATGAAGTTGGAATTTGGTGGTGTCATGAATACTACCTGGGTCTTATGACTTCAGATTCAGTCTTTTTGAATATTTCCTCCTCCGTGGAAGCCATAGACATTCCCACCTCCAAATCATTTTATGAGCTGTTTCTTCCACCTGTGAAGCCTGCCATCAATCCCACTTTTTCTGTGGTTCCTGACCTCATAGACCTCTCAGTTTCACAGTGATCACTTCTTTCTCAGGACTGCTTTCTTGGAACTTCTAGATTACTTATGGTCTATGCCATTCAACATGTTCAGTTTTTCATTTAGCAAATTTTGTGTAATTGTTATGTGCCGAGCCCTACAATAGGTATAAAAAATAAAATGGGACAAAATGTTTATATTTAAACCTCAACTTTTAATTTTTTTAAATTTTAAGCTTACAGAAAAGTTTTAGGAATAGTAAAATGAACATATTTGCATGTACTCTTTATCTAGATTCACTAGTTGTTAACATTTTGTCATATTTGCATCCTCTCTATAAACATGTTCCCCCCCCAGGCACACAGGTTTTTTGGTAAGCCATTTGAGAGTTACTTGCAGGCATGGAATATATATTTTTAAAAACACAATCTGCTTATTTAGTCCATTGGCTTAAAGGTCTATTTCTGAATCTGGTCTCTGCCCCTTTTTCTTAAGGAGTTCATAGGGTGATAGGGGAGACAGATATATATATAAACATAGTTACAGTGCATTAAGACAGATACTGTAGGTACCGTATTTAGGAGATAAGTACAAAGTTTTGTGGGAACACACAGGCAGGAGAGTCTAATTTCCCTTGAACAAGACAAGGAAGGGTTCATAGAGGAGTTGGGTTTTAAAGGATAACCAGGAATTGTTAGGTAGACTGTATTTGTAGTTTAGTGGGTTTTTTTTCATTCTTTCTTTCCTTTTTTTGTAGTTTAGTGTTTTTAAAAACCATATCTGTTCTGTCTCCCTTTTCTTTATGTTTTACAAAGCCTAGTAGAGTGCTTTGCATATGTTAGACGCTCATATGTATCTGATTGTAAATATATCTGGAGAGAGAGACAGGTATTAATACTTACATGGCTATTGTTGTGTATAAATAGTTATATATCCTTATATGGTCAGTTCACAAACACATAGATCCGTATACTCAAAAAAAAAGATAGATTACAGGAGGATATCACTTGGTGTGGTTAGAAGCCCTGGTGTATGTATAAACATGTATAATTAATGCCAACTAGTGCACCTGAATCAGGAAATGGGCAGTTTGGGGGAATACAAACTACAGATACTTCCCTTCATTCTTACCTCTCCGTGCTTCCTATTCATTTTATCCTGACTTGGAATTTGGAACTTGAGGACAGAAATGGCTGACAGTGGCCATTCCAAGAGGACAAAAGTGGATGGCAATCAGGACTCCTCCACTGCATCTATAATCTCCCAGGTTTGCTGTTTAAAGAAAATGTAGATGGTAGTAGTAGGGCTGGGTGGTGAAGAGAGTTGAAAGGATGGGATAGAAATCTGTGAGTATGTGGTGACATGTAGAAGAGAATTCAGAATTGAATAAAGTCACCCCATAGAGTAAGAAGGCTGTGTTTAATGCTGTCTGTAACAGTATATTAAAGGATGGTCTCTTTCATTAGGATCAGAGTAATGATAGAGATTTTCTTGTAGGGGTTGCAGTAAGTTTCATTACTTTATAACAAATGCTTCATGCTTTAAAAGGTGACAAGATCATGCACTGCCTGTTTGTTCTGTCGAGAGCACTCTCACTCCCTCTTTATTTCTTCCCTTGATCTGTAAGGGGAGGAGACCATCTGTAGACAGAAATTACTTAAAGAAAGGAAGTCTCCCAAGGAAACACTTTATTTTTCCCTCAGTAAAAGATTTCATAAAGCATTAGAACATAATTTAATAGGTACTTATCCTTGTCCTGCCTACTGCTTGTAGTCCCATTTGAATATTTTGAAGGAATAACAGAATGGTGCAGCTCCCAAGTAGATTAGTTTTCAGAGGTGTCCTGAAGCCACCTCTGAGGCAACATTCCCTGGAGTAACCTGGCTGTATTTCTTCTGGACTGTGAAACAGAAAGCTTAGAGAAATGGAGAAGCTGTTTGGTGCTATATTCTTCCAAAACATATTGCCTACCCATCCCAGTGTTGACGGGCTCTTCTAGTGTCATGTAGTATAACAAGTATACTGTTACTATACTATATTATAATTAAATATACTTATTATATTATTACTGTATGCATTATACTAACTAATATAGTACATTGTTATAACTGATAATCAAAATTTTGGAGTGTTATGATTAGAAAACTACTTAGAAATTGTCAAGTCCTAGTAAGGGAAATAGTGATGACTTGAGACTTAAGTTTGTGGCATTTTTTTTCAGGGAAAGAGGGTTGAGTTGCACTAACAATTCCCCTTTACAGTTATTCTGAATTGAAGTTCATTTATTCTTTAGGGAAAATGTCCAGATAAATATTTCTGTGGACTCTTGAAGATAAGTCTTGGCTAGTTCAGAAAAAAATAAAAGTGATGATGCTGGCTTTTCTAGGACATAGGATATATTTTAAATATTCTCATAGCTTTATGATTTTTGAGCTGACTTGCCCATTTTTTTCCAGGTGGAATGTCCTCTAATAGGATAGTTGACTTAGTTTTACATAAGCCTGTTGGAGCTTGGATTTTTTTTTTTAACTTGAAGGAGTCACCAGCTGCAGCTTTTAGTTCCACTTTTAGCTACAGTCTTCTCTTCTGTGTACCTATAAAGTAAATGCCATGTAAATAGGAACCCAGGATAAGGTTACTTGTTCTCAAAAGATCATGTACCAACTGCAGTTGCTGAGTAAGTGTTCCTGCATCTAGTGATGTTTATAACAGCTTGTTTCCATTTATTTCTGCAGAGTGTAGTGAAGCTGATGAGGGGACTGCTGCACTGCATGATCAGACAGGTATGGCATTGTTAACATCACCCTCTCCAATAAAACCACATTGTAATATATATATATATATATATATATATATATATATATATATATGGCTTATATGTTTTTCAGTTTCACAAATAGTACATACTAATTTTAGAAAATCTGTAGAATTGAGGAGGGAAAGGTCAACCATGATCTCACCACCCAGTTACCACTGAAGTATTACCTTCCAGTCTTTTCCCCCCTCTACAAATGATTTTTTTATATACTTCATCATTACTGTACATGCAATTATGTATATTGAGTAAAGGATGATACAGGTCTATAAGTTCTCCTCTGAAGCCCTTGGGACCAGATAAATTTTATAATTCAGAATTTTTCAGATTTTAAAAGGTAGCGCAGTGCACATACCATATATTATGTTATGCCCTCAGCAAGTCCAGACATCACCCTATCATCAAAAACATTAATCTCTCTATAGGAAAACATGCATTTTTACAATAAGTGGAATAAATAAAAGCTACAAATAGCCCCAAGTCAGTTTGAATCAGGTATTGCCACCAAATGAATTTTGGTACAAAACTTAGGCAGAAAAACCTTTTGGAAGTGTTTTAGATTTTAGGGTTGGAGATAAGGGGCCAAGGACTTATATCTTCTAGCATTAATATTCATTTTCCTGATCTTGAGTGAAGTTGAGCATCCTTTCATGTGTGGGTTGAAAATTTGTATTTCCTCTTCTATTAATTGCCTGTTAGGTCCTTTGCCTCTTTTTCTCTTGGGCTGTCTCTTTCTTGCTTATTTGAGGAGTTACTGTCCATGATGGATATTAATCCTTTGTCACATGTACTACAAATATTTTTTAGCTGTCTCTGGTTTATCTTTTGGGTTTGTTTATGATATTTTTTCCACTCAAACGTGTTTTACTAAAAGAAAAAGTATTTTACTTTTATCCTAGGAGATCTTTACACATGTTGTGCACTTTGACTCAGAATTGATTTTTGAGCCCAAGATTACATTTTATTAGAAGGAGAAATTGAGGCCCAGATTAATAAAATGACCATCCTGAGGCACACAACAAGTCTAAAGTAAAAAGAAATCAACTCTAGACTTCTGAACTTGATCAGTGATCTCTAGTCCGGTAGGAACTATCTCACAGCCATCATTTTTTTTTTCCTTCTTTGCTACTTTTTAATTTTTTTGTATTTTATATATTTGCATTTTCCACCTTACCAAATAGGTTTAAAGTCACTAATTTCTTGAACCATATTTAAAGGTATGATAGTTACTATCATATAGCAGATGCACACATGATCAAATTGAAGTTTCAGGAAATAAGTCTTTCATTTGTCCCTTGCACAGTGTTTCATTTCTGACCTTGGTTTCAGCTTTCTTTCACATCTTTTCTTTGTCATTCCATGGGTCTCTCCCTAGCTCCTTTCATTACTCCTTCAAAATATATCCTCTTCCCTCAAACTTCCTACCTCTGTTTCAGGAACAAATGTATCTTTTTTTTTTTTTTTTTGTGGTACGCGGGCCTCTCACTGTTGTGGCCTCTCCCGTTGTGGAGCACAGGCTCCAGACGCGCAGGTTAAGCGGCCATGGCTCACGGGCCCAGCCGCTCCACGGCATGTGGGATCTTCCCGGACCGGGGCACAAACCTGTGTCCCCTGCATCGGCAGGCGGACTCTCAACCACTGCGCCACCAGGGAAGCCCAAATGTATCTTTTTTAACAACTCAGTTATCTCTTACTAAGCTGTTGTCACCTCTCCACACCTCAGTTTTTATCTACAAAGTGGGAAAACAACCATCTGAAGAGTGAAAGAGAGGTAATGAATAGGAAATAGCTGGTTTTGATGGATATTATTTTCTAATTAAATTGCTTAAATTGAAAAACAGCAAGAGCAGACTTTCCTAATTGTATAAGTGTAGGGAAAAAGAGGTAAATGCATTTTAAATACTCACAATTGCCTGAAGACCAAATGGAATGATATGTATCAGATTACTACCAAAGTATGGCATATGGGTTGATTTTTCTGCATAGCCTTCTTTTACTGTTTTTGTTTTCTTCAGGTGGATAAAGTAGAATCCTTCAAGTATAGTCAGAGTACCAAGGATAGCCTCCATGCCAAGTACAACACCAAAACCTGTGCCACTGTAGTGGGTGATGATCAGTGGGGACACCTGCAGCTGGATGCTACCTCTCTGTACCTGCTCTTCCTAGCGCAAATGACTGCCTCAGGTCAGTACAAGGACAGAAGTACTGGGAACGACTGCAGTGTGGAGCACTTGTCCTGGCACACGTGGCTTCTCCAAAGGTGTTGGCCAGCAAACAACATAGCTGTTTACATTACTTAAAGATACACATTGGAAACATAATATTTTGCAAATTTTATACAGAGAAACAACTCGCTAAGGTAGTTAGTGTTCTTTTACGTTGAGAAACAAGTCTGGAGTACTAAGTAATATATATTTTTAATTGAGAACTGAGAAATCTGGGGTAGATTTTCTTTAGACAGGTATTTTTATCTTTTATTAATCCTCAGATGCTATAACATGGGAAAGAAGGACTATTGCTTATTCCCATACTGTGCACTGACAAGCCTATAGTTAGTGTCAACATCACCTGCTTTGTACTGCTCTTTATGAGTATATTATAAACAAGGCATCTGTTTACAGGCATCTAAATTATATTAAGGGAATTAACTTAGGAATCAGAATTCAGTGTTTTTTATTATTGAATAACACACCCTTTTCAGATGGTTTTGTTAATTGCTTTAGATGTTTTACCTGAAAAGGAAATTATGAGAACCAGCGTAATTCCCTTTTATTTCTCCTAAATTGGGGAGGACTATGAATCTGATTACATTCAGTTTATAAATTAAACAGGACTTTGCCAGATCTTCCTGAATAGATACCTATACTTCTCACAATACCACATTTTTGACATTTCAATTTCTTTATCTTTCTATCTAATTACAGAGCTCCTTGGTACTAAAGGCATTCAGGGTCAGAATACTCTTCTCCTTTTCTTGCAGAAATAAATACTTGGTGATAAAGCCTCCCTTTTTTTCTTTCCTCTAGAACAACGCACATCTCAGAGGCTGAATAACCTTTTCTTAAAATTATAATGTCTATTCACATACTTCTTTCTTTTGGAGGGGAGATTCCTCCCTGAATAAATATATTTTTTAGGTTTTATTTGTTTAAATAGAATGGCAACTATAACTCCGTTTCTAATATTCTTCTAATACCAACTCTAGAGTGCTTTTCTACAAAGCAGTGTGTAAATATCCCTTGTGGTTTTTCATTTTGAGCCCAGAAGGGAAGCCGAAATATACTAAGGAGGCTTATAAGAGACATATTCATTCAACAAAAGTTTGTTGATTCCTGACTTAACATTTGATTTTCAACCCCATGAGCTGACTTTGATAGGTACTTGGAATAGGGTTGATATTTGATCAGGCCTTTGAGGAATAAGTTAGAATAAGTAGAAATTCACAAGTCAGAAAAGGGAAGGGAATAGCGTGACTATAGCACAGAAGTTTGAAAGATACTGGCCACCAAGGTAAGGCTAGGTGTCTTCTATGGTTAGAGTGCAAGATATTCAATAGGTCTGGAAAAATGGCAAAAGATGGAGCTGGAAAGTTGGGACTAACTGTTTAAGGGCTTGTGTACCATGCTAAGTAGTTTGGAGTTTAGTCTATAGTCAGTAGAGAGCCACTCAAGATAAATAATCAAGAAAGTTTCAAATGATTCACTCCAATAGCAGGAGGATAGATTGGATGGGGGAGTTAAAAGTTTAGTAAAATACTTTAGGCAAGAAATGATGCAGAACTTATGTAAGGCGGTTGCCTTGAGGATGAAAAGGATAGCTGTGAGAGATAATTGAGAGGTAGAATGTGAAAGATCTTCACGGAAAATTTAGCAATTCTCTGAACATTTTTGAATTCTTAAAAATTTCAACCTTGGTTAACAGAGGCTTAGACAGAAGCTGATTGCCACTTACAGGATAGTGGCAGAGAAGCTCCACAGACCCTCTCCCCAGCAAAATAGCCATAAATGGTGAAATTTAATTTTATAAAACCGACCATTTAAAGTCACTGGAAATTGTCCTAAGGGCACACAGCAAGTGGAAAAACATTTATTCAAGGAAATCTAAATCTTAACAGTGAGAGAGTATGGCATTTGGGCCACAACTATTCCCTCCCCTGCCCCAAGGTCACCATGACAGAAGCACTACTTGAAGTGGTTGTAGCCAGGAGTACAAGGCTCCCTCTCCCCTCAGCTCCCAGTCTAGGGCTATGATATCTCCCTGAGAGAGGTAGGTTGCCAGCATTTCTCACCATCCCCAGCTCTGTGTTGCAGAAGTTCTAGTCTAGCCAAGAATAATTAAGAGGTTTGGAACTCCCTTCCTACCCCCCAGTCCCACTCATGGAGTGGAAGCTTAATCCCAGGCAGAGCAGGCCAAGAATAATAGGCCTGGCCCACCTTTCTAGTAGCATGGATGATGGGGCTGGCCATAAGAACAGAAAGCTCCATAGCTTCTCCCAAGAGAACTGACTTTATCTGGAACAGAGTGTGGGAAAGTTCAAGCCTAAGGGCACTCAAAAACAATTGAAGATTTTGGTTCTAAGAAATTGAGAGGAGGCTGATAACTCAATAATAAGAGCAGCAAGCTAACCCATAGACTAGCTAGAAGTCTTAACAGAGAACCAAGGAAAGAGAGAGCTAAAAACAGCCCTCCTAGGGTTAGAACAAATTTCAAAGACTGGCATCAAAGACCACCTGAAGTGGGGCCTGAATTTAATTGAATGAGATTGTGGAGCAATTTATGCCTTGGGGCATTGTACAATATAATAGAACAATCAGCTGGCAATTAGTGGAGATTAACATCTGGGAAAGATACCAACAGAGGCAGATATTTAATGGATCACAAAAAGATACAGTCGCTAAAGCTAAAACCACTGTCTTCCTGGGGTGACAGTGTACATGTCCAAAGCAGCACCCTCTGAAGAACAACTTCAGAGGCTGCATACTATGGGGAAAATAAATTTCACCAAAATAATCCAAGTCACTAAACAAATAAATAGGTAAACAAAAAACAAGTCCCGTAGGGGAGGGTATCAATATCTATAGATTACTACAACATATTATCTATAATATCCAGTTTTCAGCAAAAATTTATGAGACGTGCAAAGAAACACGAAAGCCTGAGCCAACACAAGAAAAAAAGCAGGTAACAGAAGCTGCCTTTGAGAGGAAGCATATGTTGAACTTAGGAAACAAAGACTTCAAAGCAGTTACTATAAAAGTGTCCAGAAAGCTAAAGGACACCATGCTTAAAGAAGTAAAGGAATATATGATGATTGTATTTCGTCAAATAGAGAATATCACTAAAGAGATAAAAATGAAGCAAATGGAAAGTTGAAAATGAAAGATTCACTAGGGAGACTCATAGATTTGAGCTGGCAGAGGAGAAGATCAGCATACTTGAAGATAGATCAACAGAGATTATGCAGTCTGAAGAATAAGAAAAAATAATAAAGAAAAATGAATAAAACCCCAGAGAAATGTAGGACACCAACTTGTGTAATAAGAGTACCAGAGGAGAGTAAGGACCAGAAAATATTTTTAAAGAAATAATGGCTAAAAACATCCCAAATTTGATGAAAAATATTAATCTACATATCTAAGAAGCTCAAAGATCTCCAGGTAGGATAAACAGAGATTCATACCCAGAAACATCATAGAAAAAATGTTAAAAGCCAAAAACAAACATCTTGAAAGCACTATGAGCAAAATTACTTGTTATGTATAAGGGAATCCAAATAAGATTATCAACTGTCTTCTCATCAGAAAAAAAGTGGAGCCCAGAAGGCAGTGGAATGATATATTCAAAGGGCTGAGAAAAGGACCTGTCAACCAAGAATCTTATATCCAGCAAAACTCTCTCTCAAAAACAAATTGAGATGAAGACATTCCCAGATAAACAAACAGTGAGAGAATTTGTTGCTAATAGACCTACCTTACAAGAAATACTAAAAGAAGTTCTTTATACTAAAATCAGAGGACTGCAGACAGTAATTGGAATACACACACACAAAGAGATCACTGGTAAAAATAATTATAAAATATGATATAATTGCATATTTCTTCTTAACTGACCTAAAAATCAATTATATAAAACAATATACTTGTATTGTTGGACTTACAGCATATAAAAATGTAAATTGATAATATCAGAACTAAGGGCATGGGTGGGAGCAAAGCTATATTGAATTAAGGAAATGATACCAAATGGTAACTCAAATCCACAGGAACAAATGAGAGAATCAGAAATGTTAAATTAGAAAGACATCCTGTGTTCATGGATCAGAAGACTTACTGTTAAGATAGCAACATTTCCCAAACTGATCTATAGATTCATTGCAATTTCTGTGAAAATCCCAGCTGTCTTCTTTGCAGAAATTGACAAGCTGTTCCTAAAATGTATATGAAAATCCAAAGGACCCAGAATGGCCCAAACAACTTAGAAAAAGAACAAAGTTGGAGGACTCACACTTTCTGATTTCAAAACTTAACTTGCAAATACTGTGATGCTGGCATAAGGATAAACATATAGAATAACAGAATAGAATTGAGAGTCAAGAAATAAACCATCACATTATGGATAGTTGATTTTTGACAAGGGTGCCAAGATAATTCAATGGGGAAAGAATGGTCTTGTCAACAAATTATGCTGGGAAAACCAGATATCCACATGCAAAAGAATGAAATCAGACTTTTTCCTCCAACATAGACAAAAACTAACTCAAAATGAATCATAGTCTTTAATGTAAGAAGGAAAACTGTAAAAAGATCTCAATCCTCTGAGTCTTCTATAACAGAATACTGCAGAATGGGTGGCTTAAACAGCAGAAATTTATTTTGTCAAAGTTCTGGAGGGTAGAAGTCCAAGATCAAGGTGTCAGCAGGGCTGGTTTCAGATGAACCCTCTCGCCTGTCTTCATATGGCCTTTTCTCTGTGTGTGTGCATTCCTGATGTCTCTTGTAATAAGGATACCATTCCCTATTGTATAAGGACCCCACCCTTATGACCTCATTTAAAATGAATTGCCTCTTTAAAGGCCTTATCTCCAAATACAGTCACATTGGGGGTTAGGGCTTCAACATGTGAATTTGGGGGGAACAAATTCGAGTTTATAACAAACACTTAGAGGAACATATAGGAGTAAACCTTCCTGACGTTGGGTTAGACAAGGCCCTATTAGATATGACACCAAAAGCATAAGCAACTAAAGAAAAAATAAATTGGAATTTATCAACTTAAGATAAACTTCTGTTTTTCAACTTTTGTGCTTCAAAGGGCCCCTGTAAGAAAGTAAAAAAAAACAGCCCACAATATGATAGAAAATATTTGTAAATCATATATCTGATAAGAAATTTGTATCTAGAGTATATAAAGAACTCTCACAACTCAATAATAAAAAGATAACCTAATTTGAAATGGGCCAAGAATATGAATTGACATTTCTCCAAAGATATTCACGTGGCCATTAAGTACATGAAAAAATGCTAAACATCATAAGTCACTAGGGAAATGCAGATGCAAACCATAATGAGATACCATGTCACACCCTCTGGGATGGCTATAATCAAAAAAACAGAAAATAACAAGTGTTTCTGAGGATATGGAGAAATTGGAAGCTTCATACACTGCTGATGGGAATGTAAAATAGTACAGCCACTTTGTAAAACAGTCTGGCAGTTCTTACAAGGTTAAACAGAGTTACCATATGATCTAGCAGTTTCACTCTTAGGTATATACTCAAGAGAAATGAAAACATGTTCACTCAAAAGCTTGTGCACATACATGAATGTTCATAGCAGCATTGTTTATAATAGCCAAAAAAATGGAAGCAACCTAAATGTCCCTCAACTAACTACTCATTGGATAAATAAAATGTGATATATCTGTACAATGGAATATTTTTTAGCAATAAAAAGAAATGAAGTACTGATATGTGCTACAACATGGATGAACCTTGAAAACATGCTAAGTGAAAGAACCCAGACATAATATGTCACATATTGTATGATTGCATTTATATGAATATCTATTAAGGCAAATCTATAGAGACATACAGAAGATTAGTAATTGCTCGGCAAGAGGTGGGGTAGGGGAACGATGGGACAAGTGTTGAAGGGAAATGGGGAGTGATGCTACAGATACAGGGTTTCTTTGGGGAGTGATGAAAATGTTCTAAAATTGACTGTGGTGATGGTTGCAGAACTCTGCATACCCTAAAAACCATTGAATTATGTACTTGAAATGGGTGAATTGCATGGTATGTGAGTTATATCTCAATATTGTTTTTAAAAATAAGGGAGAGAAAGGCTAAATTTTAGGTGAGTGCAAGTCAGTGTGTGGAGTAGAACACTGAGTCAGCCTCATTTCTCGAGCCCTACATATTTTAGTATGCTTTATACAGCACTGCCATCTTTAGCCTTACCCAAGCCTACTTCATTTAACCTGTGTGTCTCACCTCCGCATCCTCTGTTCTACAAGCAACACCTTGGCTCCATAGAAGGGACAGGAACCACAGGTCCTACATGTATGGCTTTGCTTCAAGAGACAGGTCCCTCTCCTGTGGTTGACAGGGTTGTTTAAGATCATTCAATAAGTAATTATTGAACATCTACTATTCAATATTGTTTAATACCACTCACATTAGTATGTGAGATACTTTTAGGGGCTATGTGAGATACTTTTGGGGACTTACAAATGTAAATAAAATTCCTTCAAATTCAGGTAAAGATTTATCTATGGTACAAGTAAAAAATAAGTTCATAAGAGTAAGAAAAATAAAATTCTGTGAAGCACCAAAGAGGGGAATCAATGAGAGCATCATAAGAGGAGATAGCATTTGAGCTTGGCCTTGAAAGAACAGTTAGGATTTCAAGATGTGGAGAAAGCCATGTAAACAGAATATCATGAGCAAAGGGACAAATGGTAGACATATGGCATTTATATGGTATAGTGACTAGTTAGCTGTGACACAAGCCTAAGAGATGGACAAAACCAGTTTCACACCTACTGCCTTCTCTCAATCTCTGTTCAAGCACCTTGGCACACAAAGGTGACAAGATAAAGCTATGAAGCTGATATCCAATATTACTACCTCTCTTTTCTTTTTTCCTCTCTATCCAAGAAATTAAGGTAGGTCATTACTGCTACAAGAAAGACCCTTTGCTGCTGATGCTGCCCTGTGCTGTGGTTGCTGTTTTGACAGAGGCACGGATCAGGAGGAGTTTGCAATCTGATGATCTGAATCATATAGTCCTTTTTAATTTTAAAGTTAGAGTTCTGTGATTTAACATATTTGTCAATAGATCAAAGATTTAAATGCAAAAAAAGAAACGGAAAGTACTAGAAACATTCATGGGATAAAGCTTTTTAATAAAAGCTTCTGAGAAGAAAAATATACTGTAAACAAAATCAAAGTTCAAACAAACTAGGAAAAATACTTGTAACATATGATGGGCAAAATTCTAATTTCCTTAATATTTATTAATATATTAATAACAGAAGGACCAGCAATTCAATAGAAATTGGTGAAGGACATGAAAAAACAAACAGTTCATAGGAAAAGAAATAGAGTTGGCTTATAAACATAAGAAAAGACAACCTTACTCAAAATAAAAAAGCTACAAATTAAAGTGCAAGGAAATTCTATTTCTCATCCATTAGAATGGTAAAGATCAGAAACTTTTATTAAAGCCTGTGTTTACAAAATGTGTTGGAAAAAGGCAGGCAGCGCTAGTTGGTATGTAAACTGTGGAACTTCTTTGCAGAATAACTTGGTGATGATCATCAACATTTAATTGTACATGTGGTGAAGTATTTAGAGAGAAGTGTACCCATATTTGAAGCTTACTTTGAAATGTATCAAAAAATAAGGTGGACTGTTGCATGGATATATATGTGATTAAAAAGTACAGTAGAATGTTAGTGGTTGAGTCCAGATGGTGTGTAAAATCTGCAGGTGCCATGTAAAATTCTTTTATTTTTTTGTCTGAAAATATTCAAAATAAAATGTTGGGGAAAATGCATAAATCTGTGACTCAGCAGTTAAGAATTTACCTTGATATACTGGTGCATGTACACAAAGATGTAAATACACAGATATTCATTGCAGCATTGATTGTAGTGATAAAAGATTAGATACAACCTAAATGTCTTTCAATAGGGAACAGGTTACATGAATAGCCATTCAGTGGAATGCTATGTAGCCATTAAAAAAATGAGGCAGATATATTTAAACTTTTCTCGAAGTTATATATGAAAAAGGCAAGGTGCAGCATAGTATACTACTCTTTGTATAATTTTTGTATATGCATAATGTATCTCTGAAAGGATACGGAGGAAACTGGTAAGACTGGTTTCTCCCAGAGAGGAGATTTGGCAGGGTGGGAGTGATGTGATTCTGGGTGGGGGAAAAACTTTCACTGTGTAATTGTTGGTATTTCCCTTGATGGCAGGGGAGGGGAAAGAAGTTAGTTTTTAAACAAAAATGGATCATATTGTGCATATTTGGAAGCAGTATAGCATCTTGGTTGGGAACTCAGTCTCTGAAGTGAAACAGAAGTTGATAGTCAATTGAATCCTGGTTCCACTATTTATTAGTTACATGACTTGAGGCAAATGTTTAACTTCTCTAAGCCTCAGGCAGAAAACAGAGGTACCCACCTCTTAGGGTTGTTTTGAAAATTGAATGTATGATTCATGCAAAACATTTTATTTATAAGCCCTATCTTTATATAGCTTATATTTAGAATAATTATCATTTTTACTCCCCAAAATATGGTTTTGAGTTCTTAAAATCATAATCTTTATCTACTTCTTAGTATTTAGACTCCCTCCAAGTCTTCTTTGAAATATTTGTCTTTCTTTTTCCAGATGCCTAGGTTTGTATATTTAAACACAGCACAAATTAGTTACCTGTAGAATTAGGAGTCGGATACTTTCCATTAAAGCCTACAAATAACAATTAAAATTCTTTCATGTTAAAATATGGTGGTATCTTACTTAGTTGAAGAGTAGCCTAGGACTGATTTGTGGTGTTATTTTTATGCTTTAGGAATCAAAGTGTCTCCCATTATTCCTAAGCGGGAGTGGGATTATTTGGTATAGGGGGGTCAGTTAGTCACTGTGGCTGCCTGTAAAGCCTGTAGTGATAATTGACTAGCTCTATATCTTTATTCTCTTTTTCCTCAGGACTTCATATCGTCCACAGCCTAGATGAAGTTAATTTCATACAGAACCTTGTGTTTTACATCGAAGCTGCATATAAAACTGCTGTAAGTACTCATTTTGGAATGAATTATAAACATGTGATGTTCTTAAAATACTGGACAACCTAATCCTTCTCTTAATGCTCCCCTCATAGTGAACCAATCTATAACGCTTCTGGCAGAAATTGCCTTCAGCCTCTTTACTAAGCTCTGTCGTCCTCTGTTTGCCTTTCCCCAAGGGATTTACAGAGGCAGGAGGGTCAAGGTGCAATGCTTTCATTCCTTTCAAACTCTGTAATACTTCATGGTATGTATTGGGCAATCTGGGGCTAAATTGTGGTCTTATTTTAATGTTTGTGGTTAATGGGAGCAAGATGGCTAAGGAGTATTATGGGTCAGTTAGCTACTTAGAAGTAAAATTTAGTCATGTATTTAATATCATCTGTAGACATTGATTCAGTGCTTACTATACAAAAATAGTTACTCTTTCTTATGACTACATATGAGGTAGGTTTTTATTGTCATAATATATTTAACATCTCTCTCAGGGTTTGCTGTTCTTCATTGCATGATGTTCATTGTATTGAAAATGGCTGTGTCATAAGTAGTCCAGTTTTTTTTTAGCTGTTTAGTTGTTTTAGTTTGGTTAGCTGTTTTTTAGTTGTTACAGATGTGAGGATAAATCTGCAACCTGTCAATCCATATTTACCAGAAGGATAATTCTAACATAGACATATCTGATGCAGACAGACATTATTTGTTGATGGATTGCTTTGTTTTCTGATGCCATAGGCCTGCTGTGATCCAGGGTAAAAGCCAGTGTTCTCTGACCTCTCTGTTGCAGCCAAGGGTTGCAGCAGTAGAATTAATGATATTTGTGCCTTCTCATACTCTAATCTTTGCTGCACAGACTAGTGTAGAGCTGGGTTTAGGGGCAGATGAGACTCACCATGGGATAAATATGGCTTACCTTTCTGAAGCTCCATCTTTTGACTCAAAGATTTGATATTAAAAGTAATTTAAGGTAAATACCAAAATAAATATAGGTGTGTGTGCATGTGTGTGCACGCACATGCATGTGTGCACATGGGTATTTCCAAGTTCTGTTCAATGAGAGGGCCTAGAAGCCTGACACCACAGTGGCAATGAGGACCAGCATCCAAGTCTTGAATGTAACTATCATTCTCTAATAAAAGAAACCAGGATTCCTTGTAGAATTGGTTGATTCCAGGGCTGGGGCAGGGAAAATACGAGATGAGACTGTATTTGGGTATCTTATAGTGACAAAAAGTGAGGAAGTGTTCAGAAAAATGGAGCATGTCAAAAGGGCACAGGAGCCAACCTAGAAGAACTCCCAGTGGCCAGAGCTGGAACAATTTGAGCAAAATAAATAATGATAACATTTTATTACAACCCAGAGAATAACCTAAATATCTATAAGTTCATACTGATGTAAATAAATAGCTGAGTAAATAAATGAGGGAGAAAGGATAACTCTTCCTTAGAGAAGAATTGCAGTTAATGAGTGTAGAGGTAATGAAGGAACTAGAAAATCACCATTGAAATCACCACTGTAATAACTGTCACAGGCACAATTCACTGATGGATGCTAAATTAGTGGGTGGATGTTTGAGGAGAAACAAGATATTTGCACAATCGTAAAGTATCTCTCTGAAGATAATTATTAATTACAGGCACACCTCATTTCACTGTGCTTCCTTCGCTCTATTGCACTTCACAGTTAATTGTGTTTTTTTACAAATTGAAGGTTTGTGATAACCCTATGTCAAGCAAGTCTATTGGTGTGATTTTTCCAACAGCATTTGCTCATTTCATGTCTCTGTGTCACATTCTGGTAATTCTTGCAGTGTGTCAAACCCTCTGCCAGCAAAGAGATTATGACTTGCTGAAGTCTCAGATAATGGTTAGCATTTTTTAGCAACAAGGTATTTTTAAATTAAGGTATGTGCATTGTTTTTTAGACATGATACTATTGCACACTTAATAGACTATAGTATAGTGTAAACATAACTTTTATATGCACTGGGAAAGCAAAAAAATCATGTGACTTGCTTTATTGCAGTATTCACTTTATTGCTGTGGTCTGGAACTGAACCCACAATATCTCTGAGGTATGCTTGTAAGTAGTATAGTAATACAATAGTATAATAGAAAAATAGTAACAGTAAAATGGAGAAACTCTGCAGACACCACCTTAACCAAGTCATTAAGGTTAACATCACCAGTAATGACATCAACATCGTATACCTCTGATACGATGTGCTAAGAAGGAGCATAATGTTTGTAGTATTCTAGTATTCTTGCCAAAAATGCATAACCTCAATCTAATCAAGAGAAGACATCAAGCAAACCCAAACTGAGGGAAATCTATAAAATATATGACCACTAATCTTCAGGAAGTGTCAAGGTCATGAAAGATAAGGCTTGAGAAACTAACTGATTGGAAGAGACTTAAGGAGGCATGACAAATGCAGCATGGTATTCTGGATTGGATCCTGGAATGCATAGAAAGGTCAGACTGCCATGGCAGTCCAGTTGTTAAGACCTCACCTTCCAATGCAGGGGGTGCGGGTTCGATCCCTGGTCGGGGCGCTAAGATCCCACGTGCCTTGCGGCCAAAAAACCAAAACATAAAACAGAAGCAATATTGTAGCAAATTCAATAAAGACTTTAAAAATGGTCCACATCAAAAAAAAATCTTTAAAAAAAAGGCTATTAGTGGGGGAAAAAACGGTGAAATCCTAGTAAAGTCCATAATTTGGTTACTAGTATTTTACTAATATAAATTTCTTCACTTTGACAATTGTACTGTGGTTATGTCAGGTATTAACATTAGGGGAAGCTGAGTGAAAGGTGTATGGGAACTCACTGCTATTTTTGCAACTTCTCTGTAAATCTAAAGTTATTTGGAAATGAAAGGTTTTTTAAAAAGTAATTTTAAATGTTATCTTTGTATTATCGAGGGGCCGTATAGAACTATGGTTAAGAATGTAGGCTTTGGAGCACTTAGACTCTAATCCTAGCTCTGTTATTCATTAGCTATGTGACCTTGGGTGAGTCACTTGACCTCTCTTTGTACCTCAGTTTCATCATCTATAAAATGTAAAGATTAAGGAAGAAACTGTAATAGTGTAAAGTGCATAGGTAAGTGCATGGTACATTGTCAGTGCCAATAGAGAGTAAAATTAGACTGGATGTTTATGATAAAATATTTGGATGATGTTTAGGCTCTGTCTCCTAGACCCCCTAGGTGTCTGCTTTGATGAAAAATTTTGAGAAGCACCTCTTTAGATGAACTAAGGTACAGTTCTTAGTCCTGATCAACTGTCAAGATATCTTCTAACTTCTTGGAGGCCCCAGTAGAATTTAAAACTACTGGGAGAATAGCTACAGGGGGAACCCAACTCATTGGCCTCTCCTTAATAAGCATTGTGGGCAAGCGTATGTATGGCGAGTTAGCTAATACTTGTGCCTTTTATTCAAGGTTTGTATATCTAGTAAGTGTTTAGTAGTGATGATTTGATAATGGTGTGTTGGTTATTTTATGCCAGGACTTCGGGATATGGGAACGTGGAGATAAGACCAACCAAGGAATCTCAGAATTGAATGCCAGTTCAGTTGGAATGGCAAAGGTAATTTTCCTTGCTTTGTTTTTACCAAGTGTGGGATAAGGAATTCTGGTACACCTTTGCCATAGATAAAGCCTTAACATGAATGTGGACCATCATCAAATTAATTGGTCTTTTAAACCATAGGCAGTATTCAGAGTCTCCAGTATAACTATGGACATATAGGTGAAGACTTCTTTCATAAGTTCCAGATTTTTATGTACAACTGCTTTTGTAGCATATCTCTATTTACATATCATATAAAGACCTTAGAAAACATATCTTAAACTAAACTCATCATCTCTATCACTACAAAAGCAAACAAAAGGAGGCTTTTTTTCCTTCCATACACTAGTTGACAAAGCTTGATATCAGGGAACCATCTCTCAATCCTCCACCCCCCTCACTCTCCTGCATCCCCTATATTGTTATCTTCATCATCATTATTGTGTTCCACTTGCCTTCATCTCTTCCTTCCCACTGCTACTGCCTTAATTTCAGCTTTCATCTATGGAAACAGCAAGAAGGCATAAAATAGGATAGTAGGAATAGGATCAAACATATTCATTATAATGATAAATACACATGGCTTGATTTGTTTCCCCTACCTAAAGGCAAAGGCACAGAGTGATTTAAACAACGAAGAAAGGAAATCCAGTCTATACCTATACCACCTCTAAGAGCTCTAAGACGACAAATTGCTACAGAAAGATTAAAAACAGAAGGATGGACAAAGTGTGGCCAAAATAAGCAAAAAAGAGTACGGGTGACTACGTAAATTCAAATGAAGTAGAGTTCAAAGCAAAAAGTATTACATGGAACAAAAGAGGACAAAGAGGGTCCAGATAGAAGGCACAGCCTACAATGAGAAAGTCTGGCCTGGAATGTAGTTTCAATTAATACAGAGCAAAATGTATTAGAAATACAAGGCAAAATAGAAACAGTTATAAAGGGACAATTTAACAAAAGCCACTGCTAGGCTATGACAGATAAAATAAACCAAAAATAAGTTCATAGAAAATTTAAACTATATAATTAATGTGGTTGAATTAATTAATATAGAACTTTGTCCCTACAAAATATATATTCCCTAGGTAACCATTTTCTTTTTTATGTATTTTAATTACCAAAGTGATACAGATATTGAGCTTATTTTTAAAAACTAAACCCTACTCTATTTACCTCTATGTAACCTGAATTTTTAAATTCAACAATCTCACATTTCACTGAACAACATAACCAAACATCCTCTTTCATACAGGTAATCTAATTCATTCTTTTCAATATTTAATAATTACTTTGTTGATGATAATGCTTTAGTGTGGATCCTTGTACATATATCCTGGTGAACTTGCACAAATAGTTTTGTAGGATAGATTCCTAAAAGTGAAAACATTGGGTTAAGGGATATACACTTTATTTATTTATTAATGTATTTATTTATTTTGGGCTGCATTAGGTCTTTGTTGCTGTGCGTGGCCTTTCTCTAGTTGCGGCAAGCGGGGGCTACTCTTCGTTGTGGTGCATGGGCTTCTCCTTGTGGCGGCTTCTCTTGCTGCGGAGCACGGGATCCAGGCACGCAGGCTTCAGTAGTTGTGACGTGTGGGCTCAGTAGTTGTGGCACACGGGCTCTAGAGCGCAGGCTCAGTAGTTGTGGAGCACGGGCTCAGTTGCTCCGTGGCATGTGGGATCCTCCCGGACCAGGGATCGAACCCGAGCCCCCTGCATTGGCAGGCAGACTCCTATCCACTGCGCCACCAGCGAAGTCCCTGCTTTCTCTTTCTATTTACACATACACATTATTGTTTTTGAACCAGTTGAGAGTAAATTGCAGACATGATGCCTCATGTCTCCTGAATAGTTCAGAGTGAATTTCCTCAAAGACTGTCCCATAACCATGGTACAATCATCAAAATCAGGAAATGAACACTGGCATTATACTACAACTTAATCCAAAGACCCCATTCAAATTTCTTTAATTGTCCCAATAATATCATTTATAGCAAAACACAAAAACAAACAAGAAAACCCTTATGATCCAGGATCCAATCCAGGATAACATGTTATGTTTAGTTGTAATGTCTCTTTGGGCTTCTTTAACCTGATAATACTTTAGACTTTACTCACCTTTTATGACCTTGGCATTTTTAAAGATTGTTTTATAGAACGTCCTTCAATTTGATTTTGTGTGATATTTCCTCATGATTTGTTTCAAGCTATGCATTTTTGGAAAGAATACCACAGAGGTAAGATGTGTCCTCAGGACATAATCAGGAAGTACAAGATGTGGATTTGTCCCATTACTCTTCATGTTAAGTTTGATGGCTTCATTAAGGTGGTATCTGCCATATTTCTCTGCTGTAAATTTGCTTTTTTTCCGCCTCGTAGTTGATAAGTATTTTGTGCCTGGATGATATCTGTTTAACCCATTAGGTCTCAGTTTAGACATTTCTCCAGGGAAGCTTTCCAGAACTACCTGCTATCCCAAAGACTAAGTCAGTTCTGCCTCACAATTGAGGAACTACAAATAACTAATAAATACATGAAAGAATATTCAACCTTATTAGCAAATTAATGCAACAGAATCACCATTTTTCTATCAAATTAGGGAAAATTTCTAAAATAATACCTGGTTTGCATTAAAGAAGGTTGTATCATACACTGCTGGTGATAGTTATATTGGTACAACTTGCATGAAAGGGAATTTAGCATTATGTCCTAAAAATTGTTTATATCCTGTACTTCAGGGAATTAGTGCTTAGAAAATAACTCATTCTACTCTGTTTTTATGAGTTTGACTTTTTTAGCTTCCACATATAAGTTATATAATACAATATTTGTCTTCCTCTACCTGCTTATCGCACTTAGCATAATGCCCCCAAGGTACATCCATATTTTCGCAAATGGTAGGTTTTCCTTCTTTCTTTTTTTCTTTATTCTTTTTGAATTTTATTTATTTTTTTATACCGCAGGTGCTTATTAGTTATCCATTTTATACATATTAGTGAATATATGTCAATCCCAATCTCCCAATTCATCACACCACCACACCACCCCCCACCACTTTCCCCCCTTGGTGTCCATACTTTTCTTCTCTACATCTGTGTCTCTATTTCTGCCCCGCAGACTGGTTCATCTGTACCATTTTTCTAGATTCCACATATATGTGTTAATAAAAAAAATTGTTTTTCTCTTTCTGACATACATCACTCTGAATGACAGTCTCTAGATCCATCCACGTCTCTACAAATGACCCAATTTCATTCCTTTTTATGGCTGAGTAATATTCCATTGTATATATGTACCACAACTTCTTTATCCATTCATCTGTCGATGGGCATTTAGGTTGCTTCCATGACCTGACTATTGTAAATAGTGCCGCAGTGAACATTGGGGAGCATGTGTCTTTTTGAATTATGGTTTCTCTGGGTATATGCCCAGTAGTGGGATTGCTGGATCATATGGTAATTCTATTTTTAGTTTTTTAAGAAACCTCCATACTGTTCTCCATAGTGGCTGTATCAATTTATATTCCCACCAGCAGTGCAAGAGGGTTCCCGTTTCACCACACCCTCTCCAGCATTTGTTGTTTGCAGATTTTCTGATGATGCCCATTCTAACTGGTGTGAGGTGATACCTCATTGTAGGGTTGATTTGCATTCCTCTAATAATTAGTGATGTTGAGCAGCTTTTCATGTGCTTCTTGGCCATCTGTATATCTTCTTTGGAGAAATGTCTATTTAGGTCTTCTGCCCATTTTTGGATTCAGTTGTTTGTTTGTGTAATATTGAGCTGCATGAGCTGTTTATATATTTGAAGATTAATCCTTTGTCCGTTGTTTCATTTGCAAATATTTTCTCCCATTTTGAGGGTTGTCTTTTCGTCTTGTTTATGGTTTCCTTTGCTGCGCAAAAGCTTTGAAGTTTCATTAGGTCCCATTTGTTTATTTTTGTTTTTATTTCCATTACTCTAGGAGGTGGGTCAAAAAAGATCTTGCTGTGATTTAGGTCAAAGAGTGTTCTTCCTATGTGTTCCTCTAAGAGTTTTATAGTGTCTAGTCTTACATTTAGGTATCTAATCCATTTGAGTTTATTTTTGTGTATGGTGTTAGGGAGTGTTCTAATTTCATTCTTTTACATGTAGCTGTCCAGTTTTACCAGCACCACTTATTGAAGAGACTGTCTTTTCTCCATTGTATATTCTTGCCTCCTTTGCCATAGATTAGTTGACCATAGGTGGGTGGGTTTATCTCTGGACTTTTTTTCTTGTTCCATTGATCTGTGTTTCTGTTTTTGGCCAGTGCCATATTGTCTTCGTTACTGTAGTTTTCTAGTATAGTCTGAAGTCAGGGAGTCTGATTCCTCCAGCTTCGTTTTTTTCCCTCAAGACTGCTTTGGCTATTCTGGGTCTTTTGGGTCTCCATACAAATTTTAAGATTTTTTGTTCTAGTTCTGTAAAAAATGCCATTGGTAATTTGAGAGGGATTGCATTGAATCTGTAGATTGCTTTGGTAATATAGTCATTTTCACAATATTGATTCCTCCAATCAAAAAACATGGTGTATCTCTCCATCTATTTGTATCATGTTTAATTTCTTTCATCAGTGTCTTATAGTTTTCTGCATAGAGATCTTTTGTCTCCCTAGGTTGGTTTCTTCCTAGGTATTTTATTCTTTTTGTTGCAGTGGTAAATGGGAGTGTTTCCTTAATTTCTCTTTCAGATTTTTCATCATTAGCATATAGGAATGCCAGAGATTTCTGTGCATTAATTTTGTATCCTGCAACTTTACCAAATTCATTGATTACATCTAGTAGTTTTCTGGTGGCATCTTTAGGTTTCTCTATGTATAGTACCATGTCATCTGCAAACAGTGACAGTTTTACTTCTTCTTTTCCAATTTGTATTCCTTTTATTTCTTTTTCTTCTCTGACTGCCGTGGCTAGGACTTCCACAACTATGTTGAATAAGAGTGGTGAGAGTGGTCATCCTTGTCTTGTTCCTGTCTTAGAGGAAATGCTTTCACTTTTTCACCATTGAGAATGATGTTTGCTGTGGGTTTGTCGTATATGTCCTTAATTAAGTTGAGGTAGGTTCCCTTTATGCCCACTTTCTGGAGAGTTTTTATCATAAACGGGTGTTGAATTTTGTCAAAAGCTTTTTCTGCATCAGTTTAGATGATCATATGATTTTTATTCTTCAACTTGTTAATATGGTGTTTTCATATATTGAAGAATCCTTGCATCCCTGGGATAAACTCCACTTGATCATGGTGTATGATCCTTTTATTGTGTTGTTGGATTCTGTTTGCTAGTATTTTGTTGAGGATTTTTGCATCTATATTCATCAGTGATATTGGTTTATAATTTTCTGTTTTTGTAGTATCTTTGTCTGGTTTTGGTATCAGGGTGATGGTGGCCTCATAGAATGAGTTTGGGAGTGTTACTTCCTCTGCAATTTTTTGGAAGAGTTTCAGAAACATGGGTGTTAGCTCTTCTCTAAATGTTTGATAGAATTCACCTGTGAAGCCTTCTCATCCTGGACTTTTGTTTGTTGGAAGATTTTTAATCACAATTTCATTACTTGTGACTTGTCTGTTCATATTTTCTATTTCTTCCTTGTTCAGTCTTTGAAGGTTGTACCATTCTATGAATTTGTCCATTTCTTCCAAGTTGTCCATTTTATTGGCATAGAGTTGCTTGTAATAGTCTCTTAGGATGCTTTGTATTTCTGCGGTGTCTGTTGTAACTTCTTTTTCATTTCTACTTTTATGGATTTGAGGCCTCTCCCTCTTTTTCTTGATGAGTCTGGCTAATGGTTTATCAGTTTTGTTTATCGTCTCAAAGAACCAGCTTTTAGTTTTATTGATCCTTGCTATTGTTTTCATTGTTTCTGTTTCATTTATTTCTGCTCTGATCTTAATGATTTCTTTCCTTCTCCTAACTTGGGACTTTGTTTGTTCTTCTTTCTCTAGTTCCTTTAGGTGTAAGGTTAGATTTTTTATTTGAGTTGTTTCTTGTTTCTTGTGGTAGGCTTGTATAGCTATCAATTTCCCTCTTAGAACTGCTTTTGGTACACCCCATAGGTTTTGGATCGTCGTGTTTTCATTGTAATTTGTCTCTAGTTTTTTTTTTATTTCCTCTTTGAGTTTTTCAGTGATCTCTTGGTTATTTAGTAATGTATTGTTTAGCCTCCCTGTGTTTGTGTTTTTTACGTTTTTTCCCCTGTAGTTGATTTCTAATCTCATAGTGTTGTGTTCAGAAAAGATGCTTGATATGGTTTCAATTTTCTTAAATTTACTGAGGCTTGATTTGTGACCCAAGATGTGATCTATCCTGGAGAATGTTCCATGTGCACTTGAGAAGAAAGTGTAATCTGCAGTTTTTGGATGGAAAGTCCTATAAATATCAATTAAGTACCTCTGGTCTATTGTATCATTTAACGCTTGTGTTTCCTTATTAATTTTCTGTTTGGATAATCTGTCCATTGGTGTAAGTGAGGTGTTAAAGTCCCCCACTATTACTGTGTTAGTATTGATTTCCTCTTTTATAGCTGTTAGCAGTTGCCTTATGTATTGAAGTGCTCCTATGTTGGGTGCATATATATTCACAATTGTTATATCTTCTTCTTGGATTGATCCCTTGAACATTGTGTAGTGTCCTTCCTTGTCTCTTGTAACATTCATTATTTTAAAGTCTATTTTATCTGATATGAGTATTGCTACTCCATCTTCCTTTTGGTTTCTTTTTGTATGGAATATCTTTTTCCATCCCCTCACTTTCAATCTGTATGTGTCCGTAGGTCTGAAGTGGGTCTCTTGTAGACAACATATATATGGGTCTTGTCTTTGTATCCATTCAGCAAGCCTGTGTCTTTTGGTTGGAGCATTTAATCCATTCACATTTAAGGTAATTATCGATATGTATGTTCCTATTACCATTTTCTTAATTGTTATGGGTTTGTTTCTATGGGTCCTTTTCTTCTCTTGTGTTTCCCACTTGGAGAAGTTCCTTTAGAATTTGTTGTGTAGCTGGTTTGGTGGTGCTGAATTCTCTTAGCTTTTGCTTGTTTGTAAAGCTTTTGATTTCTCCTTCAAAACTGAATGTGATCCTTGCCAGGTAGAGTAATCTTGGTTGTAGGTTCTTCCCTTTCATCACTTTAAATATATCATGCCACTCCTTTCTGGCTTGTAGTGTTTCTGCTGAGAAATCAGCTGTTAACCTTATGGGAGTTCCCTTGTATTTTTTTTGTAGTTTTTCCCTTGTTGTTTTCAGTAGTTTTTCTTTTTAATTTTTGTCACTTTGTTTACTGTGTGTCGCGGTGTGTTTCTCTTTGGGTTTATCCTGTATGGGACTCTCTGTGCTTCCTGGACTTGTGTGGCTATTTCCCTTCCCATGTTAGGGAAGTTTTCAACTATACTCTCTTCAAATATTTTCTTGGGTCCTTTCTCTCTCTCTTCTCCTTCTGGGACCCCTATCATGTGAATATTGTTGTGTTTAATGTTGTCCCCGAGGTCTCTTAGGCTGTCTTCGTTTCTTTTCATTCTTTTTTCTTTATTCTGTTCTGCAGCAGTGAATTCCACCATTCTGTCTTCCAGGTCACTTACCTGTTTTTCTGCCTCAGGTACTCTGCTGATTCCTTTTAGTGTATTTTTCATTTCAGTTACTGTATTGTTTGTCTCTGTTTGTTTGTTCTTTAATTCTTCAAGGTGTTTGTTCTTTATTTCTACCAGGTGTTTGTTAAACATTTCTTGCATCTTCTCGATCTTTGCCTCCATTCTTTTTCCAGGGTCTTGGATCATCTTCACTATCATTATTCTGAATTCATTTTCTGGAAGGTTGCCTATCTCCACTTCATTTAGTTGTTTTTCTGGGGTGTTATCTTTTTCCTTCATCTGGTGCAAAATCCTCTGCCTTTTCATTTTGTCTGTCTTTCTGTGAACGTGGTTTTTGTTCCACAGGCTGCAGGATTATAGTTCTTCTTGCTTCTGCTGTCTGCCCTCTGGTGGATGAGGCTATCTAAGAGGCTTGTGCAGACTTCCTGATTGGAGAGACTGGTGATTGGTAGAGCTGGGTGTTGCTCTGGAGGGCAGAGCTCAGTAAAACTTTAATCAGCTTTTCTGCTGATGGGTGGTGCTACGTTCCCTCCCTGTTTGTTGTTTGGCCTGAGGCGACCCAACACTGGAGCCTACCTGGCTTTTTGGTCGGGCTAATGGCAGACTCTGGGAGGGCTCATGCCAAGGAGTACTTCCCAGAACTTCTGCTGCCAGTGTCCTCCCCGGAGTGAGCCACAGCCCCCCACCCCCGCTCCCGCCTCTGCAGGAGACCTTCCAACACTAGCAGGTATGTCTGGTTCAGTCTCCTATGGGGTCACTGCTCCTTCCCCTGGGTTCTAATACACACACTACTTTGTGTGTGCCCTCCAAGAGTGGAGTCTCTATTTCCTCCAGTTCTGTCAAAGTCCTGCAATCAAATCCCACTAGCCTTCAAAGTCTGATTCTCTAGGAATTCCTCCTCCTGTTGCCAGACCTCCAGGTTGGGAAGCCTGACATGTGGCTCAGAACCTTCACTCCAGTGGGTGGACTTCTGTGGTATAAGTGTTCTCCAGTTTGTGAGTCACCCACCCAGCAATTATGGGATTTGATTTTATTGTGATTGCGCCCCTCCTACCATCTCACTGTGGCTTCTCCTTTGTCTTTGGATGTGGGGTATCTTTTTTGGTGAGTTCCAGTGTCTTCCTGTCGATGATTGTTCAGCAGTTAGTTGTGATTCTGGTGCTCTCACAAGAGGGAGTGAGCGCACGTTCTTCTACTCTACCATCTTGAACCAGTCTCCTCCTTGTTTCTTATGGCTGAATGATATTCCATTATACACACATACAAACACACACACACGCACACATACATACACACACAGATGCAGGTATGCACACACATACCCCACATCTTCTTTATCCATTCATCTGTTGACAGACACTTAGATTGTTTCCGTACATTGTGAATGATGCTGCAGTAAACATAGGAGTGCATATATTTCTTTGATATCCTGTTTTTATTTCCTTTGGATATATACCCAGAAGTGAAATTGCTGGATCATATGGTTGTTCTAATTTAATTTTTTGAGTAACCTCCATACTTATTATTTTCCATAGTGGCTGAACCAACTTGCGTTCCCCCCAACAGTGTGCAAGGTTTGCTTTTATCCATGTCCTCACCCATACTTATCTTTTTTATGATAACCATTCTGACAGATGTGCGGTGATGTTGCATTGTGGTTTTGACTTGCATTTCCCTGTTGATTAGTGATTTTGAGCATCTTTTCATGTACCTGTTGGTCATTTGTATGTTCTCTTTGTAAAAAATGTCTATTCATTTCCTTTGTCCATTTTTTAATTGAATTATTAATTGTGTATGTTCTTTATATATTTGGGATATAAACTTCTCATTATATATGTGGTTTGCAAATATTTTCTCCCATTCTCTAGGTTGCTTTTTCATCTTTTTGATTATTTCTTTTGTTGTGTAGAAGCTTTCTATTTATTTATTTATTTATAAACATCTTTATTGGAGTATAATTGCTTTACAATGGTGTGTTAGTTTCTGCTCTATAACAAAGTGAATCAGTTATACATATACATATGTTGCCATATCCCTTCCCTCTTGCATCTCCCTCCCTCCCAGCCTCCCTATCCCACCCCTCTAGGTGGTCACAAAGCACTGAGATGATCTCCCTGTGTTATGCGGCTGCTTCCCACTAGCTGTCTGTTTTACATTTGGTAGTATATATAAGTCCATGCCACTCTCTCATTTTGTCCCAGCTTACCCTTCCCCCTCCCTGTGTCCTCAAGTCCCTTCTCTACGCAGAAACTTTTTAGTTTGATGTAGTCCCCCTTATTGATTTTTGCTTTTGTGCTTATACCTTTGGTGTCATCTAAAAAATCATTGTCAAGACCAATGTGAAGGAAGAGTTTTGTGATATCCAGTCTTAATGTTTAATCCATCTTGAGTTAATTTTTGTGTGTGGTGTAAGATAGGGGTCCAATTTTATTGTTCTGTATGTGATTATCCAGTTTTCCCAAAACTGTTTGTTGAAGAGACGATATCATTTTCCCATTGAGTGTTCCTGGCTCCTTTATCAAATATTAATTGACTGTAAATGCAGGGGTTTATTTCTGGGCTCTCTATTCTGTTTCATTGGTCTATGTGTCTACTTTTATGCCTGTATCATACTATTTTAATTACTATACCTTTGTAGTATAGTTTGAAATCAGGAAGTGTGATGCCTTCAGCTTTATTTTTCTTTCTCAATAGCTTTGCCTGTTTAGGGTCTTTTGTGATTCCATACAAATTTTAGGATTTTTTTTATTTCTGTGAAAAATGCCATTGGAATTTTTATACGGATTGCGTTGTATCTATAGATGACTTTGGGTAGTGTAGACATTTTAACAATATTAATCTTCTGATCCATGAGCATGGGGCTATCTTTCCATTTGTTTTTGTCTTAAATTTCTGTCATCAAAGTATTGTAGTGTTCATTGTACAGATCTTTCACCTCTTTGGTTAAATTTATTCTTAAGTATTTTATTGCTTTTGATGCTGTTGTGAATGGGATAGTTTTCTTTATTTCTTTTTTAGATGTTTTGTTGTTAGTGTACAGAAAACACAACTGATTTCTGTATGTCGATTTTATATCCTGTAACTTTACTGAATTTGTTGATTAGTTCCAACAGTTTTTTGGTTGAGTCTTTAGGGTTTTCTATATATGAGATCATATCATCTTCAAATAATGACAATTTTACTTCTTCATTTCTGATTTGGATGCCTTTTATTTCTTTGTCTTTCCCAATTGCTTTAGCTAGGACTTCCAGTACTACGTTGAATAAGAGTGGTGAGAGTGAGCACCCTTGTCTTGCTTTAATCTTGCAGGAAAACTTCCAATTTTTCACCACTGAGTAGAATGTTAGCTGTGGGTTTGTTGTATATGGCCTTTATTATGTTGAGGTATGTTCCTTCTATACCAAATTTGTTGAGGGTTTTTAATCATGAAAGTATGAATGCAGCCTCCTTCTCAAGTGTCTCTGGGACAATATGGGAGACCAGAAAAACCCTCAGAGGCGGAATAAAGAATGTTATTGTATTTTCTGTTCTGCTGAACATATTTAAAATGATATCATGTTCATTGATATGATACCAGGGGTAGAGGGAGAAGAAATATACGCATTTGTAATGCTGAAGTTGTACTTTCCTTCTTTGTTCCTCAAAGGCAGCCCTGGAGGCATTAGATGAACTGGACCTGTTTGGTGTGAAAGGTGGTCCCCAGTCAGTTATCCATGTCCTAGCTGATGAAGTGCAACACTGCCAGGTAAGAGAATAATGGACAACGTTATAGAAAAATGTATTTTTACTCAGACTCAAATTTAGCATGAGCTTTAGAATAAGCAGAACTGAATGAGAGTACATAATCTGATTTATTACCATGTACCAAAAATGTCTTGTTAAGCATCCTATAGAGATAAGCCTGATACAGCATGAGCTATAACAGAGATCATAGTGCTGTTCTCTCACCCAAGGTTATAAAGTGATCCTATCACAGTATATGGAATTCTCCACTATTATTGTATCAAGGGTATATGGGCTCTGCTCCTGAGTATCTCCTTTTCTAAATATCCCAAGAGAACAAGAGGTGATCGATTTTGAGTGTTCTTCTTGATAGTGGCTCTGAAACTTTCTCTTGTCCCTGGTTGGCCCTCGGGTTAGATGTTTAGAGATTAGACTGTTTAAGTGGTAAATGCATATCTTCAGTTTTGTTTAGGATTACTCTCTGTATTGAAAGAGTAAGGTTCTTGTCATTGACAAGATGGCCTTTCTTGTCTTCTTCAAACCTTGATTAGATACCCATGGTGTTCTAGTGAATACAGTCTTACCTTCTAATTTTAAAAATGCAAAATTTTCCATGGAAAAGATAAATTTCAGGGATATAGGAGCTAAGCCTTCCACATCTTGCTTCCCAGCAGCTACATTTTATCTTTATGCTTAGATAGTTGCTAATGGAGCAACAGCATTATGAGTGGGATAATGATGTTAGAGTATTCTTTATCCATTAGCAGCTGCTTAAGAATCAGGATTAGGAGGCACTGAGAGCAGGATTAAGACAAGGGATGATTTACAGAAGTAGTCTTCTAAGCTTTCACTATTAAATCATTTTTAGATTTTCAACTGAATGATCCTCTTCAACATACATCTTTTGAAACTAAAGCTAATAACTTTATAATGCTGAGTTATTTACTAATGTGCCACATTTGACTTCCTTTCTTTTAGTCTATCCTTAATTCGATACTCCCCCGGGCTTCAACATCCAAAGAGGTTGATGCTAGTCTACTTTCAGTTATTTCCTTCCCAGCCTTTGCAGTAGAGGATAATCAGTTGGTGGAGCTCACAAAACAGGAAATCATCACTAAGCTTCAGGTATGTCCGTATGTGCCTTTCTTTTCTTTCAGCTCTAATTTTAAGGCTAAATTAGTATCTTTGTGAGTCTTGAATATGACCTATGTTGGTGATTTAACCAAGTGATCAGGGTTAACATCACCAGTAATAAGATGTACTGACATCATGTACGCCCTGATATGGTGCACTGAGAAGCACAAAGCACCTCCGTGATGTCCTTCCCAGGAATGCGGTACCTCAATCTAATCATGAGAAAACATCAGACAAAACCAAATCGAGAGGCATTCTACAAAGTAACTGACAAACACTCTGCAAAAATGTCAAGATGATGAAAAACAGGGAAGGACTGAGGAACCATCACAGATTAGAAGAGACTAAGGAGACATGCCAGCTAAATGCAGTGGTATCCTAAATTGGATACTGGAACAGAAAAAAAGCATCAGTGGAAAAACTGATGAAATCCAAATAAGTTCTATACTTTGGTTAATAGTGTTGTACCAAGGTTAATTTTTTGGTTTTGGTAAATTTTCTGTGGTTATTTAAGATGTTAATATTAGGGGACAGTGGTTGAAGGATATACAGGGACTCTGTACTGTTTTGGGAACTCTTCTATAAGTCTCAGATTATCTCAAAATTTTTAAACTGTGTTTTCTTTTTTAAAAAAACTGTGGTCTCTTATGAATTGTGTGAGCAGGACCGCATAGATTAGTAATTGGGCTGTCACAGACTTATCCTATTGTGGAAAGCCATGGAGAAGATAAAATAAAAACACTGCTTTAGGGAAGAGCCTGCAACTTAGCCCTCGCTTGAAATCACATTGCTGAAATCACTTTCTGCTGCTGGACTGATATCAGGGTTTTTTAAAATTATTTTTTAAGTATCATGTCTCTATTGATGATAGGTTGGCACATGTAGCTGTTGCAAAGGATACATTTCTGATTGATTATATTGCTGTACCAATGTTCATTCTTCTGGCTTGTTTCCTCTGCATTCCCAGGGTCGTTATGGTTGCTGTCGCTTTCTACGAGATGGATATAAAACTCCTAAAGAGGTAGGTTTGTTTTCCCCAAAATGAGTCCAAGGTAGGATGGTCACTACAGCAGCCTCATTCAGAGAAAATACCTCATTCAGAGAAAATACTTACCTCATTAATGGTACTTCAAATAATCACTAAATAGGATAACAATAACTGATGTTTGCTACCTTTGTTAGGATTAGTTGCCAGGTTTTGCTTGTGAGCCCTTCTGGATTAAATAAAATAGAGGAAGGTGTAGTCCTTCCACCTCTTGAAGTTGGTTAGTTTCAGGAAAGAGCTACTGATGGATGCTTAAGTCAGTGGATGAAAATTTCGGCAGAAACAGATTATTTACATAGTCTCAAAATATTCCCCCCCAAATATTTAATTATTACAAAGGGAAAAATCTTTCTGTCAGTAGATCCTTTTGGATCCCTTCCACCTTTTGCAGTTCGTTAGTTCTAAACAGTACTTGATCTTGAAAAGTTAACTTCCTTTCGTTCCACTTGTCAAAAGTTCTCCTTGGAAATATCAATGGAGAAAATTTAGTATTATTAAAAGGGAATGAATGGTTGGTAACCACTTTCATTGACAATGTAAATATAGTTTAAGGCTCAGGTTTGCTGGTTGAGAGCCATTATATATTTTTTTAAATTACCGAGCTCAAACTCTTCTGGTTTACTTCCTGTCTTCCATTTTATTCTTTAAGCCTTTTGACTTCTGCCCCTACCAATCTATTAAAATTGTGCTCTGAAATATCATCATAATCTCCTAAGTAAGCAATCCAGTAGCCTTTTCTCAGTCCTTATTCTCCTTGACTTCTCTGTAGTACATCACTATTACCTACCCCTACATTTTCTTGAAATTCTTTTCCTATTTTAACTTCCACAACTCTACACCATCTTAATTTTTCTCCTCTTTCTGTCCTCCCTCACCAAATTGAGGGTTTACCAAGATTCTGTTCTTGGGCTGCTTGTTCATTATATATAGGTACTACATCCATAATTTGTGATTCGTGTGTCACCTCTATAAGGATGATTCCCAAACCCTCATCTCTTGCTGTCCTTCTGAACATTTCTATTTGTATGTTCTGCTGCTACCTCAAACTTAACAAGTACAAAACCAAACTCAGGCTTATTACAAATTAGTCTCACTTCCTCATACACCTGCCTGTAGTATCATTATTATACCAGTTCTGCTAGTTAGAATCACATGACAAAAGTACTTGCTAAAGGAGGGGAGTGTGTATGTGCTCTGCCTTCTCTGAAACAAACTATCAGTGGTGAAAGGCTGTGTTGTAATACCTCTGAACTAAAGATATAGTCTGACCTTGGAGTGATAAGACAGACTTTGTTTATTGTGTTTTTACCAGGATCCCAATCGTCTGTACTATGAACCAGCTGAGCTGAAGTTATTTGAAAACATTGAGTGTGAATGGCCATTGTTCTGGACATACTTTATCCTTGATGGGGTATTTAGTGGGAATGCAGAACAGGTAATGCACTGGGGAAAGAGCTTTTTAGCAGATTGTTATTATGTCTTCCTCTTTCAGTTAATGACTGTGCTGACCCTGTGTCCAAATGGAAGTCTTCCCTAATAGGGAGGAGACAGAGTTATCTTCTAGAGACTAGTAGTTGAGGGCACATGTTAAAGAGTTAGAAGACCTGGATATTGCTATCACTCAGACTTGACTTTTAATAAATATAGAAAGCAGAATAGCAAGTCCTGTATACTTGCCTTAATCATCAGAGGTACTTGAATTTACCTCCTGACTTTGTATGTCTTTTTTTTTAATAAATCTTGGAAATGATATTCTGACTTTAGCAAAAACAAACAAAAAACAAAACAACCACCCACTTATACCCTGTCCTCACCCCCCAAAATACAGCCATCATTGCTTTTTGAGCTACATGAATAAAGTAGTTTAGAAACCATTGTTGGAAAACAGTGAGACTGGACAATTTAATCAAGTTAGTTTAATGTCAGGCATTCTGCAAATTGGCTGTGTTCTAAACTTGGACATAAATCCAACACATTTGGAAGTCGTTTATACTTGGCTACATAAATACAGTTTTGTGTAATTTGAATACTTTGGCCAGTAGTAATCTGTAACTGCCAATATGAGTTTAAATAATAGGGGTACACCAAAGTTTCAGGGGCACAAAGTGCTGTTTTACTCTAAGCTTTATATAGAGTATCCTTATTTGAGCAAGAAATAAGATAAGCAATAATAGAGATACCTGCCCTATTTTGAGCACCCTATTTTTTTAAACCAAACTTTTAAAAAATATTTATTATTTATTTATTTATTCATTTTGGCTGCTCTGGGTCTTAGTTACGGCACGCAGGATCTTCATTGCGGCATGTTTAGTTGGTGGCATGCGGGCTTCTTAGTTGCAGCATGCGGGCTTCGGCATGCAGATTCTTGGTTGCATTATGCATGTGGGATCTAGTTCCCCGACCAGAGATCGAACCTGGGGCCTCTGCATTGGGAGCACAGAGTCTTACCCACTGGACCACCAGGGAAGTCCCTTGACCACCCTATTTTGATTCTACCATTTTTCTCAGTCCTTCTCAAATTCCACAGAATTGTTTCTCAAAAACTGTGCTTGCTCAAAGAAAGATTTATTTATTAAATGTGCCAACTAAGTACAAAGCATATTCAAGTGTTTTGAACTCTCAGGGGAAAAAAGGAGCTGGATGGCCTGGATTCTTATTTATTCTTTTTTTTTTCCTGGCTTTGCTGCTGACCACTGAGTAGTCCAAGTACTGTCATTGACTTCTTCAGTTTCTCTGTACAGGCATACCTCAGAGATATGCAGGTTCAGTTCCAGAGCAGCACAAATATTGCAAATATCTCAATAAAGCAAGTCATATGAAATTTTTTGGTTTCCCAGTGCATATAAAAGTTATGTTTACACTACATTCTGTTAAGTGTGCAATAGCAGTATGTCTAAAAAAACAATGTACATACCTTAGTTAAAAATATTTTATTGCTGAAAAATGCTAACCATCATCTGAGCCTTCCATGGGTCATAATCTTTTTGCTGATACATGCTTTGAAATACTTTGAGAATTCCCAGAAATGTGACACAGAGACACAAAATGAGCAAATGCTGTTAGAACAATGATGCCAGTAGACTTGCTCAACACAGGGTTGCTGCAAACCTTCAATTTGTAAAACAAAAACAAACAAACAAAAAGCAGTATCTGTGAAGCACAATAAAGCAACGTGCAATAAAACAAGGTATGCCTGTACATATGATGAGAATAGTTTTTCTTTCTTCATTGAAGAAGTGGATAGCCCTAAAATTCTTTGAATTTCACAGATGAAGACATATGATAAGTGCATGGTACAGTCAATTTGGCTATAATGAGACACATAGGTGTTCCCTAAAAATCACCATGCTCTGCATATTTGAGAAGTAAAAACTATAGGGCTTATGGGAAAATGTGGTTGGGGAAAACACTTAAAAAGTTTGTCAGAAATACATACAAAATGATAGGAACCTAATAAAAACAGTACCACAGATAGGCATTAATGGCTTTAACACATTCATTCATTACTCTTTCAAAAATTATATTCTGAGAAAATTATTTCAAGGGTGGCATACATTTAGATACAACGCTGCTCATCACTGTTATATTCATACAAATTAAGTCTGGTCGTAATTTAAATGTTCAACAAGAGTGAAATGTTAAATTAGAGATCATGTGTATAAAATATGCTGCTATTAAAATGTGTATTAAAATTTAATATCATTGTTAAAAATTCAGATTAACTGTTGTTTTATACTTCAAATATAATTTTATTTTAGTGTTTGGTTTTCTCATAATTGAAAAAAAACAGTACCACAGCCTTATACACGTTAAATGGTTAAGAAATATATAAATACCACAAAGATATGGCACTTGTACCTTGAAAAACACCTGAAGTTTTCTTGTGGATATGTGCAACCATGTTCCTACCACCTCACTTGCAGGGCTCCCGTGCACACCACCCTACATGCCAGAGGAAGAGAGGAAAAGAGAGATAGCATAAGAGAAAAGAAAAAAAAATAATATCAAACAGAGAGGAAAAATTAAAAAAATAGGGCAAGGAGGGAATAGAAGGGGAAATTAAATAGAAGGGAAGGCACAGAGCCATGCAGCCAAGTCGGCCATGAGAAGGGAGCAGCTCGGGAGTGGTAGGAGAGTTATCTGAAATTGGATGGAAAGTTGTAACACCACATGTGGATGGGTTGTGGTTCATGGTTCTGAGGTGTGTGCATGTGTGTGTGTTGTGTATTCTTACACGACTCAGTTCAGCTGAGTGCCTTCTCAGGTTGAAATTGTGCATAAGCAGATGTGAAATTCATGTTATGCTCAAATTGTTCTGTAATATATCAAATGCATTGGAACAAATTTGTGTTTTCAGAACAACTATCATAGCAGAACTGACTATATAGTTTTTCTACCATAAATTATAGTGGGGTTTTTTTTTTGCTTTTTATTTATTACTAATCTACAGCAAATTTTTAAGCAAAAAAATGTAAACTTGATCATAATAGAAACTTAATTTGACAGGGAAAATACAGTTTTAAAAGCAATTACATGTAAAGTCAAGAAGCTGTACTCAGTGTAGTACACAGTGGGTAGAAGCATGTACGTGGAGGCAGGCTGACTTGGGCTCAAATCTGGGCTCATCCTTGTACTCGCTGTATGATCTTTCAGAAGCTCATAACCTCCTTGAGCCTTAATTTCCCTGTAAAAAGGCTTTAATTACAGACACCTGGATGGTTATTAAAATTAAATTTATTCATCAGCAGAACAGGAATAAAGATGCAGATGTAGAGAATGGACTTGAGGACGTGGGGAGGGGGAAGGGTAAGCTGGGATGAAGTGAGAGAGTGGCATTGACATATATACACTACCAAATGTAAACTAGATAGCTAGTGGGAGGCAGCCACATAGCACAGGGAGATCAGCTCGGTGCTTTGTGACCACCTAGAGGGGTGTGATAGGGAGGGTGGGAGAGACACGCAAGAGGGAGAGAATATGAGGATACATGTATACATAGAGCTGATTCACTTTGTTATATAACAGAAACTAACACAACATTGTAAAGCAATTATACTCCAATAAAGATGTTAAAAAAAATTAAATGCGTTAAAAGTATGCAAAACTCCTAGCATAGTATCTGGCCTCCATCAGCATTTAGTAAATACTACTTCCCTTTCTTTCCTTTCACTAGGTGAATATACCCCTTTGCAATAGGACCTTCTTTGGCTACAACCCTCCCTAGATCCCCAAAGGGAACTCTATGAATTTTGTTCCCCTTTTCTTTTCTCTACAGGTTCAAGAATACAGAGAGGCTCTTGAAGCAGTCCTCATCAAAGGCAAAAATGGAGTCCCACTTCTGCCGGAGCTGTACAGTGTTCCTCCTGACAAGGTAAGCTGGACGGTGCCATAACATGGAGCTGGGAGAAGAGGAGCAGCACCTCAAAAGGACTGCCTTATTTGAGTCAAATAATTTTTAATCTTCTGATTTTAATGTTCTAAAGTCTTTCTTTAGGTATAGAACAATTAAAATATGATTTTATTCCTTTGAAAGTATATTTATAAAGCAGACTCAGTTATGGCACTGTTACTGGGCAAGACGAGGGCAAGATCATATCTTATAGAGGTAGTTTCACGGGTGTATATTTGTCCTCAAACTCATCAAGATGCATATGTTAAATATGTATGGCCTTTCTATATGTCAGCCAAACCTCAATTTAAAAAAATAAAATGAGTTGTTCAGAGATTGATTTTTAAAAAAATCAAACTTTAAGGTTGAGAATGATATGGAGATCAGTAAGCCGAACTAGAGTGATGTTCTGTGTGAACTCTCAGTATTTGATATTTTCTGCTTTGAGGCTAGTCATCTGGGATTAATTGAGTAGATCAGGCTTGGAAAATGAAGTATGTCTCCATTTTCTCAAAATGCCAGTTCAAATTACCATTATTCCTCTTCTTCATTGCAAAAGAGCATTAGCCGGGGGAGAGATGCAATATTCCATGCTGGTGGGGATGAGTGGACTAAGCTCCTAGCAACATCAGCAGCATAACCTGAGAGCTTGTTAGAAATGCAGATTTCAGGCCTTTCCCTACATCTACTCAGTAAGAATATGCCATTGGACAAGATCCTTAGGTGGGGTGTATCCATGTACAGTTAGAGGAGCACTGCCCTAGACTGTAGTCATAGTGCTTGACTTTTCAGTGCATTGCATATATGACTGTTTTATAGAGTATGAATCACAATCCAGACTCGGGCTTTTTGTTGTCTAGTATTTTAAACCTCCTATTCTTTTTTTTAATTAATTAATTTATTTATTTATTTTTGGCTGCATTGGGTCTTCATTGCTGTGCACGGGCTTCCTCTAGTAGTTGTGGTGAGCGGGGGCCACTCTTTGTTGCGGTGCGTGGGCTTCTCATTGCGGTGGCTTCTCTTGTTGTGGAGCACAGGCTCTAGGAGCACGAGCTTCAGTAGTTGCGGCACACGGGCTCAGTAGTTGTGGCTCACTGGCTCTCGAGTGCAGGCTCAGTAGTTGTGGCGCATGGGCTTAGTTGCTCCGCGGCATGTGGGATCTTCCTGGACCAGGTGTCGAACCTGTGTCCCCCGCATTGGCAGGCGGATTCTTAACCACTGCACCATCAGGGAAGCCCTAAACCTTCTATTCTTTTCCTTTATCTCTTTATTTATTTATTTATTTATTTAGGTTGATGAAGAATATCAAAATCCTCACACTGTGGACCGAGTCCCCATGGGCAAACTGCCTCATATGTGGGGTCAGTCTCTATACATCTTAGGAAGCTTGATGGCAGAGGTAAGGGGAAACTTCAAGGCTCTTCCATTTTTCTGCTTTAGTCACCATAACAATCAGATTTGTGAGTAGCTCATTAAATCTGAAGGATATATCTTTTGCCTTTTGTATTCTGCCTTAATTACAGATTTTCCTCCAGATTCTTAGAGTGAGAGCATGGCCAGTCCTTGGCAAAAATCTTTCCCTCTGGCAACTATGTCCGTCATGCTTGCCCAGGGGTTCCTACCTTGGTACTGTACTTGAAGTTGCTCTGGAATCAGACCCTAGATAGTTCCTTTTCAAAACGCCCCCTAGTGCCTGTCTGGTAACTGCAAATGCAATTGTGCTTGGATAGTAATGACTTATAATGGATTTAAGTGCTAACTTTTCCAAGCAACATAATGTTTCATTCTTTAATTAAATAAACTGATAAGATAATTTTAGGTGCCATGACAAGTGTTTGGGAGCATCATAGTTTTTTATTTGTTTGTTTGTTGATAAGGGGCCCTTTAAATGTTCCTTATATTAAACTCTGTTGAGACAGCTCTTAATGAAGCACTTTGGAATTTCTTAGTTTACGTCAGCTTATTTGTGACATTTTGAACCATAAGAAGGGTTCCCTTTCTCAAAGTTTTCCAGTTTTACTGAAAAATCTATTTCCCCATTATAAGTTATTATATAAGGTAAGCTATAACCCAGGCTCCTAGAGGATCTAGGGTGGGACTTAGCTTTCCTTTCTGAGCCATACTCTTCGACCTGTTTATGTATAACTGTTTACTTTCTGGAGCTGTTTTTATTTGTTTTGTTTTGTTTGTCCCAGTTTTATTGAGGTGTAATTGACATATCACTGAGTTTCAAGCGTACAGCATAAAGTTTATCTTTAGTTGACATTATTATAAATGTAGCAGTAATGGGCAGAATGATTTGTTTAAAATAATCCTTACCTGGTGACTTTCTCATTCAATTAGAATAAATTAATGCTATGAAAAAATGAGGAGATGAATGGTATTCTTAAGGGCTGAGTGGGTGAGTTCATCGCATTTCATCAAAGGCAGAAACTCAGGTCAAGTCAAAAGATATCTGCTAAGCAGAAATCATAGCAAGCATATGCGTAAATATGAAAGCAACAGGACTAATGACTTAAATTATTGATTAGAAGCATTGTGATCTGATTGTCTAATCATGTGCATCCAGAGAAAGTGGAGGTATAACTAGAAAACTTTCTGTTTATCTCTTATACCCCATCTATTTCCAAAAAAATGATTTTTGGCAGCCACTAGAAATTAACTCCAGATAAAATTAATTTGGATGTGAATTCAGGAGTTCAAACATTTTCATACAGTAAAGGTATTTGTTTCCTTTCCATACATGCCTCTCACATGTTATGGTACGGGGTTTTGGCACTGGTATGTTGTTTCTCCTCAAACATTAGCTTTTTTGGAGATATAGTAATATGTCTTTTTATGGTTTTTCTTTAGGGATTTTTAGCTCCTGGAGAAATTGACCCCCTGAATCGCAGGTTTTCTACTGTACCAAAGCCAGATGTTGTGGTTCAAGGTATGTATTCTTATTCCCAGCAGCAGAAATTTAACATTAAAGGTCTGGTTTGGGCCAGTAAATGATGACTTTATCCTTTATGATGTATTTTGTTAGGCTTCAAAATGTATAGAATAAACTTGACTCTGTTTGGTTTCAAGATTTCTGTTAATCTTAATCATGAACAAATGCTTAACAAAGGATGTTATCTGATTCTCTTAATACTTCTTATTTCTGGAAACTCTTTTCTTTTCACCATGATGATATTATAGCCTTCTGATTATCTCTGCTTTTGTTCTGAGCATTCCTTCTGTGCTTTTTCTGCTAGTATTTCTTCTCATATCCTCCTAATGGTTGTGTACTTAGTCTTATACTCTTGTCTTTCTGTATTTATACCCTGCATGTGTTTGCTAGGGCTGCCTCCTCCATAATACATTTGCTTCCATGGCTCCAACTATTACCTCTTTAGAGAGTACTCCAAATCTTTATTTTTTGTTCCTAGCAATCAACTTAAATTTTGAGGTTATCTACTCTATGCAAAACACTGGGCTAAGCTGTATAAACGTTTTAAGAAGTCTAGTCCCAATATATATACACAACATTTTCATCACTTATACTTCAAATGCAAAACTGACCTTTTTTTGTCTCCATCCTATTCTTTTACCTCTCCCAAGAAAAGCAAATCTTGCCACCTTCCTTAACTCTCTCAATGACATCACTATTATGCTACTCTCCTAGGGTAGAAAACTCCAGGTGATTTTTGACTCCCCAGAAACGCTATCCAATGTGGTACTAGGTCCTCCTGAGAAGCTCCTCTGAAATGTCTCCACTTCAACCCCAACCTCCATTGGAGTTGATTCTATATAGAAAATAATCCTTAGTATTTTCTAAACCTTCTTATACTTGGCATCCTATGTGGTAGGATAGGATAAAGGTAGTCATAAAGGTAGTCTTTGCTTATCAATGTACAGGCATATTTCATTTTATTGTGCTTTGCAGATATTGTGTTTTTACAAATTGAAGGTCTGTGGCAACCTTGTGTCAAGCAAGTCTGTTGGCACCATTTTTCCAAGAGCATTTGCTTACTTCGTGTCTCTGTCACATTTTATAATTCTAGCAATACTTCAAGCTTTTTCATTATTATTATATTTGTTATAGTAATCTGTGATCAGTGATCTTTGATGTTACTACTATGACTCATTGAAGGCTCAGATGATTGTTAGCATTTTTTACTAATAAAGTATTTTTTGTTTTGTTTTTTCTTTTTGTGGTACGCGGGCCTCTCACCGCTGTGGCCTCTCCCATTGCAGAGCGCAGGCTCAGCCGCCATGGCTCACGGGCCCAGCCGCTCCGCGGCATGTGGGATCCTCCTGGACCGGGGCACGAACCCGTGTCCCCTGCATCTGCAGGCGGACTCCCAACCACTGCGCCACCAGGGAAGCCCAATAATAAAGTATTTTTAATTGAGGCATTTACATTGTTTTTTTGGACACAATGCTGTTGCACACTTAACAGACTAAAATATAGTGTAAACATAACTCTTTTCATTTGGTTTTATTTATTTTTTAATTGAGGTATAGTTAATTTGCAGTGTTGTGTTAGTTTCAAGTGTACAGCAAAGTGATTCAGTTGTGTGTATGTGTGTGTGTGTGTGTATATATATATATATATATATACATATATATATTCTTTTTTATATATATATATATTCTTTTTCAGATTCTTTTCCATTAGAGGTTACTACAAGATATTGAGTATAGTTCCTTGTGCTATACAGTAGATCCTTGCTGTTTACCTATTAATATTTTATATATAGTAGTGTGTATATGTTAATCCCAAACTCCTAATTTATCTACCCTTGCCACCTTGCTACCCCTTTTGGTAACCATAAGTTTGTTTTCTATAAGCATAACTTTTATATGCACTGGGAAACTAAAAATTTGTGACTCGCTTTATCGTTATACTCGCTTTACTGCAGTGGTCTGGAACCAAACCTGCAACATCTCTGAGGTATTCCTGTACATAGCGAACGTTATATAAAAGACCATTACTCTTCCCCTCCCATGAGAAAGCTTGTTCTCCTTTGAAACTTATGCCATCTGGCTATATTGGTCTCCTGGTTACTCTCATTCATTCATTAGAGACTTTGAGGCTTGGCTCATATCCTTCCTCTTCTTCCCCAATTCCTACCATAGTACTAGATTTCAGCATCAGAGTAAGTGCCATCTAATATTTTAGCCTCAAAATTCTTGGATATCTAGAACCCTAGTGACCCTTCCCTCTGCCTCTACTCCACTCACTTTTAGGACGAAACTTTAGAACTGTTTCACCTCAGATATTCCATTCCCAAAAGTCCCAATCACCAGTCATAACTGCATATTATTTCAGTTTTCTTCCCCCCGACCCATTACACTTGTGTCTATTTTCTCCTAGTCTACACTCCCCTACCTTTCGGTTGGTCATCTAAATCTCTTAATTACCAGCACACCAAACTTCTGCTACACCCACCAGAAAAATCACAGCCCCAGATCAGTTTTACTCTCTATATTTTCTGATCCTGTACCTGGCCTGCTAAAATCTTCTAGAAAAAAAAAATCACACAAATGAGCAGAGTGGTAGCATTGTAAATCCACAGTCTCCAACTTAACTAGGCCTACAGTGCCTCCTGTCAGTCCTTGTTCTTACTGTTAGTCAGCATTTTCATTCTCCTCAACTATTCCACACGTTCTCTGTTTTCAACCCCACTGCTTGTTTTCAACCTCATTCTTGGCCTGCTACTTTATGCTGGGTAATCTTAATGTTTTGATCTTTGTCAATTTCCCAACCCCCCCACTACAGTCTTACTTATATCTTCACCCAGCCTTGCCTCCTTTTCTTGAGTCTCAGAAAAGCTGTCTTTTCTCCTCTTCAGCACCAACTCTTCCTTCTGATGCTTGATCCTATCCTCTTCCCTAGCCTTCATAGAAACCTACTCTTTCCTATCTTCAAACTCTTCTCTGTTGGTTCTGATTTTTAATACATTGACATGTTCATCTCCCTCTAGTTATCCTATCCTTCCTTTCTCATCCAAACTTCCACTTCTTTACATTTCATTCATTCTGCATTCATTTACAACTAGCTTATCATTCCTCTGAAAGTGATTTTGCTTAAGTTATTGCCAAACTCGGTAGATATTTTTCAATCCACTTCTTAGAGGATCTTTCTGTTTCATTTGTTGTTTATGTTTCTGGAAACTCTTAACTCACATGTCTTCTGTGATACCATACTCCCTTGGCTCTCCTTCAACCTAAGTTTTGTACTTTTCTGTCTCATTCTGGGCTTCCTCTTCTTCCCCTTGCCCCTTAACTGTTGGTATTTCTGGGAGTTTTGTCCGTAGCCCACTGCTCTCATTATTCAGAATATTTGTTATTGTCTCTCAGCTTCCTCCCATTCCTCACCTTTTCCCTTTTCCTGCCTCCTAACTTCTCCCCTCTCAGAAGATGACCTCACCTCCTATACCATAGAGGACATATAAGCCATGAGACAAGAACCCCTCACTCCCGCCCCCAGGCTTTTTCATCATCTGCGCATATCTTATATGTTGAAATTTCTCAAGGTTATATTCTAGGTCCTTTTCTCTTCTTTTCTATATATTCTCCTTGACCCATCTCTTTCTATGCTAATGACTCCTGAATATATCACATTCACTTTAAACTCAACATGTCCAAAATTAATCAGCTGCACTCTCCTAGTTCTACATCATCTGTGCCTGCTTTTCTCCCTATTTGCCTATGTCAGTAAATGGCACACTTTTCTCTCAGTTACACAAATAAACACATGAAGAATCATTCTCAGTATCTCTCCCTCTCATCTCCTACGTTCAGTTAACAAGTCCCAATTTCTTTACCTTCTAAATAATTCATAAATCCATCTAGTTTATCCAGTACCAATGTCATGATCCTAATCTAAGTAGTCAGCATCTCTTCCTTGCATTAATGCAATAACTTTTTTTTTAAATGCAATAACTTTTGAAGTGGTCTCCCTGTCTTCAGTGTAGGTCCACTACAGTATATCAGCTTATTCTTTAATCATCAACATGAATATGTTCTTTTTAAGACGGAGATCTGGATATGCTATTCCCCTGATTACAACTCTGCAGGGGCTTCCCATTGCCAACTTTCTTAACATGGCTTACAAGGCTCTTTATGATCTGCTCCCTGACCCCACCTTCAGCGTCATTTCTCACCACTGCTGCTTCACACTCCATGTTCCTACTATAAAGAACTTTTTTTTATTATTCCTAGATCTGCCTTGTTCTCTGTTGCCCTTGAGTCTTTGTCTATGCTATTTCTTTTGTCTGGAACAGCTTCTCCCTTAGTTTTACCTTCACTTTTACCAGAATAACTCCTATTCAGCTCTATAGCAAGACTCAGTGTCAATGTCATTTTCTCCAAGGATCATGTCTATCTTTGTATCCCTAGCATATGGCAGTACCTAGCACATAGGTGGTACCAAATAAGCATTTTCTACATACTTGATAAAACATAAACAAAAAGCTGAGTTGTTGGGGTTGAAAGTAGCCCTGGGACCCCAGAGTGTTGTTCATTTGCCTCTCCTTTAGTCCCCTTTACTCCTGCTACCAACTGCATTGCCCTCTGCAGAACTCTGAGGCTCAGGAGAATGCAATTTGGAAATCATTACCCAAGGATAAAATACAAGTTCCTTAAAGTGACACACATGCTCTCCATGATGATCTAACCCCTATTTGCCTTTCCAGATTCATTTTGTTGGTGGTTGGTGGGGGGGTTGTTTGTTTTTTGTGTGTTTTTTTCCACTGTGCAAGGTGTTTCATGCTACAGCAATATGGAAATGTATGTAGTCCCCACCCCATCTCTTACACACACACACACACAAACACACAAACACATACTTTTCCATTTTCATGTTTTATGATCATTCTGGATCTTCTACCTAAAATGGCTTTCCCAATTCCTATTCCCTTCTTTCTCCTGGCTAACTTATTCATTCTTTCAAGTTCACCTTAGACATCAGGAAGCCTTTTCTGAAACTTCCCCCTGCCAACTCCAGACTAGATAGGTGTCACTCTTGGGTGATCACACAATGTTCTGTGCATATATTTATTTACTTAACAGGTTATTTTATAATGAGTTTATGTGTGTGTCACTTTCATTACACTATGAGCTCCTTGAGGGAGAGACTAACATATTCATCTCTAAATCCCTAGTGCCTAGCATAGTACCTTACCATTTAAGTGCTTAGTAAATGTTTATTAATGAATGAATAGATGACCACATATGTTTCCCTGGACTTTTGTCAGCCCACTATTATTCTTCCTCTGTATATTTTTCCTGGAGAATCTTTGTTGTTTTCAGTTAGAAGTAATCAAGATGGTGTTATGTCCAGGGGACTCTGTAATCACCATACCCTGCATATCCTGCCCCAGACCACAGCAGCACAACACCATGAGGTCCCCAAGGTAGAAAAATACACAAAAGATAATGGCAAAGGAATGCAGAGTAGCACTTTTTTAACTAGGCTTTTGCCCCCCAAACTCAACAAATACAATACTTGTAAGCTGGAATGAACCAAATGGCACCTTCATTTTCTTATAAACCCAATTCAACATATCTAGCAGTACTAGAGGAGCAGGAATAGGGTACATGTTTGCCCCTGGTGCTTAGCATTAAGCCAGCTGAGGCCCCATTCAGGTTATTGGCCTCCAGACAGATTATCAGTCCCACAGAGGGGGAATAAACAGAAGAGTCAGTGAGGTGGCCTGGACTTCTCCTTTGTGAGTATGATTACCACTTTTGAGACATGAGTGTGAGAGGAAGAAAAGGGAGCTGTCCAGGTTTGGCAGGCTCTGAGTCTAGAGAAGTCTTATCCCCATCCCCCAAAACAACTACACAGAGTTTCAAATATGGTACCTCAGTGCTTTATCCTGAAGTTACCTTGCCTTCTACTGTTCTCTAGCTTTGAGCAATTCGTACCATTAGGGTGTTCTTTATTATCCTCATAATGCTGTCCCTGGTCTTTTTTTTCCTATTTAAACATAGAATCACAGATATAAGTGAGTGTGGCATTCTCTAGAAGCACATAGGTATTTAGACAAAAAACAGAATTAAATATTCTAATCATGAAATCTTGTTTCCTTTTCCATTTAGATAATATCATTATGTACCAAGCATGATGATTGTTTCATCAAGTCTACAATAACTGTTAATTTCCTTACCTTCCTTTTGTTTTCCCTTCAAAAAAATATTGTGTGGCTCGAGAGATCTTTAGGTTCCTGTTGAAATAAAATTTTCTGTTGACCTCATCTTCTTTCTTTCCTATAGTTTCCATTCTAGCTGAGACAGAAGAAATCAAGGCCATTTTGAAGGACAAGGGAATTGATGTGGAGACCATTGCTGAGGTGCACCCCATCAGAGTACAACCAGCTTGTATTCTCAGCCACATTTATTCCAGCCTAGGTAAGGAGATTGGCCAGCCCGCTAGAATCAAAGCATTATTTGATACAGGCTGGTTTCCTTCCTTTTTATTTTTTTCTTGATCTTTATTGCTTTATTAAACTGCATCTGAAAAGGAATTTAGAGTCTCTGGAATCTAAGTTTCTAACCCTATATATCCTGAGCAGGCTTGATAATTTTCAGTGTGTTTTATGAACTCTTTGGTACAGAGGGCATGACTGTTATCAGGCAACTTTGTATCTTCATTCCAAGTGTGTGCTTAACCAACTTGTTCTTCTCCCCTTTCTTGGGACCTATATTTCCATTTTGAAAAAATGCTAACTTTATATACATTAATAGCCAAGGAACTTGTTTTTAGTTCTTTATACTTTGTCATGTAATGAATTAGTTGACAATATTTTAAAATTCCATTTCTTAATCTAATACTTATTTTTAATTAGTACTTATTTTTTATTCAACTTATATATTAAATTTGGTGATAGACACATTAAACAAATTACTACAAGTTAAAAATTTATGCAAGTTACTACAAATTTCACATTAAACAAATTACTACATTGTTAAAAAAAGGATGTGCAAAATTTCTAAACCACCCTTGTGGAAGGCTGAATAGTGGCCCCAAAAGATATTCAGGCCCTAATCCCTGGAACCTGTGAACATTACCATTTAAGGCAAAAGGGATTTTGTGGGTATGATTAGATTAAGGAGATTGAGATTGGTGGGGAGGATTATTTTGGATTATTCAGGTGGGCCCTAAGTATAATCACAAGTCTCCTTATAAGAGATACCCAGAGGGAGATCAGACTGTAGAAGTAAGAGATGTGATGACAGAAGCAAGTGATCAGAGTGATAAGGCTGTTAGGCTTATCCTCTAGAAGCTGGAAGAGTCAAGGAACAGATTCTCCCCTGGAGCCTCCAAAAGCAACCAGCCCTGCTTGACACCTTGATTTTTATTTTACGTCATAGTAGCCATAAGGTTCATTTTGAACTTCTCATCTCCAGAACTGTAAGAGTATAAGTGTATGTTGTTTTAAGCTACTGAGTTTATGTTACTTTGTCATAGCACCAATGGGAAATTAATACAATCTTAAATCAAGCCACAAAGTAAATTTATAAATGAAGAATGTACCTTACATAGTAGATTGCCACTTACAAACCCTAGTTGTGTGTGTACTTTTTTTCTTCACCAAGAGTGGTCTGTTAGTAATTAAAGCCAAACCAAATTTTGTCCGGCTCAAAACCAGCCTCCATCCCTTTTTACTAACACCTACTCCAAACACTCAATTTCTGTGGCAGTTATGTAGGTCTAAATTGAGAGGGAATCAACCAAGGAGGGAAGGACCAACAGTCAGAGCTGACTGTTCTTTATCTTTCCTAGCACCCACATTTTATGCCAGCACGACCTGAACTCCCAGAGCTATTAACATTACATTTGGCTTTAGGAATATATGGATTTCCCCCACTCTTCCATTCTAGCCATAATGTAGAAAATCCCTTTTCTTTTTAAATTAAGTGCAAAGTTGGAAGTTCCTAAAGAAATTTTACCAAAAAAATGGAAAACTAAAATATAAACACATAGAAATTATCAAGTTTATTGAATATAGGTCTCAGGTCCTAATAAATAAAACCTAGCCACAAATTAGCTTGAATAGTACAAATTACTGAACCCCTGGTTCCCTCCACTGACTCAGCCCTATTAGTGGTAAATGCCAAGTCAAGACTCTGAAACTTCTGAGATTAATTTGGATTGATGCTTTACTAGGTGGGATGGGGTACCTCAGTCCTTTCTAGAACCTGCTTCCTGGGTTTTTTTTTAATCTCCTTGGCTATTCCCTCTAGCTTCAGACTATAATGTACTCCTAGTCTCCAGATACCAGTCCCCTAGCACTAAATCTCTTGAAATAAGGAAGGTATTTCTCTATCTAGCCCAAATCTTACTCCATGAATATTATTTGATCTTGTAATTACTATCTTCTTTGCCCTTCTGAGACGTCTCTATGGTTTGGGGTCTGTGGAAGTCCTGTTGATGCCTTTGATGTGATTCTCTCTGGCTCTCACTTAAAAGTTGATGCCTTTTACCCTTTTCTTCTTCACATCCATTGTTGTAAACTCAGCATAATCTTACGAGGATATACGTAACTTCCAAGCTCTGGGACTTCATTCCTGGAATCTACCTGCATCACATCAGATCTCTCTAACAAACAGAAGCAAACTCCTTACTGACTACTTTTTCAAAGTCTGCACTTTGTTTTGGGCCTCTTACGAAGTTATTATTTCCTAGCCAGAGAAAATAGGGACTACTAGGTCTTCGGGACTTCAGTTTAATGAATGCACAAACATTTCAGGGACTCAAGTAGCAAGTTATATTTATTTTCCAAATGTGCTCCTTCATTCGCTTCATTCATTCATTCTTTCATAAGGCTCTATTGCTTACTTTTATGTACCAGGCACTGGGTGTGATGCTGTGAGAGACATAGACATATAACCAAATAATTATAGTACAGTCTTATAAATGCTATAACAATGGCATTACGTACAAAGTACAGGAGAAAGAGAATAGATTTGCCTGGGAAGGTCAAGAAAGGCACGTTTTGATGATTTATAAAATGAGTGACTCTTCATAATTCTATTATTGCAATAATTTCACAATAACAAAAATGCTTTCTTTTAAATTTATTTATTTATTTTTGGCTGCGTTGGGTCTTCGTTGCTGTGTGCAGGCTTTCTCTAGTTGTGGTGAGCAGGGGCTACTCTTCGTTGCGGTGCATGGGCTTCTCATTGTGGTGGCTTCTCTTGTTGCAGAGCACGGGCTCTAGGCACCTGGGCTTCAGTAGTTGTGGCACGCAGATTCAGTAGTTGTGGCTCGTGGACTCTAGAGCTCAGGTTCAGTAGTTGTGGTGCCCAGGCTTAGTTGCTTTGTGGCATGTGGGATCTTCCCAGACCAGGCTCGAGCCCATGTCCCCTGCATTGGCAGGCGGATTCTTAACTACTGCGCCACCAGGGAAGCCCCAAAGTTGCTTTAAGGATATATTGAATGACAGCTGTAATTCCACCAAGGAAAACAGGCTATTTCTTCACCAGGTATGTTCATTTATATATGTTCCCAGAAGTGGGATTCTGTGCCTCACCTCAAACACTCAGTATTTCAGTTCTATAATTTTTTTTTTAATTTTTAAATATTATGTTGTTAATCAACTTTGGGAACATAAGAACTTTATAGGAGAGTGCTGTCAGAAACATGGTGGAGTGAAAAGCTACCTTTGTCTCTCCCCTTGAAGCTACAACCAGTAAAACATCTACAACACAACGAAGGTGCCTTTGCCCAACACAACAGGATGCCAGAGAATTCCACACATCTGTACATCTATAGGTGGGTGAACTGGAACACATAGAGGAGGCAGAACAGAGGGAACAGTGGAGTTGGTACCTGCAATCCCAGCCCTCTGACTGTGGCAGCTGAGCCCATAGCTTCAGAAAACCCAATAGCAGCAGGGGAAGCAGCACGCATGACTCTGCCTGCCACCACAGGCAACTTAGCAGCAGGAACAGTGGGGCCTGGGACCCCATCCCTCCAGTCACTGAGGAACCCATGACCCCAGACTCTTGCCCCACTATTTGCATTGGCAGAGCCCCCGAACCTGACAGCACTAGACACAGTGGAGGCATCTGTGCAACCCCAGCTTTCCCTCCCACACTGTTCCCCTCCCCCCACAGCAGAGCCTGTGTCTCAGGGGATCTCCCACAAAAGAGAAGAGCCCATCATCCCAGTAATGACAGCAGCTCTGGCAGAAGCAATACAGCAATAAGCCTAGAGGCACAAGAAGCAACAGCAAAAGCACAGAGCCACACCTGTTACACATATGGTGGAGGCTGGAAAGTGCCAACTCTCAAGTATAACCAGAGGTAGCTCAGGTGAGCGAAACCAAAAACTTGTGTGATAGCGCCACCTACTGGAAAGCAAAAGAAAGGATTGTAACTCCTAACCGGTCATTTAACTTCAAATGTGCCAGCAGAGGAACAATTCATCAAGCAATATGAAGAATCACAGTAACACTATATCACAAAAAGAAAATGACAATTCTCCAGAAGCCAAACTTAAAGTCATGGAATATTGAGATCTAACTGATAGAGCCATCATATAGAGCCATCAAAATAGCCATCATGAAGAAACTCAATGAGATACAAGAAAACTCAGAAAGGCAGTGTAATGAGCTCAGGAATAAAATTAATGAACAGAAGGAATACTTTACCAAAAAGATTGAAACTCTAAAGAAGAACCAAACAGAAATTCTGGAAATGAGAAACACAATAAACAAGATGAAAATGCATTAGAAAGGATTGGAAATAAAGCAGACAATATGGAAGAGAGCATTAGTGAACTCAAAGATAGAAACCTAGAAATGATACAAGTAAAAGAGGAAAGAGAAGTAAGACATATATAAAAAGAGGAAATCCTATGAGAGCTACACATCTCTTTTAGGAAAGGCAGCATTGGGATAATAGGTATCCCAGAAGAAGAGAGGAAGAGCAATTATTTAAAGAAACAATAGCTGAGATCTTCCCAAACATGGGGAAGAAACTGGACAATCAAGTCTGTGAAGCAATGAGAACACCTAATTAAACTCATTGCAAAAAGACCTTTTCCAAGACACATTAAAATTGTCAAAAGTTAATGACAAAGAGGGGACTTCCCTAGTGGAGCAGTAGTGAAGACTCTGTGCTCTCAATGCAGTTCCCTAGTCAGGGAACTAGATCCCACATGCATGCAGCAACTAAGAGTCCACATGCTGCAACTAAGGAGGCATCGAGCAACAACTAAAGAGCCCTCCTGCTGCAACTAAGGAGCCCATATGCTGCAACTAAGGATCCCACGTGCTGTAAGTAAGGAGCCCACCTGCCACAACTAAGGAGCCCGCCTGCTGCAACTAAGACCCAGCGCGACCAAATAAATACAATTTTTTTTAAAATAAAGTTAATGACAAAGAATTTTAAAGGCAGCCAGGGAAAAAAGGATGGTGCCTACAAAGGAACCCCTATTAGGCTATCAGCAGATTGCTCAGCAGAAACCCTAACATCCAGGAGAGAGTGAAATGACATTTTCAAAATACTGAAAGAAAAACTGTCACCCCAGAATACTCTATCTAGCAAAATTATCATTCAGATATGAAGGAGAAATAAAGTCTCCCAGACAAAAGCTGAGGGAATTCATCAACACTAGACCTGCCTTACAAGAGATATTGAAAGGAGCTCTTCTACCAGAAACAAAATAGCAAAAATACATAAAACTTTAAGCAGGGTGATAAATAGAATCAGAAAACTGCAGCTCTTTATTAGAACAGATTTTTAAACACTATTATAAAGGTTAAAGGGGAACAAAGAAAGCAGAAAAATAATTATAGCTATCTTATTTTGGTAACAAACCCACAACCATAAAAAGGGATAATTTGAGACAACAAAAACACTAAAAGGGGAGGAGGAAAAGGATGGAATTCATATAGGTGAGTGAACATAAGATGCTATCAGCAGAAAAAGGACTATTTTATCTATGAGAAATTTTATACAAACCTCATGGTAACCACAAAAATAAACATAAAATAGAGACACACACACACAAAGAAGAAACTGAGAAAAATATCACAGAAAACCATCAAACCAAAATGGCAGACAGAAACAAAAGGAAAAAGAAACAGTGGAGATATAGAGCTACCAGAAAACAAAAGATAAAATGGCAGTATTAAGTCCTCATATATCAATAATCAACCTAAATATAAATAAATTGAATTCACCAAATGACACACAGTGGCTGGATGGATTAAAAAACAAGACCCAACTATTTGCTGCCTCCAAGAGGCACATCTCAACTCTAAAGACAAACATAGGCCGAAGGGAAGGGATGTAAAATGACATTCCAAGCAAATAGCAGCCAAATGAAGGCAGGTGTAGCCATATTCATATCAGATGAAATAAAGCCAAAAAAGGTAACAAGAAATAAAAATGGACAGTATATAATGATAAAAGGGACAGTTCATCAAAAGACATAACAGTGATTAGTATATACGCACCTAACATGGAAGCACCAAATTGTATAAAACAATTATTAACAGGCCTAAAGGGAGAAATTGACAGCAACACAATAATAGTAGGGGACTTTAACACCCCACTTAACATCAGTGGTTAGATCATCCAGACAGAAAGTCAACAAGGAAACAACAGTCTTAAATGAAACTTTTGACCAGATGGATTTGATAGATTTGTATAGAACATTCCATCCAAATGCAGCAGAATACACATATGTTCTCAAGTGTATATGAAACTTTCTCAAGGATAGACCATATTTTGGGACACAAAACAAGTCTCAATAAATTTAAGAAGATTGAAATCACATCAAGCATCTTTTCTGATCACAATGGAATGAAACTACAAATCAACTACAAGAAGAAAACTGGAAAAATCACAGATATGTGCAGAATGAATAGCATCCTACTGAACAACTATTGGGGCAACGAAGAAATCAAAGGAGAAATCAAAAATTACTTGAAGACAAATGAAAATGAAAATACGACATATCAAAATCTATGGGATGCAACAAAAACTGGGAGGGAGGTTTATAGCAATACAGGCCTACCTCAAGAAACAAAACTGAGCAGCACCAGAAACCAGAGCCCAGGCTCCAGGACCAAATGTTGGCCTGGGCCAGGAGCTGGACCCCCACAGACTCATAGGACCCTCAAAGAGCTGCTGCTGCCAGGGGAGTCACTGGAACTCAGATGTCCCATCCTAGTGTTACCTTGCCAGCTCTGAGGTGGGGCCTGACAGTGGAAACCCCATCCCCTGCCCACAGGTAGAGAAGAATTTTTTTTAGAAAGAAACAAAACTCTCAAATAAACAGTCTAACCTTACACCTAAAGGAACTAGAAAAAGAAAAACAAAACCCAAGTTAATTGAAGGGAGGAAATAATAAAGATCAGAGTTGAAATAAATGAAATAGAGGCTAAAAAGGCAATAGAAAAGATCAATGAAACTAAGAGCTGTCTTTAAAAAGATAAACAAAATCAACAAACCATTAGCTAGACTCACTAAGAAAAAAAGAGAGAAGGCCCTGATAAACAAATCAGAAGTGAAAGAGGATAAAGAACAATGGATACCACAGAAGTACAAAGAATTATAAAAGAATATTATAAACAGTCATACACCAACAAATTGGACAACCTAGAAGAAATGGACAGATTCTTAGATTTATACAACCTTCCAAGACCAAACCATGAAGAAATAGAAAACTTGAGTAGACCAAGTACTATTACAGAGGTTGAAACAGTAATCAAAAAAGCTCCCCCAAAACAAAAGTCCAGGACCAGACAGCTTCACAGGTGAATTCTACCAAACATTCAAAGAAGATTTTATACCTATCCTTCTCAAACTATTGCCAAAAAATTGAAGGGAACACTTCCTAACTCATTTTACAAGGCCAACATCACTCTGATGTCAAAACCAGACAAAGACAACACAAAAAAAGAAAATTACAGACCAGTATTTCTGATAAACATAAATGCAAAAATCCCCAACAAAATATTAGCAAACCAAAGTCAACATCTAAAGCAAACCAAATTCAACATCTAAAGGGTCCTACACCATCCATGATCAAGTGGGATTTATTCCAGGGATGCAAGGATGGTTCACCATCTGTAGATCAATCAACGTGATACACCATATTAACGAAATGAAGGATTAAAAACCATATTATCATCTCAGTAGATGCAGAAAAAGCATTTGACAGAACTTAACCCTCATTCATGATAAAAACTCAATAAAGTGGGTATGCAGGGAACATACCTCAACAAAATAAAGGTCATATATGACAAACCCACAGCTACCATCATACTCAATGGTGAAAAATTGAAAGCTGTCTCTCTAAGATCAGGAACAAGACAAGGATGCCCACTCTTGCCACTCCTATTCAACATAGTATTAGAAGTCCTAGCCTGAGCAGTTAGGAGAGAAAAAGAAATAAAAGGCATCCAAATTGTAAAGGAAGAAGTAAAACTGTCACTATTTGCAGATGACATGATTTTATATAGAGAGAATCCTAAAGACTCCACCAAAAAACTATTAGAAATAATAAATGAATACAGCAAAATTTCAGGATACAAAATCAAAATATAAATATCTGTTACATTCCTATATGCTAACTATGAGCTAGCAGAAAGAGAAATTAAGAAACTAGGAATATGCTCAACATTGTTAATCATCAGAGAAGTGCAAATTAAAACCACAGTGAGATATCACCTCATGCCTGTCAGAATGGCTATCAAAAAGAACACAAATAACAAATGTTGGAGAAAAGGGAACCCTTGTACACTGTTGGTGGGAATGTAAATTGGTGCAGCCATGTGGAAAACAATATGGAGGTTTCTCAAAAAACTAAAAATAGAACTACCATATGACCCAGCAATTCCACTCCTGGCTATATATCTGAAAAAAATGAAAATACTAATCTGAAAACATGCGTGCACCCCAATGTTCACATTCACAGCAGAAGTATTTACAGTAACCAAGATATGGAAGCAACCGAAATGTCCATCAACAGATGAATGGATAAAGAAGATGTATACACACAATGAAATACTACTCAGCCATATAAAAGAATGAAATTTTGCCATTTGCAACAACATGGGTGGACTTGGAGGGTGTTGTGCTAAGTGAAATAAGTCAGACAGAGAAAGACAAATACTGTATGATATCACTTATATGAGGAATCTAAAAATACAACAAACTAGTGAGTATAACTAAAAAGAAACAGATTCACAGATATAGAGAACAAACTAGTGGTCAGCAGTAGGGAGTGGGAAGGGGGAAGGGGGAAGGGGCACGACAGGGGTAGGGGATTCAGAAGTACAAACTACTATGTATAAAATAAATATACTACAAGGATATATTGTACAGCACAGCGAATATAGCCAATATTTTATAATAACTATAAATGGAGTATAATCTTTAAAAATTGTGAACCACTATGTTGTACACCTGAAACATAATATTGTACGTCAACTATACCTCAATAAAAATTTTGAAACACGATTTCTGGTGTATTGATAATTATTAAAATAATCCACTAAAATCTAAATACTGTACTCTGCTAACTTGATATCTACAATCATCCCTTTAAAATATACATGAGCAAGATATTCAACAACAACAACAACAACAAAATGACAATATCTAGGAATTAACCAAGGAGGTAAAAGACCTATACAGTGAAAACTATAAGACATTGTTGAAAGAAATTGAAGAAGAAACAAATAAATGGAAAGATATTCCACGTTCATGGATTGCAGTAATAAACATTGTCAAAATGTCCTTATTAATCAATCTACAGATTCAATGTAATCCTTATCAAAATCCCAAGGACATTTTTCACAGAAATAGAAGAAAAAATTCTTAAATTTATATGGAACCACAAAAGGCCCCAAATAGCCAAAGTAATCCTGAGAAAAAAGAGCAAAGCTGGAAGTATCACACTCCCTGATTTCAAACAGCAAAGCCACAGTAATCAGAACAGCATGGTATTGGCAGAAAAACAGATACATAGATCAATGGAACAGAATTGAGAGTCCAGAAATACACCCATGCATATATGGGTGTGTGTGTATATATATATATATATATATATATATATATATATGCATACACCCATGCATATATGGGCAAGTAATTTATAACAAAAGAGCAAAGAACATACAATGGAGAAAGGATTGTATCTTCAATAAATGGTGTTGGGAAAACTGGACAGTCACATGAAAAAATATGAAACTAGACCACTGTCTCACACCATACACAAAAATTAACTCAAAATGGATTAAAGACTTGAATATAATACCTGCAACTGTAAAACTCCTTGAAGAAAACATTGGCAGTACACTCTTTGACATCAGTCTTACCATTCTTTCTAGCTATGTCTCCTCAGGCAAGGGAAACAAAAATAAACAAATGGGATTAACATTAAACTGAAAAGCTTCTGCACAGCAAAGGAAACCATCAATAAAATGAAAAGACAACCTACCAAATGGGAGAAGATATTTGCAAATGGTATATCTGATGAGGGGTTAATATCCAAAATATATTAAAAAAAAACTCATACAACTCAACAACCAACCTGATTAAAATGAGCAGAGGAACTGAATATACATTTTTCCAAGAAGACTTACAGATGGCCAATAGGCACATGAAAAGATGTTAAATATCACTAATTGTTAAGGAAGTGCAAGTCAAAAACCACAAAGAGATATCACCTCATACTTATAAGATTGAGTGTTATGAAAAAGACAGGAATAGAATACTACTTAGCCATAAAAAAGATGAAACCTTGCCATTTGTGAAAACATGGATGGACCTTGAGGGTGTTATGCTAAGTGAAATAAGTCAGACAGAAGGAGAAACACTGTATGATTTCACTCATATGTGGAATATAAAAAAAAACTATTAAAAGCAAACATGTAGATACAGAGAACAGAGTAGTAGTTACCAGAGGAGAAGGAACTGGAGAGTAGGGGGTGTGAAATCAATGTTTCCTCAATAAAAAAAAGAACTTTATAAATATTAAACTCAAATCTTTCTGTAATGCTAATTCTTTTCTAATTTATTAGTGCACAGAGATACATTTTCATAGTTATATTCAGTGTGTACATATTAACTTGTGCTGTTTTTTTCACTTATTCTTTCATGTACGTATTTCCACATGTTGAAAGAGCTATATATTCATCAAATTTAAATAATTGTTTCCTTATTATTGGATACTTGAATTGTTTTCCAAACTTTTTATCCTTCTATGAATACCTTTTTATAGGCATTCATACATATACTCCTGTTTCCTTGGATTATATTCTTAGAAAAAGGATTCTGGATAAAAGAGTATGAACAGCTTTTTAGCTTTTGTTACATGCTGCTGGATTATTCTTTAGAAAGACCAACCAATTTTTAGTGACATCAAAAAATATAAAATATACCTTTTTATTAATATTTTTACTACCCCATCAATGTTGGGTTTTTATCATTTGCTTTTGTTAGATCAATCGGTTTAATACACATCAAGTTATTCTAGTTTCCTTTCTTTAATTCCCAGTGAGGGTATGTGTTTTTTCATTTTTGCTTCACTTTTTAAAAAATTGTGTCTCCTATTGCTTGTATATCTATCAGGATCTGTACATTTTTGTATATATTTATCAATTCTTTATATTTTATTTAAGCTTTTGTCAATGAGGCTTGCATTGACTTTCTTTCTTTTAGATAATTATTTTCTTGCCTTTGTGCAACTTTTAGATAATTATGTCTTTTAGATAATTTCTTTCTTTTAGATAATTATTTTCTTGCCTTTGTGCAACTTTTTCAACATCAGATACATCCATTTTATCAAGATGTATCTTTCATTTCTTCAGGAATTGTGAGTTTATCTCCTAGTTTCATTTGAATAGATATACTATTCTCATTCTCTCCAATTTTCACAAGTAGCAGGTTATCTGATTCCAAATTCCTATATACATGTTGACTGCAGGGAACTGGAAGATAGAGAAAAGTGCAAAAGAAAAGATAAAAATCTTTAAATTATAAATCTATAATTCTCCAGTCTCGGGAAATCACTGTCTCCATTTTGGAATATTTGCTTCCAATCATTTTTTGTAAAGTAAATACACAATTGTTTTTAGAAAAATGGTGTCAGAAAGAACAGTCTACAGTCTGTTTCTTGCAGCATAATATATGCTGAACCCTATTATATTTTCTTAAATAACCCCTACAACAGTATTTTAATATCTATGTTAGCATAATATCATGAATTGGTTTTTGGTCATATTGATGATAAATTTTTTTTTCATAAAATAAATAGCCTTTTTTTTCTATTTACTTTGCACATTATCTACTTATATTCTTTTCCCTTTTTTCTACTGGAAAATTGTCAGTTTCTTATTGGTTTATACAAGATTTATTATCCATGAGGGATGCTAACACTTTGTCTTCCATATGTTAATTGCAATACGTTGCTATTTTACTATTTGCCCTTTAATTTTACATTTATTTTGATATAGAGAAGTTTTACATTTTTACGAAGTAAAATTTTCTCCTTTTTGATTTCTTTTTTGCTGTTATGCTCAGAAAGATCCATCCCTAGATCAGCTACATTTTCACTGCATTTTCTCTTAGTTCTTTATGGTTACAATTTTACATGTAACTCTTAGTCTAGAATTTTAAGTTTAGTTTATCTTATGAGGTAAGAATTATAACTTGTTTGCCAAATACTTAGCCCATCTTTCCAGCACTGTTGATTGAATAGTTCATATAAACACTCTTTTGAAATGCCACCTTTATCATTTACTGTACATACATAGAATCACACAAGTATGTGAATACACACACAAGTATGTGTATGCTTCTGGTCTTACTTTTTGGTGATGTTGATCAGTTTCTCCTTTCCTAGTACCACAGTTTTTAAGTTATCATAGTTTCAGCCTCACCAATGATTAGAGAACTGTAAGGTAAAACAACAATGAAATATAAGGTTTTGCCTATCAATTTTATAAAAGCTAAGATTGATAATATCCAGTGCTGGTGATTATGTGGGGAAATGAACACTCTCAGCACTCCTGGTAGTAATGTAAATCAGAGGCAGTTTGGCATCACCTATAAAAAATTTTAATGCCCATACCTTTGTCCAACAACCTTACTTCTAGGAATCTATCTTATATAACACTCACATGAGTGCATAAGAATATATGTACAAAGATGTTCATTACAACATAATTTGTTGTATGGCAAAACAACATTTAGAAGCAACCTAATGTATATGAACAAGAATGGTTGAATTATGATATGTTGTGCCACAGTTTAAAAGAATAAGGTAGACTTTCAGCTTCCAGCTATGTTGAAATAGCTTTTATCAGACTAAGCTTCATAGTAAGAACAACTACCCTGGATGGATTTTAAAAATAAAAGTGAATGAAGGCGTCAGAAAGTAATTAAGACAGCCAAGACATGAGAAGCCAAAACCCTGGAGAGAAGAGGACCTCGGAGAAGTAAGCTCACCTCTCTCTGTGCACTCTCCTTTTGAGGCATTTGCTACTGCTTAAGCTGTGCTTGCATGGAGTGAGGGGCCAAGAAACCAAGTATAAAGTGGCACTGCTAGGAAGACAGAAATTCCATTTCAGGACCTTTTTATGTGGAAGGGGATATGATAAACACCTGAGGCTTTCAGTTGAATCCCTGAAGGATGGGCTACACCCTAAAAGTAAAGGCAAATCAGAAATAGACCATTTCTCGGAAAGTCTGAAACACAAAGCCTAAAACACAAATAAATGGAAATACATCCATGTTCATAGATTGGAAGAGTTAATATTGTTAAGACATCAGTACTATCCAAAATGATTGACAGATTCAATACAATCTCTATCAAAAACCCAATGACATTTTTAGCAAAAATAGAGAAGTTCATCCTAAAATTCATATAGAACCTCAAGGGACCCCAAAACAATCTGGAAAAAAGAACAAAAATGGAAAACCTACATTCCCTGATTTCATAACTTACAAAACTACAGTAATCAAAAGAGTATAGTATTAGCATAAGGAAATCTGTAGAAAAATGGAATAAAATAGAAATCCCAGAAATAAACCCTTACAGATATGGTAAAATGATATTTGACAAAGATGCCCAGTCCATTCACTGGGTAAAAGAACAGTCTTCTCAAGACATGGTGCTGGGAAAACTGGATATCCAGGTGCAAAAGAATGAAGTTGGACCCTTGCTTTATACCATATACAAAAATTAACTCAAAATGGATCAAAGTCCTAAACCCAAGAGCTAAAATTATAAAACCCTTAGAAGAGAATAGAGGGGAAAGCTGCATAACATTGGATTTGGCAATGATTTCTTGGAAATAACACCAAAAGCACAGGCAACAAAAGAAAAATTAGATAAGTTAGACTTCATCAACATTTAAAACTTATGTGTCAGTGAGACCAGCTCGGTGCTTTGTGACCACCTAGAGGGGTGGGATAGAGAGGGTGGGAGGGAGATGCAAGAGGGAGGTGATATGGGGGTTATATGTATACGTATAGCCAATTCACTTTGTTATACGGCAGAAACTAACACAACATTGTAAAGCAATTGTGCTCCAATAAAGATGTTAAAAAAAAACTTATGTGCATCAAAGAACACCATCAAAAGTGTGAAAAGACAACCCATAGAATGAGAGAAAATATTTGCGGATCATATATCTGGCAAAGTGTTAATATCCAAAATGTATAAAGAACTCATACAACTCAACAACAAAAACCAAAGGAACCCCCCAAAATCATCTATAGATCCAATGCAATCCTATCAAAATTCCAATAGCATTTTTCACAGAAATAGAAATAACAATTCTAAAATTCATATGGAAACATGAAAGACTCCTTATAGCCAAAGCAATCCTGATAAAGAAGAACAAGACTGAAGGCTTTAAACTTCCTGATTTCAAACTATATTACAAAACTATAGTAATCAAAAGAGTATGGTACTGGCATAAAAATAGACACATATACAAATGGAACAGAATCAAGGCCAGAAATAAACCCACACCTATATGGTCAACTAATGTGTGACAAGGGAGCCAAGAATGCTAAATGGGACAAGGATGATCTCTGACAAATCATGCTGGGAAAACTGGATATCCACATGCAAAAGAATGAAATCAGACCCCTATCTTACACCATTCATAAAAACTAACTCAAAGTAGATTAAGCACACACACACACACACACGTTTTTTTGGCTGCACTGGGTCTTCATTGCTGTGCGCAGGCTTTCTCTAGTTGTGGCGAGCAGGGGCTACTCTTCATTGTGGTGCATGGACTTCTTATTGTGGTGGCTTCTCTTGTTGCAGAGCGTGGGCTCTAGGTGCATGGGCTTCAGTAGTTGCAGGACTCAGGCTCAGTAGTTGTGGCACATGGGCCCTAGAGCACGTGGGCTTCAGTAGTTGTGGCACATGGGCTCACTAGTTGTGGTGTACAGGCTCTAGGGCACACAGGCTTCAGTAGTTACAGTGTGCAGGCTCAGTAGTTGTGGCACACGGGCTTGGTTGCTCCACAGCATGTGGGACCTTCCCGGACCAGTGATCCAACCCATGTCCCCTGCATTGGCAGGCGGATTCTTAACCACTGTGCCACCAGGGAAATCCCAGATTAAGCACTTAAATGTAAGACGTAAAACTAAAATGCCTGGAAGAAAATATAAGGTAAAAGTTCCTTGACATCAGTCTTGGCAATGATTTTTTTAATATGACATGAAAAGCACAAGCAAAAAAGCAAAAATCAGTAAGTGGGACTACATCAAACTAAAAAGCTTTTGCCCAGCCAAAGAAAGAATCAAAAAAGTGTAAAGCCAACCTATGGGCTGGGAGAAAATATTTCCAAATCATATATCTGATAAGGGGTTAATATCCAAAAAATATAAAGAACTCATACAACTCAATAGCAAAAAAGGAAACAATTTAATTTAAAAAATGGACAGAGGAGGGCTTCCCTGGTGGTTCAGTGGTTGAGAGTCTGCCTGCCGATGCAGGGGACACGGGTTTGTGCCCCGCTCCGGGAAGATCCCACATACCGCGGAGCGGCTAGGCCCATGAGCCATGGCCACTGAGCCTGTGCGTCTGGAGCCTGTGCTCTGCAACGGGAGAGGCCACAACAGTGAGAGGCCTGCGTACCGCAAAAAAAAAAAAAAAAAAAAAAGACAGAGGACTTGAATAGACACTTTTCCAAAGAAGACATCCAAATGACCAATAAGTACATGAAAAGGTACTCAACATCACTAACCATCAGGGAAATGCAAATCAAAACCACAGCATGATACCACCTCACACCTGTTAGAATGGCTGCTATCAAAAACAAAAACAAAACAGGAAGGCTGGGAAGGATGTAGAGAAAAGGGAACCCTTGTACACTGTTGGTGGGAATGTAAATTGATAGAGCTACTATGGAAAACAGTATGGAGGTTCCTCAAAAAATTAAAAATAGAACTACCATATGATCCAGAAATCCCACATCTGGGTATATATCTGAAGGAGATTAGATATCTTCACTCCCATGTTTATTGCAGTGTATTCACAATAGCCAAGACATGAAAGCAACCTAGGTGTACGTCAACAGATAAATGGGTAAAGAAAATGTGGTGTGTGTGTGTGTGTGTGTGTGTGTGTATAACAATAGAATATTATTCAGCCATGAGAAAAAGGAAATCCTGCCATATGTGCCAATATGCATGGATCTTGAGGGCATTTTGCTAAGTGAAATAAGTCAAACAGAGAAAGACAAATACTTATGGTCTCACTTATATATGGAAGCTAAAAACATCAAACTCATAAAAACAGTAGAATGGTGGTTGCCAGGAACTGAGGGGTAGAAGAAATGGGGAAGTGTTGGTCAAAGGTTACTAACTTTCAATTTTAGGATGAATACGTTTCTGGGATGTAATGTACAGCACAATGACTATAGTTAACAATAACACATTGTATACTCAAAAGTTGCTATGAGAGTAGAGCTTGTTATAGTCTCACCATAACAACAACAAAATGGCAGCTATTTGAGGTGAAGGATGCATTAACTAACCTTATTATGGTAAACATTTCACAGTTTATCTGCACATCAAGTCATCACATTGTACACCTTAAACTTACACAACGTTATATGTCAATTATATCTCAGTAAAGCTGGAGGAAATTTTTTAAAATAAAAAATCACACAAATACAATTTAAAAAGGCAAAGGACTTGAATAGACATTTTTCCAAAGAACATATACAAATGGTCAATAAGCACATGAAAAGAGGCTCAACAACACTAATCATTTGGGAAATGCCAATCAAAATCTCAGTGATATATCACTTCTTACTCATATAATAGCATGGCTATTTTAAAATAAATAAATAAAACCAAAAATAACAAGTGTTGATGAGAATGTGGAGACATTGGAACCCTTATGCTCTCTTGGTTGGAATATGAAATGGTGCAGCCACTGTGGAAAACACTGTGGCAAGTTCATAAAAATTAAACATAGAATTGACCATCAATTGCACTTCTATATATACTTCTGTATATAATACCCAAAGGAAGGGAAAGCAGGAACTCAAAACAGATATTTGTCACTAATGTTCAAAGCAGCATTAGTCCCAGTAGCCAAGAGGTAGAAATAACCCAAGTGTTCATTGACAGATGAATGGATAAACAAACTTTTGTATATATATGATAATATATTTTATATATTATATATATATAGGAATATTATTCATCTTTTTATTTAAAGGATGGAAACTCTAACACATGCCACAACATAGATGTACCTTAAAGACATTATATTATACTAAGTGAAGCAAGCCAGATAAAAAAGGATAAATATGTATGATTCCACCTATATGAAGTACTTGGTGTAGTCAAACTTATAGAGACAGAATATAGAATGGTGATTGCTATTCCAGAATTAAAGGGTGGTTGCCAGAGGTGGAGGGTAATGGAGAGTTACTGTTCAGTGGGTAAAAAGTTTCTGTTTGGGATGATGAAAAAGTCCTGGAGATGGATGGTGGTGATGGTTGCAGAACAATGTGAATGTACTTAATGCCACTGAGCTGTATGTTTAAAATGTTAAACTTTATGTTATATATATTTTACTACAATATAAGTCAATTAAATTTTAATATATTTTTTGAAACACAGATAATTCACATTTTGGGAGTTATCAGATGGGACTCATAAACTATGTTAATATATTCCAAAAATAGGTTTAGAAGATGAATTTCACTAGAAAACTATCAATAGAATGTATAAAAAAGGATCAAATAGAATTTCAAAACTGAAAAATACAATAAATGAAATTAAGAATGCAATAGATGAGGTTAACACCATATGAGACACAGCAGAAGAGAAGATTAATGAACTGAAAAGTAAATCGGTAGAAAATACCCCGTTAAAGCACATAGAAAAAAGGATTGAAAATTAAAAGAGCATTAAGAGACAGAGGGAAAAGGTCTGGAGCTCAAGAACAAGAAAAAGAATGGAACTGAAACTATTTGAAGAGATAACAATGAAAATTTTTTTCAAAACTTACTAAAGATAATCAAGTTACACTTTCAAAAAGGCTAAACATCTGTGAGCAAGATAAATACAAACCTAAATTTAATAATCAAACCTCTGTAAACCAAGACAACGAGAAAATCTTAAAAGAGACAGAGTTAAGAAAAGATAACATTGCTTTCAAAGGAACAGTGATCAAGCATACAGATGACTTTTCAACAAAACCAATGAACTCCACAGAACAACTGAAGGACACTTATAAATTACTAGGAGAAAATAACTGCCAGACTATAATTCTATATAATTCTATATCCAGGGAAAATATCCTTCAGAAATAAAGGTGATATTAAGGCATGTTCAGGTAAGTAAAAACTGAAAATATATTACTAGCAGACTCACACTAAAAGACACTAAAGGGAGTTCATTAGGCAGAAGAAAAATGATCACAGACAGAAGCATAGGAATGCAAGAAAAGAGAAATGGAAAGTGTAAATATAAAAGACTGTTGACTGTTTAAATCAACACTAATAACAATACCTTATGGATAAAATAACAAGTAGAAGTGAAATAAATGACAAAAATAGTAATAAATAAATAAAAGGCAGGATGTGAAGTCAAGATGTTATGAGATTCTTGCATTATTCAGGAAGTGTTAAAAACACTAATTTAACATAGCTTCTAATTAGTCAAGGATGCATGTTTTAATCTCGAAGGTAACTTTTGTCAAGTAGGAGTTCATGACAGAATTAAGCCCTACAGAAAATGGGGTTTTTCCGTTCTCCTGAGGGTGGTGCACACTAGTTCCATTTTAAATACAAGGAAGATAAGTTAATATATGCAATGAATATCTAGATAATTAAGACGTAATCTCTGGTGGAATCCAGTTGAGAAGAGCTTCTCTGGAGTAACCATTAAAAGAATAATAAAAGAATGTCTTAAAAGCTGATGGAGGGGAAGTGCTACAATAAAATTCTTGATTAATCCAAAACAAGGCAAGAAAAGAGAAAAAAAGGAATAAATGGGACAAATGGAAATCAAGTAGTAATATGTAAGTTTTAAATCCAAATATTCAGTAATTTTATTAAATATAAATGGGCTAAATGCTTCAATTAAAAGACAGATTGTCAAGTTGCATAATAAAGCAAAATCCAACAACATACTACATAAAGGAGACTCACCTGAAATATAAGGACACAGGTTGAAAATAAAAGGATGGAAAACAATATGCCATGCAAATAGTAAACAAACTGAAACTGATGTAACTATGCTAATATCAAAGTTACTAAAGGCAAAAATATTAATAGAAATAATGAATAACATTTTATGGTGGTAAGGTGTCAGTTTAACAGGCAGCTATTAAAAATCTGAACATGCACATCCCCTGGGCCTATTATTTCCACTACTAGGTATATACTCAACAGAAATGCATACATATATGCTCTGAAAGACATGGACAATGTGCAGGAAAGAGTTAACATGACAGGTCAGAGAATGCTTTCCTTAGAAAGGCCTGCTTGCAAAGTTGGCCCTTGGCTAGCATCTGAAGACTTGGATTTCAGGAAGGTTTCCACCATCCCCTAACTAATAAGGACAGTTTGCTCTGTCTAAATTGAGCAAACAACATGGCTTGTGCTGAATACCTGATTTCCTTCTGAGAGTCTAGAGTTTTGGTGCAGGCCAGGCAGAAGGTGCTCACGTGACCAGCACTTAATAAAAATATTGAGTACTGAGTCTCTACTGCTGGTAGGCAACATTTCACACGTGTTGTCACAGTTTGATGCTGGAAGAATTAAACACGTGCTGTGTGACCCTACTGGGACAGGATATTGGAAGCTTGTTCCTGGTTTCCTTTAGACTTTGCCCCATGCATGTTTTTTTTCCTTTACTGATTTTGCTTTACATCCTTTTGCTATAATAAATATTAGTGACAAGTATGACTATTTGCTGAGTCCCATGAGTCCTCCCATGATTCACCTCATCACCAAACCTGGGATGGTCTTCAGGACTCCCAACACACTGGTGATAGTGTTGGGATTGTCTAGAGTGACCTTAACTCACTTAAATATGGCAAAAGCATTGTTTGAGAAAAAGATGGTAGAGGATGACAAACCTGTGGTACCTGGGTGTCTATGGAGTTATCCATGGTATGAAAAAGCAACTGAGCTGCTCTCTGTTGTAAGAGGTAAAAGTTACCTAGGGAATTTGAAAATGTTAGATCCAACTCCAAGAGAGTTGGCTCGAAGGATCCTCTGGCTACTTTTGGCCACAGTGGCTAAAGTGAGGGGGGAAAAGTACAGCCTGGGTGATGCCTTTGGTTTTTCTTTTCTCCTCCAGGCTGGAGGAGAAAGGGTCCAAACATTCCCAGAGGTGAACTTTGAATGGGCCAAAATGTTGAAAAGTTTGTGTGCCTTTTGTTCAAGTGGGAGGGGATAAAAAGGTTAAATCACTTTCCAGTGCTAGAGCAAAGTTTTATTTAAAAAAAATCAGAGGGAGAAAAACACTAACCACTGCTGCCATAGCCCTCTAGCCCCACTCCCACATTACAGCTGGGATCTCCCTGCAACTATAACATTAAGCTTGTAAATGCTGGATTTCCTGCTCAAGGTTTGAGTAAACTTTCGATTAGGGGAAAAGGAGGAACTTTTAAAAATGGCTTTGTATTTTGTGGCTCTTGCATCTGGATGTATGATAAACATTGATGTAAAATGTTATATTCTTGTAGTCTCATAAAGCTAGAGGGATCATCTTGATCAGGAAAAGTTGCAAAAAAGAAAAAAGAGCATCACTAGGATACAATTACCTTGCTTTTTGCTGCCAGTGGGCAGATTGGAATCCAAACTCTTTGAGTATTGGAAATAAAACTAGTCTCCATAACTAATGATTTTTGTTATCATTTTTTAACTATTGGAACTTCTGGAAAAAGGAAAAGACAACATGAAAAGAGAGGCAGTCTTCAGGTGAAAATACACTTTTTGAGTTTAAAAAGCAGTTTTTAGTTGCTAATGAGCTTTCGTGAAACCAAACGTCTGACTCTTAAGAAGCTGATGATTTTTTCATCCTGATGTGTGTATTTTTGACTGGGTTAGTTTGGACTGTAAGGCACAATAAGAAGAGCTTAGCAAAGTCTTACTTGTCATTTGGACTTGGACCTAGACCACGGTTGACCAGCCCTGCACCATCTCAGCGTTGATGCTCCCTAAGAAAAGCCACTAGCTTTTCTGGCATCCTAAATTCACAGATTCTGATTGCCTGAACCTGACTCTCAGCTGAAACCTGATAAGGTCTGCTATAGACTGTTCGCACATCAGCACCAGATGTGCTGAACTGAAAGGAGGCACAGGCTAAATGAACTCTAAATGAACTACGTAAACTTTAAATGAACTCAGACTTGGATTATTGCAGATTTGGATCACCCCTCTTGTGATCCTAAACTGTGAAACCATCCCTGGTGCTGGCTGGACCATTTGGGTCAGTTAAGTTGCAGATGCCCACAGGAAAAGTCTTGTTCTCTGATGGGACCATCTGAAATTGATCCTCTCATTGGCTGTATATTTCTGATACAAAAGCTGATTGCATTACTAATGTGATTTCTGCAAAAGCTGCAAATTGGAGGAGGGCCTAGCATGAGGAATGTGACCCCCTCCCCCACTCCTGACAGATCAAACTCTTGATCCTTTCTGAGGCTGTGTCACTGCTGTTGATGATTGTGTTTGACTTTCTAGATTAGTTGCAGCTTAAAATAGACTGATAGCCTGACTCTACTTACTTGCCCTTCCTCCTGATACATAAACCTTAGTAAGGCAGTGTGCTTATTAAAGGTAGCTGTCCCCATAAAGAGAGTGATCTTTTCTAGGCTGCTCACTGGTAAATGATCAGGATGAAAGGAGTGGGAAGTATGAAAACCCATTTTTTAAATATTTGAAAATTCAGGATTTCATCTTGACCAATTCCTGGACATGATATGTCTTTCTGAATAAGTTGTATAAAAGTGTTTGCCTCTGAAAATGCTTTTAAACTTCTTACATACAACTCTTCTAGGCAAAAGGTCTGGATGAGAGGAGAGGATGATTGTACAACTATAACAGCTAAATGGGACGCACAGATTTTGTAACACTGGAGAAAAAAACAAAACACCTGGGGAGGCATGAGTGAAGGGTGAGGGCATTAATGATCTTTGATTTTTAGGACTGCTCCTGGAAGCTTTCCCCTCCTCCCTAATAAAAGCACGTGTTGTCTTCCCTGGTGCTGAGAGTGCTTTGAATTCAAACTGACTGCTGAGCCTAAGGTCAGATCTGACAGAGCTGGCTCTGAGACAGCAGGTGGTGGCCTCAGCACCTCCACATGTCGTCTACGCTTGCAAGGCAGATGAACTGGTGCTATGAACAAACAAAATTGTTTGGATCCAGCTGCCTTCAGGAAACACTCCCTTTGAAACCAAGTTCTGAACTGAATTTTTTGGATTGGATTGGAAACCCTAGGGTGGGAGGCCTCACAGTGGGAGATTAGCCACATTAGGGGTTCTGTTAGCCTAAACTGCCTAATTAATGTATGTCCTGCTTGGGATGCCCTAACAATTGTAAACTTTTTTTTTTTTATCCAACGGTACTGCATATGCCCTCTGGAATTGTACTTGTCAGTGAGCCTTGACTATCATGACACTGCCTCAGCCCTGGAAGGCATTCAGATCAGCTTCAGTTTACTGAACAGGCCTGTGCTGTGCCTGGATTGATGCCTCAAGCCAGGTTAAAAAGTAAAGGGTTAATTATGGAAACTTAAGGAGGAAGCCACCTGGTTTTTGAAGATACATGTTTATGATAATGGATTTCTTTTATCTGGCTCAATCTAAGACCCCTGAGGACATAACTGAGGACAATACTGCAGGTTGGTCTCACTCTACTGTGTAGGGTCCTACTGACAAAGGCACTTCGGCCAAGAGCCAAGGGGGTGGTCTGTACAAAGAGTTCACATGGAAGGCCTGAGAATGTATCCTTAGAAAGGCCTGCTTGCAAGATTGGCCCTTGGCTGGCATCTGGGGACTTGGATTTTGAGAGGGTTTCACCATCCTCTGAATGATAAGGGTGGTTTACTGTGTCTAAACTGTGCAAACAGTATGGCTTATGCTGAACACCTGCTTTTCTTCTGAGAGTCTGGGGTTTTGGTGCATGCTAGGCAGAGGGTGCCTATGTGACCAGCCCCTAATAAAAACAAACATTGGGCACTGAGTCTCTAATGAGCTTCCTTGGTAGACATTTCATACATATTGTCACAATTTGATGCTGGAGGAATTAAGCATGTGCTGTGCAACTCCACTGGGAAGAGGAGTCTTGGAAGCTTGTGCCTGGTTTCCTCTGGACTTTGCACCATGCACCATTTTTCTTTGCTGATTTTGCTTTGTATCCTTTTGCTGTAATAAACCTTAGCCATTAGTATAGCTCTATGTTGAGTCCTATGAATCCTAGCGAATCACCAAACCTGGAGGTGATTTTTGGGACCTCCCAAACAACAAGAATGTTAATAAGAGCTTTATTTATAATAACAAAAAATTGGAGGAAAAATTCAAATGTCTGTCAACAAGTGGATGGATAAATAATTATACATTCGTACAGTGGAATATTATACAGCAATGAAAATGAATGAACTAATTCTATGTACAATAATATGGATGAATCTCATAGATATAATGTTGAGTGAAAGAAACCAGATACAAAAAGTAGATACTGTATGATTCTATTAATATAAAGCTCAAAAATGGACAAATCATACTTACTTATGATGGTGGAAGTTTGAATGGTGGTTAACTTTGGGGCCTGTGGGAAGTTAATACCTGGGAAGGGGCACAATGGAGGCTTCTGCAGTGCTGATAATGTTCCATATTTTGATTTAGGTTATGTGTTTGCTATGTAAAAATTCATCAAATTTTACATTTAAGATTCATGTACTTTATATATATTATACTATAAGCAATTTTTAAAAAAAGAACCTAGCATCCATTGATGGATGAAAAGATAAACAAAATGTGGTATATACATACAATGGAGTATTATTTAGCCTAAAAAAAGAGTAAAATTCTGACACATACTATAAAATGTATGAACCTTGAGACTTTATGCTAAGTGGAATAAGCCAGTCACAAAAGGATAAATATTGTATGACTCTACATATATTAGGTACCTAGAGTAAGCAAATTCATTGGGACAGAAAGAATGGTGATTGCCAGGGATTGGGAGGAGGGGAGCATGCGGAGTTATTGTTTAATGGGTACAGTTTCAGTTTTGGAAGATGAAAGTTTTCTGAAGATGGGTGGGAGTAATAGTAGTACAACATTACAAATGTGCTTAATGCCACTGAACAATTTAAACTGGTTAAAATGATAAATTTTATGTATATTTTACCATAATAAAAAAGAAACAAAATGGAGGGAACAATGGATACTGCTTATAATATCAGTCTCAGGTAAAGTGTGTGTTTTACAGAGTGGACACTGGAATATAGAAAAAGACACTGACAGCTCTCTGGTTCTGTCCCTAAGACTGAAGCAACACTAAAAATGTGGCGTATATGATAAGTATCATACATAGGATAAAGAAGGGGCAAAAATGAAATCCCCAAGAAAAGTGTGTCCCAGCACCCCCAAAACAGTAGTACTAATTCTGTCAGTACTGACATGAAAGGATATTTAATATAGATTTTGGGGAAAAAGAGTTTGGGAACAATGTGTATAGTGTTATCCTATGTTATAAAAGGAAAACATGTGTCTGAATAAATGAAATACTTCCTCATTGTAAGAGGCATTGTAATATGTAATAATTGCCTTTTGAAAGACAAAAAGAAATTCAACTACATTTAGCACAGACATCAATTGACAGGTATATTCTAATTTCAGAATGCTAAACTGTAAAAAGAAGACATCTTTTACTCAGAGAAATAAGGTGGATGTGTGTGAATGTGCACACGTGTATGTATACACATACATACGTATATACACACATAGACGATAGTGAGACACATGATGTATATATTCTATTTAAATTTTCATCAGAACTGTACCTTACTTTTGTGGCTGTCTGATAGTTCAAGTCTCCCACCTCTTCACAGTTTTCAAAATAGCTGCCCTACAAAGCAAATTTTACTGTAACCTTCCACAAAATTTCCTGTCAGACATAAGAATGTTAACATATCTTGACTTATTTGGATAAAATGTGTTTTCCCATTGAATAAAATCTGTAAGTACTATGCTATTGAAGGAGATCAAGATGCACTCTTTTTTCACTTTTTCCAGTTTAGTATGCCATCTTTAAACTGAGGACTTTTTTTTTTAACATCTTTATTAGAGTATCATTGCTTTACAATGGTGTGTTAGTTTCTGCTGTATAACAAAGTGAATCAGTTATACATATACATATGTTCCCATATCTCTTCCCCCTGGCATCTCCCTCCCTCCCACCCTCCCATTCCCACCCCTCTAGGTGCTTACAAAGCACCGAGCTGATCTCCCTGTGCTATGTGGCTGCTTCCCACTAGCTATCTATTTTACGTTTGGTAGTGTATATATGTGTGTGCCACTCTCTCACTTTGTCACAGCTTACCCTTCCCCCTCCCCATATCCTCAAGTCCATTCTCTAGTAGGTCTGTGTCTTTATTCCCGTCTTGCCCCTGGGTTCTTCAGGAACATTTTTTTTTTCTTAGACTCCATATATATGTGTGAGCATACGGTATTTGTTTTTCTTTCTGACTTACTTCACTCTGTATGACAGACTCTACGTCCATCCAGCTCACTACAGATAACTCAGTTTCGTTTCTTTTTATGGCTGAGTAATATTCCATTGTATATATGTGCCACATATTCTTTATCCATTCATCTGTCGATGGACACTTTGGTTGCTTCTATATCCTGGCTATTGTAATAGAGCTGCAATGAACATTTTGGTACATGACTCTTTTTGAATTATGGTTTTCTCAGGGTATATGCCCAGTACTGGGATAGCTGGGTCATATGGTAGTTCTATTTTTAGTTTTTTAAGGAACCTCCATACTGTTCTCCATAGTGGCTATATCAATTTACATTCCCACCAACAGTGCAAGAGGCTTCCCTTTTCTCCACACCGTCTCCAGCATTTATTGTTTGTAGATTTTTTGATGATGGCCATTCTCACCGGTGTGAGATGATATCTCATTGTAGTTTTGATTTGCATTTCTTTAATGATTAATGATGTTCAGCATCCTTTCATATGTTTGTTGGCAATCTGTATATCTTCTTTGGAGAAATGTCTATTTAGGTCTTCTGCCCATTTTTGGATTGGGTTGTTTGTTTTTTTCTAATTGAGCTGCATGAGCTTCTTGTAAATTTTGGAGATTAATCCTTTATCAGTTGCTTCCTTTGCAAATATTTTCTCCCATTCTGAGGGTTGTCTATTGGTCTTGTTTATGGTTTCCTTTGCTGTGCAAAAGCTTTGAAGTTTGATTAGGTTCCATTTGTTTATTTTTGTTTTTATTTCCATTTCTCTAGGAGCTGGGTCAAAAAGGATCTTGCTGTGATTTATGTCATAGAGTGTTCTGCCTATGTTTTCCTCTAAGAGTTTGATACTCTCTGGCCTTCCATTTAGGTCTTTAATCCATTTTGAGTTTATCTTTGTGTATGGCGTTAGGGAGTGTTCTAATTTCATTCTTTTACATGTAGCTGTCAAGGTTTCCCAGCACCACTTATTGGAGAGACTGTCCTTTCTCCATTGTGTATTCTGGCCTCCTTTATCAAAAAATAAGGTAATCATATATGCATGGGTTTATCTCTAGGCTTTCTATCCTGTTCCATTGATCTATATTTCTGTTTTTGTGCCACTACCATACTGTCTTGATTACTGTAGCTTTGTAGTATAGTCTGAAGTCAGGGAGCCTGATTCCTCCAGCTCCGTTTTTCGTTCTCAAGATTGCTTTGGCTATTCGGGGTCTTTTGTGTTTCCATACAAATTGTGAAATTTTTTGTTCTACTTCTATGAAAAATGCCAGTGGTAGTTTAATAGGGATTGCATTGAATCTGTAGATTGCTTTGGATAGTATAGTCATTTTCACAATGTTGATTCTTCCAGTCCAAGAACATGGTATATCTCTCCATCTATTTGTATCATCTTTACTTTCTTTCATAGTGTTTTATAATTTTCTGCATACAGGTCTTTTGTCTCCTTAGGTACGTTTATTCCTAGGTATTTTATTCTCTTAGTTGCAGTGGTAAATGGGAGTGTTTCCTTAATTTCACTTTCAGATTTTTAATCATTAGTGTATAGGAATGCCAGAGATTTCTGTGCATTAATTTTGTATCCTGCTACTTTACCAAATACATTGATTAGCTCTAGTAGTTTTCTGGTAGCATCTTTAGGATTCTCTGTGTATAGTATCATATCATCTGCAAACAGTGACAGCTTTACGTCTCCTTTTCCAATTTGGTTTCCTTTCATTTTTTTTCTTCTCTGATTGCCATGGCTAGGACTTCCAACACTCTGTTGCATAAGAGTGGTGACAGTGGGCATCCTTGTCTTGTTCCTGATCTTAGTGGAAATGCTTTTAGTTTCTCACCACTGAGGACGATCTTGGCTGTGGGTTTGTCACATATGGCCTTTATTATGTTGAGGGAAGTTCCCTCTATGCCTACTCTCTGGAGGGTTTTTATCATAAATGGGTGTTAAATTTTGTCGAAAGCTTTTTCTGCATCTATTGAGATGATCATATGGTTTTTCTCCTTCAGTTTGTTAATATGATGTATCACATTGATTGATTTGCAAATATTGAAGAATCGTTGCATTCCTGGGATAAACCCACCTTGATCATGGTATATAATCCTTTTAATGTGCTGTTGGATTCTGTTTGCTAGTAATTTGTTGAGGATTTTTGCATCTATGTTCATCAGTAACATTGGCCTGTAGATTTCTTTCTTTGTGACATCTTTGTCTGGTTTTGGTATCAGTGTGATGGTGGCCTCGTAGAATGTGTTTGGGAGTGTTCCTCCCTCTGCTATATTTTGGAAGAGTTTGAGAAGGATAGGTATTAGCTCTTCTCTAAATGTTTGATAGAATTTGCCTGTGAAGCTATCTGGTCCTGGGCTTTTGTTTGTTGGAAGATTTTTAATCACAGTTTCAATTTCACTGCTTATGATTGGACTGTTCATATTTTCTATTTCTTCCTGGTTCAGTCTTGGAAGGTTGTGCATTTCTAAGAATTTGTCCATTTCTTCCAGGTTGTCCATTTTATTGGCATAGAGTTGCTTGTAGTAATCTCTCATTATCCTTTGTATTTCTGCAGTGTCAGTTGTTACTTCTCCTTTTGCATTTCTAATTCTATTGATTTGAGGCTTCTCCCGTTTTTTTCTTGATGAGTGTGGCTAATGGTTTATCAATTTTGTTTTTCGTGTCAAAGAACTAGCTTGTAGTTTTATTAATCTTTGCTACCGTTTCCTTCATTTCCTTTTCATTTATTTCTGATCTGATCTTTATGATTTCTTTCCTTCTGCTAACTTTGGGGGTTTTTTTGTTCTTTCTCTAATTGCTTTAGGTGTAAGGTTAGGTTGTTTATTTGAGATGTTTCTTGTTTCTTAAGATAGGATTGTATTGCTATAAACTTCCCTCTTAGAACTGCTTTTGCTGCATCCCATAGGTTTTGGGTCGTCCTGTCTCCATTGTCATTTGTTTCTAGGTATTTTTTGATTTCCTCTTTGATTTCTTCAGTGATCACTTCGTTATTAAGTAGTGTGTTGTTTAGCCTCCATGTGTTTGTATTCTTTTCAGATCTTTTCCTGTAATTGATATCTAGTCTCATAGCGTTGTGTTCAGAAAAGATACTTGATACAATTTCTGTTTTCTTAAATTTACCAAGGCTTGATTTGTGACCCAAGATATGATCTATCCTGGAGAATGTTCCATGAGCACTTGAGAAGAATGTGTATTCTATTGTTTTTGGATGGAATGTCCTATAAATATCAATTAAGTGCATCTTGTTTAATGTATCATTTAAAGCTTGTGTTTCCTTATTTATTTTCATTTTGGATGATCTGTCCATTGGTGAAAGTGGGGTGTTAAAGTCCCATACTATGATTGTGTTACTGTTGATTTCCCCTTTTATGGCTGTTAGTATTTGCCTTATGTATTGAGGTGCTCCTGTGTTGGGTGCATAAATATTTACAATTGTTATGTCTTCTTCTTGGATCGATCCCTTGATCATTATGTAGTGTCCTTCTTTGTCGCTTGTAATAGTCTTTTTTTTTAAGTCTATTTTGTCTGATAAGAGAATTTCTACTCCAGCTTTCTTTTGATTTGCATTTGCATGGAATATCTTTTTCTGTCCCCTTACTTTCACTCTGTATGTTTCCCTACGTCTGAAGTGAGTCTTTTGTACACAGCATATATACTGGTCTTGTTTTTGTATCCATTCAGCCAGTGTGTGTCTTTTGGTTGGAGCATTTAAACCATTTACATTTAAGGTAATTATCGATATGTAAGTTCCTGTTCCCATTTTCTTAATTGTTTTGGGTTTGTTATTGTAGGTCTTTTCCTTCTCTTGTGCTTCCTGCTTAGAGAAGTTCCTTTAGCATTTGTTGTAAAGCTGGTTTGGTGGTGCTGAATTCTCTTAGCTTTTACCTCTCTGTAAAGCTTTTAATTTCTCCCTCAAATCTGAATGAGATCCTTGCTGGGTAGAGTAATCTTGGTTGTAGTTTTTTCTCCTTCATCACTTTCAATATGTCCTGCTAGTCCCTTGTGGCTTGCAGAGTTTCTCCTGAAAGATCAGCTGTTAACCTCATGGGGGTTCCCTTGTGTGTTATTTGTTGTTTTTCCCTTGCTGCTTTTAATATTTTTTCTTTGTATTTAATTTTTGATACTTTGATTAATATGTGTCTTGGCGTGTTTCTCTTTGGGTTTATCCTGTATGGGACTCTCTATGCTTCCTGGACTTGATTAACTGTTTCATTTGCCAAATTAGGGAAATTTTGAACTATAATCTCTTCAAATATTTTCTCAGCCCCTTTCTTTTTCTGTTCTTCTTCTGGGACCCTATAATTCGAATGTTGGTGCATTTAATGTTGTTCAAGAGGTCTCTGAGACTGTCCTCAATTCTTTTCATTCTTTTTTCTTTATTTTGCTCTGCAGTTGTTATTTCCACTATTTTATCTTCCAGGTCACTTATCTGTTCTTCTGCGTCAGTTATTCTGCTGTTGATCCCTTCAAGAGAATTTTTAATTTCATTTATTGTGTTGTTCATCACTGTTTGTTTGCTCTTTAGTTCTTATAGGTCCTTGTTAAATGTTTCTTGTATTTATTCTATTTCCAAGATTTTGGATCATCTTTACTATCATTATTCTGAATTCTTTTTCAGGTAGACTGCCTGTTTCCTCCTCATTTGTTAGGTCTGGTGGGTTTTTGCCTTGCTCCTTCATCTGCTGTGTGTTTTTCTGTCTTCTTAATTTGCTTAACTTACTGTGTTTGTGGTCTCCTTTTCGCAGGCTGCAGGTTCGTATTTCCCGTTGCTTTTGGTGTCTGTCCCCAGTGGCTAAATTGGTTCAGTGGATTGTATAGGCTTCCTCGTGGAGGGGACTAGTGCCTGTGTTCTGGTGGATGAGGCTAGATCTTGTCTTTCTGGTGGGCAGGTCCACGTCTGGTGGTGTGTTTTGGGGTGTCTGTGGCCTTATTATGATTTTAGGCAGCCTCTCTGCTAATGGATGGGGTTGTGTTCCTGTCTTGCTAGTTGTTTGGCATAGGGTGTCCAGCACTGTAGCTTGCTGGTCGTTGAGTGAAGCTGGGTGTTGGCGTTGAGATGGAGATCTCTGGGAGATTTTCGCTGTTTGATATTTACGTGGGGCTCGGAGGTCTCTTGTGGACCAGTGTCCTGAACTTGGCTCTCCCACCTCAGAGGCACAGCCCTGTCGCCTGGCTGGAGCACAAAGAGCCTTTCATCCACACGGCTGAGAATAAAAGGGAGAAAAAATAGAAAGAAAGAAAGAAGATAAAATAAAGTTATTAAAATAAAAACTAATTATTAAGAAAAAATTTTTTAAATGTAATAAAAAACGGACAGACAGAACCCTAGGACAAATGGTAAAAGTAAAGTTGTAAAGACAAAATTACACACAGAAGCATACACATACACACTCACAAAAAGAGAAAAAGGGAAAAAGATATATATATATCTTTGCTTCCAAAGTCCACCTCCTCAATTTGGGATGATTCGTTGTCTATTCAGGTATTCCACAGATGCAGTGTACATCAAGTTGATTGTGGAGCTTTAATCCGCTACTCCTGAGGCTGCTGGGAGAGATTTCCCTTTCTCTTCTTTGTTCGCACAGCTCCCAGTGTTCAGCTTTGGATTTGGACCCGCCTCTCTGCATGTAGGTCGCCTGAGATCCTCTGTTCTTTGCTCAGACAGGTTGGGGTTTAAGGAGCAGCTGATTCGGGGCTCTGGCTCACTCAGGACGGGGTGAGGGAGGGGTACCGTTGCGGGGCTACCCGGCGGCGGCACAGGCGGGCATGACATTGCAATAGCCTGAGGCGCGCCGTGTGTTCTCCTGGGGAAGTTTCCCTGGATCACGGGACGCTGGCAGTGGCGGACTGCACAGGCTTCCGGGAGGGTAGGTGTGGATAGTGACCTGTGCTTGCACACAGGCTTCTTGGTGGCTGCAGCAACCTTAACGTCTCATGCCTGTCTCTGGGGTCCACGCTGATAGCCGCGGCTCGCGCCCGTCTCTGGAGCTCCTTTAAGCGGCGCTCTTAATCCCCTCTCCTCGCTAACCAGCAAACAGAGAGGCAAGAAAAAGTCTCTTGTCTCTTCGGCACCTCCACACTTTTTCCCGGACTCCCTCCCGGCTAGCTGTAGGGCACTAACCCCTTCAGGCTGTGTTTACGCATCCAACCCCAGTCCTCTCCCTGGGATCGGAGCCTCAGCTCCCAGCCCCCGCCCACCCCGGTGGGTGAGCAGACAAACTTCTCAGGCTGGTGAGTGCTGGTCAGCACCGATCCTCTGTGCGGGAATCTCTCCACTTTGCCCTCCACACCCCAGTTTCTGCACTCTCGTCCGTGGCTCTGTAGCTCCTCCCCTCCACCACCCGCAGTCTCCGCCCGCGAAGGGGCTTCCTAGTGTGTGGAAACCTTTTCTCCTTCACAGCTCCCTCCCACTGGTGCGGGTCCCGTGCCTATTCTTTTCTCTGTTTTTTCTTTTGCGCTACTCGGGTACGTGGGGAGTTTCTTGCCTTTTGGGAGGTCTGAGGTCTTCTGCCACCGTTCAGTAGGTGTTCTGTAGGAGCTGTTCCACATGTAGATGTATTTCTGATGTATTTGTGGAGACGAAGGTGATCTCTGCGTCTTACTCTTCTGCCATCTTGAAGCTCCTCTAAACTGATGAGGTTTTTGTTCAGCTTTGTTGAGGCGTAGTTTACCCTGATAAGTTTGATAATCAGAATAGCTTTTGCACTTTTCATGGGCTTTAAGGAAATTCAGTGAATTTCCTTATGAATATAGATAATAACATTCTATCATTCATAGAACTCTTAATTTTTATATGTATCTAGATGATTTAGCTTCTTTATAAGAGCATACATTTCTTTAAGAACAGAGATAACTGCCTAGTCTTTCTCTTGGAAAGCCCCACAGTGCTTAGTATGGCCCTGTATATGACATGTACACTAATTTTGAGACACAGAGCTTAGTTTGTTCAATGAGGAAGTGTAAACTATTACAAAAATGTTTGCTGATAGGATTTGCAAAAATATCTTGACCATTTCTCAATTCTATATCAGGATGCAACAGCAGAATGAAACTCAGTGGAAGACCCTACAGACACATGGGAGTGCTTGGAACTTCAAAACTCTATGACATTCGGAAAACTATCTTTACCTTCACTCCACAGGTGGGTGGACTGAGCTTTAATGTGCATTGAGATGAATGGAAATAAAAGAGAAACACTATAGAAATAAAGCATTTAGTGGAGTTGAGACAAGTGTCAGAGTTTCATGTGACCTTGTATATATTAAGTTGCTCAATAAATAGGGTTGGCCAAAAAGTTCGTTTTGGTTTTTTCCATAAGATGTTATGGAAAAACGTGAACGAACTTTTCGGCCAGCCCAATCTTTGTTGGGTTGGACTGAATTGATCTTGAAGCACAGAGCTATGCCAAGTGACTGTGGCTACCAAGAGTAGTCCTGGGTGTTGCAGAAACAGTGATTAAGGATTTTATAAATGTTGGAGTACTTTTAAAAGTACTCTTTATTAAAGATTAAAAATACTGTATTCTTTATAAACAAAATATAGTCTTTTTTATTCAGCTACTGAATTAAGTGTTCTATTTGTTTTGGGGAAGTGCCCTTTTTACATGCCCAGAAATCTCTGATATCCTCTTCTAAACAAAAATGTCAGTACTGTTTTAGCCATGATTATACACTATTTATTAGCCTGATGTTTATTACCCATATTATAATAGCAAGCCTTATTATATGTATGAATAGGAGGATAAACTATTTTCTGAAAAGAAAGCTTAAGCTTTCTTTTGTCATCTTACATCTGAAATAGCGCAACTGAGGTATAGATGAAAGAATAATGGACCATAGATTCTACCTCTGATTTTGCCATTTGCTAGTCGTATAACTTTGCTAATCTACTCAGTGTCTCTTGGCCTTATTTTTTTATCTATTAAAAAGGAGAAAAGCCCTCACTGGGTTGTTAGAATTAAATAAAATCATGTACTTGAAAACACTTTGTAAACTATAACACACTAAAAATGTCCAGAACTACTGTTTGTACCAGTAAGCCACCAGATACTTTGGGAAGAATTAGGCATTAAATTTGGAGGTATTGTTGCCCCTGTGATATCTTATATACACTTGTGTATATGTGAGCACTTTGAAATATTATTTGATAGTTGTGAGAGTAAATTATTCTGAACTGTTATTTTCCTTTTTCTCAGTTTATAGACCAGCAACAATTCTACCTGGCTCTGGACAACAAGATGATAGTGGAAATGCTTAGAACAGACCTCTCCTATCTCTGTAGCCGCTGGAGAATGACAGGCCAGCCCACCATCACCTTCCCCATCTCACACAGCATGCTTGGTAAGGATGTATGAGGCAAGGAACTAATGTATTTTTGAAATAAGTCATGTGGTTGGCCCTTCAAAATCATAGAGTCACTGAAAAGCTACTTTTTGTCATTTATTCTTTCATCAGTTTTTTTAAGCTCTTGTTTTGTGCCAGGCACTTTTCAAAGCACGGGTGAATATGGCAGATGAGATTTCTACTCTCACGGAGCTTATGTTTTAGAATAAATATGTAACAAATAAACCAATACACAAGAATATTTCAGGTGGTTTGAGAGCTATAATTCAAGAGATGTAATAGAATAACTTGTTTGGGGCTACTTCAGATAATTGGTTTCTAGGCCAATTTACAGAAACTTTATTAATACAGTTCATTTTAAAGACAGTAATACTATATTCTGCATCTGTCTTACTCCAGTGGAGCATCAAGATTTTATAGATAAGTTCCTAAACTTCTCTTTGCAAGGCTTGCCTAACTGAAGCAATAAAATCTAGCAGGGAAAAGTAAAAAGCCTTTCAATTTATCTTTCCTTTATTAGCTGGGCTTCCTGACATTGCTTACTTGAAACTGAGTGAAAAGCTTTGTTGTTCTCTCAGTTCCTGGAGGACTAGAGCCAATACTGAAGCACTGCTTCCTTTCTGTATCTCTGCTGTTGCTTCCAAAGGCCTGTTTGTACTACCAAAGTACATAGAATTCCTTTTCATTAGAGAAGAATCCTTTGTCATAAATCATTCAAAGTCCAGACAGACTGTTAGGGATTTTGGTCACATCTCTAAAGTGCTTCAAGAGCACAGGAGTCCAGTGTACTTGTGTACCCATGAATAGTTGAAAGGTTCATTTCTACCTCGACATGTCTTTTCTGTCTGAGAAATACACACATTTTATCCAGTTTGATATAAATAAAGCACTCAAAAAATGTAAAAAAAAAGAAAGCACAGGGGTTGAGGAAGTAGGGTAGTCTTTCTTCTTTTTGTCTTTCTTCTTTATTTAAAACAATTAACAAGTGCCCATTTAATAACTACTGTGTTCCCAGAACTGTCTTTAGAAAGTATAAAGTCTAATTGGAGAAACAAAGCTAATTCACAAAATTAATAGAAAACAATTCAAGACAGTATATAAAGGAGTACTAAACCATTAGATTAGTATTTTACAGTGACAGTGATCAAGTTGTCAAAGAAAATTTCTTGGCTAGGTGGGACTTATCCAGGCTTTTTGGGATGTGTAGTATTCATATGTGAGGAGAGAAGAAGGAAAGGTACTTTAGGTGAGGGAAAAAATACCATGGGTGAAGCCTGGAGGCAGGGATGCCCTTGACTTGTGAGTGGACAGTGAAGAGGCCACGCTGAATAGAGTGGGCCTTTCATGTTGGAATATAATTATCAACAAAATTGGATTAGTCAAATGGGGTCAGATTATGAAGACCTTGAAAATAAGCAGATAAATTTAAGACAAATTGTCTCAGAAGTCTGAAGCTATTAAAAGTCTTTGAGCAAGGAGTGATATGATGAAAGTGATATTTAGGGAATATTGACTTAGTGACAGTATACACTGTAGTTAGAAGAATCTGATATCAAGGAAACTAATCCAAGTATGAGGTGATGAGAAGATACACTGGATTGATGATAGTAAAAATTGAGTGGGAAAGAAGGATACAATAGTCATTTTAAACACCACCTGCAAGTCAGGTGTTGGCTGACTAGATATGAGATATGAATCAAGATAATGCCAACATTTAGAGAGACTAGGTAAATAATGCTGCCATTGATAAAAGCAGAGAAATTATAAAGGAAGATGCCAGTTGTAAAGGGGCATGTTGAGTTTATAGTGACAAAGAGGTTTCAAAATTGAAATGCCTAATAGTTGGGATGAGATATACAGCCATAGCTTGGGAAGAAGAATAAAATTAAGATCTAGATTTAAGTCACAAAGTTTTGATACTTGGAACATGGTCACACAACAAAAAACAGAAGTATCAATAGCAATAATAACTGCAATGTTTATTGAGCACTTTCTCTGTGCCATGCACTGAGCTAAGTCCTTTCAGTGCTTTATTTTGACATCTCCACAACAACCCTATTCAGGTAGGTACTGTTAATAGCCCCCATTTTATAGATGAAGAAGGTGATTCATTTTGTAGTCACAAAGCTAGTAAGCAACAGAATCAGGCCTCAAACCAGGTCTGTCAGTCTCCAAAACCTACATTACTAATAGCTGTGTATTTTTGTCAGGGAAAATTTTGTGCTGGTGAAATGAGAATGAACATATTAGTGATCACATTAAAATGTGAATTAGTTAAATTCTCATATTAAATATAGATTCCTAGGATAGGTAAAAGCAAAATCTAGCTAGATGCTACTTACAAAAGCTATCCCTAAAATAAAATTGTATGGAAAAACAGAAAATAAAGGAAGACATAAAGATATATCATGTAAACGCTAACAAAAAGAAAGCAATGATGGCAATATTAATATCAAAAATAGCAAATAGAATTCAAGGCACAAATCAGTAAATGGGATATAAAGGATATTTTATATTGATAAGAGTTATAGTACATGAAGACAGTGGAACATTTATAAATTTTTATATACTGAAGAATATCAATGAAATGCATAAAGCAGATATTTAGGAAAACTTAAGGACAATATGATAAATCCATTGTACAGTCATAGTGGGAAACGATAACATACCTCTATCATAATGTCACAGATCCATTATACAAAATCACTAAAGATATAGAGGATTAACAGACTTGATTTTTGTGTTTACGGGTGTATGTGAAAGTATACCCAGAAAGACAGAATACACAAAGAATGTTTATTTTTTAAAAATAGAAATAATATAGATGATATTGCCAGACATAGCACATAAAATTAATTAAAACAAAAATAATTTCTTAAAAACCTGACCATGAAGGAATTAAAATTTTTGCAAATAATTCTTTGATTAAAGAGGAAATCAAATTTGAAATTATATAGTGTTTTAAAATGAAAAATGATACCACTACTAATCAAAACTTAAGAGATTTGGCCAAAGTCATATTTAGAAATTTTCATATTCTTGAATATTTTCACTTTTGAAAAAAAAAAAGAGTTCTGTTTCCAGACAAAAAGGAATAGACACTTCTCCCTATTCTTCCTGCTAAGTACAGCTAAAAACCCTGGACATTACTATAATACAAACATAAGAAGACTCTGAAAGTTGGAAAAAAGAAGGGAGACTGGCTAGGGACTTTGAACCTAAGAAATGACACAGCAGTGAATTTCCTGGGTTTTCCTTCTGCCTCATATATCCTGGACTGGGTGCTGGAGAAGTTATCATCCCAGAAACACAAATGGGTACAGATTTGAAAAGGTCCAGGAAAGACCTTCTGCCTCTAGCCAAAGGAACAGGAAAGGGACAGCCTAGCCAGACAGAAAACTTCTAGACAATAAATGTGTTCTAATCTACCCAAATACCACAGAAAAAAACTACAGCCCCATTCCCATCCCTATCAGCGAGGCTGTGTGGGGAACCTAGACTACTGCCTTCACACAGTTGTGAAGAGGTGCCCCCTCCCTCCTTAGGGATAGTGTCTGAGAAGAACTAGTGGGGAGCTTAGACTTTCATCCTTACTGAACAGTAGAGGAACTCCTTCCACACCCACCTAGCAGTAACAAGGCAGTGCTCCCTTCCCTGCTGCACAATATCAGAGGAGACTTGCCGAATCAGAAGATTCAATAAGATCCACAGTCTTGTAAGATGATACCCCAAATTTCCAGAATACAGTAGAAAATCATTCATACCAATGCCCAGGAAAATCTCAACTTCAATGAGAAAAGATGATCAACAGATACCAATACCAGGATGACAAAGATGTTGGAATTACAACAAAGATTTTAAGGCAGTCATCATAAAAATACTTTACCAAGCAATTACAACCACACTTCAAACTTGAAAGTAGGAAGTCTCGGCAAAGAAATTGAAGAGATGGAGAACCAAATGAAAGTTTTAGAATTGAAAACTATAATAACTGAAATGAAAACTTACTAGATAGGCTCAGTAGCAGAAGAAAATAGACTGAACTTGAAGGTAGAACTATAGAAGTGAACAAGAGTAAAAACAGACTGAAAAATATGAACAGAGCCTCAGAGACCTATGGGACTAATAATGAAACATCTAGCATTCATGTTATGAGTCCCAGAAGGAAAGGAAAAAGAATATAGGGCTGAAAAAAGTATTCCAACTAATTATGGCTGAAAAAAATGGCAAAAAGCATAAACCTACAGATTCAAAAAGCTGAGAGAGTCCCAAACAGGAAAAACCCAAAGAAATCCATGCCAAAACATAATGATCAAACTCCTGAAAATTAAAGAAAAAGAAAAAATCCTGAAAGCGGTAAGAGAAATGATACATTGTCTATGTGGGAAAACAACTAGAATGACAGCAGATCTCATCAAAAACCCTGGAGAACAGAGGGAAGTGGCATAACATTTTTCAAGTGTTTAAAGAAAAGAATTAGTAAACTAAGAATTCTGTATCCAGTTAAAATGTACTTGAAGAATAAAGGGAAAAAAGACATTCTCAGGTGAAGCAAAACTAAATGAATTTGTCTGAAGGAGATCTGCTCTAAAAGAATAGCTTAAAGGAAGTTCTTGAAATAAAAAGGAAATAATGCAAAATGGAATGTTGGAACATCAAGCAAGAAAAACAACAGTTGAAAGAGTAAGAATACAGGTAAATACAATAGACTTTCTCCACTTCAGTTTTCTAAATTATGTTTGACGTTTGAAGGGAAAATCATAACACTGTCTGATGTGGTTCTCAAAGTATGTAGAGGAGATCTTTAATGCAGTTATATATTGGGGGAGGTAAGGGACTGAAAAGGAAATAAGTTTTTTTTCAAGCATAAACATTGTAAAGCAATTATACTGCAATAAAGATGTAAAAAAAGGAAATAAGGTTTTTACACATCACTTTAAACTTGTGAAATGTTGACACTAATAGACAATGATATATGTATAATGCATGTTTGTATATATTATGTAATACCTAGGGTAACCACTAAGAAGTCTATACAAGGAGATAAAGTAAAAAACACTGTAGATAAATCAAAATGGAATTCTTGTGTTTCAGAAAGCAGGAAGAAAAAATAGAAGAACAGAGGAACAAACAAAAAACAATAAGTAAAATGGCAGACTCATTCCTAATATATCAATAATTACATTAACTGTAAATAGCCTAAATATACCAATTAAAAGACTGAGATTGGCAGAGTAGATTTTAAAATGACCCACATATATGCTGTCTCCATGAGATTCACTTCATATGTAACAATATAGGTAGACTAGAATAAAATAATGGAAAAAATATGCCATGTAAAATTAATTTTAAAAATCAGAAGTGGCCATATTAATATCTGGTAAAATAGACTTCAGAATAAAGAGAAAAAATATAGATAATAAAAATAATGTTAAGAATGAGGAAGGGGATATAGCAACAGAAATGGAGGAGTCTTTACAAATTATAAAAGAATACCAAATACAATTTTATAAATCTAGATAAAATTGACAAATGTCTAGAAAAGTAAATAATATAAGAATAAGCTTAAGAAATAGAGACACATATAGAGAACAAACTTATGGATACCAAGGGGGTGGGATGAATTGGGAGATTAAGATTGACATATATACAGTACTATGTATAAAATAGGTAACTAATGAGAACCTACTGTATAGCACAGGGAAACTACTCAGTGCTCTGTGGTGACCTAAATGGGAAGGAAATGTGACAAAGAGAGGGTATATGTATACATATAACTGATTCATTTTGCTGTACAGCAGAAACTAACACAACATTGCAAAGCAACTGTACTCCAATAAAAATTAATTTAAAAAAAGAATAAGCTTAATAAGAAATATGCATAAAACTATGTAAAAAATTATAAAGCTAATAAAAAACATAAAAGAAGATTTTAATTACTAGAGAGACATACCATGTTGCTAGATGGAAATAGTTAATATTGAGAAGATGTTCATTCTTATTAAATTAATCTATCAATTCAGTGAATTCCAAATCAAAATAAAGACAAATTTTTATGAACAAGCTGAATCTAAATTGCATATGGAAGAGAAAATGTACAAGAATAACCAGATTTTTTAAAAACTAGAAACAAGAGAAGATAGATCCATTGGAATTACAATAATGATAAAGACAGCAATCCAAATAGCAGCAAAAGAATATAAATAAATACATTTGGGAAAATCATTCATTTAGGCCTGCTACTTTACATTTTATGCAAAATTAAATTCTAAATAGATTAAACAGCTAAGCAACAAGAAAAACTATAAAAGTATTAGAAGAAAGTATGGAAGAATGTTTTTGTGATCTTGGGCTGAAGAAAGCGGTACTTTGCAAGATGCAGAAAGGAAAACTTGACAGATTTTAAAACATGAAAATCTAAATTAATCTTTGTTTCTAAATAAATATTTTATACAAAAATGAAGTGTGGTTGAGGCTGAAAGACAAATAATAAAGTAGATAAAATATTTGCCATACATATGATAGAGAAAAGGGTAATAGTCACAAAACATAAAGAGGCCTTGAAAGTCAATTGAAAAAAAAAAGATTAGTTTTTAAAAACATGGGAAAAGAGCTTTCCAACCCAAGCCTGGCAGAATGGCTCCTGCAAAGAAGGGTGGCGAGAAGAAGGGCCAGTCCGCCATCAACGAGGTGGTGACCAGAGAATACACTATCATCATTCACCAGCGCATCCATGGAGTGGGTTTCAAGAAGCATGCCCCTCGGGCACTCAAAGAAATCTGGAAATTTGCCGTGAAGGAGGTGGGAACTCCAGATGTACACATTGACACTGAGCTCAACAAAGCTGTCTGGACCAAAGGAATAAGGAATATCCCATACCATGTCCATGTGCGGTTGTCCAGAAAACATAATGAAGATGAAGATTCACCAAACAAGCTCTATACATTGGTTTCCTATGTACTTGTCACCACTTTCAAAAATCTACAGACAGTTAATGTGGATGAGAACTAACAGTTGATTGTCAAAGTTTTCGAACCACCAAAAAAAAAAATGGGAAAAGAACATGAACAGGCAATTCATAAAAGAAATACAAATAGCCAGTCTATACATGAAAACATGCTCAATCTTACTAGTATTAAAATTAAAACAATGTATTTTTTAACGTATCAGATAAACAAAGATTAAAAAGATTATTAACACCATTGTTGTTAAAGATGTGGGGAAACAATCACTTTCTATACTGATGGTAGACATAGTGGCACAACTTTTTTAGTGTGCAGTTTGGCAGTCTATAAAGTTTTTAGTAAGTGTTCCCTTTGTTCTAACAGTTCTACTTGTAAGAATTTATCCTAAGGAAATAATAGAAAAATTGCATCACAGTGTTGTTTATAATACAACAGTCTAAATATCTGTTATGGAATCATTTTTAGCTTTTGCAACGAATTAGTTAGAAAAAGTGGATCACGAAAGAGTATGTGTAGTATGATCCCCTTCACATAAAGCTGGATAATTGTTAGCCTTCTAAATATTTTTTATGCCTACACACATGTAAACCAAAGCTCATTGGATGAGATGATGTATAAAATGTTCAGCACAGTACTCAGCACATAACATTCAACATATGGTTGCTGTTGTTATTATTGTCAGCATTCAGTAATCATTCTGTGTTCTGCAATCAGGCAATGTGCTAAATACTTACAATAAATAAGATACTGTCTGTGAGGAACTCTCCTCTCTTGGTCATCATCCCTTACCATTTCCCATTCTGCACAGCGTCATTGGCTCTCAGATGAAGTGTTGAAATACAGGGTGGTCAACGAGGACTGTCTCATTTGTACCATCACCACCAGAAAGTTGGTTTAAAATAATTGAAAGATTCCCCTTATTTCAAAGTTAAAACCACAAAGATTGTTTTAAAATTCTCTTCATTTTAAGATGAAGATGGAACCAGCTTGAATTCAAGTATCCTGGCAGCACTCCGAAAAATGCAGGATGGCTATTTTGGTGGGGCAAGGTAAGTGACCTCTATGCACTCAGTAGTGAAATGTGAAATTTGGATGCTGGGTATAGTAATGGTAGACTTGTGATGCCTTTCTCTGTATCTTTAGCAACATATACCCATCCTTTTCCAGGAGCTGGTGTTTGATAGATTGAATCAAGGAATTTAATGTTAAAGAGAAGGGTTGGAATTTTTCCCCACCCTGTTCTTTGCCTACACCCCATAAATTCAGTGGATCAGGAAACTTACCCTGGAAGGAAGGAAGAATGGAAGGGAGGGAGGGAAGGAGGGAGGAAAGTAGGTTACTGGACTATTCAATTCTCACTGCTTTTCTTTTTTCCCTAAGTTTTTATTTTGAAAAATTTCAAGTAGACACAAATATGCAAGAATCTTATTGAATACCATATACCCTCCCTCAGAACTCACCTGTTGTTAACATCTGTCCCACTTGTGTGTTCTCTCTCCCCCATTCCCTCCCTTCCTTCCTCTCCTCCCTCCCTTCCTCTCTTGTTCCCTACCCTTCTCTCTCTCTCACACATACATATGTGTGCACGCACCCACACACACACAGGCACACACACTTTTTTTGCTAAAGTATGTGAGAGTTAGTCAGAGATATCATGACTCTTTAACCCTAAATACTTCAGTTTCTGTCTTCTAAGAAAGAGGGCATTCTCATACATGACTACAATATAATCAGCACACTCAGAAAAGTTAATATTGATACGATACTATTATCTAATACGGAGTCCATATTCAAAATTACCCAGTTGTCTCAATAATGTTTTCCCATAGCTTTTTTCCCACTCCAGCTCCAATGAAAGATCACTCGTTGGCTTTTAGTTATTATATCTCCTTGATGTCTTTTAATCTAGAGCAATTCCCCAGCTGTTTGTTAATATTTCATTACAATTTTCATTACAGTTTTAAAGAAAGAAGGTCAGTTATTTTGCAGAATGTCTCTCAGTTTGTTTAAAATGTTATCTTCTGAGTCACTTTCCCCTGTCTGAGTTTACTCATTGGTGACCTCACAATGGACGTGTCTATTGCTTGCCAGCCCTTCCATGGGGAGAGCACTTCTCTCCATATTCTTCATAATCCTCCATTCGTGTCTAGATTCCATTATGCTTTCCGCAACAATCTTTGACCAAATGGCTTTATCTTCCATTGATCAATCAGTTATTACTAATGGGGTTGTAAAATCGTGATTCTGTGTTTCTATCATTCTTTGTACATGTATTAGTTGGAATCCTTCTGTTAAAAAAAAAAGCTCTCCCTTACCCCCTTTAATTTTGTAGTTTTATTGCCAGCATAGAGTCATAAATTCTTATTTTATTTTTATGTCATGCTTCATTCCATTGTCTATTTCAGTGTACATATTATTCAAGATCTGGCCATTGGGAGCCCCCTCAAGCTGACTTCTTTAGAAAATCAGTACTATTGACTTTCCCTTTGGGTTTGGTTTTGCAATTGGCTTTATAAGTAGGGGAAGATATGGCTTACAATCTACTATAATTCTTAAAATTGTCAGATACCATTTTTTTCTTTTCAAAATGGTCTTTTTGAGTATTTTTTGAAATGATATGACAGATTTGTGGTGATTTATCTTCATTCTGTCCTAGCTTCTCTTGCAGCCAATGGAAGTTTTTGCCAGATATTTGGCATAGTTAGCAATATAGTATGTGGCAGTGAAAGCGAGCAAAACTGATCTGCTGGTGGATTGTGAACCCATAATTGTAGTCTTTATTAACATAGTACCCTAACCTATACTACACTATGTCTAGGAGTGCTGTAAATTTTCACTTTTACAAAATTTGTACTAATGTATAAACGTTAGTAATCCCCCAACAGAACATTCTAGGTATCCTTTTTATCACTAAACTGTTGTTGTTTTGAAAATGATTTCCTCTGATTTTCTGTTTTCTGTTTACCCTGTTAATTGTCAGGATTCAAACAGGTAAACTGTCAGAGTTTTTGACAACATCTTGCTGCACACATTTGAGCTTTATGGAACCTGGACCTGAGGGTAAATTGTACAGTGAAGATTATGATGACTATGATAATGAGCTGGAATCTGGTGACTGGATGAATGGCTATGGTTCAACCAGTAATGGTAAGAAGGCTTCATAAATGCACTGGCCTTACTGGACAAGAATACAAAGTATTGTTGAGCATCCTCCTTAATATTTCTCCTGCCAGCAGTCTCACTCCTATTTAATACACCTAATACACCTTTTGTTTGGCTTTACTTTTCATTCTTCTACTTACCTTTGGTTTCTGGTCTAATATCCCTGTGGTGATTGTGGAGTATAGAGTTGGACTATCCCTTACTAAGGTTAGGGGAGATTTCTCTCCCAGGTACATAAAATGACTGGTACTTTAAAAATGGGAGGAAGCAATGGTGAGTGAGAGATATTTAATCAAGTATGTAGTAGGAACACTAGACATATACGTACTGCTTTTTGACATTAAAAAGCATAAAAAGTATAAAATTCCATCAGAGTTCTTTTATATAGAATATTATATAATCTATAATTTTATATTCTAATATATTCTATATATTCTAATTTTATATAGTTCTTTTATATAGAATATTATAGGGGTACATCAGAATCTCTGGGGAGGTCTGCGTAGTTTGAAAAACCCGATTTGGTATGCCTATTGCTTTCATATTACAACTAGACAAATAACGCAGAACAAAATCTAATTGGCTTCTATGAATACAAAGATGATATAGTGAGAAAGCATCGTGGGGGCCTGACAAACACCCTAAAGTGTTAAAATGCTGACCTAGGCAGGGCAAACATTACATTATTTGAATCCCACAGAGAGAAGGGCCAGTGGGAGTGAATTATTGTTCTAGTTATGTAAAACATGGTTTGCCTGCTTTCACTGTCTGGTTTTCTGATTGTTAAGCCTATATCTTAAGGCAGTCAGTTTCTTTATCTTAAGAGTGGTGTGTTGGAGAGAAGAAAAATAAATAAATTAGCTTTCCTCAGTGAGCTAGCAAGCATAATCTCATATACAATAAACCAAAACACTAGCAGTCAGAAGGACTATTTTCTCATTTGGGCTCAGCATTTACTCACCTAAGTACCGTTTAATTCACTCTGTTTTTGTAAGTTCTAAAATAGTGTGAATTTCTTTGTTTGAAGAGTACATTAAATACAAGATTATTTCCTGTTATCAGTAATACCCAAAGTCATGATATCTATCTTGGCATAAGCTGAAATATTTTGAAAACCAAATAAGACTGGTCAGATATTGAGGTTGTTTGCTATTGCATAGGTAGTTGTGATTTACATCTGTAGCACTCATTCTCTTAGATTGCTTTCTTAAATATATCTCTTTAATGATATGTTTTGCTAAGCTTGATATTATGCATTCTGGGTCACTTTCCCCTGTCTGGGTTTACTCATTGGTGGCCTCACAATGGACGTGTCTGTTGCTTGCCAGCTGTTCCATGGGGAGAGCGCGTCTCTCCATATTGTTCATAATCCTCTACTCAAGTGTCTAGATTGTATTCAAGGTTATAATATTTGTCATTAAGATGTCACTGAGTATGAGGTCCACTCCTGCAGCTCTGCTAGTTCCCATTAGTCACATCAGAGTACAGAAAGACATCTGGAGAGTTCCCCAGAGGTAATCAAAATCCAGATGATACATGACTGACGTAGCAAACTTCAGTATTGATCCAAACATTGGGCTTTTCCAACTATAAATGTTGCAAGTGTTCATGTAAAATCTGAAATGTTAAGCAGCCACAGGATATATGTATTTTTTTTGTTTCCATTATCCATAGTCAGAGAGAATGTTATAGAAGGTGTGGGGGGGAGGGAGAGACCAAGAGGATAAGGACTATATCTGTCTTCTTCAGCACTGAAACCTCAGCACCTAGTACACCACCTGGTCCATAGTGGGCAGTAAATATTTGGTGAATAAATGAAGGGGGTAACAAAAAAGACCAACGTGTGGTCAGTAGTCCTTTTGACACCAGTGCCACATGGAGCTTGTTTTTTCTTTAGCAATTGTAGCTGCCATTTGTGGAATCTGTCTGTTTTCAGCTAGGCTCAATGTTTAGTAGAAGATTTTTGCCCTTCCCCACAAGTCTCCTCATACCAGTGAGACTCAAAGGGCCCTATTCTACTCCTCCACCACAACTGCCACCACCACTACCATCACACACACATACATAGATTATGAAATGCTCCACCTGGCCTATAATAAGCTCATACTACTTTCAGGGAACCTAATATTGTCTCAACAAAGTTGAAGAACAGGTGGATCCTGGTAAATAGCCATAGTTTCTGAATAGTAAAGCTACGAGATTGTATAATGATCACCAGCTGTTTTCCCCCATGAGCTAAAACAACCTGGTTTTGGTGCTGTGTTGTGGGCACAGGAGCCAGTCATTCTGTTTGGTGGGGTAGATTGTGAAGTAACTAAAATGTTTATTTTTTTCTCTCCCCCCTCCCCCCACTAACCTTGCAGCTCGCTGTGGTGATGAAGTTGCTCGTTATTTAGATCACCTTTTGGTGCACACGGCTCCCCATCCTAAAGTAGCCCTTACCTCACAGAAGGGGGGGATAAATCGGTTCCGAGCTGCTGTGCAGACAACCTGCGATTTAATGTCCTTGATGACCAAGGCCAAGGAGCTGCATGTACAGAGTGAGTAATGCCGTGACTCACTGGAGTCAGGAACAGGATGACATGAAGCCCAGGATGGGGGTGGAGTGTTTATTACAGTGTAGTCAGGAACTTTGTTTTGTTCACTGCTTTATCCCAGCATCTCAGACAGCACCTAGAACATACTAGATGCTCAAATATTTGTAAAATTAATGAATTTTTACAATTAAAAATGGGTAATTAATGGGTATAGTTTTGCTATAGATAGTGCTGTGTAGTCTGGTTTAACCAGTTACATAGCAAGAAGAGACAGAACAAGAGACATGGAGCATATTCAGTTTTAACATCAAAGTATTAAAATGTGGAAAGGATTTTTTCCTCCTTTGGAAAAGTTACTAATTTGGAAGTAATTTTATTTAAAGAGAAAGCATTGCAGACTATTACAAGATAGCCTTGCAATGGAAAGGGAGATAGTCTCCCTTAAGTAAGCTAAATCTGGTTCCTTAGGCCAGCTGTAACTTATACAGTCAGTTGTTCCAGCAGTGTAGAGCTGTATTTGTCAACTACAGTATCATTCTTCAACAGCTTTACCATTCTTCTCCCCAAGACTACTATCCTCCCTCAGTAGTATTCACAGTGGAGGATGTCTTCTACCACACATTGCCAGGAGTAGTCATGGTTCCTAAGAGTGTTCAGTACCTGTATGATAGTTGCATATGAAGGGACAGAAGGGCTCCTTGGCCATACCTAGAGGACCTAAATGTTAACATTTCACAGATGATGAGAATGATTGAGATGCATGATCACACTGTCTAAAATTTTACTGACCATTACTAAACAAAGATATTAAGCATGATCATTGGGGAATCATTTAACAGTTAGAAAAGGGAAAAGCTTAGCATACATAGCCTTTGCGTATGCTTCCTTGACAAAGGGCTTATGCAAAGACATCAGCTTTATTAAGTTATACTTCTTGATTGTGAATCAGGAAACTTGAGCTTAATTCCCAGCTCTGCTACTTACTTGCTTGAACAGTTATCTGAGCTCTGTATCTCTCTTTCTCTATCTGTAAAATGGCAAAAATGACAAGAGAGTCTCTCCTTAGAGGTTACGGTAAGTGTTTCAACAATGAACTGTAAGTAAAAATCTTAGGAATATCTCGAAGTTGGTCAGCCACTACATTTTTTGATTCCCTAGATAGGGTCATCCGTTTATCTGTTCTCAAGCAATTCCAACTGCTAGCAGCCAGATATTCTTCTGAGAGAGTCCAGAAAATATAAAATGTAACTGGGTTCTTTCTGTTATATGTGGTATTCTATTAAAGTATCAGTGATGGCACCATTGTGGTATTGATTACGTTTGTAGAATTTAATATCTTATATGTCCAGCTGATGCTATAATTCTAGATATTCCATTCAAAATATGTTGATTGATTGATTGAATATCCTTTGATTTATCTGACCTTCATATTTCTTTTCTTTGCTATTACCAAGAAAGGGTAAACTTCTCATTCTCGTTCTATAAAGAACCAACCCATATGTAACTTCATTGTTGAGGTCAACTGTGCATTTTTATTAATCTCTTAATTATCTAAGCTTTTCCATAAATATCAACCTCTTGCAGATGTACACATGTATCTTCCTACAAAGATATTTCAGGCTTCCCGGCCTTCACTCAACTTACTTGACTTACTTCATGCACCACAAGAGGACCAGGTAAATTTGCACAGGAGGTATTTCTATCAGCTTTTTGCAAAACTGCCATTCTTACAGAAAATAATAGAACTAGCCATTATGGTTTCTACTAGTAACTGGTGGTAGGCAAAATGCCACCATGGTGAAGATATATGTCCTTTTTAGTTCACTTTTTAAATGGGCAAGTTTTTCTAGTCAGGCTTAAGAAAACTAGATTGCTGTATCATGCATTCTGAAGGTGTCATTGTTTTTGCTTTACTTTTTGTCAAAATTTAGGAAACTCTTATGGAAAAGGTTTAGAAAGTGAAAAGATCAACACTCTAGGGCGTTATTTAAGGTGAGCACTTGTGGATTTTTTTTGTCTTTTCTCAAACTAAAGGTTCCCTCTGTTCGTGTAGAAATACATCTTCCTAGAGACCCATCTGGGGAGGTGGACTTCAAAGCACTGGTTTTACAGTTGAAGGAGACCTCCAGCTTACAGGAGCAAGCTGATATCCTCTACATGCTATATACTATGAAGTAAGTGATGGATATTATCAATCTACTTTCATGATCATATAGAAAACGAAGTATAGCATAGTAAGTATAGCACTGCTCTGGAGTCTCACTGATGTGGATTTGAATAGTTTTGCAACCTACCCACTGTGTAACTTTAAAGTCTCAATTGTCCTCATTTATAAAATTTGGATTATACCCACCTCATAGAATTGTTTTAAAGATTAAAATAAGATAAAATATCTGCAGTCTCTAATACAATGCCTGGTACATAGTAAGTGACTAATAACATAAACATTATTATCATTATTATGGTTATTTTAAGCCTCCATTATTTGGTAAAATCTACAGATAAATAAATTTTAACTCAAAAGAAGTAAAAATATGGAGGCTTACAGGAAAAAAAAAGTAGCATTAGTGAGTGTTTGCTGTGTGTCAGGCACCCTCTGCTAGGTACATTTTATCTAGGTACCTCTAACTCTACGTACCTTGAACTCCTCTTTCCTGTCCCCCAAATTCCCCCACAAAATTACCTGTTCTTCCTCATTTATTCATGTTGTCAGCACCATGAAGAGGCAGCATGGACCCCCGCCCTCCCCTAATTGGTTTTGGATGTCATGACTGATGATGCCATACACATATCAGAAGGGTGTGGGTCCTTAAAAAGCAGGGAAAGAGGCTGGATTTGGAATTTTATTATGATTAGGAGGTGAGGCTGGGATGAGGGTTCATTCTCAACAGCACCAAAAGAGGGAACACTCAGACTTTTTTATCAACTTGCCCAGGAGTTGGCTGGAAAGGAAAGGGGAATGGTAGGACTTGAAAGCAGTCAGCAGTCAAATATCAAAAATGGAGTCGCAAAAAAAGAAAAAAAAGTGGAGTCGCTCCTATGAAATTCTCCATCTCTATTGTTGGAATCAACACCTACCTAATCATCAAGCCTTCTCCCTATATCCAGTTAATCACCAAGTCTGTCCAGTTTTACCTCTAAATATTTATCTTCTGCATCTCTAATATTGCTGCCTTCATTCAGACCTATGTCTCTCCCTAGGACTATTGCTACAGTTTCCTAACAAGTCTTTCTACTTCAATCTAGTTTTCCTCAAACGCATCCTCAACAGAGGAGGGAGAGTAACTTTGATGATGTTGCCGAAATGCCCAGGCTTACACAAAAGTAGAGAGAATAGTGTGATGAACACTTCTGGACCCATCTCCCAGCCTGAACAACTAAAAACTCATGGTTAATCTTGTCACATCTATATTCTCATTCTCTCTTCCTCCTGGATTATTTTGAAGAGGATACACCAAACATTTTATCATTTTATTCTTAAATATTTCAGTATTATTTCTAAAAGACAAAAACCTCTTAAAACATAACCACAATGGGACTTCTGTTCTGGACAAGATAGAGTAAATGCATTTCTCTCTGTTCCTCCTGCTAGGTACAGGAGGACATTATTTATAAAACAAACATAACAAGATGTTGAAAGGTGGAGAGAAGGCAGCAGGCTGACTAAGGACCTCATGATTCGAGGACTGAGAGGGTGCTGACGTCCCCAGGTTTTCTTTGTTGCCTCACTGGGTGCTGGAGAAGCCAGCAGCCTGAAAAGGCCAGTCAGTGGGCACAGACAACAAAAGCCCTAAGGAAAACCCGTTCTTCCCAGACAAAGGGCTAGGAAAGAGGCACTCTAGCAACACAGACAACTTTTAAACAATAACCACTCTATTCCAGCCAAGCACCAGAGAAAAATCTGTGGTGCTACCCCTGTCAACAAAGGCTGAGTGGAAAGCCCAGACTTCTGCTCTCACCAAGGCAGGCACTGCTCCACCTTTCTCACTGCCAGGGGAGTGTCAAAGAAGGCTAGGTAGGGATTTGGGACTTTCATCCCCTCTAGGTGGTAATGAAGTCCCCTTGGCCTGACTCCAGAGTCTATGCCATTTCCATCAGATTATGGTGTTTAATGAGTAAGTAAAAAAGGAAGCTGAAAAGCCCGCCAGCACTAAAGTCAAAGTTTTACACATCCAATTTTATTAAAAATAGCCCAAACATATTTTAAGCCATTTAGGGCCTGCCTGCTTTGTATCCTCCTCAAAACTCAACCTGCATCTGCTAGCAAGAGATAAGCCCTGGGCCATGAGTGTCCCAAACCATTGCTGCCATTCAGAACTTTCTAACCTAGAGCCTCCCCACAGTGCTACTGAGGGACTACACCTAGACCTGTAACCCCCCTCCTCCCCTCTTCCCTGGGAGTTCCCTTGCCCTCCTCCTGTTATGGATGGTAGAACTTGTGCCTTATATAAGCCTCCTGACAGTCTGATGCTGGGAGGGACTTTGCCTCTCATACAACCCTGTCCAAGTGCCAACTGTTAAAGCTTGTTATGTGCTACTACCAAGAAAAAGACATGGGTTTTATTACCCCGATACCTCTATTCCTTTCCTTTTTCCTTTAGGATAAGCAGTCTGTTCAAAAAGTATCAGTTGAATACTTATGTACCAGTCACAATGCTAAATGCAGAGTAATGAAAAGATAGAGAAGGTGAGAAGAGATAAGGGTTAAGGACAGAATGACTAATGACTGTAGCTTGAATGAAAACTGAAGATTCAGCAGGGTCATTGGGATAGGCAAGCAAAGGCTTGAAACACTCATGCTTTCCTACCAATTCAGATAGTCCATGGTTGACTGCCAATTCTTCCACTCCTAACACGAGTTTTCTTCATCTAATCCTGTACATACTAACTTCACCATAACATCTGATCAAAACCTGTAATCTCACTAGAACTAGTTACTCTAGTATCAAACCACTTGAGTAGATTGTTTGATGTGCTGCATGGTTTTTAATACACTTGGAATTCTGCCCAATATCCCTTGTGGATTTGAGTAGAAACTGGGAGGTGGGGTTTCCTATGTCTGTTGACTAGTATTCCTTCTGTGAGTTGTCTGTTCATAACCATTGTTTGCTCTCCATTGGGTTATTTATATTTTCCTTATAGTAATAGTATATATTACTATTTTGTTTGTTATATTTGTTGCAGATATTTTGTCCAAGGAATTTGTGTTTTAACTTTGTTCATATGCTTTTCTCTATGCAAAACTTTCGTTTTTTAAAAAAAATATTTATTTATTTACTTATTTGGCTGCACCGGGTCTTAGTTGCGGCACGCAACATCTTCGTTGTGGCGTGGGGGATCATTAGTTGTGGTACGTGGGATCTTTAGTTGCAGCATGTGGTGTCTAGTTCCCTGACCAGGGATCGAACCCCGGCCCCCTGCCTTGGGAGCGTGGAGTCTTAACCGCTGGACCACCAGGGAAGTCCCAAAAGTTTTGTTTTATATAGTCTTTTCTTTTTTGGCTTCTGAGTTTCTTATCATGCAT